>NC_081292.1:25891250-26502500 GCF_030435805.1 Mustela lutreola | reverse complement strand
TACCCACTTAAGCCCCCATGTTGCATCACCACTTCCTCATATCAGGGAGATCATATGATAGTTGTCTTTCTCTGCTTGACTTATTTCGCTAAGCATGATATGCTCTAGTTCCATCCATGTTGTCGCAAATGGCAAGATTTCATTTCTTTTGATGGCTGCATAGTATTCCATTGTGTATATATACCACATCTTCTTGATCCATTCATCTGTTGATGGACATCTAGGTTCTTTCCATAGTTTGGCTATTGTGGACATTGCTGCTATAAACATTCGGGTGCACGTGCCCCTTTGGATCACTACGTTTGTATCTTTAGGGTAAATACCCAATAGTGCAATTGCTGGGTCATAGGGCACTTCTATTTTCAACATTTTGAGGAACCTCCATGCTGTTTTCCAGAGTGGCTGCACCAGCTTGCATTCCCACCAACAGTGTAGGAGGGTTCCCCTTTCTCCGCATCCTCGCCAGCATCTGTCATTTCCTGACTTGTTGATTTTAGCCATTCTGACTGGTGTGAGGTGATATCTCATTGTGGTTTTGATTTGTATTTTCCTGATGCCGAGTGATATGGAGCACTTTTTCATGTGTCTGTTGGCCATCTGGATGTCTTCTTTGCAGAAATGTCTGTTCATGTCCTCTGCCCATTTCTTGATTGGATTATTTGTTCTTTGGGTGTTGAGTTTGCTAAGTTCTTTATAGATTCTGGACACTAGTCCTTTATCTGATATGTCGTTTGCAAATATCTTCTCCCATTCTGTCAGTTGTCTTTTGATTCAAAGTGTAGGGATAGAGGGCACATACCTCAATATCATCAAAGCCATCTATGAAAAACCCACCGCAAATATCATTCTCAATGGAGAAAAACTGAAAGCTTTTCCGCTCAGGTCAGGAACACGGCAGGGATGTCCATTATCACCACTGCTATACGACATAGTACTGGAGGTCCTGGCCTCAGCAATCAGACAACAAAAGGAAATTAAAGGCATCCAAATCAGCAAAGAAGAAGTCAAATTATCACTCTTCGCAGATGATATGATACTATATGTGGAAAACCCAAAAGACTCTACTCCAAAACTGCTAGAACTTATACAGGAATTCAGTAAAGTGTCAGGATATAAAATCAATGCACAGAAATCAGTTGCATTTCTCTACATCAACAGCAAGACAGAAGAAAGAGAAATTAAGGAGTCAATCCCATTTACAATTGCATCCAAAACCATAAGATACCTAGTAATAAACCTAACCAAAGAGACACAGAATCTATACTCAGAAAACTATAAAGTACTCATGAAAGAAATTGAGGAAGACACAAAGAAATGGAAAAATGTTCCATGCTCCTGGATTGGAAGAATAAATATTGTGAAAATGTCTATGCTACCTAAAGCAATCTACACATTTAATGCAATTCTGATCTTCATTTTTAAAAAATTTATTTATTTGACATAAAGAGATCACAAGTAGGCAGAGAGGCAGGCAGAGAGAGAAGGGGAAGCAGGCTCTCCGCTGAGCAGAGCCCGATGCGGGGCTCAATCCCAGGACCCTGGGATCATGACCTGAGCCTAAGGCAGAGGCTTTAACCCACTGAGCCACCCAGGTGCCCCACAAAATATCTTCATTTAACCTTGCTAAAATGATAACATTTAAACAAGAAACAAATGAAAATAATCTCTTAGTAGAAAATGATAATAGAGTTCATTAGTTCATTCTGGATCCATACAACTAATAGAACACCAGAATTGGTTTATATAGGTAAATGAAAGTACTTTTTTCCTTGCTATTTAAAATTTAATTGGTTTTTAATAGCAATGTACTCTGGGCTTTATAACATAAGTAAAAGTAAACTGTATGAAAACAATGGTGGAATGAATGGAAGGAAGAAATGGAAGTGTACTATTGTAAGGTTGTAATATGATACATTAAGTAGTATAATACCACTTGCAGGTAGACTGTGAGTTAATTATCATTGTACAAACCCCAAAGCAACCACTAAGACAATATAACAAGTAGTTATAGTTAATAACCTATTACTGGGGGTTATCATAAACAGTATTCAATCACAAAGAGAACAAAAGGGAGAAAGGTTAAAAAGAAGAGATAAAGTCAATGAAAAAAAAACACAATCATATATTTAATCTTATCAATATCAATATTCATACCAAGCTAAATGGTCTAAATATCCAATTAAAAGGCAGAGACTCATTTTGTATAAAAATGTAAGACCTGAGGTGTCTGGGTCACACAGTGGGTTAGTGTCTGACTCTTTGTTTTGGCTCAAGTCATGATCTCAAGGTTATTAAGATTGAGCTCACATCAGGCTCCATGCTCAGAATGAATTCTACTTGTGAGTCTCTGCCCCTCTGCTTCTGCTTCTCCCCACCTGCATTCTCTCACTGTCAAAATAAGTAAATAAATCTTAAAATAAAAAGTAATACCCAACTATAAACTGTTTGTAAGAAACTCATTTGGAGTATAAGGATATGGTATTAAAAAGTAAAGGGTGGGGGAGACAGTCCAAGATGGTGGAGGAGTAGGAAATCTTCATTTCCTCTGGTCCCAGGAATTCAGCTAGTCAAATCATCTGAACACCTGCAAACTCAACCAGAGATCTAAGAAAAGAATAGCTGCAACTCTACAAATAGAAAAGGGACTACTTTCCACAAGATAGAAGGTACAGAGGAGTGAATCATGGGGGGTATATGGAAAGATAAACTGCAAGGGGAGGGAGCCTCTGCCAGCCAGCACTGGAAAGTGATACAGCAGCTAAGCACAAAGTCAGAATTTTTAAGTCTGTTCCAATGAGGGATGTCTGCCTGAAAGGCACTAAGATGGTGAAGTGGGGAAGAATCTTACATGGGACAATGTGGTCTCAGGATCACCAGGTCACGGGAAGACCAGGGGTGCCTGAATGCAACAGAATTCCCAGGCATCAGAGCACAGAAGCACTACAATCACCAATCCCAGAAGTGCCTGAGGAATGTGGAAAAAAAAAAAAAAGCCAAAATTGGTGGCATCACAATTCCAGACTTCAAGCTCTATTACAAAGTTGTCATCATCAAGACAGTAGGGTGCCTGAATGCAACAGAATTCCCAGGCATCAGAGCACAAAAGCACTACGATCACCAGTCTCAGAAGTGGGCTGACAGTAGGGTACTGGCACAAAAACAGACACATAGATCAATGGGACAGAAGAGAAAGCCCAGAAATAGAACCTCAACTCTATGGTCAACTAATATTTGATAAAGAAAGAAAGAATGTACAATGTAAAAATCACAGTCTCTTCAATAAATAGTGTTGGGAAAATTGGACAATCACATGCAGAAAAATGAAAACTGACCATTTCCTTACACCACACACAAAAATAGACTCCAAATGGATGAAGAACCTCAATGTGAGAAAGGAATCCATCAAAATCCTTGAGGAGAACACAGGCAGCAACCTCTTTGACCTCAGCCACAGCAACTTCTTTCTAGAAACATTGCCAAAGGCAAGGGATGCAAGGGCAAAATGAACTAATGGGACTTCATTAAGATCAAAAGCTTTTGCACAGCAAAGAAAAGAGTCAACAAAACCAAAAGACAACTGACAGAATGGAAGATGATATTTGCAAACGACATATCAGATAAAGGGCTAGTATACAAAATCTATAAAGAACTCATCAAACTCAACACCCAAAGAGCAAATAATCCAATCAAGAAATGGGAGGGAGGAAATGAATAGACATGCAGAAGGCCAACAGACACATGAAAAAGTGCTCCACATCACTCGGCATCAGGGAAATACAAATCAAAACCATAATGAAATACCACCTCACGCCAGTCAGAATGGCTAAAATTAACAAGTCAGGAAATGATAGATGCTGGTGAGGATGCAGAGAAAGGGGAACCCTCCCATACTATTGGTGGGAATGCAAGATGATGCACTCTGGAAAACAGCATGGAGGTTCCTCAAAAAGTTTAAAATAGAGCTACCCTACAATCCAGAAATTGCACTACTGGGTATTTAGCCTAAAGATACAAATGTAGTGATCTGATGGGGCATATGCACCCAGATGTTTATAGCAGTAATATCCACAAGCCAAACTAGGGAAAGAACCTAGATGTCCATCAACAGATGAATGGATAAAGAAGTTGTCATATATATATACAATGGAATACTATGCAACCATCAGGGTCCTGGGATCGAGTCCCACATCGGGCTCTCTGCTCAGCAGGGAGCCTGCTTCCCTCTCTCTCTCTGCCTGCCTCTCTGCCTACTTGTGATCTGTCTCTGTCAAATAAATAAATAAAATCTTTTTAAAAAATTATAAAAAGTGAAATCTTGCCATTTGCAATGACATAGATAGAACTAGAGGGTATTATGCTGAGGAAAATAAGTCAATCAGAGAAAGACAATTATCATATAATCTCTCTGATATGAAGAATTTGAGAGGCAATGAGGGGGGTTTGGAGGGTAGGGAAGAAAAAAATGAAACACGATGGGATCAGGAGGGAGACAAACCATAAGAGATTCTTAATCTCACAAAACAAACTGAGGTTTGCTGGGCGGGGGAAGGAAGAGGGTGGTGGGGTTATGGACACTGGGGAGGGTATGTGCTACAGTAAGTGCTGTGAAGTGTGTAAACCTGGCGATACACAGACCAGTACACCTGGGACTAATAATATATTATATGTTAATAAAAAATTAAAAATTAAATAAAAATAAGTAAATAAAATCCTAGAGGCGCCTGGGTGGCTCAGTCAGTTAAGGGATGGACTCAATCTCAGCTCAGGTCTTGATATCAGGGTCTTGGGTCCAAGCTCTGCACTAAGCTCCACACTAGGCATGGTGCATACATTAAATAGATAAATAAATAAATGGAATCATACCAAAAAAAAAAAAAAAGTGTTGAGGCTTCTGTGTGATAATTTCTGGATCTATACCTCGCTGATAAAATATGTTGAGATAATTGTTAGCTTGCTATGACTCTCTTAGAAAGGAAAGAATTTTTGTGATTTAGCATATTGATACTAGCAAATTATTCATTCATGGGTTTTGCCATCAGGATTGAACAATATGTAAAGGTATTCTGGAATCACTTATAGACCTAAAGTCTAAATACAGAGAAGACAAAGATCTGAGAGGAACAGAAGGAGGAAGTAGGAAAGTAGTCAGAAAAAAATATTAAAGAAATAGGTGTATGTATGTAGCAGTCAAATTTAACACAACATGCAGTTAACAAGGTGTTCTTTATGTTTTCCAACTAATGTATCTCTTAATCCCCATCCTATTCTGGCTGTGAATGGGGTGTAAGATGTTGGAAGGTGAGATGACAGGACATAAATTGGCCAATTAAAGTTCATCTCGTTTCAGAGACCTCTTCAGGGTTAGGTTTAGGGTAAGCCTTTGGGATTGCCTCTGAACTGTGGGATATCCTCCCACTGGCCCTGAACCTAACCCTAGATTTGAGAAAGAACAAAAAGATGTGATATATATATATATACATTACATTACATATATATATATATATATGTAATGGGGATCTTGCTTGGCCATAAAGAATGGTGGGATCTTGCCATTTGCAATGACATGTATGGAGTTAGGGAGTGTTACACTGAGCGAACCAGTCAGTCAGAGGAAGATAAATACCACGTGATTTCACTCATATGTGGAATTTAAGAGTCAAAACAGATGAGCAAAGAGGGGGTGGGGAAACAGAGAGAGGCAAGCCAACAGACTCTTAATGATAGGGAACAGGCTGATGGTTGCCTGAGGGGAGGTATGTATGGGATGGGCCAAACAGGTGATAAGGATTAAGAAGCACACTTATGATGAGCACCACGTGTTGTGTGGAAGTGCTGAATCACTACACTGTATACCTGAAACTAATATTACACTGTATGTTATCTAACTGGAATTTAAGTAAAAATGTAAAAAAATAAAATTAACCTGTTTTATGTTTGTTTGTTTAAAGAAATAAAATAGAAAGTAAAACAATGGAAAAGATATTCCATGATATGTAATATACCATGGCTATGTTAAGGAGACAAAGAAAATATCAGAACAATTGTTAATAATAAAAAGCATATCAGGCGCCTGGGTGGCTCAGTGGGTTAAAGCCTCTGCCTTCGGCTCAGGGCATGATCCCAGGATCCTGGGATGGAGTCCCGCATCGGGCTCTCTGCTTAGCGGGGAGCCTGCTTCCTCCTCTCTCTCTGCCTGCCTCTCTGCCTACTTCTGATCTCTGTCTGTCAAATAAATAAATAAAATCTTTAAAAATAATAATAATAAAAAGCATATTATACAATGATAGAAGAGTGAATTTTTAAAGAGCACATAGCAATCCTAAACCTTTAAGCACTCAATAACAAAACTCTGAAATATGTGAAATAAAATGTGAAAGTCCTTCAAGAAGAAATAGATAATTTCTGCAATTACAGAACTTGGCAATTTCTATAGTCATATATCTATGATTTTAAACATCATCCTTACAGTAATTAGTAGAAAAATTTGACAGAAAATTAGTAATGATATAGAAGACTTTATCATATCCACCAAATTGACCTAAGTGACTGCACTCAAAAATAATGGAATGCACATTCTTTGCAAGTGGACCTGGAACACTTAACCAAAGTAAATCATATTCAGGGCCATGAACAGTTCTAATAAATTTAAAGGGATTCAAATTATACAAAGTATGCTCTCTGACCACAGTGGAATTAGATAGCAATCACAGAAACATATCGAAAAAACCCCAAATATTTGTAATCTAATAACAAATAACACATTTCTTGGTAACTTATATACCAAAGAATAAATCAGAAGGAACATTAGAAAGCAACTGAATCAAAATGAAAACACATTTCAAACTCCGGGAAGGAGAGAATGGAGTACTGGGAGGAAAATTTATAGCACTAAATGCTAGAAAGTTCTTAATTTAGGACCTTGGGTAAATGTCCCATATAATCTTGAGAAAATCATGTGTATTTTTTAATTGTTGGTAGCAGTATTCTCTAACATGTTCATGCATGGTTTTTATTTAAATTTTCTTTTTCTTACACATTTATTTTCCTAGTAGAGTTATTAATTTATTTAAGAAATCTTTCCCTACCATAAGGCTATAAAAAAGCTTTTCTGAAAGTTTTATAGTCATCTTTTTAGGATTTGATCTCTATTCTCTCTAAGGTTGATGTTTACGAGTGATGTGAAATGGTTTAATTTTTCCCTCTCTCTCTCTCTCTGCTCTTCCCTATCTCAATTTCTCCCTTTCCCTCCTCTCTTTCAATATTGATACTTAGTTTTTCTGCTACCAATTACTGAAGAAGCTATCTTTTCCTTACTCCCCCATAGTGCCAACTCTCTTACAAATCAAGTGCACATACATAGTTCTGCACCTGTGCTTGCTACTCTGTTATCTTGATCTACTGGTCTAGAGTAATATCATAACATCTTAATCATCATAGCTTTATAATAAATCCTGACATCAGATAGAGCTAGTTCTTATTGTTCTTTTTAGCAATGTCTAGACTCTTCCTGGACATTAATCTTTATTGGTTAATGTCTGTCTTACCTCCTTTAGAAAGTAGGTCTCATAAGGGGTGCCTTGCTGGCTCAGTAAGGAGTGTGACTCTTGATCTTGGGGTCCTGAGTTTGAGCCCCACATAGGGTGTAGAGATTACTTAAATAAATAAAACTTTAAGAAAAAGAGAGTAGGTCTCATAAATGTAGAGAATTTTACTTTATGTAAGAAGATATGCCTGACACCCAGAACAATGCCTGGCTAATAGAAAATACCTAGTAATTATTTTTAACATTTGTTTTACCACATTTTTCCAAGTCCATGAACCTACTTGGCTTAATCCAGATACCTCAAATATCAGTTTACCACTTGAACCAAATTCTAGAACTTAATGTAACCATTTTATTTTTTTTTACTTTTTTTTAATGTTAGGGCACTAACATTTCATAAAATTTTTATTAAGTTTTATTTATTTAAATAACTTCTACACCTAGTGTGGGACTCAAACTCATAACCCCGAGATTGAGAGTCATTTGCTTTTCTGACTGTGCCAGTCAGGAGCCTTAATGCAACCATTTTAGCATAAAGATGACAAGGAGTGTTTTCTTCCTTGATTTAGTATTTTTCTGTTAATCTAGCTTAGTATTAAATTGTCCTTGGGAGCCTGGGTGGCTCAGTGGGTTAAAGCTCTGCCTTCAGCTCAGGTCATGATCCTAGAGTCTTGGGATCGAGCCCCACATAAGGCTCTCCGCTCAGTGGAGAAACTGCTTCCTCCTCCCTCTCTCTCTCTCCCTGGCCTCTCTGCTTACTTGTGATTTCTGTCAAATAAGTAAATAAAATCTTTTGAAAAAATATTAAATTGTCCTTTACAGCACCTCTGTTGATTTATAATAAATTTGAAATGATCAAAACTTAATATTTTCATATATTAATATCATATGTCAAGCTTGTTTTTCCCTATGTAGATGTTAAAAAAAATCTGTTGTATAGGATTGAAAACATACTTGTTAGATGTCATTTTGCTTTTGGTTCATTTTGTAATGTTAAGAAAATAGTAAATATTAATTATACTATACATACGTGTAAGTTGTGATTTAAAGATTTGAAAAAATTAGTTCAGTAATTTAATTACTTGATATAATATATATCTGATATTTATTTGTAAAATTTAATTACATAATATTATTTATTATTTAATTACCTGGTTACCTGCAGATTTTCTATGCCATACAACCCGTAATGTTCTTCCACTGAAAATAAATCTTTTGGTGAATGTATTTAAAGGATGAGTATTCAACTACCTAAGAATCATCCCTATTCTAATATCACTAAGTTCCTATTTTTCTATATGGTTTGAAGATTATATCCGTGAGATTTTATGGTTTCCCATTGCTGTCTATAGCTCCAAAAAATATCTTCAGGTCATTGTTAAAATTAAGAATGTGTTTTCATGTGTTTTCAACAAACTATAAAAACTTAATAGAACAGTCACAGATTCCCCCAACTAAAGCTAAGAGAGGAAATAAAGAATCTGATTTTCTTTTTTTTTAAGATTATTTATTTATTGGGGTACCTGGGTGGCTCAGTAGGTTAAATCCTCTGCCTTTGGCTCAGGTCATGATCCCAGGGTCCTGGAATCAAGCCCTGAATTGGGGGTGGGGGGGGTGGAGGGGGGGGAGGGTGGGTTTCTGCTCAGCAGGGAGCCTACCTCCCCCTCTCTCTCTTGCCTGCCTCTCTGTGTACCTGTGATCTATGTCTGTCAAATAAACAAATAAAATCTTTTTAAAAATATATTTATTTATTTGACAGAGAGAGACACAAGCAAGGGGAGTGAGAGGGGGAAACATAGGCTTCCCTCCAAGCAGGGAGCCAATGCAGGGCTAGATCCCAGGACACTAGGATCATGACCAGAGCCAAAGGCAGATGCATAAGGACTTAGCCACCAAGCACCCTGAAATCTACATTTTTTTTTTTTTTTCTGAGCCTATATTTTGGAATGAATCCCAGGGACTTAATATATTTAAGATGGGACTTAAGACCTATGTTACACTGATCAGCTGGCATATTAGTAATTTTGTACTTCATTTTGGCCAGTGCTACCATTTTTCATCCACACTCTCCAAACCAAAAAGGTGGAGTCCATTTAGACTTCTTTAACCCCTTGACATTCTATTATCTTCCTATACATTCAGTCTTTTTTCCAAGTCCATCTCCTCTATATTATTTCAAAGGCTACTTCTTTCCAGGCCAACTAGAGCTGCTTTACATCAGGTTCCTTATCTCAGTAGAATACTGTAATGTCTTTTCAACAAAACATTTTACTCTAAATTCATCTTCTTTCATGTATTCTTTCTCTGCTTTCAGAGTCATGTTTCCCCCTAAATAAAAATGTAATAATATTACTTGGTTTTTAAAAATATCCACTGGATCCCATTTAATATAAAGAAGAGTTGAACCTCCATAGCATAGCATACAGGGACTTTTCTGATCTTGAACTTCTAAAGTTTCTAGTTTCATTTTTTTAATCTTTTCTCCAAATGTGCCTTAGGCTTCAGGATTTCTAACCAACAACAGTTTACTCCAGCATACCTGTATCTCTCTATATTATATCCATGTGCTGCTAGTAAAACCGAAATCCTCTCTTTACTATCCTTTTCCATCACCACCTACCTACGTTTTGGACTCCTACTCACTCTTTAAGAATCAACTTAAAATATTTTATTTTCTAATCAACCTTATCCAACAAAGTTCATCATCCTTTCCTTCATGCTTCATTAGTACCTTGAACACACTTTATTATAATATTTGTGATTTGAAACATTACTATGATGCTTTATAGACAACAGATCAGAAATAAAACAGAATTAGATGTGAAATCTGCACTTAGCTAGCTACTGCATTGAGTAGTCTGAGAGAAAGATAACATTATTTTGGACTAGGATGTTGGCAGTAGGATAGGAGAAGAATGAATGAATCCAAGAAATATTCACTTGGTAAAATTGACATGACATTGTCATACACTGGCCTTTGGGAAATGAAGGTGAAGGGATCATTGGGGATGACACCTCCATTACTGTCATGGATAACCTAATTGGTGGGGCAAAAATCATTCAGATGGATGTCACATAATTGGAACACTGACTGGTTTTGATATGCTGAATTTTATGTGTATGCAAATAATAGAAGGTTTTAAAGTAGGTTTTTAAGTACGCAAAAGTTCCCTTGGGAATGCTATAACATAAACAAAAATCCACATAAATCTACTATATACAATCACATGCTCATTACATAGAGATTTCAACAACTATTTACATATTTATTTGCAAGCACTTCTTTTAATGGGCACCTAGTTCTTATGAAACTAATACCTATATATGTTGTGCAAATATTTTCTAAATATTTATTTGGGATTTATTAAGATATACAATAATATTTTAAACAAAACATTTCAATTGATAACATTGCTGAAATATCCTGCAAATAAACTAACATATTTCCCCATCTAGGAGAGGAAATAAAGAAACTGCACTTTTTTTTGAGCCTAAATTTAGGTGTAACTCATATTAGCATTTAGTTCAAAGTAGAGTACATCTGAGAAAGAGAAACACAGCCCCAGACATCAGGAGCTGACCTGGTACATACGATCAGATAGGACTTGGCGTGGCTACCAGCTAGCCTGGCACTGTAGCTGTCTCTTGATGTTCTCCTGTTAAAACATGGACAATTTCAAAGACCATCAATATTAGATGAATATGATGAATCAAGACAAAAATCAGGCCACTCGGGGCACCTGGGTAGCTCAGTTGGTTAAGTGACTGACTCTTGATTTAGGCTCAGGTCATGATCTCAGGGTGCTGGGATCGAGCCCCATGTCGGGCTCCACATTTGGTACGGAGTCTGTTTATGATTCTCTCTCCCCCTCTTCCTTTACCCTTCCCCCGCTCATGCTTCCTATCTCTCTCTAAAATAAATAAATAAAAGTTTAAAAAGAAAATATCAGGCCACTCTGTAATCACGTCTGAACAAAAAACAGAACTTACACCTTATCCAGTTCGCAAAAAGGACCAAACATCCCCTTATTCTGACCGATATGAGTAACTGCGGTTTCTTACGGTGAGAGTTTAGGGTTTCCTCTTCCTTTGTATTTCTTAAAATGCCCACACACAGAATTGCCTCTGCTTCTAATCCAGAGAAAATCCCCACTTTTGTAAACAGTCGCTAAAATTACAAGCCCTAATCTTAAAATGAGTCTATTCCGAACACTCTTTTACTGAGAGTACCGTGACTCCCCATAGAGTGTGTTCTCCTTCACTGAGACAAGGGAAAAATCAAAGTTATTCAAACATATGTGTATAGTTCCTGGTGGTCTCCTGCTGACAGCTACTGATACTACACCTAACACAGCTATACACATACTAAGTGGTTAAAAATACACATTACTACAACAAATACAGCGCTTTACCCAGAAAAAGACCTGAGTGTGTTTAGGAAGTGTATGTCTGAAAGACTGCAGCTTGCGAGTTACTGTGTGATGGAAGAAGGAGAATTATCTGAAATCTTATTGACGGTTGTAACACCAGAGATAATTCGGAATGTCCCATGACACATATAGTGACCTGAAGTGACTGGTAGGGTATTTTCCTCTGTGTGTGTGTGTTGCATATTCCCACCCTGCTTAGTTCTGATGGCTGTAGCTATCCGTGTTCAAGTTTGCCAGTGGTTGGGGGAGGGAGGAGTCTTCTATAAGCAAATGCAAAACACTCCTACACCCAAATTGTTTCTTGATATATTAATCACATTGGAATAGTTTTGCATTTTCAAAACACATGTTACAGAAGAACTATTAATATTGCCATTTCAAATTTTTTTTAATATTCGAGTTATTTTATAAATAAATTTACTTGGTTGATTCCTGAAATGACTTAGTTAACCTTAACTTTGTCACAATTTATCCCGATACATTTTTTACTTTCATTCTCTAAATACTTTATGCATCTTGGTCATCTGTATAATGTCAATCATATCCTGAGAGTTGAAAGTGAAACTATAATTCTAAATAATAAATTACTGCTGGAGTCTGTTACTAAAATAATGCATCAAATCATTTATATATAAAAATTTGAGACTTGCTTTCCCAAGTCAATTGCTGATAGAATTTGCCATTAACTACATCATATGGAGAGTGGGGTGGAGGGGCATACAAACAGGTGAAATGCCTTTGAAGTAAAAAAAAAAAAAAAAAAAAAAAAAAACTGGCAAATTCCTGGGCAAATAATATGCTTTCTGTTCCTTTATAGTGCTAAGGTATATTTTAAAGTGCCATTTAATAATGATGCTTTGCACTTAGTTACATGACACTATTCAAGGAAAAGCATTTTAAATACATTTTAGGAACAGAAAAAAGTAATATAAAATAAAAAGCTTAAGTTAGTGTAATTGCTTTAAAGAAAAGGAGATTCATCAAATCCATAGGCTCAAAGGAATAATCATAAAAAAGCCAACTTCTGGTCAGGTATTATTTAAGATTTTTTTTTTTTAAGATTTTTATTTATTTATTTATTTGACAGACAGAGATCACAAGTAGGCGGAGAGGCAGGCAGAGAGAGAGGAAGGGAAGCAGACTCCCTGCTGAACAGAGAGCCTGATGCAGGGCTCCATCCCAGGACCCTGGGATCATGACCTGAGCCGAAGGCAGAGGCTTTAACCCACTGAGCCACCCAGGCGCCCCTATTTAAGATCTTTAACATTTAAAAAATGTTCTATAAAGTAAAACATCTACTACTACAACTATTTGGAGAAGTATTTACTTTTTAAAATAATATAAAAAAAATATTGGTTGAGATTCTTTTCAGGACTTAAGTTACATTTTTAGAGGAAGGTTAGTTGCCAAGGAAAAGATTACCTGTTTGTCTAGTATTCTTATTCTAGGTAATTTTGATGATGGAAACAGCAAAAGGTAAGGGAAAATATTACATATTTGACAAAAACCATCTATTATTAATAAATTTGTTAATTTAATTTTCACTTCTTTAATGCACTTAAATAATTATTATATATAGACATTATCCTTCATTCTTTAGGTTTTTACTCATATCGACACTGTTGACATGAGTCTCCTAAACTCAGGCTCATCTGCTATTACTTCTAGGTATGGACATTCTTCTATCAGTAAATAAAATCAATTTTTAAATTTAAGCTATTTTTTCATTTAAAACTACCATTTTTATAATGAAATTATATGCACTGTGGAAAAACCCACAACAAAAAAGTTCTAATCATTGCACTCCTGACAGTCATAGCTACTATTTATTTTTACTTGTTACAAGACATTAGTGTTTGTATATGGATGTATTTGGAGAAAAAAAGAAAAATGGGACAGAGAAAAAGGGAGTAGGAGAGAGATAGATACAAATAGTGGTTTTTGTTTGAACATTAAAGTTTCTTCATGTCATTAACTTTGAATCTGATCTTAATAATTATAAATGTATGATCATTTCTAATATAATCCCAAGTCAGTGAATATCCATGTTGCTTGTACACTGATAACTAGTGATATATTTTCCACCATATACAAATAGTGCACAGTTTGGAAACCATGTCAGATACCCCTCTCTGATTTTTTTTTTTTTTAAATAACCTATTGAGTAGAACTACTAGGTGAAAAGGATACTGGTTTCTCTTACCCAATAAGGAGCATATCTTTAAATATAAATTTGACCCGTGTTTTGACTTAATTGATTTCTATTGAAACTTAAGGTGCTTTTATTCCTTCAATTAAACTGAAAGTGACATTTGCTAGATAAAGCTTCAACTCATAAAGATTCTTTGAAAATACATACAGGTGAAATAAACGGCAAAATATGCATTCCCCATTGAAATTATGAATAGGTTATGATCATTTTGTCAAGAAATGCCCAAGTGTCCCACGGTATTAAATTAACCTAATATGCAGTTTTGAAATTAACTCTATCAAATTCTGAATATTCTGAAGAATTTAATAAACCAAATCAATTATATACCCCTTAATCATTAGATTGTTTAAAAAAAGGTATCATCCAATTCTATAGAATAGAATTTTTCAAATATCTCAATTGTAATTTCACAAAAGTCTATTTTAATTAACAGAAAGTAGTGAAAGAGTGAAATCATACATAGATGTGCATAATTACCACACAGTATTATCGTGTGGCATCTTCTAGATATAGTTTAAGAATTTTCTTATAGCTTGAAAAGACTTTAAGTTATCTCAGGGTAAGATCTATGCATTTCTTATATTTTTATTCATCAAGTATTCATTATCCCTCATAGTAAATTAGTATACATATGTTTAAAGTTATAAATATTTGTATTAATAAATTAATCAATTAATGACATTTTACTACCTATATTCACTCTTTCCATTGGGGATATCTTCATAGAGTCCATTGACTTTATACTGTTTTTTTGGTAACCAAAGTTCAAATTAAGCATTCCATTTCCATTGCCAATGGCTCAAGAGAATAATCAATGTTTTTCTCCCTGCCTCCTCACAAGGTACTTACTGTAAATTCCAACCTCTAAGGCAGGGTTTTTTTTTTTTTTTTTTTTTTTTAGATTTTTTATTTTATTTTATTTATTTGACAGAGAGAGATCACAAGTAGGCAGAGAGGCAGGGAGAGAGAGAGAGGAGGAAGCAGGCTCCCCGCTGAGCAGAGAGCCCGATGCGGGACTCGATCCCAGGACCCTGAGATCATGACCCGAGCCAAAGGCAGCAGCTTAACCCACTGAGCCACCCAGGTGCCCTAAGGCAGGGTTTTTAAAGCACTTTGCCATTAGAATTCAAAGAGTTTGGAAACTTGCATGGGAAAAAGTTGTACCTTTATCTTCATTGATCTTTTAATTAAAACATATTATTTTGCTTTTGTTAAAAGTTGGGCAAAAATAATCTCTGATTTTGTGACTAATAAAAATCACAGATATTTTCATGTCATGTGAAATGTCATGAATATTTCAAAATACTGTTTATGATACTCTTTAAAATTAAAGAAATTATTAGCCCCACTGCATAAATATATCAGTATAAAAATACATATATATGTATGTATTAGTATCCATATGTATATTTGTATATAAGTCCATACATATGCATATTATTACATGTAAGTGTACTACAATATTTAAAAATTTTTGTAATTATTTTGTTATTTATTTATAATTTCATTTGTATTTTGCTTTATGTATTTAGAAACACCATTCTAGGAAGAGTAGCATAGACTGGAAAAAGTCCTCGTTTAAGAATACAAAGATTGCTGACTTGTTCTGTAATGGCTGTGTTAATTTGCTTATTGGGATTATAATGCTATCATATGATATTCTCTAGATAACACATTTCATTCTAGTAAGTTCCTTCAAGAGATACCAGTCTTAAGGGTGTAAAGATGCTAGTTGAGAAGGAAGACCAGTAGGTTCCTTTTAAGTCATACTATGTGGATGGGTCCATATTTTTCTCTACACTTGTATATCTTACTGGTCTTGCCAAAGCACCTGAGCTCATTCTTATTTTCCTAGGTATGCTAATAGTTACAAGTAAGGTTTGGATCTTATGAGAGTTTAAACACAGGTTTCTTGTTTATGTTTTGCAATATAATTTATAGCAATGAATTTGAATATATAAAATATACATCTTTTTCAAGGCTAATAAAATTGTTACACATGGGAACTTATTAAAAGTTAGGAAAGTATTTGGCAGGTGTTCACTAGTTCCATTGTTTTTACTAAAGAATGAAATCTAATATCCAGTGGCCATTTCTACTCCCCAGTAACGTTAAGTTGGAATACCAAGCTCATGTAGTGGTGACAGAGAGATATTTCTCAGATTTTTACAACATGAATATCTTCTTGAATCAATACTCCCTTTCCTCCAAAGTTATCCTAAAAAAAAAAGGAGCAAATCAATATTTTTCAGCCAAATTTCAAACGACTTATTCTAAAATATTTCTCAGAGTTATGAATTTCTATAATCTACAGGTTTTTTACTTTGCTTAAACTTGCCTATTTTAAATTTATATATATCAATACAGATTAATACTTTGACAGACAATGTATTCTCTTAATCTCCTTAAGAGAGTATCTTCTAGTTTTATTTTTGTTGACTCTTCTGGCCAGTGACATGTCCTTTCTCTCTTGCTCTTTCTAAGTGAAAAGGACAGGTTAAAAAAAAAAATCTGACCCTTTGGTCTATTTCCACAATCATTATCATCAGGCTCTAGTATCAAGAGATCCTGAGTGGAAACTTGGAACCTCTCGGTTTTAATGTTTTAAATATAAGGGAAGTACAAGAAGGCTCTTTAAAATAAACTTCTTTAATTGAAATTTAATAAGAGAGTAGAGCTTAAATATTCTCCTCAAAAGAAAGTACACATTTATCATCACACTGTGAAGTTTAAATACCTTCCAATTTTGTTGATTATACTCCAATAAAGCTAGTAAAAATTAAAAATAAAATTACTTCAACTAAAACTGATACTAACTTTTGAGAGGGTTAAGGATAAAAGGCATTAAAATAAAAAATGATCAAAGGCTAAAAAGGAGAAGACACGAAACAGGAAAGGATATTAAGAAAATTATCAGAAGAGAGAAAGTAAATTAAAAAGTAAAAAAAAAAAATGAGGAAGTAAAAAAGCATAGAGAGGAATAAAAATAAGGACAAACAACAATAAGGGAAAACATAGGAGACATGAAATGAGTGTAAGATAGAGGTAATACAGTTAAAGTTTAAAAAGAAACTACAATCATGTCAAGAAGCATTCATTTCTCAAATGAAAGTGTAATAAACCTAGACAGACCTTTAAAGGCTGGAGGTGGAGGCTATGAAATACAAAGGCAATATATTTTGTGAAAGAGTTCTCTAATAAAATTAAATTTAAATAACTTGTGAGTTGAACTTCATAGACTCTTAATCAGTTTCTTGAATACAAAATTTGCAAGATAGATATCTTTTTGAATATCAGTTTAATGTAGCTATTCAAAAGATTATTAAGTTCCTACCTATGAAGGATGATAAAAATAAGTATCTCTAAGAAAACACACTATAAGGGAGCCTGGATGGCTCAGTGGGTTGAGCCCTCTCAGCTCAGGTCATGATCTCAGGGTCCTGGGATCCAGCCCCGCATTGGGCTCTCTGCTCAATGGGAAGCCTGATTCCCCCTCTCTCTCTGCCTGCCTCTCCGCCTACTTGTGATCTCTCTCTGTGTCAAATAAATAAATAAAATCTTTAAAAAAAAATAAAAAGAAAGCACACTATAGAAATATAAGAAATCATCAGATAAATTTAGACAGTAGTGTTAAAATAGTTACACATAAGGAAAATTCTAAGATGAGCTTCTTATGATATTATTATGTTTAGTGGAAATCTGTTTACTTCTAAAAGAGTGTCACCCTTGGGGAACTATAAAACATAAAGAAGAAAAACACCCATGTCTCACTATTATGTTGCTAGATAAGTATAAAGTATGTAGTTTGGGAACTTTAAAACATCAAATGAATTTGGGCTGTTTATTCTTTTTGCTATCCAGTCAGTACACTGGCAGACAATTTTGAAAAGAAAACACATTTTACAAAAGCAATTATTCATTTTTATTTTGTTTACATTGCACTGAAAATTTACATCATACTTTTACAAAGTTTTTTTCATAAAAATATACTTCTTTACAAAAGTGTATGCATTAATATAAGAGGAGTAGCCAGTTGCAGAAGAAACATTGTTTAAACAAGATCTTAAATGTATTAACCTTAACATTAATGAATGAATCATTGTTATTGCAGTCATTTGAATAAACAAGAATAAATAACTGATGGCATAAAATTTAAAACAGCATCCTGTCAGTAGAGTACAATGTTGAGAAAATTGTATGAATTTCCAAAACAATGTATCTCAAAGTGGTTTACAAGAAATTCACTAAATGTTGTAGAGATAGATCCAAGCAGCGCTTCCGGGTGCAATGATTTCTCTTAGGCACTCTGTCTCATGATACAAAAAGTCGAGACTGTTTACAGAGTTTTCCGCATTTGAGAGGGACAACAACAAAGAGTTCACACTGGGTACAGAATTTATTCAACGAAGTAAAACATGCTATAAAAGGAAGACAATGGCCTATTAAATCAATATGCTGGCATTGCTGTGATACAGTTGTAAATGAGCCACCAATAATTTGCAAATGCAAATCTTAATTTGATGATGAAAGAAATCTGTCATATCTGAAACCTGCTTCTTGAGAATAAGAGTATAGAAAGTTCAAAATACATGAAAATTTGGAAAATCTACGACATTAGGAAATAAATTTGTATTGGTGATTTGAAAGTGTAAATTTTTTTGTAGTCATTATATTTATGGACTGGTCCAAAATGTATGTCTAACTCACTGTTAGATAAAAGTTAAAAGCTTAAAATCTTATACTTCTAACTCATTGTTGATTAAAGTTCAAAACCATGTGAAATAAATTTGGAGACTCAACTGGAAGGAAAATAGGATATATCATAGATTAAATATAGTAGATTAATAGGTTCTATTTGGTCTTTCAAAAACTTTGGAAAGTGTGGTAAAGGATGATAAGTTTGGTGTCTCAGATAACTGCAAAATCATCACTATTACAGATAATTTTTGCCAGCTAGAGTGGTTTCTGGGTGACAAAACAGGCAGAAGCGAGGTGTTAAACACTGCCCCATGACTTATGGAATAATATTGGCTATAACATAATGAGGGAAATTGGGAGACTAGCACAATGATCTTGCGATTTGTAGAAACCATGACAACCAGTCTACAAAGAATAGCAGTATGACACTGAAGAACAAATACCAGAAAGAGTCAAATCAGAGTAGGCAGTCTTATCTCTTTTGTGGCATGAATTCACTCATAAACACTTCAGGGCATGACTCAATCTGAAATAACCGTGGAAATAAGGAAGACAATGACTCAATTAACAAGAACAGATACTGGATAGAGTGGTGTGAAATACAGACTCATGGGTATGATGTAGCTCATGACAGTTAAAGAGAAGTCAGTGATCTATTGACTCTTGTAAGTATAGCTCTTATTTTCTACCCTATATCTTTTTTTTTTTTAAACCCAGTCCCTCTAATATACTTTATAAAGCACAGAAATACTGATAGTGGATGCTCCTCCAATATATGCAAATAAGTTTATGTTTTAGAATAATCTCCTTTTAAAAAAAAGCAAATAAACTGTGAGTAAGCACTCTCAGAGTGCAGCCAAATTTCTGTAAAACTCTCCATGGTAAACATGAAGAAGAATTATGGTCCAGTTTATGAAAAAACACTCTTCTCTATCATTCCTCAGGAAAAGGTGACCCAGCAAGTCCTGAAAAGTGTGCTTTAATTTGTTTAGCAGTGAACTAAATGTGCACTGTTTTGTGTGTCGATTTCCAAGCTTCTGAAGAAGGCAAAGAGTTGCCGAGTTAGACCATTGTGCAGACCGTGTTCAAGTTGGGATCGAAACGTACTGCTTTCCCTTCCACTGACTTTGCGTTGGTATCATACATGGGGTTTTCAAAAGCTGCTTGGCCATTGTTATTTTCATGAACTGAACATCCTGTATACTGTGTTTTGGGTGCAGTCCTGTTGATGAGAACATTGATTAGCTATGAGTTAATGTTCTTCTAGAAACAACAGAGTAGGACTCAAATATAACATACTTGAGTTATCATTCTTAATGCATAATGTAACTTCAAAATATTAATTGAGAAATCATAAGCTCAACACATCGAATTTGAACAATTCACCAGTCACTTGTAAACCCTGAGTGATTTTTATTATTTACATATAATACATATTAATGTACACTACCAATATGAGTAATACAAGTATAAATAAATGTATTATGGCTATTTTCATCAATTTAAATTTTCTGATGCAATAATAAACAACCATTGTGAATTTGCATGTATAATGTAAGTATTTATGGTGATGATAAAATGTATATCTCATTACTATCCATCCATCCATTCATTCATTTTTCAAATATTTACCAAGCTTCTGTTATACCAGGCATGAACTTGGACTTTGGATACAGAATTTAAAAAAAAAAAAAAATACAAGGAAGGCATCACTCTCATGGAGCTCATAAGGTAGTAATAGAAAATAATCAATCAATAAATATTTATAAATGAGTTAAAATAAATGAGTTAAATGAGGTAAAATAAAATGAGTTAAATGAGTTAAAATATAATAAATGAGTTAAATGAATGAGTTAATGAGTTAAATGAGTTAAAATAATGAGTTAAAATAAAAGGAGTTAAATGAGCTAAAATAAAATGAGTTAAATGAGTTAAAATAAAAATAAATAAAATAAGAAAAATAGCTAATAAGAAGTGTTCTGATAAAAAGGAAAGCTGTTGATATGACAGGAAGTAACAGGGACCCACTTTAGGAACAGTAATAAGAAAAAGTATCTCTGAGGTAGTAAAATGTAATCTGAGACTTGAAGGACAAGAAGAAGCCAGTTCTGGACTAATTAAAAAGTATTTCAGAATGAGCAGACAACTAACATTGAGGCCTAATTTGGGATGGTACTTAGAGTATCCTAAAAACATACTCAATTTCCTTAAAAATGACATATATAAGAACAGGAAACTCAAAATCTCAAAGAAGAAGGGACTGTACTGATAACTAAGTCATGAAAATAGTTTCCAAAGAGTTACTGATAACTGAACATTTGATTTTACTTAACAAAACACATGGATTCTAGGCCAGCTAGTATAACTTGCTGGTCCTGATTCCTTCTTCCTTTTTTATTTCTCTCTCCTTTGGCATTTTTGATTTCTCGTTTCCCACATTCCACTGGATAATTTGCTGACGTTCATTATGGTATAAAGGCGGACTTGTTCCTACCTGTTTCTGGGACCTAATTACCTCAAAATAGATCTGCTTCTCAACTCCTATGTTTACACCAAACACCACAAATTTCAACTACTTTATCATATTTTGCATTTGTATTATATTATTTTATTATCCCTAATGCATTTTCTGAATTTTTCTCTGTATTAAGGATTGTTAGATGACTTGTATGGCAATACATTTTGTTAAAGCTATCTTAAGTTTCTTTGAATGGGATCACCTAAATAGTTATATTGCTTACAACTTGCTCCTGCCAGGTGCATAATTCTAATGAATAATATTTGTCTCTATTTTTTCAAACTATATTCACAATAAAATCCAGAAGAAAGGGACACCTGGGTGGCTCAGTGGGTTAAAGCCCCTGCCTTCATCTCAGGTCCTGATCTCAGGGTCATGGGATGGGAGATGGGAGCCTGCCTCCCCCACCCCCTCTGCCTCTCTGCCTACTTGTGATCTCTCTCTTTCTGTCAAATAAATAAATAAAATCTTACAAAAAAAAAAGCAACATCATTTTCTTCTAATTAAGCAAGAATCATGAAGAGATAAAGAAATGTTATAAAAATATTGAACAACAGCTTTAAGGAAAATAATACCAAGTTTCAGAAAAGTTTACAACATCAACAAAAAGTAACTTAAAATGAATTGAACTTTTACTTATAAGAGCTAAACCTATTATACTCTTTGGAGAAAACATACAGGTAAATCTGTTCTGGATTCATGACCTTGAATCTGGCAATGGTTTCTTAGATATGACACTTCAAGAACCAATAACAAAAGAAAATAGATAAATTGGACTTTACCAAAATGAGGAACTTTTATATATCAAATGACACTATCAAGAGAATGAAAATGCAACTCATAGGAAGGGGGGAATATCTGTAAACCATATATGTGTCATGAGTCTAGTTTCCAAAATCTATAAAGAACTCTTAAAATTCAACAACAAGACAAATGACTCAATTAAAAAATGGGCAAATACTTGAATAGGCATTTCTTCAAAAGAAAATGGCCAAGAAGCACTGAAGAGATGCTTAGTGTCATTGGTAATTAGGGAAATGCAAATCAAAACTACAATGGGATAGCACTTCACACATACATTAGGATGACTATAATAAAAAGAAAGAAAAAGAAAAGAAAAGAGAAAATAACAAGTGTTGGCATGGATGTGGAAGAAGTAGAACAGTCATACCTTGCTGGTGGGAGTATAATATGGTGCAGTTGCTCTGCAAAACAGTTTGGTGCTTCCCCAGTAAGTTAAATAAACGATTACCACAAACCCCAGCTATTCTGTTTTGGGGTATACACCCAAAAGAATTAAAGCTGGTGTCCAAACAAAAACTTGCACAAGTGTCTATATCAGCGCTATTCACAACAGCCAACATGTAGGAGCAATCCAAATGCCCATCAACTGATGAATGGACATATTTAAACATAACACATTCAAACACTGTGGAATATTATTCAGACACATGCTATAACATGGAAGAAACTTGAAAACATTATGTTAAGTTTAAGAGACCAGGTATAAAATATCCCATAGTATGTGATTCGATTTATATGAAATACCCAGAATAGGCAAACAAATGCAGATAGAAAGCAGATTACCAGTTGCCTAGGGCAGGGATAGGAAGAGTGGGGGATGACTGATTAGAGGGCACAGAGTTTCCTTTTGGGATGATGGAAATACTCTGGAACTGGCAGTGGGGGCCCCATGACATTGTGAATATACTAAGTGCCACTGAACTATACACCTAGGATGGCTTAAATGGTTTCATGTTATGCATATTTTACAAAAATAGTTTTTTTTTTTTTTTTAAAGATTTATTTATTTATTTGACAGAGATTACAAGTAGGCAGAGAGGCAGGCAGAGAGAGAGAGAGGAGGAAGCAGGCTCCCTGCTGAGCAGAGACAAAAATAGTTTTTAAAGAAAGATCAGAATAGCCTGCTTTATAGATAAATTTAGTGATGAGTTTTTCTCATTAATAAAATCTGATATTGACAAACAAGGCCTAAGGTGCTGCTAAAATTCAATAGTTACACATTCATGTAATATTAAATAAACCATTCTTAGATAATCTAGACTGAAATTTATAATAATATCGGTTTTCAAAAATATATAATAACAGTCATTTAATTATCCCATTATCTACATATCTTTTTCTTGATAAAGGATAGTCCCAAAGAGCAGACAATTGTATAATGAAGCCACTTGGGATGTTGGAAAGGACATAATAAACAAGGACAAACTAATAAAATGTACAGTCATGTAGTTGATATATCAGAAACACAACATTAACTGCATAGTCTAAAAGCAGCAGAAGAAAAAAAGAAGATTAGAGGATTTTACCATCTGTCTGCCTGGGTAAAATTGGTCAGCATTGTCATGTAAACTAAAGAGGTCTGGACACAAGCTTCTTCTTAGTTCTCTAAATAAATCCGGCAGCAGGTATCACATCTTTGATTTAAACCTTAATCTGGTTTTGTATCCCTAAAGTCTCATTATGGATAATGCAAAACTAACTGACACGATTAAGTATGTACCAGGAAATCTATAGTCAAAAGTAGGAAGGGTTAAGTTGAATGTTTGTGGGAATGAACAGAGCAATTTTTGTTTTATCGTGTTGTGGTGATGGGAGGCAGGTCGGGGAAATGAGGTTTTTAACAACAGTTGCAATATCTGGCACACATTATTTTCAACAACCCAGGAGAAAATGGAAATTAGGATTTGAAAGGGAATACTAAAAGGAACATGAAATTGAAGATTTTGGAAATGTTTTGTAGGTGAAATCAACAAACTTACCTTTGTTTATAAAGATAAAATCCAAATCCTGCAAATATAAGTGCAAAAAAAGGCACAAGAATAGCAATGGCCACAGAACTACTGTTGGTACCATGAGGCTGATTTGAAGAATTTGAGCCTTCTGACGTGTTCAGTCCTATAAGATTAAAAAAAAAAATCAACTTTATTTGATCACAATTGATTTTTATATTTATGAACCCATCACTTTCTTTCTTTCTCAAGATATCTATTTGGAAAGAATCTAGATGTCCATCAACAGATGAATGGATCAAGAAGATGTGGTATATATACACAATGGAATACTATGCAGCCATCAAAAGAAATGAAATCTTGCCATTTGTGACAACATGGATGGAACTAGAGCAAAATAAGTCAAGCAGAGAAAGACAACTATCATATGATCTCCTTGATATGAGGAAGTGGTGATGCAACATGGGGGCTTAAGTGGGTAGAAGAAGAATCAATGAAACGAGATGGAATTGGGAGGGAGACAAACCATAAGTGACTCTTAATCTCACAAAACAAACTGAGGGTTGCTGGGGGGAGGGGGTTTGGGAGAAGGGGGTGGGATTATGGACATTGGGGAGGGTATGTGCTTTGGTGAGTGCTGTGAAGTGTGTAAACCTGGTGATTCACAGACCTGTACCCCTGGGGATAAAAATATATGTTTATAAAAAATTAAAAAAAAAAATCTATTTGGAAATGTACATAGGAAACAAAGGTAATTCATGAAACTCCTTCAACTCTTTTCCGTACAAGTTCGTAGAGAGCATTCTATGTATAAGGCATTTTTCCAGGGAAGGAGGCAGAATAAAAAATAAGCAGGGTCTCTGAACTGAAGAGTTTATAGCATTGTGGAAAGAATAACATGACAGAAATAATCGTAGACATCAAGCATGAATTAATTATCAATGTGCTTTAGGAAGAGAAGAAATAATTCCATCTGGTGGTGTGTAGGAATGCATTCGGGAGAATATACAAGTGAGGCTGGCTTTGAAGAATTCATAGAACAATGGATGAAGAAGGAAGCAAGACCATCATAAGCCCAGAAGTGGGAAGGTGAGCGGCATGTTTAGAAGCTGTGACAAGCACTGGTTGTAGCTGTGTGGAAAGGATGTAGAGAGAAGTATGTATCAGTGTGGTAGGAGTAGGATGCTAAAATGGAAAACTGTGGTCAGGTCCTGAAAAGCTATAAGCATCATTCTAAAGAGTTCAAACTTATTAGCTACTTGTGGTGAGTGACAACAGAGGGTTTTAGAAATAAAAGCCCCTGTGATAAGACATACAATTTAAAGCAGTGACTTGGGTGGGGTGGACTTCAGGGAATCTGGACTAGAAACTAGCCTACTTCAAGGTCATAGCAACATCCCAGATAAAAATGGAAAATGATCCGTATCCTAGAACACTTGGAAGAGCATGAAAAAATAGATGCAGGAGAACATTTTGTAGTTAAAAAGCAACAGAACCTTTTTGTGAGGATAAGATGTAAGAGGGCACAGAATGAGAAGGGTTCCACTTGGGGGTGAGTAAATGGCAAAGACATTAGCAAAGTTAGTAAATGAGAAGAATCAGGTTGGTTAACATGTTGGCATAAGGATCAGGGGAGAGAAAATAATGGAAAGGATGTATTCTGTGTTTTGCTTTTATTTTCCCCAGAAAGAAATAGCTCCTTTTTTAAAATAGGTTCTGTTTTAGACATACAGTGCATGCAAAGCTTTTGGGAATAGTTTGCATAAACATCTTGCATTAAATTACACAACTATGTTAATGTACTGTGTCAACAAATGTTTTATCTGGTTTTCAAACTAACACAATTTTAGGCAAGACATTATCTGAAATGACATCTTGTTATTGTTCACTTAGAGAAAGCTCATTTCCCTTTTTGATAAAGAGTTATGTACAACTAAATCACACCTTAGTCCAGGTTAAAAGTTAATACCTTATTTCTACCTTATTTTTCAGGGACTCAGAATATTTATGTAAAAGTTCGAAGTAATGGAATTTTTAAGATAAACATCAAATAGTACTTTTTAGAGCCTGAATTTATTCTTTATATATCAATACCACTATAAAATAATGGGAGACAATATACCTTAGGAAAATTACATACCAAAAGCTATGTTAATAATTATATTCAAGAAAGACCATTAAATGTCTGTGTACACTCTAGAAGAGTTGAGAATGTTGAAACCTGTGCCTCCTACTACATGAAATTTACATATCTGACTAGCATAAAGCCCCAAAATAGGGTCCATTCCTCAAAGTTATTTTCCCTTTCCAGACATATGACATTTTCAAAGTGCCACTACATTTTTGAAAGAGAAAGTTGCAACAATATTCAAACTGAAGAGAAGTACTGCAATTCTGAATAAAATAAAATAATTTATAATTTAATATTTTCTTTTATATTTGCATCACTTTTTCTCTTTTTTACTTGCTAAGGGCAAGACAGTGTGTCATATTTATTAGAAATATGACAACAACCAAGCACTGTACAGGGTTGGTACATGGAGAATCAATATTTTGAAGAATGAGATTATTTAAAAGGCTATCAAATATATCAATGTATAATCCTGACAATGCAAAATTCAAAATGCAGGAAGTGTGCCTAATGTACAGAATCCACTGTACTTTCTTATGATGTCTGGAGTAATAAAGGAACTACATGAAAATGAAAATGAATACATTACCCAGTCTTTGTAGTCCAAATTGCCCATAATCTTTGCCCTGAATAAATCCTTGAAATACGTAAGTAGCTCCATCAGGCTCAGCAGAAACCTAAAAATATTTATAAGGTTGATTAAATCTGAAGATTGGACATAGCTATATTTTCCCAGCCTTAATAAATATTCAGTTTTACTCTCAAATGAATGTTATGCAAAGTTCCTAACTCTGTATCTTCCTCCTACGTAAAACATAGCATACTGTGTAAATTTGCCATTGTTAAAAGCAAAATCAAAATTTTCACTTTTAACTAATTAGGATATTAGAAAAAGGGGGTTGTTATTACTATAATGATGTAGAGATTTCTCTTAGGCTAAGATACCTGCTGTCAAAAAAAAAGGACAATGATATGATGAAAGAGAATAAAGCAAATGATCAATTAAAAATTAAAATATAATAGGATGCTTGGCTGGCTCAGTCATTGGGCATCTACCTTTGGTTCAGGTCATGATTCCAGGGTCACAGGATAGAACCCCACATCAGGCTCCCTGCTCGGTGGGAAGCCTGTTTCTCCCTCTCCCACTGTGTTCCCTCTCTCTCTCTCTCTCTGTGTCAAATGAATAAATAAATAAAATCTTTTTAAAAATTAAATATAATAAAACCATACTTTGTAGATTTTATTCCTGTTTAGCATGCATGCCCTCCTTCTCTCCTCCTCACCAAGCTTTCCATCTCATTGAGCTTAGTCCTGTGACTTGCTTTGGCCAATGGAATGTGGGTGGAGTTAACAAGAAGTCAGTTCTAAGCCCAGGCCTTAAGAGGCATGTTTCCATTATAATAAGTGAAAGAAACCAGTCACAAAAGACTACATATTGTATGATTTCATAAATAAGAATATCCCAAACAGAGACATCCATAGAAACAGAACATGGATTTATGGGTGCTTAGAGTTAGGGTGGAGATAAGGGATGAATGGGTAGGGTGATAGCTAAAGGATGTGGAGTTTCTTTTTGAGGTGATAGAAATATTCTAAAATCAACTGTGGAGATGGTTACACACTTGCAAATATACTAAAAACCACTGAATTGCATACTTTATACGGGTGAATTATAGGGTATATGACTTATATCTCAGTGGAGATGTTTAAAACACATCATCCCTCAGAGCTTCTGACATCTGACAAGAGAATATGCTGTGGGTAGCTTCTGCTTCTCCAGGCTGGGCCCCAGAATAAGATACCTGAAGCAGACCTGAACTTGCTACCACTTGCCTCAAGTGGCACCCACAACTAACTTTGACTCTGAGATTTTGTGATTTTGTCTAATGTTGTAAAAGCTGACTATAACATGCATCTTGCATGTATATAAAATCCTATATTTAAGAAATACATGAGTACTGTGATTTTGTCTAATGTTGTAAAAGCTGACTATAACATGCATCTTGCATGTATATAAAATCCTATATTTAAGAAGTACATGTGTACTGTGATTTGATCTTTCTTTTTTTTTTTTTTAAAGATTTTATTTATTAATTTGACAGAGAGAAATCACAAGTAGACTGAGAGGCAGCCAGAGAGAGAGAGAGGGAAGCAGGCTCTCTGCTGAGCAGAGAGCCCAATGCGGGACTCGATCCCAGGACTCTGAGATCATGACCTGAGCCGAAGGCAGCGGCTTAACCCACTGAGCCACCCAGGCGCCCCTGTGATTTGATCTCATAAACAAAACAGAAATAGATATATTTCAGTGTTCTTGTTAACTAGTAATGTGAATTGGCTCTGGGTTTATTTTACTTAGTTACCAGAGTCCTGTACATTATTGTAAAAGTTGTAAAGCACCTAGAATCCTCACCCTAAAAAGCAAACTATCATACCAATCTATCCATAGCAGCCTGGCATGTCAGAAGAAGTGATTTATTCCTTATTATCAGACATCATATTCTGGTCATGGTCATTTTTAAAAATGAAATCCTCCTCAAATGAAGAGCTCAAACTCTAATATTTAAATGAATGAATTCATTCTGTTTGCTTCCTAGATGAAATAATACAATTACACAATTTGAGTGCATTGAAGACACGAGTTAGTTTCCAACTCCACGAACACCGGCACAGATAGAGAAATAAGATAAACATTTTTTTTCCCCCCTCAGGCACTAAACTTACTGAAGCCTATGACCTACTATCTTCTTTCCCTCTAGGCCTTCCTTGTAAAAGAAGACTTGTTACTTTAGGATGTAGTCAGAGCTCTCCTGCTTGTTTTTTAGGAAAGACTCCAGGGGAATATGTGAATAGAAGATTTGTTGCTTCCAACTCCCAATTTAGAAACTCCATTCACATAAGTGGCTGAATAGGATAGGGTGATTCCACTGTGAAGCTATGGTAACCATTTTCCACATCAAGTCACTTACGTAACTTCCTTTTCATAAACAACTTTATAAAATATTCTAAGTATTTTGTAAAGTATTCTAAATCTGTTAAATTTAGATTAAAAAGCTTAAATGTAATGGGCATCCTTAATTTTTCTGCTGCATTTCATAAATCACCTAAATAGGTCTTAAACAGTGGGTCCAGACAAAGAATGAATTATAGTTTATCCAGATTTATTTATCATAGTACTGACCATAGACAAATAGATTCGATGAAACCACTAAAAAACTATATGGCCCTCATACACATAAATATTACAAAAGTTAGCAAAATTCATCAGAATCCAGTATTCTTAGGTTTAACATTCTAGATTACTAAGTATTTACAACTGAATTTTTTTTTCAAAATAATTTACCCATAATAGTAATCTTGCCATTTTATATGTGCATGTGTATTTATAATTAGCTAAATTTAGAAAATTACCTTTTTCTGGAATCTTAATGACAAATTATAGTATAAATTGGTTATTAAAATCAGCGGTAGACATTTAAACAACTATACTTACAAAGCCATCCATCGCCCAATTGTCCTCTTTCATTTTCTTCACAGAAGCATGAGTTGGTACTTTAATAAGGTAGATATGTAACATCAGGCGAGCTTCCTGGCTTTTATATACCCCTGTAAAATGTAAGGACATTTTAGTCTACAAATTTTGTAAATAATTATGCTTCATTTTATTATCTTTGACTCCTTAAATATATCATGTAATACATGTCATAGAAAAGAAATCAAACAAGGCCAAGTTGAGACCAGCTTCATCCATAACGCTTTCCACAAATCCTACAAAATATGTTAATCCCTCAGCAGAAATTCTCAATTTAAATCTTAATTGTGGGGTTAAATTACCTATGCTCTTAAAATTAAGTATTACTGTTCTTACTAAAATCATTCCATGATATTATAAACAAAATAACTTCTTCTCCCAAAGAAATTTAAAATCTTTGAAGATACACATCAAGTGTTAAAATCCCTGATATTTTTCTTAATAATGAATTGGGTGCCAACTCTGAAAGAATATTCTAGGTTCTACTGGAGCCACAGAGAAGAATATATATGTGTCTAAAGATAGAATGCTTAAAAGCATTTCCAATGAAGTAGATGTTAGTCACATGTATATCCAACAAAACACATTAAAAAATATATAAATAAGAGACCAGAAGAGAGAAGGATCATTTTACAATGGAGTGATCAGGAAATGCTTATTAAGGAAAAAAAAGCATTCAGACTGGGTCCTAAAATCAAGTAGGGTCTTTAGTTTAAGTAGGTAAATATAGATAATGGCATAAAAGAGAAAAGCAAACATATATACAATTATTTTTATTTTTTTCTTAAACAGTGAGTATCCTAAGAGTAGGAATAAGCTGGAATATAAATAAATGTACTTAGGGGAATAATAGGACAGAAGTCTCTAAGGAAAAATTTTGTGATTAATTTATGGTTGAAATTTGACTCATGCATTCATTTACTTAATCTTTCGCCTGTGTAATAAGGTGTCATAAGAATATGCTGAGAATACAGAGATGACACATAGTCATCTAAAGTAAGTTACAGTTAACAGAGAAAGACATAAAAGGGATAAAAAATAATATTGTTGGGAAAATGTTACAGTTGATTTACATAGAGACAGTGATAACAAATTTATTTATGCCGGTTTTTCTATATTTGTAGGAATTTGTTTTGAGATTTTTCTAGATTAGATTAAACATACACTTATTTTTGCAGGCTCTTATAGAAAATAAAGAAAAACGTTATCTCAAAGTTAAATAAATCAGTATCACAATTTAAATGAATTTATTTTGTTAATAGAAATCTTCTTTCAATTTATATTACTGTAACTGTATATAGCTTTTTAAATATAATACATATTAGTTTCTGACACTTTTACTTTGGGCTTAACGGAGAATCATTCCCTAATTTAAATTCACTACTTAGACAATATTCACTGAGGCTTATTTTGTTCCAGATGCTTTTCTGATTTCTGAGGTATAGTAATGAAATAGAGGGCAAAGAGCTTCCCTCTTGGAACTTATACTGTTGGAGTATAGACAAGTAAATAATGTCATATCATGTCATGTATTACCATATTATACTATAAATAGTGAAAAGAAGAAAGTGAAACAGAATAAGACTAAGAGTTTATGTCTTTGTTTGTAATGAGAATATTACTTTAGATAGGGTCATTGGGAGTACTGTTGATGAGACGACATTTGAGAAAACATCTGAACATCAGAAAAAAACAGAAGAAACACAATGGGGGAAATGGGCCGTACATCAAGGACACAGAAACTTGAGAAGGCTGAGCAGTTGGATAGGTTTCTGGGTCCCTTATGCTTCTTTAAAATAGTATAGCTCTACCTTTTCTGTCTTCAGTTATGGTATACACTGAAATATTCTCATTTGAAGAAAGGATTTTGTGCCCATAAAATAGGTTGTAAGTCATTGAGCTAGTCTCTTTGGTGTTACGAGAATACAGAAAAATTCAGTTATTCCAATCAAAAGTTCTTTTCTATTTCATGATGCCTCATTCTAGCTACATCAAAATATTCATGAACAAGCTTATTTCAAAATCAGCTTTTCATTTGTGTAGTAATATTCATGTATCCATCCAAAAATCAGAAAGCCTTGTTTCTGAATAAATTATGAATGTCATTAAAATGTAACAAATATTCACAGTATAAAAATCACTAATAAAAATGATAAAATGATGGAGGCAAAGGCATGAAGGCATCATTTGCTATTCTTTAATGTGATACCTGAAAGTAGAAGTTCCATGTTGCTATTACTGAGTGTAGCATTGACTCTCCCAGTGGAAGCATTGAAACTAGTAACTGTCAAGGTCATAGGTTGTTTCCTTCCTTTGAAATTGTAAGAGCCTTTCCATATATAATTTTGGGCAAACACATCATCAGGAACTGTGAAGAGATTAAAGACACATATTAATTTTATGGTGCCCTATAAATATAAACAATAAAAAGTAAATTAATGCATATTAGTTTATTGAATAATGAAATTTTGCTAAATACTCAATAATGTGAAATGTGTATTATAAAGTGAATTCTTCATATACATGTTTCAAGTTTTTTGGAATAAACCAAAACTGCAATAACCTATATTTGTACTCATACCCGAGTCATCAATCAAAGATAGACAGCACCAATTAAAGACACAAGGCTTAAATTCAGAACCAGCTAAACATCAAATACACTTATATTTGGTCTCCTCCAGTAACATCATTCAGAAGAAAAACAAAATGATTTTACTGAGCCATGTCAGTCTATATTTAAGTCCCAAGAGGCCTGCTTTTCTTCTGGCAGTGTGAGTAGATTTATGCAGGAAGAGCATAGCGTTAAACCTCCCTCTTGCGGAATAGCACTTAAAGACTGTTAGGAGGGATGCTCCTTTGTCCCCTTTACAGAATACTGAGTCCAGTTATTTTAGTAATAGATGCTTCTGAGGAAGAACAGGGCTCCACCATATTGACAGCTTTGAATTTACAGGTATTTTTAGAAATAAAGGAATTGTCCCTAGAATTGCCCAACTCTCATGGGAGAAAGATGAATTGTGGCAGAATCAAATAATATCCTAAATGTTATAAAACTCTCATCTAAAGAAGGAATGCTCTTTATTTTAGATATAACCACATAAGGCATTATATTTATATAAATTCGTTATGTAATTTATCGTTACACAAGTCAAGGATGGCAAAGTCTACTCAGATTCTGAAAAAACCTGAGAAGCTTCCATTAACCATACACATCACAATAAAGTACATCTCCAAAAAGCAACAATTCCAGGGAGCTATGCCTATTTGTGCAAATGAGTAAATGACAGAATAGGGGAAAGCCTTTTTTTTCCTAACAAGGTACTGACAATTTGTCACCTGGTCTTCACTACACACATCACACTTTGCATCGCCAGATCGTAGAGGCTGGGGTTACATTCTCTGTGTTCTGCTCAGTAAACTAAAAGAGCAAAACTCCTGAAGACAGAAAAAACAAAACAAAACAAAACAAAACCCCCCAAAAAACCATGAAATATAAAATATGCTGAAGAGTTCAGTTTTTAATGAATATTTCTACACATGTGTTGTTCTATGGTAATTCAACAGCAATACAGTTAAAGGGTTAGAGCTGCAAGCCTGGAATTAGGATCCTTGTAGTAAAGTTTGTCCTTGGGTGCCTGGGTGGCTCAGTTGGTTGGGCAACTGCCTTCAGTTCGGGTCACGATCCCAGGGTCCTGGGATCGAGTCCCGCATCGGGCACCCTGCTCAGTGGGGAGCCTGCTTCCCCTCCTCTCTCTGCCTACTTGTGCTCTTTCTCCCTCTGTCAAATAAATAAATAAAATCTTTAAAATAAATAAATAAATAATAAAGTCTATCCTCTGCAATTTATAAACTGTGTGGTTTTGCATAGATTACTTAACTCTCTAAACTTGAATTTCCTCATGATTAAAATGAGGTTAACTTAGAGTTGTTGGGAAGAGTAAATGAGATAAGGAAAGTGAAGTGTTTAGCTAAGTGTTAGCTGCTACTATTACTACTACTGCTGCTGCTGCTGCTATTATTCAGATAAAATAGGAAAACTGTGGATCTTAGAGCTTACTACATAATTGCTAATAAAATATATATTTAGCAGACATGTAGTTAGTAAAATGAATGGTCCATAGTCTGGTTCTGTGACTCTGCTAAGTCATCCTTAGAGTGGCACTCCCTCCCCAAACCTCCAATTGCACAGCTATGTACGCTATAGGGGAATGTTACTCTACGTATGTCTGAAGGAGTCTTACTGAAACTTTGATACAGTGAATGAGTAAAAAGCCCTGGATCTGGTAAGCATGTGAAAGTTTTTAGTGAAAGAAAAGTGTACCTAAAACAAGTTTGTAGGAGAGAGTGACAGGCTATATTGCCCTGCACTAAATAGGTTCTCAGTCGTGCAGGAAAAAGCAGGAGCAAGAGAGAAAGCTATTCTAATGGCAATGCCTTGCAAATAGTAGACAGTAAGTAAGTGCTGTAGTCTGTCTGATTGTTTATTTCCACCCGGACTGGACTGTGATTACTCTTTGCTATCTCTGAACCTTTAAAGAAAACCTATTACATCTGCTGATCTTATCCATAGTCCTTAGGGGAATTAGTGTTGGTTGAAGAAGGTGAAAGAGAACCTTGACAGCAGGAGAAAAGAGCAATGGAAAGAACCAGATAGTGGCCACCGCCAAGTACATAACATCAGGTTTAATCACTGATGTGGAAGGAAATGTTTAACAACTGGGTCTTCTGAAAAACAAAACAAAACAAACAAAAAAGCTGATGTTCAGCCTTTGCTTATTTCTATGGTGTAAATATTACCACAGGAGCAGATTTCAAAGTTTTACCAATATGACATGGCTGAATGCAAAGTTTGGGTGAATGCGCAGAATTGTCTGCGATGAACCGCTCTCTACCTGAGGCTCAAACACGCCACTTACTGCCTTTTGAGAAATGCAACTCAGGTTGGGCAAAACAGGCACCATCTGGTCATTTCCATTCCCGTGTACAATGGGAATGATCATACTTCTTTCTATTGTTAGGTCTATTTTGATATTTAAATATGAATGTGAGTCTATCAGTTCTTTGTAAATTCTAAAATGTCATCCCGCTCTCTTTGATGTGGGTATCAGTGAAGTCTAAAATGTCATGATCCTTCCTTTCAAGATGTCTGATTTTAAACTTTACTTCACAGGTTGCTTCACAGTATTGCTTCAAATGTGGTATCATGCTCTTGACTGATACAATCGCCAAATTTCATTCTTGTTATTTTGGAGTAATCTAATCATCTAATCGTGATTTTAAATTAAATGTTTCTAATGTTTTCCCATTGAAAGTAGCATTTACTCTGAAGTTTTATCAATCTTTTTTTACTGAGGTTGAAGAAATTTCTTTCCTTTCTAATTTGTTAAGTCTTTTAAAGTTATAAATAGGTGTTGTGTTTTATCAAATATTTTCTGTGCAGGTATTGTGCTGATTAAAACTATCTGCATTTTAATTTCTTAATGTCACAGATTATTTTTAAGGATTATTTAATATAAAAATATCCCTGCATATCTATCATCCAATTTGAATCCAATTTGGTTCTGACATGTCAGCTTTTGGTTTTTCTGTTATACTATGATTTTGGATTTGATTTGCTAAGATTTTATGTAGGATATTTTCATCTGTACATCCTGAGTCAAATAAGCAGATTTATAATTTTCCCTTTTGTATAATGTCTTTCTGAGTTATTAGAATTATATTGGATTCATAGAATGATTTTTTTTCTTCCTTTTTTTGTTTTTTTTTTTTTTTTAAAGAGAGGGAGAAAGCGTGCATGAGTGGGGGCTCTGGGAAAAGGACAGAGGGAGACAGACTCTTATGAAAACTCCTGCTGAGCATGGAGCCCCACATGGGGCTCCATCTTATGACCCCAAGATAATGACCTTGAGATCATGGCTCTGAGATCACAACCTGAGCTGCAAACCAACAGTCATACATTTAACCTACTATGCCACCCAGGCACCCCTCATATGCCACCCAGGCACCCCACATAGATTTCCTTACTGGAAGAGATTTTTTTTTAAGATTTTATTTACTTATTTGACAGAGAAAGCGATCACAAGTAGGCAGAGAGGCAGGCAGAGAGAGAGGAGAAGCAGGCTCCCTGCTGAGCAGAGAGCCCAATGTGGGGCTCAGTCCCAGGACCCTGAAATCATGAAATCACGGAACCATGAAACCATGAAATCATGGTTATTCTCTTATACTGTAGTACATATCTTCTTAATAGGACTACTTAATTCACTAAGTCTGAGGCTTTCTACTTTTCTAATGTAAGAATTTAAAAGTATAAATTCCTCGAATAACTTTGCTTTTGATACAGTCCCCAAGTTTTGATATTTAGATTTTCAATACAGCTAAGTCCTAGTATATTTTTTCTTAAATTCCTCCTTTATGAATTATTCATAAGTATTTGTTTTTAATTTCCAAGCATTCAGAATTTTTTAAAAAATTCACCTTTTTATTGATTTTTACTTAAATCATGGTGAGATATCAGATCTGAATAATAACTTTGCTTTGGAATTTATGCATTTTTATTTATTACTTAATATATGATCAGTTGTTATACCTGTCACATTTGCCTTTGAATAAAATATGTATTCTATAATTGTTTGATATAGAAATATATATATATATATATATATAATATATGTATAATTGTGTTGTTCTTCCATATTCTTTTTTATTTCTTTTTGCCTGCCTATTTATTGGTGGCCATAGGTCATGTTTTGTCCAGGAAAGTCAGGTTTTACATTTGATATACTGGAGTTAGTACTTAAACACCTATCTGCTACTAGATAAAACATCTCCTTTGGAAAATACTGCACTGATAGACCACTGTGGTTTTCTGACTCCATTGCTAAACTTTCTTATGTTGATGTAGTCTTTGATTGCCCTCATGGCCTTCAGTCTATTGCCACTGCATGTTGAATAAATCAGTGTTTCAGACTGATTTTTCTTTCGTGGGTATGCCAGTTTTACAGCATGTACCTTGAGAACTTCTAAACACAACTAAAATTAGGAACTAACACTGCTCCTGGCTTAAAATAATGAGACCAAATCTGTCTTCAAGGCACAGATTAAATGTTTAATCTTTATCTGTAGCTTTTAATTTAAAGATTTTATTTATTTATTTATCAGAGAGAGAGAGAGTACACACAAGCAGGCAGAGTAGAAGGCAGAGGCAACAAGAGAAGCAGGCTACCTGCTGAGCAAGGAGCCCGATAAGGGACTTGGTCCCAGGATCCTGGTTTCACGACCTGAGCCAAAGGCAATGGCTTAACCAACTGAGCCATCCAAACATCCCTATAGCTTTTAATTTATATCATATAAATAAAATATGGACTAATACTAAAAAAAGGAGCTCATACATACTGAGGTCTTACTATGGGCTAAGTACTTCACATTTCATTTTCATGAAATTCATTTATAATAGTCTAATCCCTGTTTCTTTTCATAGATAAAGACATGGAGGCTTAGATAAATAAAATAACTTTCCAAAGTCATAGTGTAGTAGATGTGTAACACGGCAATTACATTAAGGCTGTAGGACTGAACAGCCCATGTTTTTAACGACTAAATTTAAAACTTTGGTCTTTAAATCAGTAAACTATAACTAAAATTGCTGAACTTTTACTTTCATATCAAGTGTATTTTGTTCCCTTTTTAAAAATCTATATTCCAAGCATCTCATTTTTTGTTTAAATGTTTTAAATAAAGCATTGCCAATATAGTACAGTCAATTTCAGATACTCCTGGGGGTATTTTATAGAGAGAACTATAAGCATTATTTTTGGAATATTAACATGTCTCAGAATTACATTCCTTAAAATTCAACATCTTAAAATAAAAAATTTCAAATTCCAAATAGTTAAATTCACGGTTTTCCCATACTGAATATATATTTTTCTAAATAATGTTTATTTTGTCAATAAAATGGTTGATCACTTCATAGAAATCATGACTTCTAGGAAAATAACTGAAATCACTAACCACTTAGCTTTGGGCTGGGTGTTCCTAGTGCAGGTCTTGGATCTTTCACCAGTATTTTGGAACCAGCTATGGAAAAAAAAAAGTAAAAGGTTTATAAAAGTTAATATAATTAATAACACACACAGTGATGCATTATCAGTTTTAATCTCTGACATATTGCATAGTTTTCTCCAAAATGTCCAATTCATCCTAACATCTCAGTACCTATTCAACACTTCCACTGTACAGCTAATGACTTCAGTAATTACTCCATTATAGTCCAGTGGGACAAGGGAAAGATTAGTGCTGCCCTATCATATCAGGATTCTTTTTCTTATTTTAAAGAATATGTAAACCATGTAAATCAACCTGTAAACAGTTGATTGCAGCATGGTTGCTGAAGGTTAAGGGTATGTTTCTTTTGCACAAAGGTAGAAATAATTTGGTAGGATGTGTTTCAAAATAAAAATTTGCTAAGGTGGTCCATGGTGTTATAAGAAATTTCATAAAATCAAAACTAAATGGATAAAACTAAGGTTTTAAGCCAAACCAAAGGTAGTTCAAAGCAGGGAAATCATGTGGGTTGCTAGATATGACTGCAAAGTTATGGGAGCTATGACATTCAGTGCTTGTAGATTGTAAAAAGGCAGATCTTTTTCTGAAGGATTATATAATGTCTTTCAAACATTTTAAAGGAAATAATTTGGGTGAACTGCACTCTTACTCTAAGACAGAGAACAATTTGGAAAGAAAGGGACGAAAGGGACATTGATACAGGCAGAGAAGTTAGGAGGCTCCTACAGTAATCCCCATCTAGAGATAATGCTGAGTTAACCTTCTATAGTGGTGACGATAAACAGCAAAGTGGATAGATTGAAAAAGTTATTGAAGTTCTGTTGGATTTAAATGGACTTTTAATCTTTCAATCTCATGAAAAATTTAAAATAAACCAAGTAGTGTTCTTGCTAAGAGAAGAGAGAGAACATGTTTCAAAAAGAAGGTTGTTCACATTCGTGACTGCTGCAAGAGAAATGGAATTAAAGGGCTGGAAAGAAAGGAAAAGAAAAAGGAAAAGGAACTTATTGATGACTTTATCATGAATTCTAGAAAAACGTCCTTATTCTCGGTTGTGAACACCTAAGTCTTTTTTCTCTAGTAAACTCACTACATTTTATCCAGAGGGGGATTGTCCTGATAAAGCAGCAAGAGAAGTAGACACTTCACTATATCACCCTGGTTGACTAACAGATTGGGAGGTGGGCTCCATTTAAACCTGACAATCAGACTCTTCAATAGTGTTTTCCTGACCAAGAAGTTTTGGCAAAAACTCTTCTAAACCAAAAGTTTGCTGGGAGCAATTTTCCCTACTGTGGTAGATTGAATAATGGACCTTAAAATTCAGGTTTCCTGAGAATCTCAAATATGACCTTTTTTGGAAATAGGATCTTTGAAGATATAATTAATTAGGGTTCCTCAGATAAAATAACCTTGAAATCTAGTGACTGGTATCTTTATAAGAAGGGGAGAGGACAGAGATAAACAGGAAAGGGAGTAGATGGAAGTAGAATGAAGATGGAAGTAGAAATTGGTATGGAGCAGCTATGAGCCAAGGAACGCCAAGGATAGCCAGAAGATGCCAAAAGTTAGGAAGAGACAAAGCATGGTTTTTCCCTAGAGACTTCAGAGGGTACATGGATCTATCAACATCTTGATTTTGGGCTTTTGGCCTCCATAACTCTGAGAGAATAAATTTCTGCTTTTTTAAGTTATCCAGCTTGTGGTGCTTTGTTACAACAACCCAGAAAACTAATACACCCACCATGATAAAGTAAACAGAAGAAGAAATAAAGAAGGAAAAAACAGAACATGGAAAAGAATTTATAACAGGATCCCAATAATAGCTCTGTGCTTCTGAATGAAGAAGTGCCTGCCCTTGAAGTTGGCTAACCTAATCTGAGTTGAGTTTTTGTCTCTTGCATCTTAGGGAGGCTGACCTCGTAGAATAGCTTCTGTTAGAAGCTTCTATAATGAAAACTTACCTTCACAAACAGGAACTTTTCCAGTCCAGGTGTTATCAGATCTACACACTCTATGTTCTGTTCCACCTGCGAGGAAGAAGCCAGGCTGGCAGGTATAAATGAGTGTATAGCCATGAGACGGAAGGTCCATTCCTACTACATTTGCATGAGCAGGAGTTTCTGGTTGTTTACAGCTATGGGCTATATTAAGAAAAAAGAAAAGTATTCATTTTTTATAGGCATGTTAAGAAAATTTTGAGATGAGTCAGAATATATATTAGAGGCACGTTAATGACTTTATATAAATATACCTTTGCATGGTTATTCTAATTAATCAAGGAAAATATATCAATGTCAATATACATATGAATTTCATAGGCTAACATGTTCTAAGCAGTCATCTGTGGAACATGGTAGATGTTAAAAGGGAAGCTAAATAGGGGAGACCTTCCAGGGATAATTAAGTTCATAAGTGTACACTATATTACTATTCTAGAGAGTCTCAATAGTTTTTAACATTTTAAAGGATCTAAGAAGTCCTGTAGTTAGATACCTTTCAAAGTTTGTCAAGCTCAGATTTTCTACACCAATTTATGAAATATTATTTTATTATTTTTATTTCATATTTATTTTAAATTTTAAAAATATATTTTAAATATACTTAAATACATATTTATATATAAATAATTTATAAATATAAATAATATATAAATATATTTATAAATACAAATATATATTTAAATATATTCATTCAGTATATCACTCTGACATTAACACTTGTTAATGTAGAAAGTATAATTCAATAATTTTTTACGGGTGGAATTTTCTGGCCATGTTTTGGGTTCTTAAGTACCAGTATCTTTTCATTCTCTTAACTTCTGGCTCCTTTTCTTCAAGCTGCCTTCCACTTTCGATTTGCTACCTCTATTCCATTTTACTCATACTTATGCCACCTCTTGACCTGACCCCAGTTTCACTGTTTTGTCTTATAAATAAATACCATCCCATTATCAGAGACAGATACTGCAAGAAATTTTCTCCCTAAATCAGAAAACATTTCTGATCATTTTTTGTTCATGGATATGGGTACTTAAAAGTTTGTCTCTGAAAAAATTATTCTGTATAAAAATGTGCTTGGAAAAAAAATTCCATTTGTTTCCCAATGGAGATTATTCTTCTACAGAGGTATAAATAAGAGCTAAGATTTTTTTAATATTATGTGATAAATATTGTGTTACATGTTTTATGCTTAATATAATTCCATTAATGACATTTAATCCTATGGAGGAAATATGCTAAGTATAAACACAAATAGTCTGCCTCTACTACATCCTTTTGGGGGGGGCAGAAAGGGGAAGTTTAATTAATCTTCACATTATGCACAAGTAGAATTAAGTTAATCCTTATGTTGTGCACATAGTAGAAGATCTGAGATGCTTTCAGTAATAACTCTTTTTAAATCATCATGTCCTTTATAGAAGTCATCAAAGAACTTTGGTTTACTATGAAATATCTAGTTACATGTCACACAGGTTCTAAAGGATGCACGCTATTGAATTGCTTTTAAGGAATTTTGCCATATTAAAATATCAGCCAACCAGGCATGTGAATGACTTCTCAGTGGAGTGTTCTGTTGCTTTTCAGAAAGCTGCATGTCCACAGGGGGCTCCCGTGATCATTTCAGTGGTTCTGAACAAGGCCAGAGTAAATTCACAGGACTTGTTTAGACTTCAGCAAATCCTGATAAGTATTTCTACTCCTGCTTACTCTTTATTGTTTTTCCCCAAGGTGCTTAGGATTTTAAGACAGGAAAGAAGATAAAAAGCAGAAAGTGGGAGGGAATGAGGGAAGTAATTCTCCAGCTGAAATTGACTTCTAACTGTAAGCCAGAAAAGACAGCTTCATGACCTTGGGCTTTGTTCTTTAACCCGTAAGGCAAGCTTAGGGTCAGTGCATATTTAGAAGCTCCAGGAAATACTGAAGTGGTATTTAAATTTTTGGTCAAACTATTCATGTGTATTTCCTTTCATGGATGTTTCTATCTTTCCTCAGAATCTCAGAGAGTCTCACAAGTAATAAAGGCTTAAGAAGTACTAAATTGGAGTCTTTCATATTTCAGCATACCTTTGATTCGTAGGTTCAGATCTCTGAATTGATGAACTAATAATCATCTAAAATTATCAGATGACCAAACTGAATACAATTATAAGAACCTTGCAAAAAAAAAAAAAAAAAATTGTGCTTTGTGCCTTCTCACTTCTTTAGAAAGAATGCTCCTTAATGGACACTGAGGTCATGATATAGTTATAAACTTATATACATAAATTATGATTAATCATAATCTAAAAAATCCACATAAAACATCTTTTGTGTAGATACAGATTACTTCCCACTTGTAAGGAAAAAAATGCATATAAATTCCTATCTGTGTATGATTTCTTAGCTCTGATACTTACGTATGCACTCAGGCTGAATTCCACTCCAAGTGAGGTCAGGAAGGCAAGTGCGTGTTGTAGACCCTTGGAGAAGGTGTCCTTTTTTGCAATGGAACTGCACAACACTTCCTACCTATAGCAAATTACAGAGAAACATACCAATGCAGCTTCAAATATGGCAACAATTAGAAAAAAAAACCTTGGATGAGAAAATGCTTTCAAAAGAAATTCTTCACGGTAGAAGCTAGAAGGAAAATATATTTAAAACTGATTTAAAATAAAATTGGGAGGAAATCAAGACTGAAGAAAAAAAAAAATATATATATATATATCACCATCAAGTATCTGAGTGTTCAATGCATGCATAGGTGCCTTTTTCACATCAGTTTGAAGAAAATATGGGAGATATCAAAAGGCCAATGAGTTCATCTAAACACAAGACAGACAGGTAGATTGTTAAATAAAGATAAATAAATAAAGATGGATGAAGACAGAGGAAAAGATAACTAACAACATAAAAAGGCAAATGAATATGGAAGACAGTAAATGCAGTATGAGATTAGAATCAAAGGCATTTAGATGCAAAGGTTGTGATTGTAACAAATATATGCTGGAAGACATGCAATTTGAGCTAAGCTTTTAAGGATGTGAATTTTGATAAATGCACAGAACATGGTTTTCAAAGTGAGGTCCCCAGACCGGTAACCTCAGCATCATTAGGAACTTTTTTAGAAATGCATGTTTTGGGAACTTATCCCAGACCCACTGAATCAGAAACTCTGAACAGGGACCAGCAGTTTGTGTTTTAACAAGCCCTCCAGGGCTTGTTAAATGAACAATAAAGTTTGAGAACAACTGATATAAAAGTAGAAAAGATAAGAACATGGTGAGAAAATGTATGAAGGTTAAAATACGTGTCATATAGTTTAGAGAAAAGTACATTTGATTGGTTGGCATGAAGAGTTCACACAGTGAGCTGGGACTTTAGGGGTTTGGGGGAGGGTAAAGTGGGAAGCAGTGAGCTACAACAAAAAGAAAGTAGACCCCAGAGCAATGTGTATGTGGCTTTAACTCTGAAACTGATCTTGCTTGAATAAGTTATATCCCCTCTTGGAGACTTAATCTGTAAATAAAGATGATAATATTACTTGTCTTGAGATTTGTCTTAAGCATTAAATGAAATAGGACATATAATCTGCTCAGTTCAGGGATGGCACTTAGGTTTTAAATAAATTCCAACTTTAATTATTAAGTCAAAGATAAATGTAGGAACAGCTTCTGAAGGGTCTTAAATGGCAGGCTAAGGCATTTGAAATCGTTTTATAATAAAAACATAAAGTTACTAAAACTCTCCGAGAAAGTAAAATCTGTGTTGAAAATTAAATTAGCCACTGTGTAAAGAAACTACTAAACAAAAGGAATGACCAGCAGTAATTATAATCATGAAGCCAGCACTACCCTATTAAATTTGAAAGAATAAAAGCTGAATTAACCTGTGGCAGTAGACTTGGGAAGGATGTTGTTTACTCAAACTACGATTACAAGAAGAAATCATCAGGGTTTATTAAATGATTACTGCTGGAGGACAAGGTGAGGAATATTTAGTATCTTCCATCTCAGCGGTCCCAGTAACGGGAGTCTCAGAATGATCAGTAATCCTCTTAACACATTTCACAAATACCCTGTTTCCTTCCTTCTCAATTAGTTCCTACTCCCACCTCCCAGAGCAGTAGGAGACCAAGCTTAAAGTGACAGAATTGGACCCAAGATTCCATTTGGACCTTGAGAGTGGCTAAATGCTACCATTTCTCATATTCTCACTATTACCCAGAGCTACGCTATACCACAGACTCTCCATTCCAACTGTCACTCTCTCACAGCAACCTTTATTCTTCCAGTTATTTTACACTGTGTCTTCCAAGACACTCTCATGATAGCTTTGAGGAGATCTCTTATGCCCTTGACAACCCATTTTGCCCAGGGACACTACACTGTTCAACTCCAGGAGCTCTGTTCACCCTGTATTCAACATAAATGAAATCCTTCAAATTGTGCTCCAGGGCACACAGTTCACATACTCTGAAGTTATGCAATATGACATTGTATGTTTTGGCTTTCTCATATGGACTAGATTATATGACTGATCATGTAAACTTGGCAGTTCTGTACTTCAGTCAAACCAGTTTTACAAAACCCATTACCTCTACCAATCCAGCAATCCTACTTTACCATAGACCTCAGTTAATGGTTGCCATCTTCTACCCATAAATCTCCACGCATTCAGGTACCAACAGATATTGATCATTTTACTTCCTAAATCTTAAACTGTCCCCCTTCGTCTCTCCACTTACATATCCCGCTTTAGTCCTCAATATCTTTTCTACAGATTTGGTTCTCAAATTTTAGCAGATACCATAATCAGGAGGACTCACCAGAACACAGATAGATGAGCCTCCCTTGAAAGTTTTTGATCGGGTAGATTTAGGGGACACTATTTCCAACAAGTTCTTAAATCATACTGCTGCTGCTTGGTCAGCAATGACATTTTGAGAACTACTGTCATAATTACAATAATCATAATTATAATTATGATAATCCTCTAACTTGTTTCCATTATTCCAGTGTTGAACACATTAAATTTATTTTCCATATAAAGTCAGACTGATCAAAATAAATAAAATCTTAGAATCTTTAAAAAAAAAAAAAGGGGGCACCTGAGTAGCTCAGTGGGTTAAGCCTCTGCCTTCGGCTCAGGTCATGATCTCAGGGTCCTGGGGTCGAGCCCAGAGTCGGGCTCTCTGCTTGGCGGGGAGCCTGTTCCCTCCCCTCCTCTCTGCCTGTCTCTCTGCCTACTTGTGATCTGTCTGTCAAATAAAGTCAGAGTGATCAACATGGAAGTATGACCTTAGCATTCTCCTTCTTAAAATCTTTACTATGATAAAATTACATTATGTTAACTTGACAGATAAAAGCCCCTATAACCTGACCATGGGCCATCTCTCTCACTTCATCACTGACCATTTACTTTTACTCAAATTGTGTTCATATATTACTGAATTTTTGTAATGCCCTTATGCATGCATATTTTCATGCTGTTTGCCCTGCATAGAATGTCTTTCTCTAGATCTTACCCTAAAAGATTTATCTTAGACATTTCTAGAAAGACTTCCCTACAGCATCAGATTGGGAGAACTTTCTTTTATGTGCTCCCTTAGCAACTTTCAAAGTTGCCAATGTTATCATCTATCCTATGAAATCACCCACATATCAGAGGTTAGTTTCTCTAGACTAGGGACTATGTTACTCACCCGTGTGCACAAAGAACTCTTGAAAATCTTAGATCTACTGAAGGAATGAGGATGAATAATTTAGTGACAAATGACAAAATCATTTGATTACTTAACTTAAAAAGACTTAACGTGTCTATAGTCTCCCCTTTCTTTCTTTCTTCCTTCCTTCCTTCCTTCCTTCCTTCCTTCCTTCCTTCCTTCCTTTCTATGTAGTTAGAAAACCCAGTTTACTTGAGAACAGTAGAAAAGACCAGGTAGTATCTTAATTTCCTTAAGACAAATTTTCTCCTTATAGGCATTCTGGAATCTTTGGGTTTTGTGGGTCAAAGGACCAGACTGTTTTAATAGACAGGCCCATATTCAGTGCTGTCTGTAACCTCATATTTCAGTGGTCACCTGTCCTACAGAACATTGAACTTGTTCCCCAAATTTAGTATAAAGGGTAGTTTGAAAAAGAGGTCAAACGTGCCCAAGCTTCCAAACTTCCAGGCATATCTTATAAAATAGCATTTATCATTCATTTTGCCAACTCTCTTTGCCAAATAAAGGACCCAAAAGGATAAGGGTTAACTGCCAGTGTTAGGTGAGGCTCCTCTTCTCTCCTCAAATCAATTTATTTGCAATCCTGAGCAATCACTGAGAAACAAGGTAGGCAAGAGCTTAATCCAGTAGAGTACGGCCGCCAATAAAAGGTTTTTCTTTCCCATCAACCTACATCCAGATAGAGGGTGCTCTAGAGAGCGGTTTCCTGCACGGTTTGTGTCCTCGGTCATAGTCCAGAGGATTCTGAGAAGCTGTAGGAATAAGCAGGCACAGATTCAAGTCCTGGCTTCATCTCCGTCGTGGAAAGGGACTGTACTTCATGGGGCAGAGCCTTATTCCCTGTACACCACCTGGACAGAGTCCAGGGAGAGTGACTTCCCAGGAATATCCACATTGGTACACGTCTATAGTTTCTTAAAGAAGAGTGATATCCCAGCCATACTTTACATAGGAAGCTAAATCACTGTTTATTCTTTGAAGGGTACATTTGGGCTATTTCATTAAGACTTGATGTTATTAGTAAGATATAAGAAATAGGTTGGATTACATAGCCTTTTTTTTCACTTGTAAGACTTTTTTCCTTGTTTATTTCTGTAAACTTTTCCGAAGTCATCATAAATACTGCTTTAGATATTAATCAGATGCCAGAGAAGTAAGATCTATTTAAATGTGTTTTATCTATTTTTTCAAGTTCACGAATAGCTATGTACTAACTATTTTTGTCAGAGTCACAAATACTTATACTAAATATCTAATATATGTAGAAATTAACAAATTTAATAATTGAATAATTTTTTGTTCAGTGTTTATTATAGTTAAACCAATTAGCAAAATTTTCTCCAAATATCAGTGGACTAATAAATGCCTTTCCAGTTATAAGACCACTTAATATTATGTTTTACATATAGTTGTTCATCCTTTCCAACTTGTGATAAGAGGTCCTTCTGATTCTAAATTAGCTTCTAACATGCATATTTGTAGAAACAAATAATTTTCCTTTATGTAATTCAAAAAATTTGTGGAAAATAATTCATGTACAATTTTCCCACCAATAATTGCCAATAAAAGTGCTCTGTTTATATAACTAATTATATATAATGCAAAAATACTTAATATTATTTTTATATCAGGAATTAAAATTTCTCTATTTTGTTTTAACTGTAGCCAGTGTTTGAATAAAAATCACTTTAAGTTGGACCCAATTAGTATGTTTTGTGCAAAAGCATTATAAAATTATAAGACATGTCTATTTAGTAAATATAATTTATCTTCTTAAACTACTTATTTTTTTTATTTCTTTATTTTAAATGTTATATCTCAGTTCCTAAGCCATGAAGCTTAGATAGCTAATCAAGGCATAATACACATTTTGTATAAATTTAGAATATTCTAAGTAAGATCTTTCTTTTTCATGATATTTCATAGCAAATGACTTTTGCTTTCCTAGAATTTTCATCATTGTATTTATTTGTGTCTGATTTTTAACATCACATATAAAATATATTTAATATATATTTATGTAGCATACATATATTTTATGTATATATATAAACCTAAGGGTTCCCAATTTATATACTTCCTCTGTAGTATATTTTAACAACCATTTTTTATTTGTATTTTTTACTATGTGTTTACACTAAACATTTTACCCAAGAAAAAATGAAGTAGCTTCTAATAAAAGGCATACATAGATTTTTATTAATAAAACGATGTAGAAAGGCAGGATCATAAAAATGAAGGGAGAAAACATACGCTTAAGATAAGACGCAAGGAAATTTCACTGAGCATCAGTATCAGCCCTGAGGTTGCTGGCTTAGAAAAATTAAGTTTTAAGATATCCTATGAGTTTATATCAAAAATTATCATATTTTAATTAAGAACACTTGATTTATGTTTTAAAATTCATGTCATGGTCATCATTTAAAAGCAATCAATCACTATGTGGCATATTTGTCTCATTCAATGTACTTATGTACTAATGGAGATTATAATCTGAAAATCATACATCATCACCATCTTTATTTTGGTAGCGCTAAAAATCTTACTGTTCAATGTCTTGGCATTATAGATCTAGAGTCAGATTAAAGACGTTTCATAACTATAATAACTTTAATGTAACATACCCTAACTCCTAATGATGTGTCCTCCAAACTCACAGCTCAATTTAAAGAATGATAGAGCAGTCAGTGAAATACGTGTGTCTGGCATTTACTCCATAATTAATCTAGATGTTGGATCAATCATTTTGACAGCTACTTCCTTCACTACCAATCTATCTTTAGCCAAACATTATTCCAGCTTACAATATTTTGGATATAACAGAAATTACTTTGAGTACTTTTTTCAAAATGAGAGTTTTTGTCATCTCTAGCAACAGGTAATAATATCTATGTCCAAAAATCTATGATATAAATCTATATAGAAAAAGAGTGAATAAACATATTAAAGAAAAACACCAAGAAAATGATTTGAGTGCTTGTGTAATTCCTAACCTTCCCCTTTCTCTTGTCCCTCTCAGAAGTCAACTTCTTAACAGCTATAATTTTATTTAAGCCACTGTTGTCACCTGATCAAATCAGATGTAGGTACAAAAGTTGAGACATTCTGATTCTCTCTCTAGAAATCTGGAACTGAGATTGAGACAATTAATTATTTTCTTTATGTGGCTGAAAGATAAATAGAAAAATGCAGCTTTTGTTATATAGCCAATTTCCAAAAGAAAAAACAAAGTAGGCAAACAGGGTAGTGGGAAAGACTGAGTCCTACTGTCCAGTTGCTAGATCCTGGGCTTGATAGGTCTTTCCTACATCCCTTTCCTTGGGGTCTTTGACAAACCTGCACATGGCTTGTAATGCTTTTAGACTTAAGCTATCTCAAATAGCTTCTCTTAACTTTCAAGCAAAAGTTTTTCTCAGCTGGGGCGCTTGGTTGGCCCAGTGGGTTAATGCCTCTGCCTTCGGCTCAGGTCATGATCCCAGGGTCCTGGGATGGAGTCCCACATTGGGCTCTCTGCTCAGCAGGGAGCCTGTATCTCTCTGCCTGCCTCTCTGCTTACTTGTGATCTCCATCTGTCAAATAAATAAATAAAATCTTAAAAAAAAAAAAGTTTTTCTCAACCAATAAAAATGGTTTTTCCAGAATCCTATTTGGAATGTACCAATACATTAATATAAGTTAGGATTACATAAACTTTTAAAATTTCCATTGGCTCCATACAGTTTTAGTAAATGTATTTAGTATATATATACATATAAACACACAAACTAAGTCCCTAATTTAACATAATCAGTATATCATTTGCCCTTTTAAAAAAGACTAATGTAATTATATAAAATTTATCATATTTGAAATTCTAGTCTATTCATATTTATCTGAGTAGAATATGATGATCCAATGCATGTTTATTGTCAAATAATATACTTTTAGGGTTAGATTAACTTTGGGATACCTTTTTTTAATGGTTATGATAGAATTCTTATAATGCAGAATAAATGATTCTATTCATTTCATTGGATGACTGTACTAAATTCATTCTTACCCATTTCCATTCTCATTATTTCAAAGGGTATGTATTAGAAAGGACTCACACTCTTCAGAAAATCACCTGAATCAGTGCACAAACACTAACATCACAATTCTGTGTTCTCTCAGGACACTGTTACTGATTGCTTGGTCATCAAAGCCAAGTCATGTTCTGTTCCAGTTTCTTCATCTATATGATGAGGACTAATTCTCTTTAATGAGTTGTCCATTTTTCAGGATTTAGATCAATTGATAAAACATTTTATAAAGATATGAATCTAAAGTTTTCTGAAAACACCAATATAGTGGAGACTGAGACACCTTTTTTCACCTTTTTTTATACTTTTATATTATGTAGACAGCCCTGAGGCAAACTGGAAGAATTGGAAATGCTATCAAATCAATGTTCATACTGTGCCTGAACTGTAGATAAATGGAAACTATTTTTAGCAACAAAAATATGGCACCTTTGATGAATACTTTCTTTAGAAATTGATGTTTTTCAAGTTCCCACTGAATTTCACACGAAATAGTAGAATTTAGAAAAGTCTGCAACATAAGGCAATTGGGTAATGAGTATATTGGCTATTTCCTCATGGAGTGAGTATGCACTTTGGCTCCCTTAAGGTCCCTGTAATGAAAAACTTGCTGAATCTCTACATAAAATCTAAATTAGAAAAAGAGAAAATAAGAAAGTCAGCCCCACATGATTTGGCATGTTGAAGAATTCCAATGTAACAATCCAGCAATTGTGGATAAATTATTTTCTCAGAAATTTCCCATGTCCGTGGAAATGTTTAAAAATACTTTAGTATTATATACACATTATAAGATAGACATATTTTAGTCTAATTGCTTTGTTGAATAACCATATTTTTATATGTTTGCAAAATAACCTCTTTTATCTTTATTTTTCCTCACTCTCTCACATCCACCTTTAGAATTCATCCATTCATTCCCTCATTTCTTCTTACTTAGCCCTCTCTTATGTTCTAGCTATGACTTATGGATTTTCCTATGCTCACAACTGTCTTCAATTTTTCTTTTCTTTTATTGTTATGATCAGTTAGGCTCTTTTCTTAAGCCATATTTTTCTTCTCCTAATTTCCTTTTACTTCCAAGCTTTTGTTGCCTTTTACCCTTTTTTATACAGTTATGAATACAGATATAAGCATGTTTTCTGTTTCTACCAACACAATTATATGCACATGGATCAAAGAAGCCTTTTGATCTAGTTTTATACTGAGTAGAAATATTTTTAAAAGTACTCACTTGAAAACCAAATGTATTGTTCTGAGATCCATGCCTTGGGACTCCTGGATTTTCACATGAGGTACGGGTGGGTTCTAAAAATGAAGATTATAAGCATAATATTCCTTTAAAATTTTTACTGATATTTAAATGTATATTTTTCACATACAAAACAATTTTAAGTGATCTGGAGCTTAATGAAAAGGACTATGGGTAATAATAAAGAGTATAAATCTAATAGCGTCTTCCCATGGACAGAAGCCTGCTAATCTTATTCAGGTGTACTGTAATATACACAAATTATGCAATTCTTAAAATCTGAACGCTTCTAATATAAAGGCATAACTGATATCCAACTTACTCTGTGGATAAAAATAGTTAAGGAAAAATGAAGGCTATGAAAAAAGAACACAAATATAAGACGTTTGCTCAAGCACTTTGCTAAACTATAATCTCAGGTAGGATAATATTCCCCTCAAGAAGTAAGAGTTTTTCCAGAAACAAGATTTAGTTATTTTCATTTGTCATGGAAACCTGTAGGAGATTCAGGTATAAAAATGGTGAAACTAGTAGTGTCTGAGTTGACTAGTTTTATGGCAGATTATTTGGTTGGTTTACCAAACATGGTAATTAATTTAAGACTGTAGAAATGTGCTCAGAGCCATTTTGAAATCAATGTATCTTTTTTTTTAAGGTGATCTCCATGCCAAGCATGGAGCACAGTGCGGGGCTTGAACTCAGGACCTTGAACTTAAGACCTGAGTTGGGTTCAAAAGTTGGATACATAGCTGACTGAGCTACCCAGGTGCCCCATCAATGTATCTTTTTTATGAATTTTTGGAGCAAGTTTAATATCATTTGACTATGATTCATTAATCATAAGAATATATACAAATGTTAGTACTTAATGCTATTAATCTAAGAGCTTTTTCATTTTTCTTTTTTTTTTTTTTTAAGATTTTATTTATTTATTTGACAGAGAGAGTTCACAGTAGACAGATAGGCAGGCAGAGAGAGAGAGAGGGAAGCAGGCTCCCTGCTGAGCAGAGATCCCGATGCGGGACTCGATCCCAGGATACCGAGATCATGACCCGAGCTGAAGGCAGCGGCTTAACCCACTGAGCCACCCAGGCGCCCGAGCTTTTTCATTTTTCAATTTGTTGATAAACAAAGAAAGTTATTTTGAGTGTTCCTCTGGGAAGTTTTAAATGTTAAATACAACATCATACGTTTTAATCGTATTCATTTTCAGAGTCCTCTAATCGCTTCTATATTTTACATTTGTTTTTTCATATTTAACCAACTATAGTTTGTAGGACAGAGAAAATAACTAATACATACATACTAATAATGCATTACTAGTATCTAGTAATTACAAAATTACTGAGAATAATCATCCTTTAATTAATATTACCTATGCAGTGAGGTGATGAACCACTCCAAGTGCCATCTGCTTGACATATTCTGGTGCTTGATCCCACTAATATGAAAGGAGAATTGCAGCTAAATGAAACCTCTGACTGGTATATAAAGCTTTTGCCTTCTCTTTTCCCTTGGGCAGGTATACCAGGGTCACCACAAAACTTTGCTGGAAATGAAAAGAAAGATATTTATAGCACGGATTTAGGATTCATCAAAGTAACAGTTTAGAAAAATGATGAAAATAACTGGACTATTGAACTGAAGTGACATGTTATTCACATTAATGTATCCCAAAGAAACTTTTTTAGCTTTTGTCAATTAATAAATACTGAATGTACGACTCAGCATAATATTTGAAAAAAGTCCAATTGAGGTGTTTTCCATCTAGTAGACCACCTTAATAACTACAGATTTTTTTGTATTTTTGTTGTTGTTTTGTATTGACCAGAATCAAACCACACATTTGTACAAACTGATTGTGAAGTTGGGGTACTTCTGAAAAGGCATGTGATTCACAGAAAGCTCTGTCAGAAAGTCAGCCCATAATGATCTGGGTTGTACTCTCCAGAATGCTCTTTTTATATGTATATAACAGATATACTTATTTGTTCTGTTGTAATCTGTTGAACACTCAAGCTCATACCCCAGTGTTTTGCTGTCTTCCTCTTTGTAATATGGTAAGGGGTTTTCTAGTGTTTTATAAAGATTTAAGAAGCCCAATAGAGTCCAATCTATACCAAACTGAGGAATCTCAATGTTCCAAAACTGTTGAAGATACCATCTTGACAGAATTTGTAAACAAATTGGATACATTATTTCATTCAACATATATTTCCTAACAACTAAAAGAACCTATTCTAAGAAGTTTTAGGCACTTAAATTTATCGGTAAACAAACTAAGGTCCCTGCCCTTGTGGAATTTATGTGAGGGAAACAAACAAGAATAAATAAATATAATAAGTAGAAAAGTAACATGTGGGAAGGTAATGAGTCCCATGTGGAGAAATAGTATGGGAAGAAGGCGATACAGACTGTGTATGTTGGGTGTGATAAATGGTGAGGGCTGGGGTGGGTTTCAAACAAGGTGGCAAGGGCATCCATCACTGATGAAAGATCTGGAGGAAACAAAGCATTTAGCCATGCTGATGGCCCAAGGAAGATCATTTAGGTAAGGGAATAGCACTGTCAAAGCCCTATGCTGAAACATGTCCAACATGTTGGGGATAAAATAAGGCTAGTGAAGCTGGAGTAGAATGAGCATGCAGAAGTATAAGGGGTGAGATCAGATGGTTCCAAATTTAGTAGATAACCGAGACAAAGTTATCATATGTTTTCAATTTGTTTGTTGTAGTAAAAATACATAACATATTTTTTTATCATTTTAACCAATTTAAAGCATACTCAATTTTTATAAATTTGCATAACCTGAAAGGTTATGCCCCTGATAAGGCAAAGAAACAGTAACATCCAAACCTTTTTAAGTATAAATATTCCCTTAGGATGGCACATGCTGCAAACCAAAGATATTTTTGAGGCTGAAAGGAAACCTCTAACTAGACAGAACATCAATTAGGACAACAGGAATAAACTAGGAATGTTCCAGGCAAACAGGAATGGATAAACACCTTAATAACAGAATACCTCAGTCTTAAGCTCAAGGTACAAAGAGAGACTCTTCCTGAAATTCAAGACTCTAGGAGAGACCTGAATTTTCAAACCTCTTTTTAGGAAGTTTTTGTTTTCTTTTTAAAGGAATTACAGTTAAAAGTAATTATGAAATAACTATTCAATGAAATAAACAGGGGAAATTTTCAGAGAAAAGTAACACAGGTAAAATAAACATCTGTTTAGTGTGTTTCAATTTTCATTATTTCCTAAATATTGTAAATTTCTCTGCTATTAGTAATATAACATCATTTCTAGTGATATAACATCAAACCTTAGAGGCCATGGTCTTCATCTCACTAATCTTTGTGTCTCTAGCACATTTTGAATTCCATGGCTGTTTTCTCAGTGAACATTATCAATGGGCATTTTAGCTTAGTAATCATTTCTACTGTAAAATTATTTAGCAACCAACTTCTGAAGTGTTTCTCTCACTTACTTCTGCTGAGTCATTCCTCTCAGATTCTTATCTTTATTCAACAAAGAAAAGAAAGGAGAGAGATGCAATCACATAAACTCTTCTCCTGGCCCCTGCCTGCCCCTCACTTCCTCATCATTCCATTGGTTTCTATCTGTAGATTTTCATGTACTAAACCAAACAACCTATTAGTTTAGAGGCTTAAGACACAGGGTTTATTTTCAAAAGGCTTCAGTTCACAATGACATAAACTTTAGGATAAAAGGACATACTTTGAACAAAATGAAAGAGAAAGGACTTTCCCTTCTATAAAGTCCCTAAAATGAATGAATTTGGCTATAAGTGGATAAGAACATTAACTCTTTATTTACCTTTAGTTTACCTTGAATTGGAATTCATACTCTTTCATTTTGTGGCAGTGCAAACTGTAAGCCGTATAACAATGTAGGGGGTCCCCTAAATGATGACAGGGTCACACAGTGACTCTACAATTTGATTCCTCTCTCTGAGCCAAAGTGTCATTACCAATTAAAATGTCATGAGTAAACACACTTACTAGGAGTTCCGTTATATGTAACATAAATCATATATGTGAAATGATTGGACAGAGTGAGCCCAATTACATTTGGATAGTTATAATATAACATCAATAGTATATTATTATTATGTGCATTTTAATAGAACCGAAAGAGAAAATACCATAGCAAGATATTTCTTGATTGAGATTTTCCCAGTTGTATCAAAAAAACTTTACCATGAACTCTTCTCTGTAAATCTCCTTGTCCCTATCTATTCTGAGGTAGCCATGGAATATCAACTCTTATTTAGAGCACATTGGTCTTTTCTAAGACGATCCTCAGCATAAAACACAGTTTTAAGGGACAATTTTCTATGACGTAGTAGCATATGATAAAATCAGGAGAAAAGAAGACAAAGGTCACAGAAGCCCATATGCAATTTGTTCTCCACTGTGAATGAGAAGCCTGGAGGGTTCCACGTCATTTCATCAGTTATATCTGCCTAACTTCAAGGCCATGGGGACAGGTGGGGAGCTCCTTTACCCCATGCAGGGAAGGGAGGGCAGGCGAGGAACAAGATCACATTAGACACCTCAGCATGAAGGCTGCCCGTATTGTGTGCTACAATAATTTGTGTAAAACACAAAGCTGACCTTTATTTTGTTTGCAGTCTTCCAAATTAATTTTCAAGTGACACTTGCTGGAACATATATTGTAAAGTGACTCCTGTAAGAAAATATTAATCCCTCTTCTCCATGCTTACCCTAATCATTTTAGATATAATCACAAACATTATCATGACAAATAGTATCATAAGAACTTGATTTGAAGGACCATGTCAAGTAACATGGATTTATTGTGGAAAGAAATTTGGGAGTAAATTGGAGCACTCAGTTGAGACACACTGGACAAAATAAGAATAACTTCTCCAGTAGTAGAATGAATCTTAACGTCTTTAATTTGAGAAATAATTTTTTAAGAAGGTTGCAAGCAAAACAGTTTATTTAGTTTAATATTTAGAATCATATCAAAAAGAACATAACAGTAAGATTACAGGAAAAGTACACTGATAAATATGATTTCCTACTGAATTTTAATTATGCCTCAGAATGCACTTTAACAATCTCATATTTGTTTTAGCAAAATCTGAAAATTTTGAGTAACAGCTATAATCTCAGTCTAGTTTCAAGAGAGTGGACATGGGAAAATGCAATTTTAAGTATAGAAATTATACTTACGTAAGCACTGTGGTACTTCCCCACTCCAGGTACCATTCCCTACACAGGTCAGAACAGCAGGAAAGGATAGTTCATAGCCTGGAGAACAGATGTAGCTAATACTAAAGCCCCAGTCAAAATTTGTTCCTTCCAACCTTCCATTAGAAATCTGGGGAGGAGTTGGGCAGGTAACAGCTGCAATTACATTAAAAGTGATTAGACACAGCTGCTGAAATATCCCGGGTATAAAAAAAAAAGAAAAAAAAGAAAAGAAAAGAAAAGAAAAAAATCATCAGAAGAAGCATATGTACTAATTTAACCTTTCAGAGGACAATATGGTGTGACATGTTTTATTCTCCTGGTAGTAGTCCTGAAACATCCCTGGAATTAATCCCTCTAGGATGTGACTATTTCTTGGCAACATAATGGCTACTGGTTGTCAGAGATACTCTTAGAAAATAACAAGCTGCCTGACATCTAAGGAAAGCAAATAGAGGGTGACCTTCCATCTAGTATACTGTAACTGATAAATTATTGGTTTTATATAAAATTATTTTTCCAATGACCTTTAGACAGCCTGAACATCAGGGCTGTTTGGCTATATATAGTGTCAACAAGAAATTTGTAAGTAATTCTGTGACATTGGAAAAAACTTACATCAGGCATCTCTTTAAAATATCCAAATTGGTTCTATCAACCATTTAAATTCTATCAACAAATTAAATTTATTTTAGAGTTTTTAAATAAATTATTAAATGTTTAAACATTTATTTTAAAATTTGCTTTATAAGCTGGCTTAAAGGAAAGATGGGTAGGATAACATGACAGAGATGAAGAGAAAAAGAGGGGCACACATTGCAAAATCTAAAAATGAGGAATGTCTATTTGTATGACCACCAACATATATGAATAATTCTTGGAGTTACATTATCATTAACAGAATCAATTAATGATGTATGAAATAACTTCTAAATATAAGATGTGTGTTCATATACTTGTATATATTAACTGTATATATACAGTGATCTGATTTAGAAACAGTGTAATCAGAATAAAAAGACACACATTGAAACTATTCTTTTTGTTAAACTGTCAATTCACAGATGTTTAGAAAGACACCTGAATGAGAAATCTCAGTATTATTATAAAACAATAGAAATAGCCTGATATTACATCTACAGTATTCCATAAATAATCAGAAAAATTGGCAAAAAAATCATATCTCCAGTGAAAAAATAAATAGCATAAAGTAACAAATTTATGCCTCTATGGACAACAAGATTTATTTCGGATTGCACTAAGAAACATGTTGTTTATAAAGAGTTAGTTTTACAATTTAGTATGACTATCTCAAGTTACAGAAAGTTTTTTTTCCCATCTTTGAGTTGTTTGACCCAAGTGAATCATCAAGTTAAAATTCTAATTCATTAAGCTTATATTCTCTTTTAAATAGTCACTAATCAATATAAATGATGAAGGTGAGTACATACCAGAGCACATGATATTTTTGTTGTTTTGGATGCACTAAAAATCATTGTCATTACCCATAATAAGATATAATATTTTTCTTGAAATAGTTTAACTTCTTTATTTTCTATATGGTTTTAAAATAAAAACTACAGCAGTCAGTTTTCAGTATCAGAAAAAAATGAAATAATACAAAAATGCTCCTTAAGCTTACTTTACATTTTTCACATTAAAAAGTAAATATACAGCAGTTATCACTGATAATATTGAAGAAATTATCATACCTCTACAAGTTGGCATTACTCCACTCCATGTGCCATTAGTTGTACAAGTTCTAATTCTGGAACCATTCAATTCCATTGTATAGCCTGGCTGGCACATGTAAGAGACATTTTGTCCAACCACATAATCATCTCCATATCTCAGTCCATTGGCTGGTATACCTGGGTCTCCACAACTGATGACTATCAGTATTGGATTAGAAGAGCAGATGGTTAATGTACCATTTAATGGAGAGAAGTAGTAAGCATATGGCATACTTAATATATAAGTAGGGAAAATTAGTTATCATCCTCATTTTTAATCATAAAACATAGGCATATTTAAACCACACACTGGGAATTCCTGATTATGATCAGGTACGCTTATTACAGATTCTATGCATATGGTTCAGAAACTGTCATTTAGACTCTGAAGAGGCTAGGTTAATAAACTATTATACTGTAAGGCACTCTGATGCAGTAACCCCTTTTAATATGCATTAGGGGATCATGGAGAAGTCATCCTATAGAGTCAAGATTTCTAATATAACATTTGAAATCTATGTATTCATATATATGGCAACTGAAATCTCTAACTGATCAGGCTTGGGAGACTGAGAGCATATTTTCTTCACAGTGTTACTCAGCTGGATATTATAATAGTTTGGGGTTTTTTTTGTTGTTGTTTTTTGTTTTGAGAGAGTATAGGTAAATCACAAGTGGGGGCAACAGGGGGGAGGTGGGAGGAGCAAAAGGAGAGGAAGAGAGAGAATCTTAAGCAGGCTCCACACCCAGTACAGAGCCTGACTCAGGGCTGGATCTCACCATTCTGAGACCATGCCATGGGCCAAAATCAAGAGTCAGATGCCTAACCAAATGAACCTCCTTGGTGCCCCCATAATAGTTTTTTTTTTAAAGATTTTATTTATTTACTTGATAGACAGAGATCACAAGTAGGCAGAGAGGCAGGCAGGGGTTGGGGTGGGGAACATGCTCCCCCACTGAGCAGAAAGCCCGATGCAGGGCTCGATCCTAGAGCCCTGAGATCATGACTGGAGCTGAAGGCAGAGGATTAACCCACTGAGCCACTCAGGTGCCCCCCACCCCATGATAGTTTTTAATTAAAACAATGCTAGGTTCAAAAAGAATACTTCCTATTGAATAAATGAAAGAATGAATAAGCTATAAAATGTGAATCTATTACACACAGGGCAGGATACATGATTTGTGGCAATGAAAATGCCAAGGTAGGGACAGAGAAATCAATTTACCATTTTCGCCAACTCATTGCCAGCTCAAGTGAAAGAATGACCTCCAAGAAATTGCAACCTCCACTCTGGACTCTGGGAGGCATTTGCTGTCTGGATCGGGGATCAGTGAGAGGCCTACATAAAGTTCTTACTAAATATGCCTTGCCGTTACCAGCCCAAGACAGGGAGACCTGCTGCCCTGTTCTGCTCTAAGACTCTGTAAATATCCCCAACCTCTACCCATTTCATGCTTGCAACCAGGCCCTCACAAAGGGGTGGAAGAAAATTGCAATGTGAGCCTCCCATTGTTGATGACACCATGGACTGGTTGGGCAGAGAGCATCAATGACCGCAGAATAGGAGTGAGAATGGGGAGGTCAGGCAAGGCCAGGGATACCACACGGTAGAGGGTGAATGGCCTGTAACCCATTCTAAGAAGACAGGGAGGCAGAGAGGCTGACTGCACATAAACAGAGTCTCCAAGCCCTCCGCACATGCTCCATTGTCTCAGTAGATTTCACTTACAAAATACAAATTTAAAGCTGAAAGGCGCCCCTGGGTGGCTCAGCGGGTTAAAGCCTCTACCTTCGGCTCAGGTCATGATCCCTGGGTCCTGGGATCAAGCCCCACATCGGGCTCTCTGCTCTGCGGGGAGCCTGCTTCCTCCTCTCTCTCTCTGCCTGCCTCTCTGCCTACTTGTGATCTCTGTCTGTCAAGTAAATAAATAAAATCTTAAAAAAAAAAAAAAAAAAGAAATTTAAGACAGCAATCACAGAGCATTAAACCCCAGCAACGGACCCTTTGGAGCACGAGGTTCTCTTAATTTTTTTAGCCCATAAAGCTAGATCTGTTACATATACAATATTATCATTTACAATGCCACACCAGAAGTTTCAGGAAGACTTGAGACAGCAGAGAAAACATAAATAATTTTAAATATGATATTTAATAATAAGGTAAAACAAAGATTATATATAAACCACAAAAGCATTTGCTGTTTTGAATTTGCTGTGTGAGTTACATGATTTAAGCTTGCTTTGGACAAGGAATTGTCTAAAAGTTTTCCATCAACTAAGAGAAAAAAGGAAAATCCAGAAGGTTACACTATTTTTTTTTCCTGGAGATTTAAAAAAATATATATATATATGGGATTACTTGCCTTTCAGTATCTTTTTTTTTTTTTTTTGCCTTTTTAAATCTTTTTGTTTGTAAGAGGGTAAATAATTTCATGAAGTGAATCTGGGCTATACGCTTTCATTTTTACTTGTAATTAATTATTCAGCAAGGATTGCCTGATCATCTCATGGGTGCCAGCAGGATGGGTGATCAGACTAGAGATGTATGTTGGAGATCTAGGGTCAAAGACTAAAAGTAGATTAAGGGATGGAAGACCTTAATAGAACTTCAATTACATTGTATTTATTAATTTACCATTAAAAATTATGAATGTCAAGATTTCTTTCATATTATTCTAATCCACTAAGCCTAAGAAGTTTTAAGACAGTGAATAATGACATTTAAATTAAAGAACAAGGTTCAGGGCACTTCACCTGATAATCTCAGAGCCCTGGAGACAGTTTGCTAAAATCACACTCATTGAGTGTTTCTGTCTGACTCCTAATAAGAATTTTGCATATAGGACAGTTTTTTCTTCTTTCAATTACTGCAGAGGAAACAACTTTTTAAATTGTACAACCAAGTTGAATAAGAAATCAAATCCTGCTTATTTACCAGGAATGTCACTTCGAAATTTCAGTTTTGAAATTCTGTTTCAAAATTTACAACTATTTCAAAGTGAGTATTAAGACTTCAATTTTTTTTTGTTCATTTTGCCTTCTGTCTTTTTCTATTTTTAACCTATATTCCAATTAAGAAGAGGGAAATGAAGGCGCACACCTACAAACTGTTGTTTTCTAGGTAACAGTTTGCAGATGGAAGCTGTTTGCAGAACCCTGGCAAGAAAGAACAGCTAACCTGATCCTAAGGCACAGTGAGCTGAGATGCAGCCACTGTAAGAGGCCAGAAGGGTTATTTTCCAAAGAGGCACCAAAAGAGAGTTTGCATATTGTGGGAGCATCGTGAATGAAATGCCTGACAACCACAGCTTCCCAAGGACTTGTTTGGTGTCTTCCTTGTGAAGCAAAGGCCAGTCAAAGAGGCAGTTTCCAATAGCAACAGTCTTTGTAAACAGTACCTGTTCTTCCCATCAATTCATTTACCATCAGTTTGTTTTTAGCAACAAAAAAGAGGCTTTTGGTCTTTTCGGGCAAAACCTTAGAAGAGGGGCTCTTTAGGGTTTTACCTTAAAATTCAGAGACATCAGGGCATGACAACGGAATGCTATGTTTCATTGCAAGAAAAATCTTTTCAAAGGTCACCAAAACCCCTAAGCACACAGGCACAAACATGTGCACACACACACCAATAAACCCCAGAAAGACAATTGTTTTGTCTCTTTTCTACACTGTTATATTTTCAGAGCTTCATCTAGTGCATCACTCAGTATAAAAGTTTAAGTAAATATTTATTTAAAGAATAAATATGTGAATGATATGTAAGGAATAATGAGCTCAAATTCTCAAAAAAATATACATTGTTTTAAAGGTTTGAATTTGTTTTTCTGGGAGTTTTTTCTTATTAGCTTTTATCATGCAATTGATGCCCATGTGGCATCATTTATGATAAATCTAAGTAGATAATCTCTATGCTAAAAATAAAACATAATTGTCGTAATTCTAGTCTATGCCACTTCAAAACCACTTTCTCTTTTAACTTCTTAAGTGAGGATTATAAATATGCATTTTTAAATAAAATAGGGTCACATTGCCCACACTTTTATTCCCTTACTTGGATATACATGCAATATAGTTTATGTAACTAAACTCTGGATGTTTGAGTTAACTTCATTTTTTTTTTCCTATTAGAGACATGCAGTAATGGAAATTCTCACCCAGACATAATCACACATTTGCTTTTCCAGGTTTTAGGTTCATAAAATAATTCTACTATAGCAGAACAAAGTACTAGAAAGGTGATCATTTCTCTGATAATGCTTCTGGTTTTATATAATCTCCCAATTCAAACACTGGTTTCCTTTTTAGATCTCGGAAGTAGATTTTCTCAACCTCAACCTTGGCACTACTGACATTTGGTACTAATTTTTGAATGGAGGGGGCTGCTTTATGCATTGAGAATGTTTAGCATTGACCTCTACTTGCTAGATACTGATAGTACACTTCATTCACCCACACTGTGACAGCCAAAAATATCTCCAGACATTGTCAACTATCCCCTGGGAAGCAAAATCACCCCTGTCTGAGAACCACTGCACTGTGAGATAGCTCTCTCTCCATAAGGAGATTTAGATGACTTTTTTTTTTAGCTTCACTTTACCCAGTTTCACGCTGGGATATCTTCTCCAGCTTTCTCCTGTGCGAGAGTAGCTCCGTCTCCCTGAACCATTCTTTACAAAAGAGAAAGAAAGAAAAGTCTTGGAGAATTCTGTTTGGTAACAAAGATCCAGTAAGGATTTTGTTCCTGGTTATTGGAACAAAAGCCTCAGATTCATTTATCACTGTATCTGACTGAGTATGCTGTCCTTGGCCCAAATGCCAAGACCTGTCAGATATAGGGCATTAATCATTTTGGAAGGAATCCTAGTGGGTTAAAAAAAAAAAATTCCAAGAAACAAATGAATGTATTTCTTTTTCACCCTGAAAGCCAATCCTTACTGCCCTTGACAAGCCCTGGCCTGGTGCAGACTGTATCTTCTTCCTTAAATACTACACACACTACGTGTCTTGGGTATCAAAGGTGGCTCTGGCTGTTAAGACATCAAAAGGTAAGAATCCTTTACTACATTTTTAAAATGACTTTTAACGTGTGCTTAGTTTTAGATATTTTCTCTCATTCTAAAGATCACAGAAAAGAACTTCACTAAATTGTACAATCAGAGTACTTATATGAACTTGGTATTACGGCAAATATCTTCCTTCCAGCTTGGTTTAGTTTCATGGATCTTTCTCAACATAATTCCTCTGCCAAAGTTGACCTTGATCGTATGATATATTCTTTTACCTACCCAAGACAAAACTAGTTTATTTAGGGAAAGTTTCCCACTCCAGAACTGGCAGTGGTTCATAAAGGACTTGTCTGGAGAAGAGGGAAAGAGTTCTTGTTTGCGAGGCATCTTTTAGAGAAAAATTAATTAAATATGTTATTCTCAGTTCATTTATAATCTTAACCTGGCTGAATATTAGCAGGTAGAATTTATGTGAGAGAAAATTTACCCTTTTACTAACATCTCTACTCTGGCTAGGTACGGACCGAGGAGGACGGGGGCATTACTATTATTATTAAATTGTGTTTATTCCAAAAATTTTTTCCAAAAATCATTAAAATGAACAAGTCAAATTTACCCATGGGATTGATTGAACTGCTCTTTTTTTTTTTTTTTTTAAGAAGAGAAAAAAGAATGTGTGTGTGTGTGTGTGTGTGTGTGTGTGTGTGTGTTTCTACTGGCCAATCAAGAAAATATATGTGTGTTTCTATTGGCCAATCAAGCAAATGAATGTACATTTGCAAAATCAGCCTGGTGGAAAATGCTCAAAAGGGTGAAACTTCTTGGAATACTGATGCTATTTCACCACCCTATGAAATATTAGAGACCAGAGATCTTACTTACTGGACTCATTATTCTCAGATCCTAGGAAACTGCCCAAAGATAATAGAGTTTATGTAAATGTTTTTTTTATTAACTGAATCCATAAGTAGTATGATTACCTTATATAGCCACATTTCTATATTTTCAGATAAAAAATAGACTGCTATAAGCTAAAAAATAAAATTACATTCTAAAAATTAGATGACCATTCTGATTTTCACTATGCAGTTTCCTAGAGATAACAAGCCCAGGAGAAAAACAGAGTGACCAAAATTTTATCTTAAAAAAGATTTAAAAAATCCAAATTTAATTTAATTTAATTTAATAAATTTATTAAATAAATAAATTTAATAAATAATAATAAATTTATATAAAATTTATATAAAAATAAAAAATAAATACATCTAGTAAATTTAATTTAATCCAGAATTTAATTCTTTTTGTTTTTACTTTCACCACAACATTGTAAATGGATAATTCATTCACCTATATTTTAAGGGCTTTATTAATTTCCTCAAGTGTCCCTCTTAATTCATATTCAAATCATCCTATATCGAAACATGGATCATATCATCTGTCTTGGTGATCTTATCTCTTTCAGCTGATATTATTCTAATTCTAGCAGCTCCACTTTGTCATTGATTACGTATGTGATTCAACTGTAGCTTGATTCATTCCCTTTGACTCATCACATCAAAATATTTCATCTCTTGCAAGATTTAAAAAATTATCATTAACATATATTTGCACTTTATGTTTGGACATTCATCTTGAGACAAATAAAATTATTGACAAGATATATAGAAAAATTCTAATTTTAAGCAGAAAGGAATGTTGAACAAAAATAAATCTTACAAGTGGCCAGCTCATTAATAGATGATATAACTCTGTAAAACTCAAATGGGTAAATGCAGAGAAATTGAAAAAATTTAGAGAAGAGTAGGCTATAAATTAATGAAACAATTTCATATGCATTATAGGTATTGTCCTACATTGCCATGTCAAATATGCTTGACCATTCTAGGGAAGATAGAAAATAAAGCAAGAAAACAAAGAGAAGGAAAAATACAAAAAGAAAGAATGAGATGAACTTGAGTCAAATAAACATGTTTAAGTCTTAGATCCTATGTATACTGTGTTACCCTGAAGAAGACATTTGTGCTTCCTCTATAAGATACAATTTCTTCAAATGCAAAACAGAAAGGCTAATGGTATTTATTTCATAAATCTGTTATTAGAAATAAATGAGAGAATTTGTGTAAATTACTTAGCACAAATCCTAAGGACCAATAAACACTGAGTGACAGATATTATTTTTTATGAGTAAAAATAATAACAATTTGATTGGAAAGCAAAAAAAGGAAAGTTTTGTTTTGTTTAGGTGGGTTTGCCAAAAAAACTGCTGCTAAGGCTTTGGTTTGGAAATTTAGTTCAAGCATTTTAAATTTTCTTTATATGTAATTTAATTCATCTCAAATTCTTATATAAGTCCTTATGTTTAGATGCTAAAAAAAAAAGTACCTACAAAAGGCAATTATGTTAATTAAAAATTTATTATAAATATTTATTATTTGAACTTAACCTTTCTGGTATATATAGGAAATAATTAAATTGAATGGAAAATTCCATCCATGTATGAGTAGAAATAACTGTTCAGCAGTGGGCTCTGACAGTAGTCAGTAAGTCAATTAAATAATTTGGTATCTCAGTTTCCTGATCTACATGTACAAGTCTATGATACAATCTCTTCCAGATCTAAAATTACATGGTTCTTTCAATATGTGTTTAAATTGACTTCCCCTGCAATTTAATGAGAAGAAATCTGAGACAATGGTTCTGATTCAGTTTGATAACCACATATAAGCATTATCAATATCTTAGATTCTTAAATTATAGAAGTTTAGCATCTTAAGTAAAAGACTTAGGTATTTATCCTTGACTAAATTAATTTGTTATTCTTTGTGGGGGGAAAAAGAAGCTGTGTTATTCGATTGATTTCCTTTACTCTGAATATATTCATTATCTCAGTCTATTTGATAATTATATATTAAATGCATACTATCTTCCAGAATCTATGTGTTCTATTATCTACAAAATTACAAGCCCTTTCTATAAACATTTTAAAGTGGAATGAAATTATAAGTCATGTATAGTCATAGTTAAAATAAAACTCAAATGAGATATTTCGGTGAGCCAACATTTCAGTCCTGTGCTCCACCCTAGAAAGTCACTGGGATAAACAGATCTGGTCACTATTGTTCTAAGACATTTACAGCTTAAAGCAATGAATTTTGGAACACTGAAAAAAAATTCAATTCAATTCAATTTTTTTTCAAAAAGATGTTTATGGTTTAGCAGTATAAGTTATTGCCATTCAGAAAAAAAAGAAAGAAAAAAAGTTATACAGCATGGAGAGAGCACTTTTAGCTAAAAGGGATATGAGGAAGACGTGTCTTGAGAAGGCTTAACCAAAATATGTCATTTGAGCTGATGATTAAGAGATAGCAGTTACAGTTCTAAAGGCTCAAATGGGATAGTGTAGTATGGAAAGTAAAGCATATCTGCTAATTGTTAGATTTTTAAGCATCACCAAACAAATGAGACATTTGCAAAGTAAGCAAAAGGATTTCTTTCCTTCAAAGTGGAGAAATCAGGGAGAATTTATTCTCCACCTGAAACAAGTAGAAAAGAAAAAAAGAAAGAAAGAAAGAGAAAGAGAAAGAGAGAGAGAGAGGAAGGAAGAAGGAAGGAAGGAAGGAAAGAAAAAAAAAAGACCGACCAGGTTTCATCAGGCAGCAAAGCACAGAACACAGTGATCCTTGAGAGACAAAAGCAAATGAGTCCTCCAACTGCCCCATCTTACTGCCGTAAAAGAATGTCCAGGCTTTGGCACAGGGAGAAAAAACCCATGCAGAGCCCAGCTGACTCCCTGAGTTGAAGAGATGGATATGAGAGTCAGGAGACAACAAAACGGATAGAATTTGAAACAGAGTACCAGAGAGAATATGCACAGAAAAAAAGGAGAGATCTAGGAGAGATCTAGGGAGAGAGCTCCTTGAGTATTCATCAAAACACTGCTCAGTCTGTGAGGATCTGCCCAGGAGATTCAATGTAACATTATCTGAGGCTGACACAGGGCCAGGAATATTACTTTTTACTGACTCCACTCAACACCTGGTAAGTGTTTTGCTTTTATAGATATGGCTAATATGTTCTATTCAATGCTTATTTCAATAGTCTCCTAGCTATGATCTGCCTTCACCTTTGAAAAGATCAATACCCATGAGGCACCTCAACAGCCAGGTCATTGCACGCAATCTTAATTGGCAAGAGAGTAACTACAGGTGACTTTCTCCAGGTACACAGATATAACATGACATGACATGACTTTGATAGCATCTTCATCTGGGGTGATTCATTTGAGCCAGTCGTTCAGGAAATACAAATACAAAAGAGCCAAATTATTAAAAGGAATGATCCATACTCAGTATAAGGTTTATCTTTTCAGTTGAATTTCTGGGAACTATCAGGTCAGGCAAGGGCTGCTCCACCACTGACACTGTTAATAACTATTGACCTTCGCTACACTGTAACGTTTAAAAAAAAAAAAAAAAAAAAGAGGCCCAATACCTTTCTGCGTCTTGGAAGCAACATGTTCCTGATTTACAAATTTTAAAAACCAAGTCAGTTATTGATGTGAGTTAGATTGACAAAATGAAATTTTGTTTTCCTTGTATATTTAATTTCTATTAAGGTAATAATTCATCTCTGTTCTTTAAAAAAAAAACTGTTATATTACATTTAACAGCACTGATTTGCTGTGATTCTTCTTTCCTCTGCCAATTGCAGTACTTTGGTAAGTCAGCAGATTCTTAAGGTCATTAATGTGACTTCTAACTGTAACACAACTACCATTTTTTAATTGGAAAGACAATACCAATATTCACCACGATTTGATTGATTTACAAAACACACACATACACACTTATGCACTCAAACATTTTTCACAGAACTAGTGATTATTTAAAATAATGAGAGGAAACTTACTTGTACAGTTAGGCAAAGTTCCAGACCATGTTCCATTGGCTGTGCACTGTCTAACAGAAGGTCCAGAAAGGATGTATCCCTCCATACAGGAATAAATAACTGAACTGGAAAACGTGGTGCCATCAATCCGAAAGACTTTTCCATTGGCTGTGGTTCCTGGGTTACCACACTGTACAGCTATAAAACAAAATGGGTCAGAGTATATATTAAAATGGTTTTAGAATTCCTCTCACAAAAAAATAGTGACTTAAATGATTGTTTCAAACTATCCAGAGGAGCTAGAAAATCTTCTATGATAAGCATTGGCTTAGCTTTTATACAGAGTTGAAAGTCAAGATGAATTTATATTGATTCTATTAGATTAATTACTGGGGTGTAAGACTTTTGTTAGTAGCTTTGGTAAAAAATTTACAAAGTGAAGTAATTATTTGAGTATTGCTCTTGGGTACTATAAAATCTTCCCAAGAAGGATTTACGTCTGCCTAAAAAGCAGCTCATGTAAAATTAGAGTGGACGTAAAAACAAGATGCAACAGAGATTTATTCTAATTACACTTCTAGGAGGATGGATATAAAATAGATAATTTAAGCATTATAAATATCCATGTATATTTTTATTTATGTAATTATATAACTTATTTGCATTAAAACTTTATTATCTCTATTTCTGGGCCAAAGTGTACAAAAAACAAACTGAATAAAAACAAAGTAACTAAATTCTAGGAATATTTTGAACTACATTTGCAACTTATCCTAAACAAGAGTCACAAACACAAATGCCTTATATGATTAATTATTCTTTATTATGTTTAGCTATTTGCCATTAATACCATAAGTGAATTTTTTAAATACCTTAAAAGCAAATCTGTGTCAAATGTAATACTAAATTCTGCTCTAATATAAAAAGGTATTTTAGTATTTTATAGAATTTACAATTTTCTCTATGAATAAGGAATGTAATTACAGTTTCAGAAGTACTACCTATATCACTCTCTGCATCTTATTTAATTTTGCCATTCTTTTGCCATTCCTTTGAATTTCTGTGTGTATGTGTATTTGGGAAATGTACACATTTCTTACATATACAACAAAGTCAAGACCCAGGTAAAAAAAGTTACTCTCCAGCCTTCAGGAGAACATATGATATACTAAACATTTTTATCTGCTGTCAAGAGTAATTACTCTCTTCTATATTCATAAGTGCCTGCCTAAAATAACAATCTGATTATATTTATTTGTTATGTACCATGATCCTTGACACAACACAAGAAGGATTTGAAAAACATGAATAATATACTTATAATATACTCTAGCCATATATAGAACTGTGTACATTAGTCCAATTTTTTAAAAAGCTTTTATTTAAATTCCAGTTAGCATACAGTATAATATTAATTTCAGATGTACAGTTTAGTGATTCAACACTTCCATACAATACCCTGAGCTCATCACAAGTGTTTCCCTTAATCCCCATCACCTGTTCAACCCATCCCCCCACAACCTCCCCTCTGGTAACCATGAGTTTTTTTCTCAATAGTTGAGGCTTTTTCTGGCTGTCCCCCTTTTTCTTTTCCCCTATCATCATTTGTTTTGTTTCTTAAATCCCAAATATAAATAATATCATATCATATATTTTTATTTATTTTTATTTATTTGACAGAGAGAGATCAGAAGTAGGCAGAGAGGCAGGCAGAGAGAGAGGGGGGGAGGAAGCAGACTCCCTGCTGAGCAGAGAGCCTGATGTGGGGCTCCATCCCAGGACCCTGGGATCATGACCCGAGCCGAAGGCAGAGGCTTTAACCCACTGAGCCACCCAGGTGCCCCTCGTATCATATTTTTAAGATAAATTTCTGGAAATGGAATGCCTAGATAATTTTTAATTTCAAAAATATGTTTATAAAAAATAAAAAATTATATTAAAAAAATTTTTAATAAAAATTAAAAAAAACCAGGAGTCTTTAAAAATAAAAAAAAATAAAAAATATGTTTAATATTTCCCAGATCTGCAACATCAGGCACCATCATTTTTTAAAAAAATATTTTATTTACTTATTTGTCAGAGAGAGAGAGAGCATAAGCAGGGCAAGTGGCAGGCAGGGGGAGAGGGAGAAGCAGGCTTCCACTGAGCAAGGAGCCCAATGAAAGACTTGATCCCAAGACTGTGGGATCCTGACCTGAGCCAAAGGCAGACACTTAACTGACTGAGCCATCCAGGCATCCCCATCATTTTAAAAATCCTTGTCATTTGTCTAAATTGTATATTCTTTAAATTTGTATTTTTCTATTTATTAAATAGCAAATTTATTTGATATTTTTATTTTCACATGTCTTTTATTCATCACATCCATATGATCTATGAAAGCTTTAATATTTTACTGTAAGTTACTAACATAATATAATATTACCAAACATTTGGAATAAAGAAAATAAAAATACTACAAATTCCACCACTCTGTTGTAGTATCATTTTTATGTATTGCCTTTTACACATGGTCTCAAATAAATACCATTTGCCTTGATTTTACTAGAGTGCATAATTCTGAATCTTAATTTTTAACTGTTTTACATTATATACATTTTCTCATGGCCTTTAATCTAATACTTATTGTTGATACATGTATCATGTGAATATATAACTGCTTATGTAATATTTTTTCCTATTGCTCTCAAATTATTTCCAGTTGTTTTTAGTCATAATCAATAAGAAACATAAAATTGCATCATTGCAATTGTGTTTTCTTTAATACTTTTATTTTCTTTAGGAAAAAATCCTCAAAAATTAATAAATCAAAGTTCTCTATATTCTATGAGTAAGTGTAAATTTTTGTCAAATTACCCTAAAATATAACAATAAAAAACCTCTAGAAATGTTTTAAAGTTCTAGTTTTACACCACATACACCAGAATTTCATTTTAAAACAGGTGAAAATTATGCCTTGATGTTCAATTATAATTTTCTGACTACTAGTTATGTAGAATTTTTTTCTATGGGTTGGAATTGTTATTTTGGCTCTTCTGTATTTTCTGTTCATTTCCTCTGTCCATTCATCTACTAGAATCTCTTTCCTAAATGATTTGTATGAGTTCCATCCATAAGAAAAATGATAATTCTGTTATATTTGCTATAACTTCTGGTTCTTTTTTATCCACAATGTATATACAAACAAGACGAAGTCAATACCACACATTTCATCTAAAAAATATTTTGCAGTTCAGCTGAACAAAGGGATGCCTTAGATATCATCTATGCCATGTACAATAAATTTATAGAGATTTTTTCCTTTGGAAAATAAGTTTGAGAAATAGTCTTATTTTTTTTTCTTTCTTTTTCCCTCAGCAACATTGTTTCTCAACTAGTTTCCCTATAATAGCAGCTAAGCTGCAAGTGTCTCTTAATTAAGATTAAATTTGGTGAAGTTAAAAAAGATAACTGTCTCTCCTAGAATATGGGCACTAATTTGAAACATCATAAAAAGATTCTGAAATATAATCAATCAAGAAACAGTCAAGAAGGTTCTATTGCTAATTATTTCCTATTTATAAAACCAATACATTTGGTATAACATCAAGTAAATTTCATAAATATTTTTGCAAGTTTAGTATTTGCACTAAAGTCATCTCAAAAAGAACAATTTAAATTTAAGGATAATTTTTAAGCAACACTTCATTTTCTAGTCAATCTGGTAAAGATTTAATTATGTTACCTCCGAGCTAGTCAGAATGATGAACAATCGTACTCAAACACTAAAAATGTTAAGGATTTTAGCTACTAGTAACTGTCTTATATAAATAAAAATCCCATATATATTTAGGCATCTTTCTATATTTTTCTTGAAAACTTAAACGATCTTGAGGCAATGTTAAGAACAATTATTTTCCCCATATAATGTCTATTATGTCTATGATAAAGGTGGACTAATAAACCTTTTTAGCAAATATTTTTAACTTTTCGAATTGAGATGTTTGTTATGATATGAAGTGTTTGTGCATATATAGCTCATGAGAGATAATTTTTATAATGATTACCTATCATAGCTCTTTTATAAGATGATGCCTTTATTCTAAGGTTGGGTACAGGATGAATGGGGCAGGAGTTATTTCAACTGTAGTAACCAACTGAAATTGCATACACATTAAATCGCAACATTTTCCATATACTTAGTTTCTGCTTAGATTACCTTTGCATTCTGGTTGTCTTCCAGTCCAACTGCCATTGGCTAAACATGTTCTTTCTTCTGAGCCATGAAGGATATAACCACTATCACAAGCAAAACGTACAGAACTTTTGGTTCTGAAATCACTTTCCTGTCTAGAACCATGCCCAGGAGTACCTGGATCCCCACATGTACCAGTAGCATCACCTGAAATTCAGTACAGTTTAAGTCAATTTATTTCATTAAACATTTCCTATGTTCATGATTTAGTCCAACAGTCTTATAGGCTTTTGTTTTTGTGCATGCTATATTTTAATATGACAAACTGGGTGAAATCATAATTCATATTTCCCATCTGACTCTAGGCATTAAAAAAAAGCCTAAATGAAAAAGAAAATTGTGCAGAGTATGGCGTTATTTTCTGTATTGATATTTGGGCCTATTAAACAAGTTAAGGTCATTTCATTAGTATTTCTGAAACCTGGTTAACAAGTTAATGGAAAATTTATAACTGATAGTACTAGGAACTCAAATGACAACAGGTTTATAAAAACTAAAATTAAAAACTAGACTTGGTAATTTGCACATTGAATTTCCTAATTGCTGAAAATCCTTTTTTGTTAAATCACAACTGTAGTGTGCTGGAAAATGTAGATGTTACAATATAGTATTACCAGTAACCCAAAACTTCACCCTCTGACTTTCTGTACCAATGTCCAATGACCAAAGATAAATTAATTGTATCTTTTCCAATATGAAAATATATAAATAAGTTATAAACAAAGATGGAAAAGTCTGGCTTAAATTACTAATAAGGATTTATTCCTTGTTCATGACTAGGTGTTCATCTTTTTATTTTAGTATTAAGGATTTATTCAGTCCCTTTATCATATCTTAAATAATTATCATCATAGTTGCCCCAGTATTATTACATGTTGAGAGGAGAGGAAAAAGAGAGAGACAAAGTTGAAGACATATACATTAAAAATGCTGCCTGTACAGATGCCTTGTTTGATATGCCCGGTATATTTGAAATCCTTCCTTGTAACTCCTCATTTTCATGTGATGTAATATTACTCATACAAAACTTTAAGATCACGAAACTTTAAGATCACTACTTCACTTTTAAATATCTATGTGCATTTTTTTTCTTGCAATTCAGTAACAGTTTCCTAATAAGTTGGGATGTATGCATCTAAGTTTACGTTTTTATGTATAATTGGTTATCTGGGTTAACTATGAGTTACTCAAAGATAAGAGTTTTAATTCTCATTAATATCAGTTTTATAGTAACATTAGAAGTAATAGTTTTTTTTTTTTCAAATCTCTAAGTTAAATTTGAAGTCCCAAGCAGTCAGTACACAGGGATTAACCACTAGTTACAACGAGATTGTAGTTACAAGGAGATAAGTAACCATTTCAAAACTTTTACTCCTAAAAGGAAAACAATGTACAACAACTTCTAGTAAGTCATCAACATGATTTCCACAGAGATAAAATAATATAAAAATAATGGGCAATATATAAATAAAAACAGGTAGAAAAATAAGCACCAACTTCTAGTTGATGGGTAAAAACAAATATAATAAGTAGTATCAAATAGGGAAACTACACCGATCTAAAACTTATTTGATATTTTTTAAGAAAAGCAGTAGCTTAAACAGCTGAAAAGAAGAGTTATCAAATACTCCACAAATTATTAATTTTAAATAAGCTCAATATTCATTTATTATATGATAACACTATTGGGGTTATAGAAACTCAGGAGTGATAGATAAACATCTTTCATAAAACTTGACTCAGTTTAATTTATAAAAACATTTAGGGCTTTATTTTAAAACTATTCTATTAATTAATTGATTGTGTAGAAAGTTTAATAGAACTGAACTCTAACCGAAAATCTTGAAATAAGGTTTTGTATCTACTAAAACAGAACAGTTCATTTTAATGGACAAAAGCACAATATACACAGTAGCATCCTAAAATCAGTTAATTATTTACATTAGCTACAACACAGCTCAAAACATATACCTGTAATTTATCATCTACAAGATGAGTATTAATTTGTGCTCTGAATTTATATTGCCTTAAGAAGTGTTCCAACAAATGTATAAACTATGTTATAGCCTCTCTCATGAGATTTTTTAAAAAATGTATGTATCTCTTTTTATTATTTTGTGTATATATTCCTAGTAATAATAACACTAATAGTGTACCCTCCAACACACATTGTCCAATTTTCTAAGAGGTACCTGAACAATGAGGTTGTGATCCACTCCAATGGCCATTTAATTGGCAAGTCCTTGATGACTGGCCTAGAAGGGTGCGCTTTCCTGTGCAGGAATAGTGAACAGTGGACCCAAAGGTATACTTCTCACCAGACAGGACTGCATTAGGAGGAGCGCCAGGGTGTCCACAGTCAATCACTACAATACATAATTATTGAATATAAAATTTTTTTATATCTCCTATCGAACAACCTGCACCATGTTCTATAAAATAAATAAGAAGTAAACTATCTACTCAAATATACCTAGCCTCCAGAAGTCAAAAATCCATGTGAAAGTTGGCTTTTAAAAAATAAAATGGAAGTTACAGTTACATAAACAATCCTGTTAACCCTCTCACCACTGTTTAGCGGGAACACTGTAAGCAAGCATAAATGAGTGAGTATAAGTCTGTTACATATGGGGGTGGTGAGTGTGTGTTTATATACATATGTGCATGAGTTTAAAGTATGTATGTGCCTGGACAAGGATATGCAAGTTAGAGAGAGGAGTAATGTGGACAATCAAGGACCTACAATGCTTATAAGATTCAAAATAAGCCCATACAGAAATTAAAAGGGAAGAATTTTGAAGGTAAAGGAAAGGAATGAAGATGGATATGTGACACACAATCTAATAATGCAGTCTAGAATAATCCCTTTCCCAACCCATAAAGAATAAATCATGCTGTACAAAGAAAATATTCAGTGGCTTGTTACCTAAAACACTACAAAATATAGCAGAGTCAGATATCACCTCATGTCAAATTTTCTTTATAACCTAGAGGTAGCTTGGTAACTGTGTACTGTCTTTTAGTTATAACTTGGAAAAATATTGAGTGCAATATGACTCCAGAATTTTAAATGGCACATAAAGGGATATAAACTTAATAAAACCCTTGAGTACTTTGCACACTACCAGAGATGCTATGGAACATAAAGGCAAAAAGTATAAGAGCTAAGAAAACCTGAAGAAGTTCATGTTTATGTGTCTTAAGAAAGATTTTTAACTTGAATGCTATAGCCACATGAAGTCAAGTAAGTGAAACAGTCAACTATGAGACCAGACTGTCTACAAAAAGAAGTGAAATACATTTTAAACAAAATGATGTTTAAGCAAAAGATCAACAATTGAATTATTTGCTACAGAAGCTGAAACTTAATGAACAGGGCATGAAGTTTTGTTTCTTCATTAGTGCATGAATGATGTCACAATATTTAAAAAAATATATAAACATAAATTACCTTTAAGTAAAAAATCATCATGAGATGATTTTATAATTTAGAAACTTAGTAAAACCCAAAATTACTTGCACAATGATTTCTTGACACACTACTCCTTCAGTCTATGAAGTTATTCTTTCTTGTCATGATTCATCACCTTTTTGAGACATAGCTATAGTTGAGATTAAATAACTAACTGAATATTTCAAATTCATGTTCAGTTCTCTATGTTCTCACAAAATTATTTCCTTGCTATACATGTTAATTTTATGCATATCTGCTATAATTTATCTTATTTATATTCTACAATTCCAACACAGCATATGACAAAATGCACTCAAATGTTCACTGACTTGAAAGATGATGTGTATCAACATTTACTGCATTTATATGTCTATGTGTCTGTAATATGATAAATGTTTAAATCAGTAAGATTTAAGTCACACATTTGTCTAAATCCTTAAATATTCTAAAGCCCTGGTAGATGTTTACATTAAGACTAATATTGCCTTAAATGAAATTTAAAATATTAGTACAAAAGAAAATTAAAATGTAACTGCCTCTTCTGGGATGGTAATATCAGAGAATATAACAGATGTTGCTTTTCATATTCTATCTGCTTTATCAAAGCTCAAATTCAAAGAATTACATTAATATTAATAAAAAACAGCATTCAGGCATTAAATTGACAGAATGTAGGGGGCTATAGTTTCAAAAAGTGAAATAATAAAATCAAAAATTAAATTAATGTAATAATTATAAATAAGATCCTTCTAATATATACCTCTAGATAATTTATAAGACAAAAAATATCCGTGTGGCTTCCATGGCATTTTGTCAAGGAAGAATTCACATTATCTACTTACTGATACATTCTGGTAAAGGTTTATCCCACTGTCCATTTGGTTGACATATTAAAACTGAAGATCCAAATAAAAAATATCCTGGATTACAGTCGTAGAATACCACAGTGCCATAGGTGAAATTTCCATGTTCTATTTTACTTTCTCTTTTGGAATTGGCTGGAATTCCAGGGTCAGAGCAGTTCACCACTAAACAAATGACAAATATTCAAAGTTATGTTTGGAATAGTATATATAGACCTACATAGATTTCCATTAGAAATGAAGTTTCAAAGGTAAATTTAATCAAATAAACCAAAGATTCCAGGAATAAATGCATGGGCTACATAGATAATGAAGTGAAATCCGTGTGGTTGAAAAGAGAAAAAAAAGGAAAACATTTCTGCAAAAACTTCTGAACAATAGTAACTCCCTAAGTATTGCACTGAGAACGGATATAAAGAATGATACCTTAAGCTATAAACCATAAAAAATGTAGTAAAATCGGGGTGCCTGGGTGGCTCAGTGGATTAAAGCCTCTGCCTTTGGCTCAGGTCATGATCCCAGGGTCCTGGGATCAAGCCAAGCATCAGGCTCTCTGCTCAGCGGGAGCCTGCTTCCCCCTCCCTCTCTCTCTGCCTGCCTGTCTGCCTACTTGTGATCTCTGTCAAATAAATAATAAAATATTTTTAAAAATGTAGAAAAATGTAATTTGGTTGTATTTTATCAGACAATGTAAAATACATCATACCTCTTTGCAAATGGGAAAACAACAAAAATCTCTTTAATTTATTTCTATAGAAAAATCAATAAAGAAACCCCCAGTGTTGGCATCACAGTAAATGAGGACTTGGTCTCTCCAAAAATATGAAAAAATAAATGTCAAAGGTAAGTTCCCTTAATTATAAAGTAAACCAGGGTGCCTGGGTGCCTCAGTGGTTTAAGTCCCTGCTTAAATGGTCTCAGGGTCCTGAGGTCAGCCCATATCCTGCTCTCTGCTCAGCAGGGAGCCTGCTTCCCCCCCCTCTCTCTCTGCCTGCCTCTCTGCCTGCTTGTGATCTCTGTCTGTCAAATAAATAAATAAAATCTTTCAAAAAATTATAAAGTAAGCCACAAGTAAAATGATCTTAATGACTTTTTATATGCAGCAATAAAATAAGTACAAGATAATAAAGCTAAGCAGTTAAAATAAAACTTGGTAACTCCTTATTAGACACATTGCCAGGGGCAAGGGAAAGAAGCAAAAATAATGTTTTGGGACTTCATCAAGATGAAAAAATTCTGCACAGTGAAGGAAACAATCAACAAAACTAAAAGGCAGTCTACTATTTAGGATAAAATATTTGCAGATGACATCTGATAAAGGGTTAGTATTCAAAATCTATAAAGAACTTACCAAACTCAACATCCAAAAAATAAATAATCCAGTTAAGAAATGGGCAGAAGATATGAATGGACACTTCTCCAAAAAAGACATGCAGAAGGCTTACAGACACATGACCAGATGCTCAACATCACTCATCATCAGGAAAATAAGAATAAAAACCATGAAGAGAGAGAGATACCATTTCACACCTATCAGAATGGTTTAAATTAACACAAGAAACAACAGGTGTAGGTGAGGATGCAGAGAAAGGAGAATCCTCTTGTACTGTTGGTGGCGATGCAAACTGGTGCAGCCACTCTGGAGAACAGTATGGAAGTTCCTCAGAAAGTTGAAAATAGAACTACCCTACGATCCAGCAGTTGCACTACTAGGTATTTATTCAAAGTATACAAAAATATGGATTTGAAGGGGTACATGCACTCCGATGTTTGCGGCAACATTAAAAACAAGCCAACCTATGGAGAGAGCCCAAACGTCCAACAACTGATGAATGGATAAAGAAGACAAGAGGGCGTGTGTGTGTGTGTGTGTGTGTGTGTGTGAGAGAGAGAGAGAGAGAGAGAGAGAGAGATGGAATATTACCCAGTCACCAAAAAATGAAATCCTGTCATTTGCAACAAGGATAGAGCTACAGTGTGTTACACTATGTGAAGTAAGTCAGAGAAAGACAAATACCGTATTATCTCACTCGTGTGTGGAATTTAAGAAACAAAACACATGAATATCTGGGCAGGGGAAAGAAAAGGAGAGAGGGAAACAAACCATAAGAATAGAGAACAGACTGAGGGTTGACAGAGAGAGGTCAGTGGGAGAAGGGCTAGATGGGTGATGGGTATAAAAGGGGGTACTTGTTGTGATGAGCACTGGGTATTGTATGTAAGTGATGAATCACTGAATTCTACTCCAGAGACCAATATTAACCTGGATGTTGACTAACTCAAAATTTTTAAAGCCCCCCCCCCAAAATATAAAACCTGTTAATTTTAACTTTTAAGAACATAAGATAAAAATTAAGGAAAAAGGAAAGTCTAGCTAATGAGAGAACATCAATATTAAACCCTTTTTTTTATTAGCTGAAAACGTTCTATTATTCTGCCCAAATTATTTCAAATATTGTCATCTATGTTTACAAATACCCATTATTACCACGCCCTTAACGGGAATATAATTAGACATTTACCTTTGCACACTGGTGGAGGATGGCTCCACTGTCTATTGGCCTGGCACTGTGCCTTTGTTGGCCCTTGCATAATGTACCCAATATTGCAAGAGAATGTCACCACATCATTAAAGTTGAATCCATTGCCACTTGTTCTTCCATAAATTGGACTACCAGGGTGACCACAGCTAACCGCTATTAGCAATGGGTGGGGGAGAGGAGAAGCACAAAGCAGAATATTTGGTTATCCGTTATCACATGAGAGTTATGTTTAATCATTTCAAACAACACTGAAAGAAGACCACTTCTATGTGAAAATATATTTAAAGTAATTTTGCTCTTGCAAGGGAACAATTTAGAATGCCAAAATAGTCTAATAGAATAAAAATATTATATTAGTAAAGAGACACATATTTATAATTGTGATCATTTCATGCAAGCATGCAAGTGGTGCAGAGATGTTTAAAGTTTCATGGGACATTTTTATTCCCTCCCTCCATTTATTTTGTTTTTGTTTTGGGTTTTGTTTTTTGTTTTGTTTTGTTCTTTTTGTTTTGTTTTGTTTTGTTTTCCAGACAAATACTGAAATTTGAAGAAATCTGGGAATGACAAGTTCATGTCACTAGTTAAGAAGCAGAAAGGAATGAAACTGAACCTATCTCCCTTTTCTAGTCAAGTTTAAGAATTGAAGGTCCATAAAGGCAGTGTGTTGTATTTAATTTTGAAATAGTTTAATGTTATTTATACAATTAATTTTTATGAAGAGTACACTGTCAAACAAAGTGTGCTTGAAATGTTAATGTGGCTATATATTATAAACAATAAAAATAATGCATGATGTAGTAGCATTCTCCTTACTATTCTGAGATACCATTACTAACACTCTGTAAACCTGTCAATTGTACTGGTTTATTTTCTTCATAATTGAAACTCAGTAATTTAGCACAATTTTGCTTAGAAATAATGTATCATATAAATTATTTAAATGTTTTTAGGGCTGTAGTTCTATTCTAGATTGTATTTAGTGCTAGGCTTTTCCCAAACACTCTGTATTTCTGTGAACTGTTTCACTGCATCATCTCACTCTATTATAATCAGAGCAACTCCAGTAATAGTGCTTCATAATTGGGCACAGCGAAAAACCACAGTCATTTTTAGTACTTTTGAAATGACCCAAGAGCAATTATTTTTTCAGCTGTATTGTTAATGTCAACCTACTCACTTGGAAATTTAACTGCATCTTATTCTTGTTAAAATTATCAATAAAGAAACCAGTTTTACCCCAAGGACCAATTTTCTTTTATAGTCTCAATTATTCAACAAGAAAAACAGTGGTATTAGTTGGCTATGCCTGAATATAAATGAAAGGGGAAAAAATCTAGGACAGACCCACGCATCATGTGCTGACTTTAAATCATCAGTCTATCTGCAGTCGCATGTGCACATGCCTACATGGGTGTGTGCACACACACTCCCCCTTAGAAAAGCAATATTAATTATTAACTCTATGGTCTATTATTCTATTAAATTTCAACACCTGGAAATATTTCCTGTGAAACTAGAATTTCAATAAATATATGTTGTTTGAATAAAAATGTGACAATGGAATCCATAAATATGGATGTAATTAGTCACAGACTAAATGAAGTATTTCCTGCAAATCCATGCTAAAAGTCCCATGCATTATTTATCTGAAGCCTCCAGAATCTCTATAGTGTGATCATATGATGCTATAATTACAGCTTATTTACAGTGTTTATTCTCATTTTCTAACACCAATTTTAATATAAATGTCAGTAATTGTGGATGGAAATGATTGGGAGAAAGATAAAATAAGGAATACATTAATAATTGCCTTCCTTGTCCAAAATAAGATAGATTGTGATATGAAACACTGTGTGTTGGTGGAGATTCAGTGGATTGAATAAAATAAAAGAATTTGTAAAAGTATAAGTAAATTAAATAAATAAGTAAAAGGTTTGGATATCAATATTCAACTCTATTCTTATTTTTGTGCTATTACAGTCAAAATTAGATGCACAATGGGAAAATCCATGCCATACACAGAAACCACAAAGCACAGCAACAATATTTAAAATATAATAACAAAAAACTTTTATTTTATATTCCACTTATTTTTCATGTGAGAGTTAATAAGTAAATTCACTTAAAAGTTAAGATAGATATTTGTTGAACCAGTGAGAGATATTATTGAAATAATTTCCAAATTACATATTGTTATACATTTTTGTATATATTTTAAAATAGTGAAAAGAGGGACGCCTGCATGGCTCAGATGGTTAAGCTTCTGCCTTAGGATTGGACCGGGTCACAATCTCAGGGTCCTGGGATCAAGTCCCACATCAGTCTGCTGGCTCAAAGAGGAAGCCTGCTTCTCGCTCTTCCTGCCGCTCCCCCTGCTTCTGCTCTCTCTCTTCACCCCTCCGACAAATAAATAAATAAAATCTTTTTAAAAACTTTAAAAAAATAGTGAAAAGAGTGCTGTAAAACAAAATTTTAAATAAATCTTAAATATTTCATATAAACTTTTATGAAAAATATAATTACATCAGATGTGTAATCTTCATGCATTTAAAAATAATATGGATTTTGAAGCTAAAAGGAAAGATCATTATAGAGGCGCCTGGGTGTCTCAGTGGGTTAAACCTCTGCCTTCAGCTCAGGCTCAGGTCATGATCTTGGGGGTCCTGGGATTGAGCATGACATGGGGCTTTCTGCTCAGCAGGAAGCCTGCTTCCCCCTCCCCCTCTGTCTGCCTCTCTGCCTACTTGTGATCTCTCTTTCTCTGTCAAATAAATAAATAAAAAATCTTAAAAAAAAAAAAGGAAAGATAATTATAAATACCTTTAGCCATTCACTTTATATATATGGGAATTAAAGACTAGAGAGATTAAATGACCTGCATTAGCTCATATGATCAGTAATGGAACTGAAATGAGAACAGTAGTTCTTCATATCATGTCGTACAAGTTTTTTCCCCACTAATTACACTCCATTAGGATCTGATTTTGATGTGACAGCTATAGCATCATAATTATTAGGAAAAAATTATCCAAAGTATTTTCACTACAAAAAGTTTCATAATATCACATCATGATAATATTGATGCTGCTGCACAGTGATTTCAGAAAATCAAATTCTTGTTAGTTAAATTTTGTCAGAAATATACCTTCTATATAAGAATATGCATTTATAAATATTATATATTCATATTAAATACTAGTATAGCTGAACTTAATTTCTTGTCCTTATGCTAAAACATAAATAGTAAGACACCCTAAAACTTTCTTGGCTTTATGGATTGTTTTATATATGTGTATCTTACCTAAAAAAAATATTGGTAATTATATGAGACCAGAGGCTTCTAATTACTTCTGTCATGCTTACTTACGCACACAGGATGGGAGCTGACCAGACCAATTGTGATCCTGTTGACATATTCTCACTGAAGAACCAATCAGTCGAAAACCAGGATTACATTGATAAACAACTGTGTCTCTGTATCCATAATTTTCTCCAATGACTTGACCATTCACAATGAGCTCTGGAATTCCACAGTGACCCGCTGAAATGGGTCAGAAAGTAATATTTTTAATTTTTTGATTTAAATTTTATTTTATATTTTTAAATATATATATAACATTACTAAACTTTTAAAGTTTATTTACAAGCATGCTACAAATAATGCAAACATGATAAAATGACATAAAGATAACTACAAGATACTCAGCAAAATGTCAAATATTTGGGAATTAAAAGAAAATGTTACTTCTATTAACACCTGGGTCTAAAAGTAGTTAGAAAACATTTCAATCTGTGTAGAAATAAAAAATATATCAAAATTTAAGGAATGCAGATAAATCAGTGATTAGTGAAAAGATTTACAGTGTTAAACACTTCCATTGGAAAGGAAAAAAAAGATATATAATCAATGAGTTAAGATTCTATCTTAAGAGGAAGAAAAAGAAGAGCAAAATAAAGAAGAGAAAATAAAGCCAAAGTAGATGAAAGGCTATATTGCAGATAGCTACAGAAATCAAAGAAATAGAAAATAGAAAACAACAGAGGACATTACGTAAGCTAAAAATGACTTTCTTTTAAAATAGCAACAAAATTGCTAACCTCCTAGCTAATTCTATCTAGCATACACAAAAAAGAGAAAACAAAATTATCTGTAACAGAAAGGAATGAAGCAATACCACTACAAGCATACAGGAATGAAAAGAATAAGGTAATATGAAGGAGAGATTTATGCCAATGCATTTAACAGTTCAGAAGAAAAGAGCAATTTGAAAATTATATACAAAAACTAACACAAGATAAAATAGAAAATATGAATAGTCCTTCATCTGTTAAAGTACTTGCATTTTTTTAAAAAATTATTCATTTTAGAGATAGAGAGGAAGAACCAGTGTGTGTGCTCATGGAGCAGGGGAGGGGCAGAGGAGGCAGGAGAGGGACAAGCAGACTCCACGCTGAGGTAGAGCCCAACCTACCACATGTTGTAGAGATCATGACCTAAACTAAAATCAAGAATCCCACATTCAACCTGTTGAGCCACTCAGATGCCCCCCTCCCCCTCCCTTTTTTTTTTTTTAAGATTTTATTTATTTATTTGACAGACAGAGATCACAAGCAGACAGAGAGGCAGGCAGAGAGAGAAGGAGGAAGCAGGCTCTCCGCAGAACAGAGAGCCCAATGTGGGGCTCAATCCCAGGACCCCGGGATCATGACCTGAGCCGAAAGCAGAGGCCTTAACCCACTGAGCCACCCAGGTGCCTCTTCCCTTTTTTTAAATTAGCTCCACACTCAGCAAGGAGCCAATGTGGGGCTTGAACTCATGACCCTGAGATCAAGATCTGAGCTGAGATCGAGTTAGATGCTTAACCAACTGAACTACCCAGGCACCCACAAAAGTACTTGAATCCTTAAACAAAATCCTTCCCATAAAAATGACTCAGGCTTAAATGTTTATACTGTTTTAACCAAACATTTACACTTACAGAACATAGAAAAGAAAGGATTATTTCTTAGTTTTATGAGGTAATCACAGGCCCAATAGTAAAACTGGAAGACACATGAAAAACCAATATCCTTCATGAAAACAGAACTCCTTAAAATTTTAGAAAAACCAATCTAGAAACATACATAAAATTATCTGCTGTAATTTGAGAGAGTAAAATGGTTAGTGCTATAGTAACAGAGTAAAGGGGGAAAATATTATTTTTTAAAATATTTTATTTATTTATTTGACAGAGAGATAGTGAGAGAAGGAACACAAGGAGGGGGAGTGGGAGAGGGAGAAGCAGGCCTTTCCACTGAGCAGGGAGCCTGATGTGGGGCTTGATCCCAGGACCCGTGGATCATGACCTGAGCTAAAGGCAGATGCTTAATCACTGAGCCACCCAGATGCCCCAAAATATGATTGTTTCAATAGATGAAGAGAAAGCATTTGACAAAATTCAGTACCAATTCATGATGAAAACTAACAACACATTTAGAATATAAGGGAAATTTTCAAACTGATAAAGATATCTGCAGTATTATGATTTATAGTAAGAAGTATGTATTTGTTCTTGGTCCCTGTTTCTGACACAGAGCTCCTAAAACTCTTGGAATTTCCTAAACGATAAAAGAAAAAAAAAAAGTGTCTTGTTATATTAACGAGGTGGCTTTTAGATCTCATCTAAGTTGGGTATCAGTGGAGCTAATGATTTAATCAATCATGCCCAGGCAATAAAACCTCCTTAAAAAAATCAAAAGCCCAGGGTTCAGAGAGCCTCTGGTTTGGTGAATACAAGAAGATTCAGGAGAGTGGGGGCCTCAGAAAGCATGGAAGCTCTGTACCATTCTCATATACTTTGCCCTATGTATCCCTTTCCATTTGACAATTCCTGAATTACATCGTTTTGTAATAAACCCTTATCTACTAAGTAAAATGTTTCTTCTCTGAGTTCTGTGAGCCACCCTAGCAAATTAATAAAATCCAAGGAGGGGTTATAGGAATCTGTGATTTAGAGACAGTCAGAAGCACAGGTAATAGCATCTGTAGGGGGAACAGAAACCAGTCTTAACAGACAGAACATTTAGGAATGCCTGGGTTAAGTATCTGCCTTTGGCTCTGGTCAATCCTGGCCTCCCCACTGAGTGGGAAGTTTGCTTCTCTCTCTCTCTTTACCCCTCCTCCAGCTTGAGTTCTCTTTCTCTTTCAAATAAATACAACTTTTTTTTAAAGGCCATTTATTTACTTGAGAGAGAGAGAGCACAGAGGAAGAGAGCATAGAGGAAAGGGAGCACAGATTCGATGCTGAGCAGAGAGCCCAACATAGGCTTGATCCCAGGACCCTGTGACCAGGACCCAAGCCAAAGGCAGACGCATAACCCTCAAATAAATAAAATCGTAGGGAAAAAAAAAAAAAAAACACAACAACACTGAAACTTTAACCTAAGGAATCTGATGCTATCTCTAGTTAGACAGTGAAAGAATTGAATGTAATCACAGGACACTCAGTCAGTGTCCAGAGCATTGCTTACTGTTGAAAATAGAGTCTCCAAATGCCAAAAGACATCTAAGAAAAACCTCCAGCTGATATATTCACCAGTGAAATACTGAATTCTTTCTTTCTCATATAGGGAATAAGACAAGGATGACCAGTTCTATTTAACGTTGTTTGGTCAGCCCTATGCAACCCAAACATTCATACAAAGGTAGAAAGAAAGCATAAATTTATGAAACAGAAAAGTAAAATTATTCTAAGGTCAGATGATATATATACAGAAAATCTTATTTTAAGAAAATCCTAAAACTAATAATTTAGCAAGTTTTCAGGACATTAAATATTTCAAATAATTATATCTTTATATATTAGCAGCAAACAATGTGAAAATATAAATTAAATGGAAAATGTAGCTAAAAATGAACAATTTCACTTATAATATTAGAAACATACTAAACATTCTCAGGAATAATTTTAGCAATAGACTTAAATAATCTCTATGCTAAAAATACAACATATTACTATTGCAAAAAAATTGAGGACCTAAATAAATGAATAAATATACTAATTATCATGCTTATTAGTTGGAAGACTTAACGTTGTCCAATTCCAATTCTCCTCAAATGATGTATGGATTCAATGTGATCCTGATCATAATTCTACTAGATATTTTTTAAAATAAAAATTTATAAGCTAAGTCTAAAACATATTAAATTAGAAAAGACATACAGTATCCAATGTTATCTTGAAAATTAAGAAAAATTTGAAAGACATACATAAAAAATTTCAAGACTTAGTATAAAACCTATCCAACTAGTAGTGTCAGATGCCCTGCTAGAAAAAAAACTAGACCTCAATTTTACTTCATTCATTATACATACAAGAACAAATTAAATCAAAGATATAAAAATAACACCCCAAACTATGAAACTTCTGGAAGAAAATAAGAAAGAAAATCTTTGTGAATTCTGACTGAGTAAAAGTTTCATAAACAAGATACAGAAAGCAATAACCAGAAAAGACAGACTTTAAAAAAATCTAAAATCTCTGCCTATTAAAAGAAGAAATAAGTAAGCAAGTTACAACCTGTAAGAAAATATCTGTAAATGCATAATAATGAAGCCCTTATCACCAGAATATACAAAGAATCCTATAATTCATAATAAAAGCCAATTCAATATAAAATATATTTCACCAATTCACAAAGGAAAATTTACAAATGGCCAAAATGCTCAAGAAACTGTACTCCATCAGCAGTCATCAAGACAATGCAGATTAAAATGTTATAAAATACCTTTATGCACCCAATGGAATGGATAAAATTAAAAGACTGGCTATACCACATGCTGGAGAAAATGTGAGACAAGAACTCTTCTGGGAATTTTACTCCTAAATCTTTAATAAAAATGAATACATATGCTCACACAAAAAATTTTACATGAATATTCATTGCAGCTTTTTTCATAATAGCCCAAATCTGGACAAGGGTATGGTGTCTATCAATAGGGGATTGACCAACATGTGGCATATTCATATAATGGAATTCTACTCAGCTCAGCAATTAAAAAAAAAATAGTGATACACACAACAACATGGAAAGAAAATGAAAGAAGTCTTACACTGTATATAATTTAGAATTCCATTCGTATGGATTTCTAGAAAGGGAAAACTAACATATGGTAAAAAAAAAAAAAACAAAAAACAAAAAAAAATTATTGTCTTAGGGCTGGAGGGAGCTGCAGATTGGCTGTATGGGGCCATGAGGAACCTTTTGAAGGTTCTGTAACTACAAAGTGGTTTAAGGTACACAGTTATACATATTTGACAAAACACATCTCATTTAGGACATAAAATCCATTGTATACATATTTTGCTATGGTAAAAAAGAATTAAGAAGAGCAAGAAAATATTAAACTCCTGGAAATGATATGCATGCTGTAATGTTTAGCAAAAAAGTGCACTGAATTCTGCACATTACTTTCAAATACATCCAAAACAATGAATTGATGGATTAGGCCTGGAAGGATAGATAAGATATGTGATAAGCAAATCTGACAAAATGTTAATTGTAGAATCTAGGTGGTGGGCATAGAGATACCCACATATCAAGTGTCATTGTCAAGTGTTTCAGTTGAAAAACTGAAAAATTCCTATTAAGATGCTTAGGGACTAGGAATAAATGCACTTTATTTAGAGAAACAATTATAAGCACATAATAATGGCCATTAGTAGCCAAAAGTGTCTGTGGCTATAAGAATAAGGTTTTGTTTTTTTTTTAAACATGAGCATGACTGGACTACATTAATCCTTAAAGTTAAGTTCAAGATTCTAGAATTTACTTGTTTGGCAATTACATTTTTAGAGTTCCTATTAGATGTCAACACTACTTCCTCTGCAATGGATGACGATGTCTTCATAGACTGAGAAGCAATATTTTCTTAGAAATCTTCCTGCTATAGCCTGTCTCTTCAGAAAACAGAATCAAGATTCTAAACAGGTAAATAAAACCACTCTCTATATACAATATTCAATAAATAATACACAATGTACAGTAACAGTTCATTAGGGCATAGAGCCACAAAATATGGTAGATCAAAAATTCAGATTACATATATGTGTTCAGGTTTATATGTAAACTAAGTAACCTCCAACTGAAATCTGCATAACAAAAATCAGTTTGGAACTATTAAAAATATTTTCATTATTTAATCCTATATAATTATATAAAGACTTAAATTTGTACCATTTTTTATATAATAGTCTTATAGCATATTCAAATATACATGCTTTTATAAAGAAACCATTGTTGCTAGGCTTCCAAGTGTACTTATTAACAAATATGCTTGGGCGGGGGGAAAGGATTTTAATCAAAACCTGTGGCTGTACCTTTTTAAGTTTGAAATAATGATTGCATTAACATGAATATAGTCAAGCTTATAAGCAAAACATTGTGAATCCAAATTGTTATAGACATTTCTGTCTTTCCTTATATTCTTAAATATAGTAAATATTTATAGACAAAACACTGTCCATATCTAGCAATACTCTGTTCATAATAATCCACAATTTTTAAATTAGTAAACAAAAAGATTACCTCTTATTTCCAAAAGACAAGTGAATAATTATTAGAACAATTTTATTATGCCCAATTCAGTACTTGTTGTCATATCTTGAAATCATTTTGGAGAAAAATAGAGCATAAATTATATATTCTCTTATTATTAAAAAATTATTGAAGTCTTTGGAAAAAGATAAAGCATATATCAGAATATTCTTTTAATAATAAAGGAGGAGGGGCAACAAGAACTAGCTAGTTCAGTTTCTTTAACTGAACAGGTTTTCAAAAAATGAATTAAAAAGCCCTAAGGGGAAAGAAATTCTATTTGCCTAAAATCAGGTTTGAAAAAATATATTTTTAAAAGTTTAAAATAAAGTAATATTACACATGTTAAAATCTTATGACATTAGAAGGGAGAAAGACTTTAAATGTGGAAATCGTCTTTCTCCTTCGATCATTACCTTAAGCCAATTCGTGAAAGGAGAACTGACTATGGTTTAGAATGAATTAACTGCTACGTGATTTAATCCAGCTGAGTATGCAGACATATAATTTTCAGCAATTAGTTTTCACCTTTTTATTTTCACATGCCTGGAAGAAAATGTGTCTCTCCTTAATGACATAAGATTCTCATTTGAAATACTAGTTGATTAACTTTAAGAGTTATCTGTTCAATAGTTTTTCTAGCATGAGACATTTTCAGTTAAACATTTTCTGGCTAGGTCTTTACTGAGTGAATATAAATGATCATCTCTTGTTATAGAAAAAGGGCTCCCTCCTTTCCAGAGGTGGAGGGTGGGGGTGTGGTTGCTTAAAATGATTCAAAAATCTGTACCTAGGCATCTGGTTTCAGATCCACTCCAAAGACCTGAAGAAAGGCATTCTCGAACTGCAGAGCCCACGAGCATGAATCCGGAATCACAGGTAAAGATGGCCGTGGAGCCATATGAAGTTTGAGTTCCAATCTTATTTCCATTTGGAGGTGTAGGTAGTTCTCCACAGGAAATAACTTGAAACAAAAACAAAACAAAACAAAACAACAACAAAAATGCTTGAAGACATAGTAAATGTGTCCTTCTAACAAAATATGCTTTTAACATTTTGAATTCTCTGTGATCTGACATATTCACAACTGAAATTGACATTTACAGGACATGTCTGGATAAGTGTGAAAATGCAGAGAAAATACATGACATACTTTAAAATCTATCATCTTTGAGTTCTCTTAAAACCTGAGTGACAGCAACAAGTAATGAAGCTATTTTTGTATCTTCACTTAGCCAATCTGGTCACTCAGCAGGTTGTCATAAAAGAAAGAAATTTACAAGGTGAAGGACTTCCGTCATTTTGACTTACCTGGGCCAAAGTTTCCTCTTTAATCTGAAACAATGCTAAAATAATACAGGAATATCTCACTTTACTATACTTGGCAGATGTTGCGTCTTTACAAATGGAATGTTTCTGACAACCTTGCGTTGGTTGAATAAGCCTATCAGTGCAATTTTTCTGACAATATTTGCTCACTTTGTGTCTCTGTCACATTTTGGTAATTCTCATAATATTTCAAACTTTTTCATTATTTTTATATTTGTTACTGTGATCTGTGATCAGTGATTACCACTTGCTGAAAGCCCAGATAATGGTTAACATTTTTAGCAATAAAGTATTTTTTAATTAGGATATGTATATAGTTTTTAAGCACAATGTTATTACAGTATAGTGTAAATATAACTTTTATACCAGCACTGGGAAGCCAAAAATTTTATTTGACTTCCTTTATTGCAGTATTAGCTTTATTGTGGTGGTCTGGAACTGAACCCATTATATCTCTGAAGTATGCTTGTAATTACAAGTAATTTTTGTTGAGATTACCACAGTTGATAAAGAAATTTACATGTAAAATATCATTTGATTTTCACAAAAACCATTAGAATGATATTTCACATTTTGTTTGCAGGTTTAAAAAAACTGAAAAAGAGATTGACTCACTAAGTCATTTAGAACCCAGTTCTTATAACGCCTTCATATTTAAAGACTGCGAATGAAATGTCTTTCTTGAATTAAAAACAATAGTGGATAATGTTTATTGTGTGTTTATTTTGTACCAGACACTATTACCAGTGCTGTAAGTTAAATAATTCTCAAAACAACCCTATGAGGTAGGTGGAGTCAATGTATGAATTGTATGGACTAAGATAGGAGCACATAGTAGTTAAGTAACTTGAATAAGGTTTCAAAGCCTATAAATAACTAAATCAAAATTAAAACCCTCTGGTCAGACTCCAGAATCACATACTTAGCCACCAGCCCACATGCCAACTTTCACATCGAGGCTTTATGTGCCCATTGAAAATTTGTAAACTTTGGGACGCCTGGGTGGCTCAGTTGGTTGGGCAGCTGCCTTAGGCTCAGGTCGTCATCCCAGGGTCCTGGGATCGAGTCCCACATCGGGCTCCTTGCTCGGTAGGGAGCCTGCTTCTCCCTCTGCCTCTGCCGGCCTCTCTGTCTGCCTGTGCTCGCTCACTCTCTCTCCCTCTGTCTCTGACAAATAAATAAAAATCTTAAAAAAAAAAAAAGAAAATTTGCAAACTTTAAATTGCTGCATATAAAATTTTAAATGTAGTGATTATTTTGAACTAATCCTTCAACAATATTTTGAAGTAGCTATACTTTTATTAATATTAGTAATACTAGTATTTATATTATTTTAATTTAAAAGATCAATAAATAATCAGCAAAAGCACTATTCTTTCCATTTTCTCAGTGAATTTCAGTCCTTAGATTCCTCGTCTTTCCCCCACTCTTATCTGTAGATAGGGACCTCATTTTTTTTTTTTTTTTAAGATTCCATTTACCCATTTGACAGAGAAAGATCAGAAGCAGGCAGAGAGGCAGGCAGAGATAGAGAGAGGGAAGCAGGCTCCCCACTGTGCAGAGAGCCCAACACGGGACTCGATCCCAGGACCCTGAGACCATGACCTGAGCCGAAGGTAGCAGCCCAACCCACTGAGCCACCCAGGTGCCCTGATAGGGACCTCGTTTTATCTCTTAAATTCTCTTAAATTCTTCAACATCATAGGTGATCCCTTAAACCCTTCTACATCATCACAGAAGAACAAGACAAACATTTGTTGAATGCCTGATTAAATTAAAGATTTTATTGTAGATATTTTTTTCCTAGTTCTTTGAAATATCTCTATCCCATGTGCCTGTATAATGAAATAATACTGGAAAACAACAGGCTAGAAGCAAAGAAAACTCCTAGGAGAAACTGTGAAAGAAGCAGCAAAAATTTAGAAATATAGATACCATATTTTTAGAATATCATAATTATAGTTTTGACATCTATTTTTGATGTCATTTGATTTTAATTCATCAATATGATTATCTTATAAAAGAGGGCAAACCCTTTATATGGATATTAAAAATAGATTGTAAAGTAGAATATTCATTAGTAAAATAATAATAGATACTTGCATACTTATTACACAAAGACCATTGTTTGCTGTTAAAAGTCTTAATCATCATAATCATAATCCTATTTAGATTTCTGATTCCTTTATTATTTATAAATTATGAGTGTTTATATCATAAATGCCATAGAGTTGTGTTGGACACAAAATGAAAGAATGAATTTTCAACCTAGCATATTTCCTGGCACAAAGTAAATGCTTAATAAATGTATGGAAGGAAGTTCAATGGGACTACATAATATTTCATCTGAATGTCCTATGCTCAGTTAACTTATCTGTATTAGACACTGGCCATTTATATTAAAAGAATGCATGGGAAAAAAAGAATGCATGGAAATAGAGTAACAATATGCTCAATTTGATTCAATAAATAAGACATTGGCCATTTATATTAAAAGAATGCATGGGAAAAAAGAATGCATGGAAATAGAGTAACAATATGCTCAATTTGATTCAATAAATATTTACTAAGGTCATGCTGTGAATAAGGTTCTAGCTGATATTTTCAACATAACATACCATTAAATCTTTTTAATAACTACAAGGTAGGTATTGTAATTTTCCAGCTTAAGAAATTTAGGATAAGAGAAAATGAACACCATATAATATGATTAAAAGCCAGAGAGTATAGTCTGGCTGCTTGGATTGAGTCTCATTTCTTCACCATTTTTAGGTTTTGTGAGTTATGTAAAATGATTAAACCAGGGCCCAGTTTCCTTTTTTGATAAAATAAGTATAATAACATCAACTACTTCATAAAATTAGAACTAAGCAAAAAGTGAATTAATACATGTAAAGGGCTAAAAGCAGTGCCTGCCTAGCAAGTTATAAGTATACAATAGGCATTATCAAGTTTACTGTGGTTAAGTGATAGATTTAGAATCCAAACACAGGATTTCTCTATCTAAGCTTGTACTTTTTTCATGAGAGTTTACTCAAACAAACAAACAAACAAACAAAAACTTACAAAATTTTAAAATTTAATGTGAATAAATGATCTTTTTAATAATATTATCTCATTATTTGCTCTAGTGTGTTTGGAAAAGGAAGTGACCAAGCAATTCAATCAAGTGGGGAGAGTATGTGTTGTAATGAGCACTGGGTATTATATAAAACTGATGAATCACAGACCTGTACCCCTGAAACAAATAATACATTACATGTTAATTAACTAAATTTAAATTTAAAAAGAATAGCTTATGAAATAAATTTAGCTGAGTGAATACTTACTTTGGCAATATGGTCTTTCATTTCTCCAACTCCAGGTACCATTAGGAAGACATTCAATAGAAGCAGGACCTAGTCCATGATAACCAGGATCACAGCTGAAGACTACCTTAGTTTTGTATTCATAATGGGAGCCATTCACAATTCGCCATCTTCCATGTTCCAAGGTAAAGGAATTGATACTCGGACATGTAACAACTATACAAAAACCAAGAACATAAATGTTAATCAGTCATGTCTGTTCTACTTCTTAACTGTATCTTGTATCTATTCCAACCTCTATATCACCACTACCTTAATCCATTCACTATTGTCCTTTAGCATTTTAAAAATTTATTTTCCATGTTAATCTTTTCTACTCCCCTAGCTCTGTGGTATTGCTGACAGTTCCTTGAATATGTTATACTATTCCACACTTCAAAAATCTGTGTACTATTATTCTATTTACCCAGAATCTTTATTACTGCCTTACCTCTACCCTCTTCTTCCTTTTTTTTTTTTGTATTACCATTTCCAAATTTATTCCTTAATACAGAAAGACATGAACTGTGTCTTAGTGATGAATCATTCCAATTATATTAATTTGTTAAAATTTTTTCTGTTCTTTGAAGCTGATTTAAAAGTATTCTTTTTGAAGTCTTTCTTCACAATTTCTATGAGATACAAATGACAGGATGTAGGAAAAAGGACACCCTTGTACAAGCTGGTGGGAATGTAAACTGGCACAGCCATTATAGAATATATATGTAGAGCCAGTAAGGAAGAACCTCAAAATATTAAAAAGAGGACTACCATATGCTTCAGCAATCCCAATCTGGGTATATATCCAAAGGAAATGGATTCAGGATCTCAAAGTGATATCTGCATACTCATGTTCATTGCAACACTGGTCACAATAGGCAATATACAGAAACAACATATTCTCATTATTCAGAAATTTTGGGAGGACTGTATTTTGAGGAAATCTGTTTTATGAGAATAGGGTAATTGTGCAAGAGTTGTGTTATACACACTTTGGCTAATTCAAAAATTGTTCAACGTAAGATAAACAGAAGCATTATTCAATACCTATGTTGAGACTACACATAACAACTTTCATTTTAAAAGAAAAGACTACTAAATTGAAAATTAGTATTGAGAAGAAATAAATGTAATATAAAGACAAAAAGACCTTATTTACACCACCATTTTTCCAATTTTTTTTGCTACTATATATTTTAACAGAACGATTTAATGTCACCATTAAATAATATTCATTTACCTATTATAGTAGTAATGAAAGCAATGGGAATATTTTTTAAATCAAGTAACCTGAAGAATACTGATGAAAGCTAAAGTTATGGGTCATCTTACCAACATCTTTTGCCCTTATAAAAAAATCAGAGCTGAGTGTATTGGAATATAATTTTACGAATTATAAATCTTTAAATGTTTTTCAAGGACATATACAGAAAGTTCATGTTGACTGATGGTTGAATTTTACAAAATAAGCGAAACTATGTTATGTAAAATAAAATTCACTTTATTTTTTTGACATAAATGTTCTGGAGTTTATGTCCTTATACTGTCTTCTAATTGTTCATATTACAAGACAGCTTAATTAACTTTTATTCCCTCTTAGACATCACATTTCATTTCAGGGATTAGTTCTAAAATTTGAACAATACATAATCTTTTAAAGTGTACAAGATGCCAATAGAAACACAAATGATACCATTACTTTAACACACATACCAACACAGCGAGGGGTCTTGTTATGATTGCTCCAAGTTCCATCTGATTGACATATGGCAGTAGTAAGTTCCTTAGATGATAATCTATATCCATCATTACAAAAATAGGTAACTCGGGTTCCTACCAAATAGTCTGTTGTGAGTATTCCTCCATTTGTCGGAGCTTTAGGAATCCCACAGGAAATTGCTATAATGAATATATATACAAAATCATAGAAACAGAAAAATACTTAATTTAGTAGATAAGTCTCTTAAATTGTAAATCATGTAAAACTATTTGGGATTTATTAATTCCTCTGAAACAACTTCAGAATATCTCCTAAAAAAAGTTTTCCTGAACCATAACTTTTTGAATAATTTATTTCAAACTCCTATTGAATGCGTTTTTTTTTTTGATTGGTGAATCCATACATTATTAATGCTTTATGTCTGTGTTTCTTACTTGGTTTCTTTTCAGCATTATGTCAGCATTCATACAGATTAATAAGAATGAAAATTGGGTAAATAGAGAGTGTATGCAGGGCTAATCTATAACTGGGCTACCACATAGCAAGTTTGGTTAATTAATTTGATAGATAATTATTAAGGATTATAAAGTGCTGGTAACTAATACTCATCATGACTTTGGCCAAAAATATAACACATGGATGCATAGATTTATTTTAACTGAAAGCTAGATATTACTTTGTCTTGGGTCCAAATTCTATGTGCTTCGGCACCATCCATAGAATATCATGTGATCAACATGTTTAATAAATATAGGGCCTGGACATATTGTCTTAAAACCTAGAATGAATCATCCTGCATTTCATTGATATGTCTTAGATGTCTTGGTTTTCATCTACAATAGATCTGATTCAGGTGAAATTAGTTTTTCCATAATGTGATAATTACAGTAAAAATTTTTATTTACTTTATAGTATATCAGGTATTTTCACATCTCATAAATTCAAATTACTACAGATATACTCGAAGATTGATTGATTGCCATCTTTGCTCTACAAATACATATTTGCTTTTCCAAAAACAAAGAAAAAAACATAAGCTTTAAATGAATATATTTGGCAGCAAAATCCTGATTAAAATGAGATTATTTTAATCTTTTATATCATGTTCATAGATGTGTAAATACTTACACATATGTCTGCACAAAAATTAGTGTATTGATTATAGGTACAGTTCTACAACAAGCTATGTAACATCTGGTGTATTTTCTGTATTACCTCTATAAAATCAAAAAAATTTCTAAATTCTGAAATATATAGTCTTCTAGGTTTCCTATAAAATACAGTACACTTATAACTACATTTTTCTCTTATTAAAGGAATTAAGAAACAGAAATATTTTTTAATAATTTTAACATTTACAGACTTGTGTTCTAGTTATTTATCTTTCATTTCAACCTAAAATTATTTCAACTTCTTTTAGAAAACCTACCACTTAGGTGTTCAATGTGAATTTCACTATGAGGTTAAATATCTTAGTGAAATCTATATGAAATTCACAAAATTGAATGGCAGACTCCTTACTGGTAAATGGTTTAATCTTTTATAATCTGATAACCTGCAAATTATGAACAGAAAAGCATAAATATTGATTTAATAAATTATATAAGCAATGTCATATAATTATGTTATTATCCCTGCTATCATGTTGCAAACATAAATGGTTTCCTGATGTCTGCTCAAGCAATGTTGATATTTCCACTTAGGACTTTTGGGAATTTCAATTTGTAATAAGTCGTCTCCCTACTGAACCCTACCAAAGACAGTATTTACTGATTTGAAAAAAAAAATCAACCATACATTATTGGAGTAGTGTAGGTTGAACTTAGACCAAAGTAGAAAGGAAATAAAGTTAAAAAGAATAGGTTCCACATATGTGGTTTGTATAAAATGGCTATATTTTAGACCTAAGAAAACGACAACAAGCTCAAATGATAGGATGACAACTATGCCTGTGGGTAGATTACAACTGAACTTCTCAGTTATAAAAAAAAAATCAATTTCCAAAGAACCATCATCACTGAGTGGTTGTCACAGAGGCTTCTCTACAGAACTCTCAGAATAGCACAGATTAAAAGTGAGGCAGGGAATGCAAAGCAACTATTTCTACATAACACTATACAATACCCAACTGCATAGTGGGATGAGACTGGTTCAATTCCTGAAGGAGAAGAAATCAATGAAGGATATTTGATGTGTAGACAAATAGATAAAATACCTGTCCAAACCCAACTAGAAATAGCAGACTAAATTTTCTATCTTTTATTGTGTTCACATTGTGTAACGGTTGCTGAAGTAAATATATGTGAAGATGCATAAGGAGACTGAAGAGATAAAAAATAAAAATGACTGAAGAATGTAAAACAAACATGGAACAAAACAAAAATCTGCAATATGTGAATAGCTCTTCCCAATGACATTTAACCAGTTCATTTAAATTAACTGTGTTTCAAATACAAATAGGCCACATATAACAAAGGTTTTTATCAACTAATCTTTTAAAATTGTTTCAGTAATAATAAAAGATCAATTTTGGAAATGGTTCCTTGAATTGTAAATATGTTATCATTTTACTATGCCAAATATTTTAAACTGCATTTTGATTGGACTATTCTAATTATAGAACAATATTAAATCAAGAACAATAAAAAAAGAATGCATATGTGTCATATTATATACCAAAACAACCAATGACATTATACTGCTGACTAAACAAAGCAACTTCAAAATTTCAGAAAGTTTAAGATATTTCTTATTTCAACCAATATGCAATTGTTTTTTTACTAAAGTTTCCTTAAAGGTTATTATATATATATATATATATATATATATATATATATATATATAATTTTATATATCTAAGCAATCACTACATAACTGAAATGTACTAGTTCAAAGTCTGATCATTTTTTTTAAAGATTTTATTTATTTATTTGACAGATAGAGATCACAAGTAGGCAGACAGGCAGGCAGAGAGAGAGGAGGAAGCAGGCTCCCCGCTGAGCAGGGAGCCCGATGCGGGGCTCGATCCTAAAACCCTGAGATCATGACCTGAGCCAAAGGCAGAGGCTTAACCCACTTAGCCACCCAGGTGCCCCAAGTCTGATCATTTTAATATTTATCTAAAATATATATGATTTAGATGGTTACTATTTATATATTTTTTAAATTCCCATGATGCTGAAATTATAAGATCAAAGATGCTTTTCCAAACCAGTTCTGGTAAATATTAAGAATTTGTGAATACTGGGGCGCCTGGGTGGCTCAGTGGGTTAAAGCCTCTGCCTTCGGCTCAGGTCATGATCCCAGGGTCCTGGGATCGAGCCCCGCATCGGGCTCTCTGCTCAGCAGGGAGCCTGCTTCCTCCTCTCTCTCTCTCTGCCTGCCTCTCTGCCTACTTGTGATCTCTGTCTGTCAAATAAATAAATAAAAATCTTTAATAAAAAAAAAAAAAAGAATTTGTGAATACTATTCATTAGTCAAAGAAAAGCAGATGTTTTGATATTTTATTAAAATACATCTATTCAACAGGAAGTCCGCTTTTTAAATGTTGGTGAGCCACTGTGGTTATAACTTTTCACAGAATTCTAATAAGTGATTAATATTTCCTGCATCAACAGGAATCCTCAACAGAACAAGAAAACAATAGAAAACAGAACGAGGAAACAATAGTCCTTTTATTTCTCATTTATTTATACATGCCTCTGAGAGTTACCTTTCATGAATTAAAATTATAGTTTAACAGATAAAAGAACCCATTTTGGGTGTTTGGTAATATCTATGCTTATTTTAACTTGGTTTTGTTCAATTTTAAATTATAATTGATCAATTTTATATTGTATTTGTTTTACATAAATTCCTTCTGATAAGTAGATTATAGGTAAGACCCATTACTTATTAACTGAGAATATTCTGCATTTTTTTAATTTGAGGATTCATAGTTGTTTGGGACACCTCTATAATGTGGGTAGAATAAATCAAATATATTTCACATGGAAAAAATAATGTGATATCCTAAATATTCAAAACTTTCAAAGTCCAATGATTTTGAGTTTCTTGTATAACTGATGTTGCACTTGTCTTTATGACTATACCTAGTTAAGAGACTATTCTTTAAAAACAAGATCTAGTCCAAAGATCTAAAATGTGCCATTTGTTGAATAAGAAGCTTGTCATTCTGTTTGCTGTAACAAGATACAGTGTTCTGGCAGTGCCTCAATTGTTAACAAAATACAAATGAAAAAGAAAGATCCCTGTCAAGTTAGCTAAACAGTGAAGAAAAAATGACATGGTGTCTGGCTACATTTTAAATTTGTTGCTCTGAGAGCACGTTTTTGCATGCTCAGAGTGAAAGTCTTCAGTGACCCTGCCCACTCTTAACACTCTTTTCTTTCTGCAGACTCCATACTAAAGTAATCTCAAGATCTGGGTCAATCATTTTCCCATAGCAAAGTAATGGGAATGGTAGAAGTATGAGCAAATTGTGATGGGGGGGTGGATTACCTGAGTGGCTCATTTGGTTAAGAGTTGGACTCTTGATTGTGACTCACATCATGATCTCAGGGTTGTGACAGCAAGACCCATATGGGGCTCTATGCTGGGCATGGAACCTTCTTAAGATTCTCTCTCTCCCTCTCTTTCTGCCCCTCCGACCCCCACTTATTCATGTTTGCTCTCTCTCTCTCTCTCTCTCTCTCAAATAGCAGTAATAATAATTTTTAAAGTTTATGCAAGTGTATGAATGTTTAGAGTAAAGGCATTAATCACATAACAACAAATGAAGAATAATAAAACAATGTGTCTCACTCTTCTCAAATTTATCATTCTGCATTTTTAATTCTTATTTTCAAGAAGGTCATCTGCAAAATTCTTTTCAATGTTTATATTTTTGGAAGTTCCAATGATCCAAATGCAAAAGTTAAACAGAATTACTCTTTTGTTAATGCGTTTTTCCATTTGTGGATAATATACTTCACCTTGACAAGCAGGGACTGGTGCATCCCAGGCGTGATACCCATAGGAAGACTTCCTGCACACAGCACTGCTTTTCCCAACAAGTCGGAATCCTCGGTCACAAGCCCAGCGGACCACACTATTAAGCTGTCCACCTGTCTGACTGATAATGTATCCATGAGGTGGAGATTCTGGTGTACTACAGTAGAAAGCTTTTCAAAAGACAAAAGAATCACTGTATAATTAATGAATCAGAAATTCTTCCCAATCCAGTATTGTAATTACCATCTGTGCGAATTTTACTTCCTATGAACATCATAGAATTTTTTATCCTCTTGAATATCCACTGGCATAACTTTCGGGAGACAAAACTAACTGAACTTTTTATCATCACAGAAGAGGTCTTCTGAATTGAAATACCCATATTTCTCTTAACACCCTGGTGGTTCAAAATCTACAAATATTTCAGTGAATTTTGGAAGCTGGACCTCTTGTAAATTGAAGGACCTAAATGCCACAGTCTTCGTAGTAATATTTGAGAGCATGTTGTTTACATGTAACTTTGAAGTTATTTCTAGACACCTATATCATGTTAGGTCATGCATTTCACTTGGATTGATGTCTAAATAGACCCCCCACATCCCATAATCCTCTCTCCAAGTTTATTAAAGAGTTTCCATGCTGTCAAAAATGCTTACATATGGTGATAAAAATGTCAATAAAATAAAACTTTCTTCATCTTTTGAATTCTGAAATGTCAAAAGATAATGTCAAATGGCTTTTTCATATATATGTACTTTTAAGACTATTCAGCCGGGCAGGATCTATTTACCCTTTGAAACTTCACTGTATTCATCCGAGAAAAATAAGATGTTAGCAGTAACTAGAAAGAAATAGATTGGACTTGGAATATATATGTCATAGCCTGTTATTTCTAAAGAAAAATATATAATATAGCAAGCTACTCTTGGGGTTAAAGTGGTGTTTTCAATATATTTATATCAAAATTTATCACGAATATCAACATAAATAAGGATTTAGTATATACTATAGTCAATTTAATGCTTATAATTGATTTGAATAATTTCCCTTTAGGTTGTTGTGATCATTAAAGCTACAATTTAATGTGCTGATTTTTTTTTAGGTTTATTCATACTTTATACTTTTTTTAAAATTTTTTATTTTTTATAAACATATTTTTTTATCCCCAGGGGTACAGGTCTGTGAATCACCAGGTTTACACACTTCACAGCACTCACCAAAGCATAATGTGCTGATTTTTAAATTCCATCTTTGGGTACAAATTTAATAAAAAGACATTTATATTATACACGTGCTAGAAATAATTTCAAATATGAAAAAAATTAATGATGACTAGGGCATACATTTGAATTTTTAAAACATTTCTTCTTTGCATGCCTATAATATTTTTAAATCTATTGTAGGACAAAATTTATATATATAATAGTAGTGAAAGGTCAGTGACAAGTCAATTTTAAAATGTAAAAGACAAATTGCTAATAAATTAAAATCAAATTATCATCTTATAGTTTTAAAATAAAAATAGACAAAAATTACTTTATTTGAATACTATATATGCAAATTTATATAAATGAGTAAATATGAGAGTATATTTTAAGAACTAAAATTCAAATTTTTGAAGACCAGCGTCAGAATTATTTATAAAATATTTATGAAAGTAATTTTCAGTTGAACTGATTAGCCATGACCACTGGCTTGGGGAAACATGGTCCAAGCACTGTACAGGAAAGAGATGCCTAATTTGTTCTAAAATATCCTGTTATTGAGCACATACCCATGCCTCTGACATGACTTAGGACGGGAAAAAAAGGAAAGTAACTTTTGCACAATGACTATTTATACACACTTACTCAACAAGAAAAGAAAACTAGTGGCTTAGTATCATTACACCTTATAAACAGGAAGACATATAGAAAAGTTATTTCATCTTGATATTAAAAAGGATTTTCAGTCCATATCTTTCTAAATACTACTCAGTGAAAAGCATTAAGGACAAAACAATTCTTTTTTTTTTTCCAAAACTAAAGGTTTTTTATGATGGGTTAGTCATGTCCGTTTTAACATTAGCAATATCATAAATAGGTGGATAATATCAAAATCAAAGCTTTTTGCCATTTTATGTTTATTTTTTGTTTAACCTTCTTGTATAAAAGGTTTATTAAATAGGTTAGATAGACACACTTGAGCAACAATTTTGTGAGAATGCAAGGGAAACAAATCTATTGGGAAAAAGCATTAAAAATATCAGAGTTTAACTTATGTATAAGTCATCAATATCCTAAATGCTTTTAATCCTTTCAAAAACCCCAAGAGGTAGGATTATCATGACCATGGGGACACAGACACAAGATTACATAAACTGCTCAAGAAGCCTTAGTGGAGGAGCTGTGGTTTAGATTTATGTCTAATTGAATAATGTCTATGTTTGTGCTCTGTAGCCACAACCAAACCGAGGAAGTAAATGAGATGTGTACTGAAGTTGTAAGTATCACATACCTATATATCTTATCCGGAAACCTTTTTTGTTATTGCCATGATCTGCTGACCATTGGAGAAATACTTCATGACCATTGCTTGTTACATTAAAAGCAGATGAGTAATCTCCACTGAGGGAAATAAGCACTGGACTTTGAATATTTGGTCCTTTAGAAAGAAAATAATACAATTTAAACATAACTGAACAATCATGTTCTAATCTATCTTTAATATTTTATATATTTAGAATAGTATTAGATATGGTGACATTGCTCCAAAACCAATTTGTTTCATCAACAGTAGCTTAAAACATAATATCTTTGTTTTAGATATTTAATTCCACAGAAGAGTCTACAATTTGTAAAATAATTAGCTAACTACAGTTTTCACATGGTATGTAGATAAACTGGATGTTGATACTTCTAAAAATAAGTACAAGATAAAATATAAGCTGTTGTTTCTCGTATAAGCAGTTATTTACACTGCAAGTATAAACCAGAGTAGTTGAACTGGATTTATGAATATGCAGTATATATAAACCATGGTTACCGTCATACACTTGAAGAACATCAAATTCCTTTTCTGTCTGGAAGAACTCTACAAACATGCTGATATTATATCCTTTTTCTACTGAGATGCTCCAGGCACACATCTGAAGGTTTGGGTAACTCTCAGGATATCCAGGGCTCAATATGACTCCTGTGGAATCTAGGCGTAATTCGTTGGCCGGGCAGAGCACTATCAAAGAAAGAGATCATTAAATAATGCTAGTCTTCTAGACCTAAGTGAAAACTTCATTTTAAACACTCAGTACTCTGATTTCAGGTTTAATAACTATAAAGGAGACAATACCTTGAATTATGTGTTAGAAGAGATAATTTGTATTAAACTCGCAGTTCAAAAAATGGAGGAATGACTCAAAAATTATGGTACTGATTTCCTTTTTTTTTTTAATTACATGGAAGAAGAATTGCTTTTCTGTATAATAAATACATAGATAATAAAAAATAAGACATTTATCCCCCATATTATAAATACATAGATAATTAAAAGATAAGACATTTTCTTCTTCGATTTCTTTATATTCTCTCTTTACCTTTCCTCATCTTCTTATGTCCCCTCCTTCTGCCTCTCTCATCTAGGTCTTGGCCTGCCCTTTTCCTTCTTTCTTTCTTTTTTTTTTTTTTAACTCACTCTCTTCTCTTTTCAATTTTTAACTCACTCAGGTATGTAGAAATAAATACTTTCAAGAGTATTAATTCTGGGCAAGGCTACTCCTGATCTCAGAAATGTGGTTAAACCATGAAAATTTAACTGATTATCTTTCAGTTCGAGCTAGGAAACACCAAATATAGTTGCTGGAATATAAATGACTAGATGAAGGATTTAAATAATTTATCATTTCCTGGATGAAAGGACAATGAAATATTTTGAGTTGTAAAGACTCCATGTGATAAAGGGATAGAAAAGAATAAGAAGACCTGTGGATTAGGGCAACATATAATGGCTCTTTTATCAAGTTAATAACTTGAAAAGAAATAATTCAAAGCTACCATAACTAATATTGAGATATTTGGGGACTAGAGACCATAACACAGTTGAATATACTAAAAATACAACACCAAATACAGAATATAATAAAGCTAAAATATGTAAGAGCTGGTTTTTGTTTTTTCAATTTTGGGCTTTTACTTCTGTTTCTTTTCCTTTGATCTGAGATACCTGCTTCTTGGATATGAATTGAAGATTTTCAAAAATAATTAAGTAAGTGGTAGCAGGTCATTCTCAGTCTAAAAAGAGAAACCTGACCGTTGCTTTTCACAAAATTACAAATACATAAAATAAAAGAGTTAACTTGACAGTTGGAAATGGAATGGAAAATTTGAGTCAAAATGAAAAACATTCCTGAATAGATAGCTATGGCATATTGAAATGATAGATTGCATATAACTGCATGAGAAGTTAAGTTTTAAGGAAAGGTTTTTTTAAGGTGTGTCAGGTATTTAATACTTTCAGAATACTTAGCTAAGTATCTTTTTGGGTTACTGAGCATGTTACTTCTTCACAAAAACCATTCAGCAACTTTATAGTTTGACACAAAGTCCTCCAAGTTCAGTCATTTCCTATCTCCCCAACTTTGTTTCCTGCTGCTCCACCACTGAAATGAAATGCTCCAAACATATTGGATGAACTACTTACAGCTTTTTGAACTCAGCACATTCCTTCATGCTCCTGTTTCAAATGTCCTTCTTTCATCTGCCGCATTTGAAATGTTAGTGCATTTCAACGCCCAGATGAAGGGTCTTGTCCTTTGTGAAAACTTCCTGAACCTCTCCTCCATCAACCTGAGCAAAATTGTTGATTTCCTTCTTGGTGTTTCCATAATGTACACTTCTATTATTGCAGTTAGCAATTTCATGGCTATATTGTGTGAGTGTGTGTATTATTATTTTTTTTTGTCTCCCTTCCTAGGCTTCGGTTATTAAAAAGGAAGTGCCATGTCTGCCATGTCTTATTTAATGTGTTGATCCCAATATTCTAAACTGAAAAATACTCCATATTACTTTTGAAAAGCTGATATGATTCAATATAATTTACTATAGATACACAAATTAACCTATTTGCCTACTATTCAACACATACCAAGAAACTCAATCAATTTATTGATTGTGACACTTAAGCCCTTTTTGTGCAATATGTCACTTGTCACAACAACTATAGAAAGTATGTACAATTTTCACCCCATTGTACATATAGGGGAACTGATGCTCAGAAAGTTTAAAATGCATAAAGTGTCACAAGTTTACCTGGATGGATCCCACAGTTATAACCATCATTACACCACCACTTTTACTTCATCTATATCAAACTCTTTAAAGAGCAACACATTTAGAATTGCTTTCCATATTTTAAATGTGATATAGAAAATTAAAAGGATAAAAGGAAGAATAACAAAATTGTTGCAGCCCCTTTTAGGAAAAGTGAAAAAAATATTAAATAATTTAAAACAGACTAAAAACAATGCATATTAATTCTACCAGACTCCAAAAAGAATGTCTATTTTGGCAAGCTTGTGAATTAACTCAAATAAAGAAAAAAGTAAAGTCAGAGTTTTGGCTTAAGTGCCTGGTCAATAATTAATATAGTAACACTGCATAAACTGATTCTGAGGGGTGATTTTTTACTTTTTAGCTAGTATCTGAAGTGTCATTATAAGTAAAAAAAATAGTCTTTTTTGTGTTCTCTATAGTACATAGAACAAGAAGAGAGGTAATTACTAATCTATAGAAAATTCTGATTCTAGAAAAATATTGAAAGTCTGAGAGATGAGAGATTATTACATAGCTAAGCTATCTGGATTGTTTTATTTTAATTTTTAGAAATTTATTAAATTGGGATCCAGATAGCCCCCCAAAAATTAAGTGTTGCCCTCCAAGAACTCATGATGTATTCATATATTGGGGTCAAAGAAGTCTTGACATGTAATAGCTTGTTCACAAATTCCTGTGTCTGCCCAAGTTATTTTTCCATGTATAACTTCCCAAAAGGTTAAAAATCTATTCTCCACATTTATATGTCTAAATATCTAAATATGTATCCTACATAATTCTTTTTTTTAAAATATTTTATTTATTTATTTGACAGAGAGAGATTACAAGTAGGCAGAGAGAGAGATAGGAGGAAGCAGGCTCCCTGCTGAGCAGAGAGCCCGATGCGGGACTTGATCCCAGGACCCTGAGATCATGACCTGAGCCGAAGGCAGCGGCTTAACCCACTGAGCCACCCAGGCGCCCTCCTACATAATTCTAAGTGGTGAAAAGATAGCCTTGTATAAAGGAGGAAATTGAATGAATGACACTTAAATATCAAGATTATAGGTGATAGACTTCAGAAAATCCAAACAATTTCAAAATGCTCTAAAGACACTGACTTCGAGAAAGGAAAATTGTCACATTGGTGTTGGTTTTTACCTCCAAACATGTCTTTCTCTAAAGCCCCTTGTGAAAATCCTTACGTTTTATTGTAAGGATTTCAATGAGGTAGAAAATTAAATGTTAATTCCTACTTATATAATGTTTGAAATAATAAAAAGAAGTTTTCTTTTAGGTTCATTGTAACAGTTAAGATACTGCACAGGAAACAGATTTCCATTGCTCGGGAATAAACCTCAAAGAAGAAAGTAACCTAAGAAAATTTGGGGAGAGACAATCAAGTTCTATTCAATTTTATTCAAATTAACCAATATTTATAATTAGTTATTATGTGGTAGACACTGTTCTGGGCCCTAGGGGATTACACAAATTAACAATACATGATTTCCGAACATCAAAACTTAGCAAATTATGCAAGATCCATCAGGGTCTTGCCCTTATATTTCCATAGCGAATTCCTTGAAGTCTAAACTTTTGTGTTTTTTATTTTTGTGTCTTTGTATATTCATCTGTCACTTCGACCACCATTTTTCTATCTCTGTTCTATGAAAGTCTTACTTATCATTTGGAACCAAGACTCAAGGAGCAATGGTGACATCAAGCTTTTCCTGCCCCATAAATAGTTAAACATTACATGATTTGATATCTCCCTGGCCTGTTTCCTTAACAATCTATTACTACCACCTGTATGGCTGTCATATCCCTTAAATCATGTTGCCCTCACAGCAGGGACCATTTATAGCTTGTTTGTTTGTTTGTTTTTTACTCAAACGTTCTGCTTAACAGGTGCTCCATTAAAGTTTAACAAATTTACTGGTTAGAACAGAAACTATTTCAAATAAAGGCAGTCAACATTGGGGACTTTATTTAAGGTTTCTCTTACTTTCCATCCCCATTTCCACCCCTCATGACAAAATTAATTTAAATAAATTGAACTAACTTCAGGATAAACTAAAAAGGAAAGAAAAAAGTAAACCTTGGGAGAATAAAAAAATGTTTAAAGTTAAACCTGAGAGTAATTTTAAAAAAGACACCACGTAAGAGTTCTATAACTTTTAACATTATGGCCAGTTAAATATTTAGTATTTATGTAAAATAGACTTTTCTCAATTCTGCCAATCAAATATAAAACAATACTCAAAGATCAATAATCATAAGAATTGGTACCTTGACAAATGGGAGGTGCTCCATCCATCTGGAGTCTTTCTCCTAATCTGCATGTCAGAATTGCATTGCCGACCAAAGTAAATCCTGGAAGACACTGATACCTAATAATGTCACCTATTTAAAAAAATAATAATAATAAGAGGCTTCAGATAGGCAACAAGGTGATGGTTAAAAATGAGCATGTTTCAATTGTAAAATCTGTAAATATTGCAGAATATTCTTTATTTTTAGTCATTTTCAATTGGTATAAAATTCCATCAGTTACAAGCAGGGATAATATTCAAAAATTTGAACTACAACTGCTTCATAAACACTGACCAATCAGAACTGAAGCCAAGAGCAAATTAGCTCCTACTACAGTAAGATCTAACGTGTGTATACCAGTTGGATATAAGCAATAGTGGTAAGGAAACAATCTAGTTGGTCATTAAAAATATATCAAGCAGTTAAAAGGATTCAAAGTTTCACTCTATATGAAGATTAAATTTACAGTAGTCATTAATAATTTCTTAATTCCCCAAAGTCAGTATCATGATAACAATAAGTTTGTTATGGCAACATTCTTTTGTTACATCATTTTTCAAAATATGAGATATTATTGGGATTGAATTTCCAACCTAGCTTTAAAAAGACTTTATTTTCAAATTGAACATAATCCACCACTTATTTTCAAAGGTATGGAAATAAAGCATTCTAATATACCCTACATATTCTTCATTGTACGTTTTAGGCTTAAACCTGAATTCAAAAAACATTTGTGTGTCAGAAAAGGCAACAAAAATAATACTTTGGAAGAAACCACCAGAATACATTTTATGATTCAAATTCCCATACTGGTTTTCCAGTTGTACATTCTAGACATACATGATTCTTGCTTTTGTCTATACTCCCTGTTGGTCTTTTCACTGTCACCCAATCTTAAGAATTCCCAACAATCCAAAGAAAGAGGTTCTAAGATAGGTTGCTATTATTCTTTTTTGTTTCTTTTTAAGCAAACATCTCTATTAATAGTATGTTTTTAAAAAAAACTTGTAAGACTTTACCTATTTCAAATTCATCATCTTCTGTCAAAATTTCAGCATTGGGTACCGGTGGTGGAGGTTGGCACACTCTTAGTTGATAAGCTATAAAAATAGATAATGTGTTATTCCTTCTCTGAGAAAGTGTATACGTGAAAAAGCCCAAAATTATGCAAGGGTTATTTATAAGAATAAAAATCAATGGTATAATTTATCAAGTTTTAATTATTTATTTTTTAAACAGACTACAATATTGAGGGACAATAAATCATTCCTTAGATACCAAAATATTCTCCCGTGGTAAGAACACTTACCTGTAACTCCTTTTTTCATATCCTCATTCTATTCCTCCTTATTATGTGCTTCAAAACACCTGTTATTTTTCTCTCTGACATGATCACAATTTGGAATTATATATTCATATTTGTTATGTGCTCAATGCCTGTCTTCCCCAAGGTTCACCACAGAATCCTTATACCTAGCAAAGTGGCTGGCATATAGCTATAATTGCAAACAGGCACTCAATGTTTACTCTTTTTCAGGAGATATTTTAAACACTTTACTTATAATAACTCTACTATTCCTCACAAAAATGTTATTTATTTTATTACTTAATTTATTATTAGGTCTATAATTATTCCCATTTTATAACAGAAAACTGTTAAAGAGAATTAAAGAATTTGTCTAAATTACACAGCTACAATGTGACAAACCTGGGATTTGAACCTAGGAGTTCTGACTCTGGAGACTTCTCATACATGCTATATTAATATACTCGTGAAATACCTTCTTGTTGAATTTCATGTTTCTAATAATCTACATCACTTGAATAGATCACCCCATTACATTGGAAATATTCCTATTTGGCATAATTTAAAGGCCACACAAAAAAAAGCCCTTTATGAATCCAAGCATCATGACTACTGGACCCATCTGATACCTATACACAATTGTTTGCTTGATTAAAGTCTTATTTTTACTAAGCTTTTAAGGAATGTAATATCATTTTTTTCAGTTAAGAAACACACTTGATTACTACAATAACATTTGAAAAAAAGTGTGTTCCATATGCTTAATTTTATTACTTAAACTTGGGAGTTAACTTATTTATGTTAACTCAATGAGCAAAGAAATTGACACACAACTCGTACATGGTTAAGCCATGACTCGAGCCTCTGTCCTCTACTCCAAAGTCCATACCTTCAGTATTGCTCCTACCATGAGAAAATTATGACAGTACTGAGGCGCACCAACTGGACCACTTAAAAAAGACTGCTCTAAAAGGAGATGGGTAAAATACATTGTAAAGAATGAGTAAAAATTTTCCAGTTCTGAAGGGTAATCATGTGCATTAGAGCATTTCAAATAGAGGAGAAAACATGAGCAAAAATTTGGGCATCGGTTCATCATCATGTAACAAAAAGCCATTTATATAAGAGGCCAATTGGTTAATACACCTTCAGGTTACTAAGCACAGAAAAAAGATGAAAATTTTTCAAAATGTAGCTGAAGAGGAATGAATCTGTAAATTGTTGTATGTCTCTTCAAACATCTTCCTTCTAGTACTTCAACCTGTTTATAAAATAAAAGCACTTGCTGTGCAATGATGATAATTTGCAAGTAAAACACTACTCTACACAGAAGGGTTACCACTAGAGAAAAAACCCTGGGAAGGAAAAGTTTAACCCAGATTTCTGAGAAAAGTTTCGTTTAGAGTACATTAGGAATTTTGAAAATAATTTTCCTGAATTTAGAACTTAAAAGGGGTATAATAACCAAGGCAAATGGTAATTATAATAAATGCCAACAAGATAAAAGAAAGGGGATAGGAAGAGAGCACCTGTGGAGAAATCCTTAGAAGACTATGCTTCAGAGGATAGTATCTTAACTAATCTTGACATAGAACAGAGATCAACTCAGAAGTTAGTGAAGTGTAGAGATGCCCATATGTGTATTGTTTCACTTTTGTCAGCTGATAAATTCATTTTTGATTATCATGCTAATGATAAATTAATTATTTTAAAGGAAAAGTACATTTATATCAATGAGGAATCCATGACTATCACCATCTGTGGAACATGCTTAGAATAACCTACATTTCAGTTGCAGAGTTTAAAAGACCAAGGGTTGTAAATATTATTTATGAGGAATATGATGTTCAGAGATATTATGCTAGTTTCCCAAGATCACATGAGTGCTGTGAGCTAAATTTTGTCCTATTCCCCGTTCTTTACCATAACCTACAGTTTTATAAACTATGTCTCTGGAGCCAAGGAATCACCTTGGGGTCATGGTAGCCTGAGGAGTTGTAATGTCTAGCCTCTCACCTCTACCACATAAGAGCAATTCTATGCTCATCAATTTTATAGATTTGAATTCTGAATAAACTTTCCTTTGAACAAATTTTTTACAACCCTACCTAAGTAATTTCATTGATTCTTTTGATGTCAAGTCTTACTTGTGTTTTAATTCCCAACTTTATGTCACCTGGAAAAACACCTCTTCTGGATAAACAAATATTTACTAAATAACCTATAAATCACTGGTTTCTTTAGAAGGGAATGAGTCTCTAAACAGTATTTCCTAGGATAACTCTCCACTGTAAAATTGCAAATGGGCACAAAATAGGAGCAATTATGGATAAGAGTGCTAGAAAATGAGATCTAAGCAGGCCCTGAGATGGTTTTCACTGTTGAAATATGTAATTCTAACTATGATGTAAAGGAGAAGGAAATATTGAAAGAAATCCCCTTGCATCTGCTTTTCTTTTGACTCTCAAAGACAAAGTATTACAAAAAGATTAATCATAAACAGTTTTCAACAATTCTGTCCTCAGTCTTCATCAATTTATACTCTTTTGTTTACTAAAATAGTCTAAAATGTGTCCAGTGTCTTCCCCTTTTTTCTGCCAACATCTCAGTGTAGAACCCTGTCATTTAATACCTATTGTACTGAGTTCAATAGTACCCAACAAAATTGTGTCTTTCTTGGAACCTTAGAATGTTATTTGGAAATAAGGTTGTTGCAGATGTAATGAGTTAATTTGAGGTCATTTGAATTAAGTTAGGCCCTTAAGCCACTATGACTTCTTATGAAGAGAGAAGACAGAGATGGACCAGAGCAAAGACACGTTCCAGGGAAAGGGACGGGAATGCCAAAGATTTCCGGCTACCACCAGTAGCTAGGATGAGGCAAGGAAGGATCCTCACCAAAGCCTTCAGAGATAGTATGGCCCTATAGATACACTGATTTCATACTTCTAGCCTCTAGAACTGTGAGAGAAAAAAATCTCTGCTTACTTAAGACATCGAGTTTGTGGTACCTTGTTGCAGCAGCCCTAGGGAATGAATACACGTGTATTATTAAATCTATAGGATGTTTCTTGCTTTCTGTGTCTTTCTAGAGCAATCCTTCCTACAGACAAAGGAGGTGATGGAAGGGAGGTAACACAATATGTTTCTTTGGATCCACTGTGTGCAAAGAACTCTGCAAGTTACTTTAAATGAGTTACTTCATTTAATCCCCGAATTACTACACCAAGATATGTGTAAATAGCTTCTTATGTTGCTAAAAGGGACACTAAATTTCAGAACAGTTGAATTATTTGCCCCGTTCAGTGAGCCAGAATTTGAGCCATATGCTTGAAAACTAAGCCATATTTTCTCCAATATTTATAGATAAATCAACCTGGACTGGAGAATTATTTTGTTCTGCCATTTCCTTACTATTAATATGTAACTTGTCATGGCCTTACAGATTAAATTTATAATCTTAGATAAGATTATATGTGTGTGTGTGTGTGGTGTGTGTATGTGTGTGTGTGTTTCTTATCTTAATTCTAATCAACTCTTCATATGAGATGTCTGCTATATTTCACGTGATCATTCTCATGTTCCTTATATTTACCATGTTAATTCCCTACTAGGCACTGTCATTTTTGATAACCTTGCCAGCCTGGAAATTGGTACCATAATACTTAGCCTTGAGTGTTCTACTATCTCAAATTATTCCCCCTTTATCCATTAATGTATTAGTTCTTATTCCATGTTTAGCTTGTGTGGGACCATTCAGTACGTATTTACATTTCCAATAATGTCTAATGGTTCATTTTGTTATTTATTAAATACATATTATTGAGGGCCTAGTGTGTGTCAGATAACATGTAATATGTGCTGGGAATGTGATCATGAACAAAGCAGACACAATCTTGCCCTTATAGTCATTAATTGTTGGTGAGAAAGATATTAATCAAATTATCTTATTAATCAGTAGAAGTTACCTTGTGGAAACAAGGAGCGTGTGTGTGTGTGTGTGTGTGTGTGTGTGTGTGTGTGTGTGGTGTGTATGTGTGTGTGTGTATGTGCATGCACACAAGCATATGTGTGTTGGGGAGAGGGATGACATACAGAATAACCCAGGCAGAGGAATCAGCAAGTGTGTTGGATGGGGAGCTTTAGGAGGATGGGGTAGGGGTTGGGTGAGAGAGTCCTAGGCAGAGTGAGAAGGAGTAAGGAAGACCAGTAAGCTGGGGCTAAGTCCCCCAGGAGGCCAGGGTTCATGCTCAGGATTTGTTTATAGTAATCGGAGGAAAATTTGCAAGTCTGTAAAGTTTTCTGTCTGGGAAGAATGGGATCAGATTTCTCCTTTAAAATATAACTCTGGCTAGGGTAGGAAAAATAAACACAATCGGAAGGGGACAAAGGTGAATATCCAGAGACTCCCCAAGACTCTATATTGCTGTGGCTGTTAAATAAACAATTGTTGATCGGATCTAAAAAAAAACTCACAAGTGTCCTCAAATGACTTGACATTAAATTAAAAGTCTTGATTATGTTCTCCAAGGGCCTCTAACTTTGTTTAATTAACTTTAGTCCCATCTATTAACCAGTTTATAATTTTAGCCACAAACGCAGTTTCCCTCCTCCACTTAAAACTCAAGTACCTGTGATTTGTTATGTCACCTATGATGCCATTCTCACCTCATAAAAAACATCAAACCACACTTCTACACTTTATCATAATAAACTTTGAAAAATCAAGCCTGTCTACAACATAACCTTTACTGTAGTCCCTTCTATTCCCTAATCAACATAGCTTCAAATGGCTGACGGTGTGACATTTGACGACATGTCTAAAACTATATTCTGTAGAATTTTATTTTTATCAGTCTTGCTTTCTTGAAAGCTATCTTCCCATCTCTTTATAATTTTGTCCTCAGATGACTAAAATAGAGACATTGTCACTGATCACATTAGCCGAGTTAACCTCTTGTAGAGACCGTGTTTCACAACTATTTGCCCTCTGGCAATTTTCACAGTCTAAGAATTATATACCGCCCATTTTCTTGCACTAGAATATAAACTGTGTGGGAGCAGGGACTTTTGATTATCTTATTAACAGTTAATTGGGGCGGCTGGGTGGCTCAGTGGGTTAAAGCCAGGTCATGATCCCAGGGTCCTGGGATTGAGCCCCACATTAGGCTCTCTGCTCGGCAGGAGTCCTGCTTCTTTTCCTCTCTCTCTCTCTCTCTGTCTGCCTCTCTGCCTACTTGTGATCTCTGTCTGTTAAATAAATACATAAAATCTTAAAAAAAAGAAAAAACGTTAACTCCTCAGGTCATAATGTAACACCACATGGCAGTATTCAGTAAATATTTGCTGAGTGACTGAAGGCTAGGACAATGAAAGAATGAATGAAGAATGAACAAAACATACATAATAAACAAATCCTTACCATATTGAGTGTGAACTCCATCCAGCCTCTCTGGGTTTAAATCCTCTTTCTAATGTTGACAAATTTGGAAATCGAGGTCAAGTTACATAACCTTGACCGCACTTTTCCTCATTTGTAAATAGTAATGATAATAGCAATAACTTTATGCCAACTTAAAGTGTGGTTATAAGGCTCAAAATGTTAATATATGCAAAACCTGGCACATAGTAAGTACTCTACATGGGTAAGCTCTTATATCAAATTGGGAGTTTAATTCTTTCCATATATTTGGTGTTCCAGATAAATAAGAACACTTGGTAAAATATGCTTTCTGGTTTTTCCAAGTTTTGCTTTTCATTTTTGAAAAACATTTTGATCTGGCAATTACTGTAATAATTATGAGCAGTTTCGACATATTATCTTGGTCGGTAGAAGCAGGGTATATAATAAGGCAATGGTTCAAGGTGTGATGAATCAGGTGTGATGTAACCAGGGAATCCAACAGTGCAGCTTTGATTTTTTTGAAGATTTTTTATCAAACCAATCAACATCACTGGGAAGAAAAATATATTCTCATTTTGTGTTGGTGAGTAAATACTTGTGTGCACAGGGCAGGCTGATCTAGTTTTTATTCTGGAAGCTGACTGCCTGTATTCTAATCTTGGCTCTGGTACTTGTTAGCTCTATGACCTCAGGTAAACTGCTCAGACTCTGTGCTTCAATTTTCTCAACTGCAAAATAAACATAAAGCTAAGATTGAGTTAATATATTGTAAAGTGCTTAGAACTGCACCAGACACATATTATGATTTCAAAGGGAGAGTGCATTCTCTGTTTGGCAAAGGTTAACAGGAGCATGGCTGCTTTGATTACAGTTGTGCCCTGGACACATATCATCTCAATCTAACATGACTTTTCTCCAAACCCTGATGTCTTTCAAAGGGCTACTGCCCATGTGATTTCCCAGGACACATCAGACTATTCACTTTGTTTCTGTTGTGATTTAGGTTGGAGATTCGAAAATGCTGAGATTCCTTATTTGTTTTACACTGATGTACACTACACTGTAATAGAAATTTCTTAGCTTCAGCGACTCATTCTATAGTCATGTATATTGTTTTATGTGTCTTGGTCTTAATACTGCTATTATAGGGCTCTGGAAATCATATTCAATATATATTAATCATATCAATATATTCAATATAATTATATATAATATATCATATTCAATATATATAATCACTAATTGAATTAAAGCAATATCACAACCTCTATATTGTATAGGCTTTTGTTACTTTGGAAGAAAATAAACAGCTCTAGGATGCACCCCCAATACTGCATGATTCAGTACCATAGATTGACCTGGAAGTTACCTTCGAAATCACTTAGTCTGCTCTTGTGTTGAAAGGAGAAAAAAAAGGCCTTAGAGAAGTGAGGTGAGGTACACAAAGCCACATATCGAGTTACAGGTAGAATGTATATTTGAGTCCGTGTTTTCATGGATTATTCTATTTAGAAGCACCTTCACAGTTATGACCATTAATGAAAAAGCTGTGTATCAGATTATTTATACATTGAAAAATATACCTTTGATTTAAATCTGTTCTTTTTAGAAGAATCATTTTAATTGACATTCCATTCAATTTGAAACTACCATTTACTATTTAATAGTTATATAAGGGCATCATATTCTATATGTTAGTAACTTCTTTTTTTTTTTTAATGTAGGCTCCACCCTCAGCATGGTGTCCAATGCAGGGCTTGAATTCACAACCCTGAGATCAACAGTCAGACGTTTAACCAACGGAGCCACCCAGGCATCCCTATATGTCAGTATTTTTTTGAGAATGACTATTGCTTAAATAGTGCCATGTTTTGGTTCAAATGTACACAGATCTCTGGTTCCTGGTTCAACAGATTTTGTTCTTGAAATTGCTTTAGAGTTTAATTCTGGCAATGTTTTTCAGCTATTTTTAATTTCTTATTTTCGTTGCAATGAAACATCCAATCCAATTCCAGAAAAGGATGCTACATTTATCTACTTCAGTTCAACTGGGCTATTAAAGCTTCTTCAAAAAAGACAACACAGAACACTGGGAAACTGCCATTCTTTCTCTAAACCAAAAAAATTCAAGTGTGCAACCTTTCTGCCAAGTACCAATGTGGTATCTCTTAAAGAGGAAAAAAATAATTTTTTGTTCCAGTATAAATTCTAAGCTCTCTACAATGACTGATGGTGACTCAGATTAAGTCAAGTATGATAATTTCATGGTTTGGGAGAGATTTGGAGGAGGAAAAGCATTGATGATTACATGTTCATTCAGTTACATAATTTTATCAATTTTCATTCAAAAGTTATGTAAAGCAAGTTTAAACAACCCCACTGAAAGAAGAGTTAGGAGTGTTTAAAATAAAAAGCTCCCTGAGTTCTAATTAAGAGATAAAAATGATATACAGTTTTTTTTTTTTCCATTTTGGAGAAAATCTGCTAACAAGTTGACATGAACCATATAGGTAAGTTTCAGCACTTCTAAAATTACTTACAAATATCACTTTTGCTCCATTAATATTATACAATTTCTTTCTCTTACTATATATGGGAGAATCTTAGAAATCAAGAGCAAATGACTCATACCTAGATTTAGAGTTGAGACCAAGAAAGTCCCCATCATGAGAAAAGGATCAATAAGAAATTACTTGGTATTTCCCTAGAGATGGAATAACAGAAGTATAGCAAACAAAGCTATTGAAATCTGAATTATCTATTAAAAAGTTTCAATATCTGCTTCATGAATTCACTTCCTCATATTCAGATAGTTCATTGAAATTATCTTGCTTTACTGCTGAGCTCATTAAAATCTGAAAAATTATACACCAATGCTGGTTGGCAAATCAGTAGATAACATCAGTAGATAAGATCAGTAGATAACAGAGTGAGCACAAGTCAGCAATATCATTTGACCTTTGTCAGTCTCTGTTTTTCCTTTCCTCTTCATCACTGTAGTTTGGTTTGCTTTTGGTTGTAAAGGAACAATGTAATGCTATCTTTAACGATCATAAACTACTCTGTTTATTGAAAAGAAGAGAAAGAAAAGAGAAGAGAGAAGAGAAAGGAAAAGAAAAGGAGAGAAAAGAGATAAAAGAAAAGAGATAAGAAAAAGCAAGACAAGACAGCTCAGGTGTGTTCTCAGTTTAGAATTGGCCTGGCTCTGATAGGCTTTGATTTACTACTGTTGACCATAAACAACTTCACTAACAACTAGCATCAGACATGATTATTCTTTGGCCTTGTTTGAACAAGACAAAAAGAAGATCTTTCCATAATTACGTCTGAGCACAATTAAAAACAAGAACACTGTCCCAACTGCCAAAATGACCAAGACCCTTCTATGTCAGCTAATATGAGTAAATATTGTTTCCATACCAAATATTATTCCAGGAATGTTCCACTCCTTCCATCTTCTAGGGGAAAAAAAAATGTATTCAGATACCCAATTACAGGGGCACCTGGGTGGCTCAGTTGGATGTGTCTGCCTTTGGCTCAGGTTATGATCCTCCGTTCCTGGGATGAGTCCCATATTGGGTGCTGCTCCCTCTCCCTCTGCCTAAAGTTCCCTGTTTGAGCTCTCTCTCTCTGTGTCAAATAAATAAACAAAATCTTTAAAAAAGAAAAAGATACCCAGTCATAGAACTGTTCCAATTTTGTAACAACACCCAGCCTAGAAATAAAGCATGCTTCCTTGAACCCTTCCAGAACTATTTTGCACAGCCCAAATCCTTTAACAAGTCTCTCCTAATACTCTCCTACTGGGATGTCAGTATGTGGCGTGTTGTCTCACTCATTATGGTGAGCAAATACATGCAATTTTGTTTAACTGAAAGGTGTTCCTGATGGACTTTGGTTGGAGGGGACTGACAGTAAGACATGGTACAAAATAAATGCCATAAGGTATGAATGGGTGTGCACATGGAGCCATTTAAGTAATCACTAGTCATTTAAGTAACAGTAAATGGTATTACCTTTTCCTCATAACAGTTTCACCAGTTTAATTTTTTAGTTTCTTCACTTTATATATATATATATATATATATATATATATATATATATATATATATAAAAAACTGAATGATGTCCATACCCCTATGCTCTCTAGATATCAAACAATGAAACACTTTATGAGTTCCATGCTCTATCTACTGATATATGAAAGGAGGTCAGGTCTTTAGGTTGTGTGAGGCAAAGGGGTCACACAGTTCAAAGCAGCAGTGATTTATGTTTTATATAAAATGTGTCCTTATACTTGCAGCAGTCTCTTTTAGAATGAGACTTTGTAGAGTTAAATATACTTTCCCTAAATACAGCATTTATTGTAAAAGCAACATAAACTTAAAAGATGACCTAAAAGTTATTACAAGCCTTTTAAACACGACTTCTTAAAAATAATCTGGAAGTCAATATTTATTCAACTCATTCTTTCACAGAAGAGATGCCAATGGATAAAAACACTGGAAAACAATGGATGACATAAATTAAATCATATTATAAATTGTGCTTACTTAGAAAGTCTTCTGTATATAAATTTAACATTCTGATAGAAAAAGCAGTGCCAGGATAATAGATTTAAACATGAAAATGATACCTTCTGCTTTAAAGGAATAAATATACAATCTGATTATGCTATAGTCTCCTTGTTGTTTTGGCTGCTGTAAATCAGACTCCCAATAAAAATTATCTTCTTTTCACACAGTGTCCTTACCACATTCTGGAAACCACAAACAACATACCAAGTTGCAAATAATCTACTTATGTTGTGAACTTGTAGGTCACGAAGAAGAGAAGAACTACAAAGTTTGAAGTGCAAAGTTTTAATTAGAAGGGGCACTTCCTAGAAAGTGAGATGACATCATCTCGCTAAAAATTAAAAGCACTTTTGCCAAATTTTTAAGGAAAATTAGATTTATAGGCCATTAAGGATAATATATGTGTTCAAAATTACCAGCTTGGGACATTGCCTGGTATTCTGTAAGAACTCTTTATATTTTAGCTATTTTTATTGCCAGTGTTGTTGTCATTATTTAAGACATTAAGACATTATTTAAGACATTATTTATGGAGTCATATGGACCTATTTTGAATTCGGCAGCTCTTCTCTTAGTTCTCTAGCTTTATGTAGGTTAATTTTTTTTCTTTCAGTTCTTACATTATTAAAATGGGGATAATAATACTTATCTTGCAGAACTATTACAAAAATTAGCAATAATACATGAGAAATAGCTAGCAGAGAACCCAGCATATTAAGTTTTCAGTAAATGGTAGCTATCACTATTCTAGTGACTAATGTGGAATCACAGTCCACAAAAACAATGCATTTAAGAAAGGGTTGTGTTTTGTTTTATCTCTTTAAGACAGGTTTTGTGTAACTTACTTTTAAGAAGTCACTGATGAGGACTGAATATTGTTAATATTTATTGCAAGCTAAACTCATTTTAACTCTACAGCAGATATCAAGAAAATTTAGCTCTTACATTAGGAAATTACAATCCCAGCAATACAGAGACAAAAACACTTTCTTAGATAAAAAAAAAAAAGAAGTATGATATCTGAGATAAAGTGCCTCAACATTTACACCTGTCCTATTTTTTCATTGCACAGAACTTTCATTTTTCAAAGCTTTTTATGAATGTTATTTTTGATCATGAAAGGCTTTATGAAGGTGATGTTTTATAAAAGACAGATGGCTGGCTGGATCTCATAAACGAAGTCAGGTTGGGAGAAAAGAAATGCATTTTTTTCTCTTTTCAAAGATATTAAAAACACGTTAATAAATAAAGCCTAAATGATCAGTGTGACCTTTAGGAAAGTATGTGAAAAGATTGATCTGTCAAATTTATAAAATAAATACACAAGTACTAAGAAAACTACTTCTGACTTACTGTATGGCATAACACAAGGACCTATTAAATTGGTAATAGAGTTTAAAGTTAGGGAGTTAGGGAGTAAACCATTCTAAGCTTAGGTACACTTAATCAGCTTAACAGTGTTAAATAGTGCATTACCTCCCTGGTTTTCTTTTTGTTTCTGTGAAGGGAAATGCATGCATCTACCTGATCATAAAATAATCTTTAAAAAGTTGTAATACAGCTCAAATAAAATCCATTAAACTATTTTAAAAAGATTTTGAACTCTTTCCACTGTAAGACTAAAATATAATCAGTCAGTAGTATGAATGCAAAAAGGTTAAGAAGCATAAATGTGATCTGTGTCCTCAAAAATGTACTGCCTATGACTAAACTCATGAGACATAAAACAATACACCATGCTGTAATAAGTTCTCAAATTTGGGGAAGAGAAAGTGCAATCATAGAGAAGATGATTGTGATCCCTGTGAGCTCAAATTGTCAAGAAATGGAGGAAATGGGACTTAAGAGGAGGAGACAAAAAGAACGGAAGATAAGTATGAAATCATATAAGAAAGGATGTTCAGTAGACAGCTGGAGAACCAATCGGACTGGAGTCAGAGTAAGCGCTGGGGAGTAAGATTCATTGAAATGCATTATAACGTAGCTTTAAATTTGATTTAATGTAGGCATCCCGCAATCTTGAAAAAGAGAGTCAGAATGAAAGCTGTGCTTCGGGAAAATTATCCTACTAAGGTTGGCGGAATATAAGACATCTGTCAATTTTTAACGTGAGCCCTAGATATATCCTCAAATTCCAAGGTTATTTAAGGTTTAGGTAAAATTCCCAGGGATGTTGATTCAAATGTTATGGTTTTCTTGGCTCTGGCAATTGTGCCTTTTTGTGAAATTTCAATTATAAACATAAATAAAGATCAGCCCTCTATTAGAAAACCTAAAACATCAGATAAGACAAGGTCAGGAAAGGAACATTACTATTGGGCATTATGGTAACCGTATTTTATCCATTGTCTCCAGTTCTCCTAATCTCTGCAATGTAATGCTGATAATAGTAATAATGACAACACTTATTGGGTTGAGCTCTACAAAACTGTCAATACTCAGCATTTTTTAACCAATTATTTCATGTGGTTCAACCTAATGTGTTGCTGTAATTGGAGTGATTTCTCTATTGTCTCTCATAAAGGCTGCCAGCAATCCCACCATGTTGTTTTACAACTGAGGAAAGCGGAAGCCAAAGAGTAACTTGTCCAAGGTCAACGGGAAAACAAAGTGCTAAATAAGTAGTGGATCTCCCTTTCTAAGCTAATTCCATTGTATTATAAGTGGCCCAAAAATCGTTATAAAAGTAAGGTGAACTATATTTTAGAATGAGAAAAAATATATACATATATACATTCACATAAATATCTACATAAATCCACTTCATATTTTGTGTATGACATTCTGTCATCCTTCTATTTTCTATATGAACACACACACACACACACACACACACACACACACACACATCTTTTTCTCTGGCAATATTTCTCCTTTGAAAAGTCTTATAAGAGGGACGCCTGGGTGGCTCAGTTGGTTAAGCAGCTGCCTTCAGCTCAGGTCATGATCCCAGCGTCCTGGGATTGAGTCCCACATCAGGCTCCTTGCTCAGCGGGGAGCCTGCTTCTCCCTCTGCCTCTGCCTACCATTCTGCCTGCTTGTGCTTGCTCTCTCCCCCCCCTCTGATAAATAAATAAAACCTTAAAAAAAAAAAGTCTTATAAGAAAGGATGTATCATTAGGAATAAACATTTTCTTATTTATAACAGAATACAATCAATTTGAGATAAGGGGAGATTTTTTTAAAAAGCTCTGTGCACCATCTGGATGTTCTTTGAAAAGGTTAATGTTATGAAGAGAGGACCCAGAATAATTCTATAAAAAGAATTAAAATTGAAACTCCTCGTAAATTATTTCACAGGAGTAAAAGCTATGAACTTAATGATCTGGAATAGTCACTTAAAAGTGTAAAATTCTAGAATAGATACAGTTTTGAAATAAGAGTATAAATGAATGAGTAATATGATCTAAAGCATAAAGATATTGGATGCTATTTTTAGAAAGACTCACAGTAGGTTGAATAGATTAAACATTTTGTATGAAAAATCTATTGATGTCTCAAAATTACATGCAATAAAATATGAACAGCTGGTTCTCTTTTATTGGTTTCTGCACAAAAATGATTATTTTCTACTGAGTAATTACTGACTGATTTATTTCCTATTTCCATTTGCTCACATTTTAATGTCCCTAAACGCTTAAAAGAGGTCATTCTTTGCAAGTAAATGTGTTTGAAATGATTTTTTAAAAGTGTCAAATTTTAATACCTCTTCAATCATTGGTAAAATATATATTACACTCAATTTTTCCAGGACAATTTTAAATTGAAATAGTGCCAAATAAAATAGAAACTCTTAGATAATACTAACCGTGGTAACTGAGCACAAAAAAGCCACTTGTTGTGAAATCACTGTGAAATTTGATTAGAATCTGATTTGAAGTGCTATAGACTGATTCCAAAGCTGTATTGCCACTGAATTGTCCAATCTGAGGTGAGTTTTGGTCTGGTCCATCCCTATTAGAGAGAGACAGAGCAGAGAGGGGAGAAAGAGATATTGAGATTTTTTTTTTTTTTTTTAAGAGAGTTTTGCACAAGGTTTAAAGAAAGTATTACATATGAAATGGCAAAGAGGCAATAGATGAAATAACCAATGATTAGGGCCAAATCATACTGGAACATTACGTTTTTTGGGTGGGTAATGAAAGGCACGCATATTTGTTATAATCAGTTCCATTGCCCCTGGTGTTTTGAACACAACCCATAAGGTCCCAAATGCTTGAATTTGCCCTCCTTTTAGTTTCTTCAAAACAATCTTGAAAATCAGAGATGGTTAAATTTTGAAGGACTCTTGGAACTCATCCAGTAGTTCAGGTAACCAGCTGTCAATAATTAATTCAGAGATTTTCTTTATAATATGCTTTTAAATAAAAATGTTTCATTAACAGGATAATTATAATGCAAATATATTTTATAACAAATTATAATGACAGAAATTCAATCATATTAAATTATTATGATTTGAACTTAGGTCCTTAAATATCACTGGTTTTCTAAATAGAGAACTTTGCACATTAATAATAAATTTAACATCTTTTTTAACCCACAAAACCTTTTGTTCTGTGTAGCTGCTTCATGGGCAAATGAGTCAAAACCTGTTTCTCTTGTTTGTCTCGTTCTACAAAATACATACTGTCACCCTCAGTTACTCACACCAACTCAAATATCAGACGGGATGACAATTTGTAAAGGACTGTGATATATTTTCATTCCTCCCTAGTTTCACTGTTATATATAGTTGAATCAATCAATAACAATGGTCCTGGCTTACCATACAGTAATGAAATCATAGATTGGTTCTGTTTGAAGGACAGTAAAATTGATGTAGATTCCATTCCCAGGGGGTACTCTCACAAGCCAAAAACAGTCTTGAAAGTTAGGATATTCATCAGGATAGCCAGGAGAATAAATGGTGCCATTCATTGCAGTTATATTTCCTCCACAAAGAGCTACAGAAATAATACAAAAAAATTATTAAAATAAAATGACAATAAACTGATCATAGAGGAAAAGAGCAAACATTTCATAACACTTCTCAGCATTAAATACATTTATATTATGTTCTTACCTCAGATAAGATATATAAAATTACGTTGGCAACCATGAATATGTAGTCTGCTTTTATTTATTTTTCAATATGTGGTATGTTACATAGTTATTATTATTTATTCATAGATTAGTAAATTAGATTTTCTTCCTTTTTCTCAAATACTTTATCAATACATATACTGTTCAACTTCTACTTTATATCATGTATACATATAAAGCCTTATAAAAGATTTAAGTTCTTTTAATTTAAAAGGATTTTTAGAGAAAATGAGTCCAAATTCAGTAGCAATACCTGCATTAGTGGCTTACATAAGAATGATTATTAAACACAATCCCATGCACCCACCCAGACACACACACACACACACACACACAGGAGAAGCTCTAAAGTGTTAATGAACTGTAGTCTTACTTCCAATGGAGAAGGTTGGAAATCCTGCCAATAATGATAAAATCAATTATTCATTTTGGAACCTTAAGGATTTTGATATGGGTACTAACTATAATTCTCAACTGAAAATAAGACTGCATATTTAGCATGCTATTTGAAGAAGATGACAAAAAAGAGTGCCAAGACCAAAATTATTAAACACAGATGATATCAACTAAAACATAGCTTCAAATTAGAAGCATACCTTCACACCTTGGAAGTGGATGATTCCAATTACGACTCACTCCGTGAAGGCAAGTGAGAGCTGAATTTCCAATTAGTGTGTATCCAGGGAAACATTCAAACGAAATGGTTTGACCCACTGTAAAATCATTGCCAATTACAAAACCATTTCGAAATGGGCGTGGATCAGGACAGCTTTGCAACTGATAGGCTGGAAAGGGAAAGAGAAAGACGTATTTCCTTTCTGAATATCAGAAAGACCACAGATGGGTACTATTTGCAACTTGCAAAATAGATGCAGTGCTGCTTTGGTTATAAATAGTAATTCAGGTTTATAATAAGTGATGTCAGTGGCAGTGTGATATGAATTTCTTCTTGTCTATAATTTTCATATTTAAAATGTTAGTACAATTCATAAAAATGCATCCAGTTTCTTATGCAATCTATCTAAATTATAAGTTTTGATGAAAATGTAAACTACTCTCCAAGCCACAATTTTAATCTGACACATTTTGATTCCTTTACGTAGAATGCAGTTGCTTCCTGGTTTTATTGCCTGTATGCAGAATAAAATAAGCATATACATAAGCCTAATTCTGAGTCTTTTTAAATTTGTTTTTTACTATTTTTTCCTCAAAAAAAAAAAAAAACCACCATAAACTAAAACAAAAAACTATAGTATCCCTCTGTTGGGTTTCTCCAAATAAATTATTTAATAAATATGAAGTATTAGGAAATAAGTTTTCTTCTAATACAAATTTTGTACTTCAGTTATCAAGATATTTTTAGCATAGTAGTAGAACTATGTGCTTATTTGTTCATATCCCTCTTGTTCTGTGTGAAATCAAAGCTCCTGTTTGGTTTATCACTGTGAACTAAAGGCCTGGTCCATTCAAATAGTAGGTACTTAATGAATATTGTCGAATAAATTTTGAAGTTATAAACAGTATAATTATTCATATGCTCATGCCAATATGATTAATATTTGGGACTTTGTTTTCAAGAATAGTAAAATTGTATAATTATTAATAATATTTAAATTACCAACAATCAGAGTCTATTTTCCATTAACCACTAAGTTCTAAATTTCCCGAATCAAAAGATTGCATTTGCAGTTGAATCAGTAACCTTAAATTGTTTATTAAAATGCAACTCAAGGGGCGCCTGGGTGGCTCAGTGGGTTAAAGCCTCTGCCTTCGGCTCAGGTCATGATCCCAGGGTCCTGGGATCGAGCCCCGCATCGGGCTCTCTGCTCAGCAGGGAGCCTGCTTCCCCCTCTCTCTCTACCTGCCTCTCCACTTACTTGTAATCTCTGTCAAATAAATAAATAAAATCTTTTAAAAATAAATATATATAACTCAAATTTTTAAGCTAGACATTTCAGAATTAACAATTTCCTTAAGATACTAAGTGCTTTTTTCCTTAGTCTATCTTTTTTATTTGAATTAATATTCCACACATACAAAAAAAATCAAAACCAAAGGCATCATTCCAATTTAAGACAAATGTGTATCATTTGATTTTTAGGAGTTAGAGTATATCATTCTATTAAACAAACCCTTTCAAAGTTTTATTCACATTTAACAGATTTTATCCAGTTTTATTGAGATGCAATCAACATACAGTGCTGCATGAGTTTAAAGTCTCCAACATGATGATTTAACTTCTATATATTGTGAAACGACAATCACAATAAGTTTAGTTAATTAGATAATTTTGAATAGGATAGACCTAGACAAATGTATGATCCTGCAATGAACTCTGTAACATTTTACCCTCCTATGTATTTTAGTTTAATAAGGAAATAGAGGAAATAGATTTTTTTTTTAATTATATTTGGTTTATTTGTAGGACTTGGACAGAATTCTTTAGGCTTGACTTTGGGAACCACAGCAGCTACTTCAACTGCAGGCAATGAAGGTCTTGGTGGTATAGATTTTAGTATAGAGGAAATAGATTTTAAATATTCAGGAAAAAGTCCTCACCCCATATCATATACAATACAGAACTTAACTGACTGCCAGCAATAACATTAATTTTGGAAGGAAGTTTTCCAGTTTAAGGTTACACTTGATTGTATAATATACATTTTTCCAAAATTCAGAAAGCTCTTAAAATCTGATCACAAAAACATCTAAAAGTAATGATTCTTTGAATCTGTATAAATTAACTTATTTCTCAAAAATGCCATTAGCTCAATAATATAAATGTGTAAAAGTATAGATAGTTTTTAAATGAAATATAATTCACAAATAATATCTAGTGAGCTATAATGATGTAACACATGTCTATAATGTCAACAATATTAATATTTCAATAACAATAAAAATCCTGTATTTTTTATGTATTTGTTATATAAATAATGAATCTTTTTTTAGGGCACATTGACTGAAATGGCAGTTAGTAAAATTCAAATTCTAGTTATACATCATTCAAATAAGAGCATTATTTTGAGAGGCAGAAGGAAAAAGAGGGAAGGATAAAAAGATGAAGCCTGGTTTAAAGTAAATAACAAGGTGCTTGGCATAGGCCATGAACACCTGCTAGAGAAGGACTACAAATATAGCTCCAAGTCTTCTGGCAGCAAATAAGAAACTTAATCCATTGCCCAATTGTTTTTTTTTTTGTTTTTTTTTTTTGTTTTGTTTTTGTTTTTGTTTTGTTTGTTTTATTTAGTCTTTTTTTTTTTTTTTTAAGATGTTATTGTTTTTAAGGAATCTCTACACCCAACGTGGGACTCAATCCTGAGATCAAGAGTCGCATGCTCCACCAACTGAGCCAGCCAGGAGCCCCTGTTTTGTTTTGTTTTTAAGGTTTTATTTAATTAATTTATATTTTTTAGTAATCTCCACACCTCGTGTGGGGCTCAAACTCATGGCCCCAAGATCAAGAGTCCCACACCCTCTTGACTGAGAAAACCAGGTACCTCTGGTTCTTGTTTTTTGCTTTAAATTGAGTAGTTCTTCCTCTAAGCTTCTTGACTAGGCTTCCTACCCCTTCACTTCTTTTTTTTTTTGTTTGTTTTTTTTGTTTTTTTGTTTTTTTGTTTTTTTGTTTTTCCACTGTATATATATATATATTTTTTATAAACATATATTTTTATCCCCAGGGGTACAGGTCTGTGAATCACCAGGTTTACACACTTCACAGCACTCACCAAATCACATACCCTCCCCAATGTCCATAATCCCACCCCCTTCTCCCAAACCCCCTCCCCCCGGCAACCCTCAGTTTGTTTCGTGAGATTAAGAGTCACTTATGGTTTGTCTCCCTCCCAATCCCATCTTGTTTCATTTATTCTTCTTCTACCCACTTAAGCCTCCATGTTGTATCACCACTTCCTCATATCAGGGAGATCATATGATAGTTGTCTTTCTCTGCTTGACTTATTTCGCTAAGCATGATACGCTCTAGTTCCATCCATGTTGTTGCAAATGGCAAGATTTCATTTCACCCGAATGTTTATAGCAGCAATGTCCACAATAGCCAAACTATGGAAAGAACCTAGATGTCCATCAACAGATGAATGGATCAAGAAGATGTGGTATATATACACAATGGAATACTATGCAGCCATCAAAAGAAATGCCCAATTGTTTTTAAAATAATTAAATTCCTTGGGAACATGGTTGATTCCGTACTGAGAGGTGGCAGAAATTACTTCTATTTTATGTAAATGATGATGTGTGATATTGTGTTCTTAAGTAATGTATTCAAGCATAATGCAAATTATAATTATTTTAGACCCATGTAGTTGGAATTTATGACGTCTATTTTAGCTACTCTTAAATTTCCTTCTGGGTATATGCTTTTATTCAGCAAATATTTATTGTGTTCTTACTTTGTAGCCCTTGAAATATATTGACACATAAGACAAAGATGCCTGTTCTTGTGTAGCTCACATTCAAAAGTATCACATACTCATAAAATCTTTTGGTAATTATGGCCGAGATGCAATTAAATGTTATTTGATTAAAAATTGCAGTCATTGGAACTACATTGCATTAAAAAATCATCATAACTTTAAATGTTTAATTTTAGTCTTAAAAGTTTAAAAGTCCTAGACTTTTAAAATCTGAAATAATATAATCATAAAAATACCTAAAATGCTCTGAATATCTAATAATAGTATACTTCATGTCATATATTTTACATTAATTTCATCATATAAAGTTAAAAACAATCTGGGAGGTACTATCATTAACTATACTATGCAAATGAAGAAATGGAGTGGAGCTCTAATCTACTTGAGATTGAATCTGGAGAGTCAGAGTCTATTCAAAAGAGATAAAAATCCGGATGCCCGGGAGGCTCAGTGGGTTAAAGTCTCTGCCTTCAGCTCGAGTCATGATCCTGGGGTCCTGGGATCAAGCCCTACATTGGGCTTTCTGCTTGGCAGGGAGCCTGCTTCCCTTCCTCTCTCTCTGCCTGCCTCTCTGCCTACTTGTGATCTCTGTCTGTCAAATAATTTTAAAAATCTTAAAAAAAATTAAAATAAAAGAGATAAAAGTCTTGTCAAAGTATTTATTTTATATTCTCATGGAAATAGAATAGAATGAAAGAATGTCATATTATTCTATCATTATAAAGCAAAAGAAAATTTTACACAGAATATATGAGTACTGCAAGATATTTTCAATACACTTATTTTAATAGAAAAACAAAGATAAATCTTTGATATCCAGTTTGCCTTGCATTGGCTTGCTTAATTTAATTGTGTATTAATACTAATTCAATCGTTTTTTCATGGTTAGAATTTTCCAAGGCCTCAGAAAGACATCATCTTCCCAATACAGTTGCCTGAAAATTGCATTATTAAAAAAAAAAAATCTTCCTAATTTAGCCTTGCCTTTGGTTTAGGCTTTCTAAAACACAATATAGAAAATACTTAGAGTTAGTTAAATTGCTAATAGCTGATTTGGAGCGAAATGAGCTTCCACTTTTTGTTAAACCTCTCACCTTGGTATACAATGTGGAACCCTTGTTTGTTTTGTGAATAGTCACTGTGAAAATACAAACTGGTTTCATGAGTCGTACTAAACAGGGAAGATGGTATTTGAGGACCACTAAGCCGGCCAATAACAGTACTAGTTTCTGAGGATCCACTTCTTACTTCCAAATAATCATGTATGGTTTCTGTAGAAAAATTGACAAACTGGAGATGTACACCTAAAGAAGAAAAGCAAACAATACTACTTTATTGATTTATCCAATTGAATATGCATGCATTTATACACACAATCCCATTAATGTAGATATATATGTTTCCATGTAGGTCACGAGGCATATTCTCAAGGTCTGGGCCATGGGTTTGCCCTTTGCCAGGAAACTAGCTTTGTCATGGTTCAAAGTAATAGAATACTGCTCTCAAATGCCCACTAGTTGTCATAGGGGAATCTCATTTTGCTATAATGTCACCATAATAAAACTAACCAAAAAGGTGGCTTTCTTGCTCTTTGATACCATTTAAAATTGGATTAAACAATTTTTAGAGGTAAAAAAAACATTTGGTGTATTTGTCCAATTTGAGGCCAAAATATGATTGCAAAGTTTTCATTTACTAATATAATACAATTCCATTAGAAATTAGCCATTCCTCTATTGGGGATACATTAACTTCCCCAATATAGCATTAGAAGCATGTAATTTATAAATGTGTTCTTTTACTAGTTTATAAGAAGATAATGCTAATTTTTATATAATTATTCCAGGAAAATCTAGTGATCATTGTTATATGCTATAATATTGCAATATAGTCTCAAAATTTATATAAATATAACTAAAACATGAGATAGTGAAGTGTTTCTAGAATGGGAAATATAAAACGAGAGCCTCGTTGAGGTATGCTTACCTAATTAATATTCAATTTTAGTGACTTAAGGGGATTTTTTTCCACCTATCATTCTCCAAATTGTTAAAAATAAAATCTGGCATTTATTGTTTGCTAGACACTTTAAGTATTTATACACGTTATTTATTTAATGTTCACAGTTACTCATGAAAATAAAGAAACCAAGGCACAGAGAAGCTAAGTAATACACTAGATTATACAATGACCTAAAAGACCTGAAATTCAAACTCAGGCACTCTTGGCTCTTGGACTCTTGCTTTTGATAACGACAATGGAGGTCTCAACTAAAGTCACATTTTGTTACTGGAAAAAGAGTTCTACAAAAACTTTTTGTTACATGCGAAAAGATTTCCATGGGCAAATACATTTGGGAAACACTGGGAATAGGATTTAAAATATTAATCAGGTTTCTGTAAAATTATACAAGTTTCTTAGAAATTTGAACAAGCTATCCTAATATGAGAGGCTCCAAGAATTGCATATTTCTTTCCAAAAATTTCCCAAGCCTCCTTTTCACAAATTATCTTGTCAATAAATGTCTTACAGACACAAGAGAATACTTCTTTAATTTTTGATATGTATTCAATATTCTTTTCAAAAATTACAAACTATTTTTTTGAAATAGAGTAGAACTAATTTTTGATTCAACCAAAACTCAGAGAACAATGGTATTACTTAAATGTAATCAAATCAGAAATTGTCTCTTATGTTTTCATTTTAAAAATAGAGATGTGTATTATTTCTAATTTTAATGAAATCAGTTTTTCTAAAATCAAGGATGTATTAACGAGAGGTAACTTGAAAATGATATGATGACTCTACTGAAAATATGTTTAATAATTTATTTTAAAATAATTCAATTGGGGATGCCTGGTGGCTCAATTAAGCTTCTGCCTTTTGCTCAGGCTTGATCCCAGGGTCCTATGATTGAGTCCTGTGTCTGGCCCTTTGCTCAGCAGGGATCCTGCTTCTTCTCCCTCTACCTGCCTCCCCTTTGCTTGTGCTCTGTCTCTCTCTGACAAATAAGTAAATAAAACCTTTAAAAATATAAAATAAAATAATTCAGCTAGCTCCATAAGCAACATGGGATGAGCCCTCCTAAGTGGCTGGTAAAAGACACATAAGAATAACCACACAAGTTCAAATCTCTTACTCATTTATATCAGTATTGTTATTCAGTGAATGGACATAGAATTTGACTATAACTTCAAAGTAAGCACAATTATGTAGTAACCAGGATAATCCTCATTAGAAAGTCCTCCAACATCTTTCTGTGGCTTCCTGTTTTCCCAAAACCTCCGGCCAAACTGCATTCAGGTTGGTTGAATTTCTTCAGTTTTCATCTGCATCTTTCCATGTGTCACTCTGTTTACCAATAATTTCTTTTCAGTTCCCCACAGTTGGACCCTCTTTGTTGGGCTTTTACTTATCTACAAAATCACAATTTAGGAATTACTTCCTCTAGCAAGACTTTTCTGCATTTCCTGGATAAGGCATCCATTTCCTGGATGTCTGTACTAACTACAGTCCTGTAATCTATTCTAGTTTATTGAATAGCATATTTGACAACCTGTTGCCTCATCATGACTATAACTTATCTGGGGAAAGATACAAAGTCTGTTTCACTATGCATTTTATTCCCATTTAGCATAGTACTTGGAGTATAACATGCACTCAGAAGGAAATGTCAAAACTAGTTTTCTGTGAATTTATGTAAAATATTTAAATATGAATTTTAATTCATATTTATTTAAATATAAGCTTAATTCATAGATGGTTTTGGGTAATAAGGTGCTGAATTCAGTCCTCAATAAGTGAGATAGTACATAATTTCTTAATTGCTCTAAATCCACCAGGTTTTGTGTGGTTCAGGGAATCTATTCATCCTCATCTTCAGTGATTTAATAAATAAGACTTTCTTCCATCTAGCACTTCTAGTTATGCATATACAAACCCAAAGGATATGAAGCTGCAAGAGAATATATTAGTGATAGAAGAGTGAGAAAGAATCCATGAAATGTTATATATATAATGCAATATACCCAAAACTGATAATTATATTATTAAAATTAGAAAGCATTACATCTACATAGGTATTTAAACCCATCATTACAAATTTGTACTACTTTTAAATGTAAAATCTTATTTATTTGGAATGAATATTAGATAAATTTGATAAATTACTAGAAACTATTTTATACACACATACACACACACACACACCACTTGGTTATAATAACAAGAAGAGAGTTATAAAAAGGAATATACACAAAATCACATTGAATTTACTATTGCCACATACATCGAAATCAGAATAAATCCATACAAATCAACTGAAAAATATCAGAAAGTTACCTGTCTACCTGCCATCTAACTATGAAGTTAGAAAAGGCCCATATCTCTTTAATTATCCTAGTACTTCAAGTGAAAGATATTTGATTTCAGCAACCAAATTTGGCTCAGGCAATTCAAATTTCACTCCTCAATTTATATAACTATAGGCAATCCCAAAGTAAACTATAATTTGTGAGTTTTTACTAGACCTTGATATTTCTTTATAAGGATACATTCATGATACAGAAATCTTTCTCACATGTTTTTACTATACATACCGAAACCTATGGGCAGCTTTATTGTCCATGTGCAATCTAAGCTGCTAGGGTAGTTTCCAGGAAACCCGGGGCTGAGGATCACACCGCTGAAATCTGACATTGCACCACCACACTGAGCTACAAAAGGAGAGATCCCATGTAAGCCAGAGTAATGGAATACTCTACTGTATTAAAAACAAATTGAAATCATTTCAAGTCTTAAGTCTGAGTTAAAACTGTTTGACATAAATTTTAATATTGTCAACTCTCATTCATACCATACACTAGTAATCAAATATAATCAATTGACAATGCATTTTCTAAAATAGCTTAAAAAGACAATATACTTCCTTCCTCAGCAATAAATGCAAGCTAAATCAATTATTGCCCAGCAAGAAGTAGCTTATGTGCAGTGAATACAATCAAACAAGGAGCATATGTCCTTTTCCATAGCAGGCAGTTTATTTCTTATCTGTGAGTACCTCCAGGAATGTTTTCATTCGTTCCAAAGATGACACAATTTAGAAAAAAAAAAATCAAGCCAATAATATCCATTCTAAATACTGTATTCATAAGGGAACACTTTTTCCCAGCCTTCCCTCCTTTTTTTTTTTTTTTTTTTTTTTGTGAGAAGGTTAAAGAGTTTTAAGAAAGAGATTGGTTTCTATCAGTCATATGTCATGGATTCACATAACACACATGGGATATGGCTGTCCTTTATCCTAAAAAATTTAGACCAAGCCTAGAGAAAGAAAAAACAAGATGCACGCCAGTTTGAGAAATTCGACATAATTTTTAAATGTGCTTGTTCTGGAATATCTACTATATTGATTTGCTATTAATAAATTAGCAAAAATTATAAGAATAGATAATTAGCCAAGCTCATGATTACATATAACTATTTAACATGTATTAAAAGAGTCATTGCATTTGAGAAACTAATTCTTTCCTCTAAAAGTACATTGGGGAGGGTATGTGCTTTGGTGAGTGCTGTGAAGTGTGTAAACCTGGTGATTCACAGACCTGTACTCCTGGGGATAAAAATATATGTTTATAAAAAATAAAAAAATTAATAAAAAATACATAAATAAATAAAATCTTTAAAAAAAAGTACATTTTTATTATTTCATCATATAAGGACTAAACTACACATTTGTTAATTGTGGGATTAAGAACAAAATGTCATGGGGGTGCCTGGGTGGTTCAGTGTGTTAAAGCCTCCGCCTCCGGCTCAGGTCATGATCCCAGGGTCCTGAGATCAAGTCCCACATAGGGCTCTCTGCTTGGCAGGGAGCCCGTTTCCTCCTCTCTCTCTGCCTGCCTCTCTGCCTACTTGTTATCGCTCTGTCAAATAAATAAATGAAATCTTAAAAAAAAAAAAAAACTTGTAAAAAAAAAAAAGAATAAAATGTCATGGTTGTGCATTAAGTTTGAAAACTACCTGTATATAACACATACCTGCAGTTACATTCATTTATTTGTTGTGAAGAATAATAAAAGATACTCAAACCTCAGATTGTATATCATAAAAGCAAATTCAGTAAAAATATCATCAATGTTCTGTATATTAGTAACCTGTTTGATAGCTATTTTAACTATGTGAACTGAATAAATTATATCATCTTACCATTGTATGTGAATCTATATCTATATGTGTGTGTGTATATATATATAATAAAGCAATAGTCACATAAACCTTTCTTTCCATTGATATCTAAAGATACACCTGTGCATTTTTTCATCTTTCTGAAATCTCAGCTCATCTATCCTCAAACCAGAGTAATTGTCAACGTACAGGTGCAATTAAGATTCAAAATTTCCTTTTTCTAAAATTTGATCGTTCATATATATTCATCACAGAGTCTGATAATTAATGAGGGACAGAGAAAATATTTTGGCCATTCAAAAATATTTTACAATCTCTGACAAGACTGCATTGTAGGTTTGTTTCGCTTTATCCAGAACTTGGGGTAAAAGAGCACAAGGACTATCTTCCCTCTTGCCTTCAAAATCTCGTCTTTCACCTGCTCATTGTTCTTCCAATTCTGCTACTTTCTTTCTCTTCAGATATGACCTGAAAATCCTGTACTCAGCATTGTTCACCTTTCTAGAGTTTAAATACCAAAATCAGAGGAGAAAGAAGGAAATAAAATGAAGAAGAAATCATGAAGGAGAAAGAAAGAATGACAAGTCATGAAACACATAAAAAAGAAACCCCAAAATGTATCTGCCTTCAGCTCTGCATTCATGCTTGTTTTCCCTATATCTCTGTGATTTCACACACTCCTGGGTCTTTAATGACAATTTTGTGTGTTCTACCAGTGACTCTGTATTAGATTCTATTTTGCCCCATTACACTCTTATTAACCTCTTGGAGGTTAGCCTCCAAGGTAAACACAACCATAGTCCTCTAAGATAAGATCATCTTTGATTGTTCTTTCTGATTTGTCTCTATTACCTAAAAATCTCAAGTGACTTTTCTTTCCATCCATCAGAATATCTGGAAGATTGTTTATTTTCCAGTCCACAAGGCTGTACAACCTTTTTACCTGATATCTAGAGCTTTAAGACATTATCTGAATCAGCCTTATGCTTCAGTTTCTCTTTATAATATGGCCATGATATCACTTCAAGTATTTTGTTTATCAAATACAGTACAAGTTTATTGGAAAAAATCTATAAAATGCATAAAAGTGACTGAAAAATGAAAATGTCCTCTAATTTTACTACCCATAGATAACCTATTAAATTTTGTATTTCTTTTTCTGCAGAAAAATATATGTGTGTATTTATACAGGGATGCATGTAATGAAAATAGGCTCATACTGTGAGTCATTTTAAGCCTTTCATACTTAACTATATATTGTAAACTTTGGTCATATCTAAAAAATATCATCCAACCTAAATTCTGAATGCTTTCAATATCTTTTGCCACTTAAAAACATCCTTACTCCTAAACATTATTTTCTAATGGACTCAAGAATAGGATGCATGTAAGCAATACAGATTAAACCACCTTCCCACTATATTCATACATGAAAGCCCTAACTCACAATCTGGTTGTGCTTGGAATTAGGGCCTCTAAGGAGGTAACTGAGGTTATGGGAAATTATAAGGGTGGAGCCATAATCTAACAGTACCTGTGGTCCTCATAAGAAAAGACACCAGAGGTATTTGCACACAGGGAAAAGACCATATGAAGATGCAGGGAGATTATGTCCATCTACAAGCCAAGGAGAGAGACCACACAAGAAAACAACCCTTCCAGCATCTTGATCTTGGATTTCTAGCTTCTAACATTGTAAGGAAATAAATTTCTGTTGTCTAACCCACTCGCCTATTGTATTCTTATAGCAGCTCAAGCAAACTAATATAATACAGAGGTTAAGTCATATAAATCACACCAACTCTTGCTTTTTACCTTTTTCCTACTCAGAAAAGGCTATCTTCCTCATCTATTGATCTTAATTACATTACCATCTAAAACTGTAAATTTTATGGGCTATTTCCCAATGACTTGGGTTAATACCATCTTATCTTTCTGAAGATCTATGATGCAGCGAATTATATAACTTGACACTGAGTTTCTTTATTAATTCATGTCTTTTATTTGTATCACTCTAAATGGTAAATGAATGTTTTAAAAATAGGGATTATATATCACATTTCTTTTTCATACTCTATAGATCCCAGGATATTACAGTTGCACACTGATACCAGAACTGAGGAAGAGAAAAAGAAAATGAAAAAGTGGCTAGAAATAACTGGATGCAGGATGAAGTTAAGGCAAAAACTGGATCCCACACTTTGTAAGATCCAAGTGTTATTTTTATATATTCCATATCTCAACTGGCTGTCAACAGTGAAGACATTTCATGTGATGTCATGCTCTCTTTGGTAGACTCCAGATTCCTTATCTATTTTGGGTCAATAGGAAGCAATGGGATACTTACTTATTTTCCTGATCTATGGATATTTCTATCATATAATACAGAGAAAAGTTTCCAAAGATTGAAAAACATAGTACCTTTTCTCAATTTCTAAAGTCATCCATTGATATTGTAGTTTGAGGTTTAAAAAAAAACTGTAAAAATTTAAAATTAAAAAAAAGATGTGAAATATTTATCTCAAAATATCATTTCCAGTGGCGCCTGGGTGGCACAGTGGGTTAAAGCCTCTGCCTTCAGCTCAGGTCATGATCCCAGGGTCCTGGGATGGAGCCCCACATCAGGCTTTCTGCTCCATGGGGAGCCTGCTTCCTCCTCTCTCTCTGCCTGCCTCTCTGCCTACTTGTGATCTCTGTCAAATAAATAAATAAAATATTTTTTAAAATATCATTTCCATAAAACCTGACAAAAGGCAAACTATATATTTCAGCAACATTAAACATAGGGTATATCTTTAAAATTTGACAAAGCTTATCAGTGATTTACAGTTCTTCAACTTACCCAAACAAATTGGGATTGGATAATTCCATCTTCTTACAGGTCCAGGCATACATGTGATGTGAGAATGACCCTACATAAAAAAGATGCAGTTCAGTACACATTTTAAAAAGACTAAATTAAACATAACACAGTGAATGGTTATTATAAAAATAAAATATATATTATCATTTTTCATATTTTTAAACTTTGGCTAGAATTCTTAGTATAACTTGAAATAATAAAGTTAATTATATACCTTGTGATAAAATGTAAAAAGTGACATGGTCCTGGTAGAAAAACTAAGACTCCTAATCACATCAGAATTATGCTTTTTAAACTTAACATTTTTCCACTGAAACATATTCTACTGGGATATTTCAATGATTATGTGAGTGAAATGACCATATATATAAATATTTATAATAAATTTAAATAATATTCAAGGTAAAATACGGTAAAGAATAATTTAAAAATACTTCATAAAATATTAAAATGAGTCAATTAAGATATATTAAATTTTAAACTGAAATATAAAGTCCAGAAATATCGGATTGTACTTCTGAGACTAGTAATTTATAATGAAATGTTAAAGACTATAAATCATCAATTTTTAATTTTACTTTCTCTAAGGAACCTATTTATTAAACATGAAATAGTCGCTGCCTCTTTTTTTGTTTTTTCTCAGTTACTTAATAGGTCAATTCTTTTTTTTTTTTTAAGATTTTATTTATTTATTTATTTGAGGGAGAATGAGTGAGAGAGAGCATGAGTGAGGAGAAGGTCAGAGAGAGATGCAGACTCCCCAAGGAGCTGGGAGCCCGATGCGGGACTCGATGCAGGAAGTCTGGGATCATGACCTGAGCCAAAGGCAGTTGCTCAACCAACTGAGCCACCCAGGCGCCCATTAGGTCAATTCTTTAGAGAGATTTTTATGGAACCATAAATTTGAGACCCTCTAACATATATTTCTGGTTGATTTTCACTAACTTCACAAATTTATTTTCATGGTAATTTCATTTAATGTTCTAGTTAGCACTTTGTTTTATTTTCAAATCCTAAAGAGCCAAGAGTAGAGTTGGTACATCCTATTTGAACAGAGAGAAAATTGTAAAGTAAAGATTAATTTTGATTCAAAAATAATTTCTGGTTACTTGCGAACAAAGCATATTTAGTCTATTCTAGTAATTTCTCTCATGAGTATGTTTTATGGACAAATTGAATAACTTTTGGCTTAAGGCTATAGTATACAGTTTGAAGTCAATATTGTTTTAAAACTTTTGGATTATCAGTCATCACTCCATTAAAATATTCTGAAAAAGCAATGCAAATCCAAACTATAATTTAAAAATAGCCTTACCTGTAGAGAATATCCTTGATCACACTGAAAGGATACTACATCACCAACCATATATCTGTCTCCAATTTTCATTCCACTGCTAGGAGTTTGTGGTTCAGGACAGGAGTCCAAACCGATTGCTGAGAACATGTAAAGATATTAGCATAAGTAACTTTTAAATAATGAATGCTTAAATTATGCATATTAAATTACCAAAATTGAATGGTGGTGTCATTAAAACTAGATTTTTACATTGGGGACATTAGGATTGTTCTGTGAGTACTATTTAAGTGTGAATAAGATTTAACTATGGTTGTTAAAAGCAATGTGCTTTGGAACCGTACCATAGAACTGTTCTTTGAATTTTCATGGCATCAACCATTAAATAATGTTGTGATTACACTTAAAGTCTTTTCTAACTCACAGTCTAAATGCCTTCTATTAAGGGCACGTGGGTGGCTCAGTGGGTTAAAGCATGTGCCTTCAGATCAGGTCATGATCCCAGGGTCCTGGGATGGAGCCCCACATCGGGCTCTCTGCTCAGTGGGGAGCTTGCTTCCCTTCCTCTCTCTCTGCCTGCTTCTCTATCTACTTTTGATCTCTGTCTGTCAAATAAATAAATAAAAATCGTAAAAAATAAAAAATAAATGTCTTCTACTATAAAATAAAAATTAAAAATTCCTAAAAAGAAAATCCCTTAAGGAATAAAACAATAATTTATTTTGAGAGTAATATAAAATTATATTCATAAAATATGCTTAATAAAATACTAAAAATTTTTTGCTATTTTGTCCATATCACCTGGTTCCTTCTTCTTTCATACAAAATGGTCTTTTAATTTATGAGACATAGTGTGAGGTACTCATTACAGTAATTTTTAAAAATATTTTATTTATTTATTGGACAGAGAGATAAAGAGCACAAGTAAGCAGAATGGCAGGCAGAGGAAGAGGGAGGAGTAGACTCCTGGCTAAGCAAGGAGCCAGATGCAGGGCTTGATCCCAGGATGTTGGGATCATGACCTCAGCAGAAGGCAGCCACTTAACTGACTGAGCCACCCAGGTGTTCCACATGTAAAAGTTTTTAAATGTATTTTTTTAAGATTTTATTTATTTATTTGACACACAGAGAGAGAAATCACAAGTAGGTGGGGGGGCAGGCTCCCCACTGAGCAGAGAGCATGATTCAGGACTCAATCCCAGGACCCTGAGACCATGACCAGAACCCAAGGCAGAGGCCCAATCCACTGAGCCACCCAGGAGCCCTTAAATGTATTTTTAAGTAAGATTTTTTCTCAGAGAAAAAAAAAAAAAAAAGAAGAAGAAGAAGATTTGTTCTCCAAATACATTATAATCGCAAAGGAGAAAAATGTAGTTTATTGAGACCTGAAATGTTTAGGTGACAGTTGAAATCAGTTATTTCTGAAGAAGAGATAATTCCAGAATTCAAAACACTTCCATTATTTTTACATTAACAATATACTTTTCAACATAAAAGAATAAAAGCATACTAAATATAAGTTTTTTTCCTAAAATGATTTAAAGTCTGAAAAAATTGATTTTTTTGCCAAAAGATTTTGAAAAATATATTATTATTAAGAAATTTTTTTATCCTCAATAAAATCTAATGTTTTTTATTCAATTATTTGTGGTTCACATTAGAAGATAATCTAATGCATATTTAAACTATGGCAGAAAATAGTCATCTCTCCAAAATCATCATATATATTCATTTCATGAAAAATATCTTAAAACCTGAATCCTAAAGAATTATAATACTTCAGACATTCTTTAGTCCTTGATATTTCCCTCTGATGAATGCTCTCTTAGCACCACTTTCTACATTCTTCATGGTGCTTAACATGAATAATGAAAAAATAACTGTGTAATTAGTTGTTCAATATTTATTTCCCCTATGAGAATTGAAACTCCTTAAGGGCAGCTTAGAGCACAGCATCTTAAGGAAGCATTCAATTAACATTGGTTGATTGGATAAATGAATAGTATGAAAAAGAACATGAATCTCTACTTTGATAACTTCTTAATAAATACTAGTGTCTAGCTCTGCAAATGGAAGATACTTTCTCTGTCTAATAATACAATGTTCAGAGTAGCTAAAAATCATTCCAAATTAGGTCATATTTAAGGATAGAAAATGACATAAAAGTACTAACGATAGAATTATGATTAGGTAAGAAAGGAAGACAGGGAAGAAGAGTAAACTGGTCATTTGGAAATGCATTTGAAGCAGCCCTAGAGGACGTTAGGGAAGTCTATGGATTGGAGTTCCAACACTTAGGGTTCAATTAACTAAGTCTCTAACCATACATAATGCCTCATATTTCTTGAGGGTTTTGTAATCTTGAATTTATGGACCTAGGCAAGGTAAGTCACCATTGTTACCTACCTTTAACATTTTAAGGGTTAATGTCTCACTTCCTCAGCTAGATTTTGAGATCTAAAAGTGATAGAAACTTATTTTTGTTTTAATCCCATCTAATACCCACTAATGGGACTTACACAATAAATTTATCTGATTTCAAAAGCCTGTTTCAGGTATTAATGAGTATCCTAAAAGAGTGATTTATGATATAAACATATATGTCTTATAAATAAGAGAAGAGAAGAAAAGAGGATCTTATAAATAAGATTTCACCTTCCTTTGGTACAATCTTGATGTTTGGGGAGTTAGTATTCCCTTATGGGTTTCTCCCACTGGCTAACTGGTTATTTAAAAAAAAAAAAAAAAGGAAAATTTAAAAAATATTTATTACATTTATTACTCTTTACCACTAAGGTCATTCTTGCAGTCATTCTTACTGAGAAGGCCAAATTTTGTACACATTCATTTTTCTTTTCTTTCTATCAAGTACTCCATTCAGGGTCATATACACAGAAAACTATTAATATGCAGAAGTGATGATTTCTTTTTCTGGGAGGAGAACAAATAAAACTATGGTACAGTGATGACTATAAAATATCGAGAGCCTCATTTTTAAGTGAGGCTTACACATAATATATACTGACATAGTAAAATATTTTAAAAGTTTTAACTTTAAAAATGTGATATAAAATGCCCGGGGTGCCTGGGTGGCACAATTAGTTGAACGTCAGACTCTTGGTTTTGGCTCGGGTCGTGATCCCAGTGTCCTGGCTCTGTGCTCAGCAGAGTCTGGAGTTTCTTTCTCACTCATCCTCTGTCCCCCCCCCCCCCACGCAACCATGCATGTGCTCTCTCTCCCTCTCTCTCTCAAACAAAATAAATCTTAAAATAAAATAAAAATGTGATTTAAAACTCTATAAACTCTATAAACTACAGAATAGCAATTTTGTAAGTCAAAGATTTTTGTATACATATTATCACAGAGAAAAATGAGCAAAAGAAAATATGCCAAATATTAGCATAGGCTATAGTCCTTGGTTATGAGATTATTGGTGATTTATATGCCTTTCCTTGTATTTTTCTGAATTTACAGAATTTTTATAATGAACATGAATTAATTTTATAAATAATAACATCACTGATCTACTAGGTAAATAATTACTAGCAGAGAACTTGGGGGTATAAGAACATACTCCCTTCTATTGTTGAAGATGACACTGAGTTGGACCAGCTAATCTGTTGAATATGATTATTCCAGGGAAGAAAGTAAGGTGACGAGATAGTCAGATAAGAAGTCACTGATGGCCTCTCTCATTTTTGTGCAATCAATTATTTTTTGTACATTAAGGAAAATAAAACAGAAATATCTAAAAATCTTGCAGTTCCTATTTTACATTTTTATATAAACAAATAAACTCTAAGGTGCCCGGGGGCTCAGTCAGTTAAGTATTCAACTCTTGACTTTGGATCAGGTCTCGATCTTGGGGTCGTGAGACAGAGCCTGCGTTGGGCTGGGTGTGGAGCCTGCTTAAGATTCTTTGCCCCTCCCACCATCACTTTCTCTCTCCCTCTCTAAAAACAATTTAAAATAGATAAACACATTTAAAAAACTGCCATTTAATGGCAGTTTTGAGGCAGCCAGGCTTATTGTGGTGATTACTCATAATTACAAAAATGTTGAATCCCTATGTTATACATCTGAAACTCATATAATCTTGATGTCAACTATGCTTCAAAAAATTTGTAAGGTGTTTTTTAAGAATTATTTTCACTTCTTCATAAGTAATAAAATAAATAGGTTATTTGTAAGAATCAGCAAAAAAAAAGAGAAATTTTGTAAAAATGTTGAAAAGTATGCTCTCCTGATTAACCAAGGCAATCAAAATATTGAGTCATTTTCAGTTTTATGAGTGTCAATTTTGGTGTTGGCAATCAAAGATATGCTCTGGGTGAGTTTTTTTTAATGGAAATTGGATCAATTAATCTGCTGTTGTAGCCAAAAACAAACAGAAATGAGTCCAGGGACAAATCCACATCAAAAATTGCAAAGAGTTATGACTGTTGTCAAATTAGTGCAGACAATCACCCTGAATGAAAATACTGAAACCTCAGTTCTTCACATTTCCAGCTTTTATTTATAACCATTTATTTATAACCAAAAAGTGTTCTTTCCAGTTCTGTTCACAAGGCAATCAATCTGCAGTACAAATGTTCTTAATCAGATCATTTATATCTGATCATTCTGATTATATATATATGTATATTACTTTCCAGTATGCCATAATGATTTTAATGAGTCTTTGATGCTTTGAGAGAGGCAGAGAGCAAGAAGAAGAAAGCTTAATTACTTAAGACTCTCTGTAACATTGTTTTGTAAAAGGAAAACCTCCTTCACAAATTTAACATCTAAATCTACGTATTCGGTGATGGGCAATAAGGAGGGCACGTTATGCAATGAGCCTTGGGTGTTATATGCAACTAATGAATCACTGAACATTATATATCAAAAACTAATGATGTACTATAGGTTGGCTAATTGAATTTAAATAGAAAAAAAATCTATTTATAAATTTATTGAAAATAATGACCAAAATATTGCATCTGTATACATGTAAGAAAGGAACAGGAATTGAATCATGTGTCTTTGCACAAAGGTAGTGTTCTGTAGGAGTGACGATATTATTTTTTAAATATTTTACAGGTCTTCAATTTTAAATTTTCCTCTAACTAATGGACTTAAGGTAACAATTATTTCTTTCTTTTAAGATTTATTTATTTATTTTAGAGAGAGAGGGAGAGTGCAAGCAAGCTGAGGGAGGGGCAGAGGGAGAGAGAAAATCCTGAAGCAGACTTTGCACTGAGCACAGAGCTGATAGAGAGCACAATCCCTTGACTCTGAGATCATAACTTGAGCCAAAACCAAGAGCCAGCCACTCAGCCAACTGCACCACTGAGGTACTCCAGGATTACTATTATTGCTATCTTTGTTATATATGAGTTTTGTTTTTTGTTTTTGTTTTTTAAGATTTATTTATTATTTATTTTTAAGAAGAAAGAGAGAGAGAGAGAGGTGAACATGGGGGAAGGGCAGAGGGAGAGAGAGAATCATTAAGCAGCCTTCTTGCTGAGCAAGGGAGCCTGATCCAGGGCTCAATCCCAAAACCTTGAGATTATGACCTGAAGGAAATCAAGAGTCCACTGCTTAACAGAATGAGCCACCCAGGTACTCCCATAAGAGGGCTTTTTTTTTTTTCCTTAAGATTTTATTTATTTATTTGACAGAGATGGAGAGAGAGAGTACAAGTGTGGGGGCAGAGGGGCAGAAGGAGGGAGAGAAGCAGGTTTCCCACTGAGCAGAGAGCCTGACATGGGACTTGATCCCAGGACCCTGGGATAATGACCTGAGCCAAAGGAAGATACTTAACCTACTGAGCCACCCAGGTGTCCCATGAGTTTTTAAAATACGCTAGAATTGTCATTTGGCATTCCACATTTATTATTATAAGATAATAATTTTTTAAAAAACAGAGAAGTTGGTGACAATCAAAGGGTAAATTCAACATAAGCTCATCTACTAGTTTGAGAAAAAACTCCAATGGCAAACAAGTAGACTTTTTTGCTGATAATATATTTTGAATTAATTAATTAATCCAATATACAGATATTTTTTAATACCTATTATGTAACAGGTAACTTGGATAATTGTAAGTTTTTTCAGAAGAACAATTCTGACTTAATAGTCACTGATGGGCAACAGTGGTTTAGGAACATGTTGTGGTGCAGATTTAGCTCACATTTACCTTGATCCTTAAATTTTTACTTACTTTACTTGTTCTTACCTCAATTAACATTTAACATAGTATTACTTGGAATAATTAATTGAATATTCAGTAATAGAAACTACTCAAATTTTAGTCTACAGTTTAATGCTAAGTTAAATGATAACATGTTAAATAGACTCTGATATCTTAAGCAATTACTATATACCTATTGTGTATTCTGTATCATGTTATAAGCCAGAAATGCAAAGATTGGTTAGGGACATTAACAACTTTGCTCTAAAGAAACTCTTAAGGAAGCAGGAGTGGGGACTGGTTTAAAAGATTACAGGTAGTAGAAAAATTACAGTAAGTGAAGGACATCCTTTGTGAAAATAATTATTTCATAAAGAATAACTCTACTAAGAAGAATAAAAGGAGTGGCAAACTAGGAAACAAACTCTTTAAAAAAAATTATTTGTTCTTTATGAGGGAGAGAGAGAGAGAGCACAAGCAGGGGAAGGAGCAGAGGAAGAGGGACAAGCAAACTGAGCTGAGTGCAGAGCCTAACTTAGAGCTTGATCTCAAGGACCCTGAGAAACCAAGTTTGCCGTTTAACCAACTGAACCACCCAGATACCCCAGAAAGCAGACTTTTAACAGTAAAGAACAAACTGAAGGTTCCTGGAGAGGAGGGGGGAGGTGAATGGTTAAACAGGTGAGGGAACTTGTGATGAGCACTGGGTGTCTATGGAAGTGATGAATCACTAAACTCTATACCTGAAATTACTATTACACTGTATGTTAGGTAATTGGAATTTAGATAAAAACTTGAAAAAGAAAAGACATTGGAAATGGATAACAATTCATGTAATAAAAATAAAAAAGCATAACCTTACTAAAAAAGTATATATTTTACCAACTCATAATAATGAGGGGTAAGGTGAATGTGATACGCTGGCAGACAAGGCAGCATGTTCAATGAACTTTTAAGCGAGTTTTCCTTCTTTTATGGAAAAGAGGGGGAGTGGTTTTTTTGGGAAAGGCATCAAGAAATGAAGCTGAAAGGGAGAAAGAATATACATTGTGAACTGTTTTATAATCTTAATCAATGTAGGAAATTGTATTTTCTTTCTGTGGGCATAGAAGGAAAATTTCAAAGTTATTAAGAACACAATCTTTATCTGCCTCTTGGCTCCACTACTTTCTTGATCTTTTTGGTAATGTCTGAAATGATTTCTTTGATTCAATTCCTTCATCTGCTAAATGGGATGTAGAAATACTGACTTGATAGGAATATTGCAATGGTTAAAGAAAACAAGATATACATAATGGTTAAAATAGTGGCAGGGACATAGTAACTAACATTATTTAGTGGTTTTAACCATGGAAGTGAGTTGTCATTTAGCATTCTAGATAAAGGATATTTTTTTCTGTTACCATGAGAGTATGTTTCTGTATGTTTAAGATCAATAGATTTACATACATACTCCAGGAATATAAAGAAAAGAAAATATGTAAAAAGTAATATAAAGTGCCAAGAACTTAAGTACCTTGAAGTCTTTGACCCAAAATAAAAAGCTTCTTATATAAGCTAAAATATTACTGGTTTAACTGAGAGAAAAACCAAGAGACCAGGATCAATGATCTTAGTTCAAGATACAGCTAGAGAAGTTTTGTAATACAAAACTACAATGTTTCCAGAATTCAGGAATTTAGGTGGAAACCATTTCTAAGTCAATACCACAAAGAGGTAAAAATTCAATGCAATGATCACAAAATATATTTTGATTCAAAGAAAAGAGGAAACTATGATAAAAATAATGGCCTTATAGGATTAAGGAGTAAGATGTGTTTGCAAAATCAATTACACTTGTTTGCATTTAATATATTCTGTTAATGGCAATCAAAATTAGAAATGACAAATATTAATAATTTAATTTGAGCAGGAGATGTTTCTACAATTAACATTTTATGAGATGATGTGCATAAACCAGTTAGAACAAGAAAATTAGTTTAAGTAAAAATATAATTAATCTTAAAATCACTATTTTTCTCAAATAATCAATTATTAAATTAGCCCAAGGGAGGAAACCATTTTTAGGGATTATAAAAATAAACTCATTAAGACCTAATGCATTATCTCTTAAGCATATTGCTCAAGGATGGAAAGCAGTAAAATAACTATTGTACTGATTTGAATCTTTTGTTATTTATAAGCTAGAGTTAAATGAATACATGTCTAGGCATTTACTATTTTATGACAACTTTTATACTTTGTGGTATTCAGACCAGCCCTTCAACTAATAAGCAGAAAGGAAAGATATTTTTGGACCACCTGTGTTTTCCCAGGATTTATAGCAAAATTATTGATGGTATATATACCATGAGTGTTCTCAAGTTTAGGAGGATAGAAAAATATATTCATTATGGTAACATGGACCTTTGTGTTCCTCCGAGGGCTGTGTCCTAAGATTTTTGAGTGCCCTTCCTTAAATTTGGAAATACAATTACTACATGTAGTTTGCCCTTTTAAAACAAGCACGTTTTAAAACTTATACGTTTGTATAAGTTCAAAACCAAAAGCTGTTCACTGATTTATAGATGCTCCACTGTCCCTCTAGAATTTTCCATTACTGAGATACAAATGTGTAGGGCAATAAATTTAAGGAAATGTGAAGGAAATTACATATTCATATTACAATCAAATTGTCATCCCAAAACTGTTAATGATAAAGATCTAACAGAACCAAATGTCAGAGCAACTAGAAATTATAAGATCTCTTTGTGGAAGCTTACTCACAATGGATATATTTAAGGACATTTCATGCACAAGGGACATTTTTCCTAGCAAAATATACATTTATGCAAGCCATACAGTTACAACCAGGATCATATTTGTCAAAAACAAACAAAAAAACATAAATTGTCAATTTACAAATGAATTCCCACTTTCCAGTGCTCTTGAGGATTAGAAGACAGATAAATTTGACACATTATATGTTAGAAAAAAATATATTAACTCAAAGCAGATGTATCTATTCACATGATTACCAGCACACATTCCCAACACCAAAAAATGAGGTAGTTTTATGTAAGCTTATGATAACTCATGTCAGAAAATAGCAAAATACTAATAAGAATCTCAACTAATGTTTTAATTTTTATTTACTGAGAGAGAAAAATGTATCCTCTAAACTTCTTATCTTAGTTTTCCTCATGGTTGCTAGGGAAAATTATCTTCTACTCGGTCTGCCTGTTTTCTCTTCAATATTCAATCCCTTTTGTTATTAACAGAAAGCAAATTTTTTTTTTCTTACTCTTTCCATTAATATAGACTACCTGTTTATATCAGGTAATTTGTTAGAATCTGTTAGCACAATATCAATATAAGAGGGCACTTGGGTGGCTAAGTGTATTAAACCTCTGCCTTAGGCTCAGGTCATGATCTCAGGGCCCTGGGATCGAGTCCCACACTGAGCTCTCTGCTCAGCAGGGGCTTAGGTAAAAGAAGGTTAAGAGGGCACCTGGGTTGCTCAATGGGTTAAGCCTCTGCCTTCAGCTCAGGTAATGATCTCAGGGAACTGGGATCAAGTCCTGCATTGGGCTCTCTGCTCAGCAGGGGGCCTGGTTCCCTCTCTCTCTCTCTGCCTGCCTCTCTGCCTACTTGTGATCTCTCTCTGTCAAATAAATAAATAAAATATTTTTAAAAAATTAATATAAGACATTAAAGTGTGAGGAAAAAAAGCAATGGAATAATGAGCATTAAGGACGGTATGTGAGGTTATAAACACTGGGTATTTTACACAACTGATGAATCACTGAACACTACATATGAAACTGAAAAAAAAAAAAAAAAGGAAAGAAAGAGAGAAAAAGATTCTAAATTTATATTACTGCCTAGCTTTGTGTGTCTTTAATTTAGAAAAATTGCCCTGATTCAATTCACTTATGGACCAACTATGGCCTCCAACAGAGCATAATTTGAGCACCATGACTATAAATATTCAAAATACACACACACACACACACACACACACACACACAATAAATGTGATATCCATTTGCCATATTTTCTTATTTTGCAAGCACCATATGTGCCTTCTATACCAATTTCATTCTTTAAATTATGTACTTAATACTGACGTTACCACTAGTTAAATTAGGAAATACTTTTGGTTCCTAGATCCCACTGTAAGTTGTAAGGTCTAATTACTACAGATAAATAAAAGTGGTTCTGTTGATCCTGGTTTATTAATTCAATAGCTAAGATCTAAAAAATCAAAGAAAAACCCTAAGGAATTAAAAGTCCAGCTCTCCAAAGGAATAAAGCAAGGTTGTGATTATAGGAAGTGGTATGATTTAAAATAAAAACCAAAACAAAAGACCAGAAACCCAACAACCGTTCTCTACTCCTCCCTCTCTCTCATCTCCAACATCTAACCAGCCACAAACTTTACACAAGCATAATAACCTACTTCAGATTTTCTCATGTAAATTATTGCAATCCCTTGCTTTAGGCCTATTCTCTTCCTGCAGTGCATTTTCCATTTTCCAAAATAGAAGGGCCCTTCAAAAATTCAAAAGTAAACATGTTACTCTACAAATTGAAATCTTTGAGTATGTCTCCAAGAAAGTATCTGTCGCCTCCTTAGTCTAATCTTTCAGCACTTAAAATACCATTTGACAATTGTAGCCACATTGGGTTCGTCTCATCAGCAGTAGAAGATGATCTTTATTGAGAGTTTACTATGGACCAGGCATTTTTATAAACACTTTCACATGGATGATCTCATTTAATTCTGAAGAAATATTTCAGATTAGGTGTTATCATTATCCCATATCACAGATAAGGAAACTGAGTTTTTAAGGAACTTGAGGAATGGCCTTGTGTACATGGCTATCAAATGGCATTGTCAAGATAGAAATTGAAGTCTGATTCTAGAATAAATGCTTTTATATCCACCTACATTTCAAGAGGTCCCTTCGAAGTACCAAACTAATTCCATACATACACTTTAATTCTTTCCTGCCAGTAAGACTTCTATTCATCCTTTGGTGAAGTTTTCCTTCACTCCACTGTCAGTAAACCCTAACAGATTTGATCACTACCTTCTTTGTGTAATCCCCTAAATTATACAAGATGTCCTTATATTTCGGTGATTGTGAGAGTAATCTTGGAAGGGTGGTGAAAGTGCAAATGTGTGGCTGAATCTCAGAAACACTGACTTGAACTTCTGGGGTAGGGCTTTATCTAGACCGTTTAATGAAACTTCAATGACTATAATGCACATTTATCTCAGAAGTACCAACATACATAACAATACAAAAAAAGTTTACATTGTAATTTTGCACTTGTTTGCATGTCCTTACAATTAGTCTGCAGGATTTTAGGGCTAGATATTATGCAAATTTGTAGCACTTACACCTAGAAATTATATCTGGTAATTAGTAAGTACTTGACAAACATTTGATGCATACACAAGTGGTTTTGTTCTTATATTTAGAAAGAAATACTGAGATGGAAAATTATGGGAAGAAACTATAAGGACTATAATATTGTGGTCAGAACTGCTTGCTCCAGTATCAAATTCTCTGAAATGTTTATCTACCTCTACTATTTACTGACTTTAAAAATATGTAGGTATGAGCTTATTACCTATAAAAGAGAATTAAAAATAGTACCTGCCTCAAGATTATTGGGAAAATTAAATAAAGATATATCTATAAAATATTTATACTATATTTGATATATATTGAACACTTGAAAGAAATGTTAACTTTTTGGGGCACCTGGGTGGCTTAGTCAGTTAAGCAACCTGCCTTGGTTCAGGTCCTGATCTTATAGTCCTGGGATGGAGCCCCAAGTGGGACTCTCAGTAGGGAGTCGCTTCTCCCACTCCCTCTGCTCCTCTACCCACTTGTGCATGCTCTCTCTCTCCCTCTCTCTCAAATAAATAAAACTTTAGAAAAATGTTAACTTTCTGATGACATAATGATAACAATATAATGATTACAATAAACATGATGAAAGTATTGTTAATTTGCTGTCAAAGAACCTAAGCAGTCGTTCAAATGCTTATGGTTTATATGGCTCTTTTTCTTTTTATTGTGTTCTGTTAGTCACCATACAATACATTATTAGTTTTTGATCTCATAAAAATGGCTGCTTATACTACAGATATCCCACACTTTGAAAACCGTCATGGATAGACAAGCAAATGTGAGCCTCAAATATCAGTATTTACCAAATTGTGAAATTTGCCTCAAATATTTTAAAAGGCAAAAGCATATGAAAAAGTTTAGCCCAGTTATGTAGAAATCTTCTTTAAAAATATAGACTAACACAGAAGAAAACGAAGTGGGACAAAAACAATTTATTTTCTAACTTTAAAAAGGTAGGTTTTGTCTTGTTTTGTTTTTAAGGCCAGTCTTTCTTCTTTAATAAATAATGAACAAAACAACCTATTAGAAACTGACATGGCTGGTGCAACTGGTTTGTTGGCTATCAGAACTCTGAGCTGCTTGAGATATCAGCCAGTCATAATGTACAATCATTCAAACTAGTATAACTACATAAATTTACAATTACCTTCTTTAGATAAATGTAGTTACTTTTTTTTTTCAATTTTCTAGAAAATACTGAGGATGAAAATACAAAAATATAACATAGTGTTGCACAATATCAGAAATAAATGATATAAAATACACTGCCCTCAAATAGCTTAACATTCATTGAAAAATACTTCAAGAATGCAAATTAAAATCAATTACCTAAACAGTCATAATTGCAATCTACCACACTACCTTATAAGTCAGAGCATGCCATTTCTCTGCTCAAACTTTCTAGTGAGTCCCATTTCAATTAAAGGGGGAAACTACATCCTTACAATAGCTTACAAGACCACATCTCTCCTTTTCTCAATCACCTAATTTCTTCCTGCTCTCACCTCTTTGCTGTTCTTCATACTTATGTTTTAGGGTGTTTATTCTGGCTATCCCCAATACATCTTTTCCTCACATATCAATAAAGCTTATTCTCACACCATGTTCCAACCTGTGCTCAAATGTCACCTTCTCTTGAAGGTCTACCATGACCATCAAAACATCCTCTCCGAAGCCCTAGCATTCTGATCCTTCAACCCTTCATCTATCTTTCTTTTCCAAGATATAATTTATTTACTTATTTATTTATCATTTATTTATTTATTTTTAGAGAAAGAAAGAGTGGGGTGGAGGAAGAGCAGAAGAAGAGAATCCCCACCAAGTGCAGAGCCCATTCCAGGACATGATCCAACAACCTTGAGATCACGACCTCATGTCCTGGGATCATGACATCTAGACTCATTGTTCAACCAAATGAGCCACCCAGGTATCCCCATCTATCTTCTATGAATTTTCACTTTCTGAAGTGCTCTATAGCTTAATAATTTATTATATTTTCCACTTTTTTTCCTCACCTGCTAGACTATAAGCTCTAAGATGAGAGGATATTGTCTTTTTCATTCACAAATGCAAACTATGCCTGACCCACAAATGTTCAGTAAATATTTGCTGAATTATTAAATACATAGGCATTGAGGGAGTGAGAGAGAATGATATCAGAATTCAGAAAAAGAATAAAAACACTTCTAGAATGAAGTGATAAGATCAGTTAGGATTTAGGGTGATACATAAATTAAGAGTTGGACAGCACAAAAAGAAGAAATGTGGGGCATTCAGATGGAGAAAATGAATGGGAAGAGGAGGAAAGAGGAAACACATGACATATTTAGCAAATAAACAATTACTTAATTTGATTAAATAGGGAAATATTACAAAATACATGTGATAAAAAAATGATATAAAATTACTGTTGGAGTAGGAGGCTAAAGAATGTTGCCTTTAATAGGTAATAGGAAAACAATGACATGAAATGATCGAAATGGGCCTTAGAAATAATAAGATCAAGGCATGGGAAGAATAGAATGGGCTCAAGGAACATCAGAATTGTCTGATGTTAATCATTATCATAATAGTCAGGTGCTCCTAAGTTAAAATGTCATGATCTCCAGTTCGAGGAGGAAAAGAGCATTGTAGATAAAAATCAACCTATTTGTCAGAATTTACCTTTCAAGCAAATAAAAATCAAGGCATATCTGCCTAGAAATTATGCCACTGGATAATCTAGAATTTGTTTTCTAAAAACCTCATATGTGAGTAGGAAAATCAGACAGAGAATATACTCACTTGCTGGAAGGAATCTCAGCCAAATTTCCATTTCCCAAGACAGAGGAACACCTGCCACGTTTCCTGAAACCTTTACTATTTAAAATCATCCTTTAGGAATATAGGAAGAGACTACTTTCTTGGTTAAAAACAAAACAAACAAACTTGAAATCTGTCCTTTTTATAGCAAACCTTAATGTCTTCTGCATCTGCTGCTGGTACTCGTAATGTGATTATGAGACCATTATTTCCCCATTGTGATTCCCTCCTTATGTTACCCTGTGGGCAGAACTCCTATTGTAGAGGCTTCCAGAAATGAAATACCAAAAATGTGCAGCAAAATAGATGTCTTCTCAATGGATAAAAGTTAATATAACTACCTTGTTTATAACACACACACACACACACACACACACACACACACACACACATAATTTTTCTAGTACCCAACTGCTTAAGCATTTTGCTTTTTCTAAATATCAAAAGTTAGATTTAAATTCTTTCAAGAAGTCTTTATAGTCATTAAAAAAAATAGTTTCCTCTTAAGGAGGCCACTGTGTTCTTATATCTCAACCACTACTAGAGGGGCTTCTGAAACCATAAAGTTCATTAAAATTTTTATGTCTAGTTAATATATCCTACCTCCACAAGTGGTCAGATCATTGCATTACTACAAAATAAATCTTTCTTCACTAAGGGAAGACAGAAATTAAGGTACCCTCTCCATAGACAAGACAGACTATTTGGGAAAAAAAAAAAAAAAGACACTGTGCTTAGGTGTATTCTTCAGCATTTCTGGAAGGGATGTATTCAAGTGTGTACTGAGTGATCACACAGACTTTGAGATTACCCTGCTGGACACCGTATCAAAATCACAGCTGCTCTAGACAGCATTTGATTCACAAAATGTATTGTAACTGCTTTTCAATCTGTTAGCAACAGGCAGCCAAAACTACTGCCATAGCTTGTTTCATAAATTTGTCCTCGAGACTAGAGCATAAGTTATAAGTCATTTTATTTCTATAAAGTTGGACTTAAATTCCCTTGTTCGACCTCCCCACCATTCTCTTACACTTAATTGGTATTGTGAAGTGTCCTTATTGATCAGACAATAGATTAGAAAACATGGAGAATATTCCAAAAATCTTGTTTTTAAGATTTTTTTTTATTATTATTTATTTGTCAGAGAGAGAGAGCACAAGCAGGGAGAGTGCCAGGCAGAGGAAGAAGCAGGTTCCCTGCTGATCAAGGAGCCTGATTTCAGACTGAATCCAGGGTCCTGGGATCATGACCTGAGCTGAAGACAGTGGCTTAACCGACTGAGCCACACAGGCTTTTAATTAATTAAAAGAACATCAGGCATTCTCTGGCACAGATTTCATGACCATCCACTAACTGGGTCATTTTCTCTTTTCTCCCCTTTTTATCTGTCCCCCATTCACTTTTCCCATTCTCTATAAATTTTTCTGATTTATTTCTCTACACTTCATCTATTTATAGTTTCTATTTAAATTTAGATTCACTGGCTTGTTTAAAAGCAGCACATGGAGCTGAGGCATTTTTATGTGACAACATTACCAAGTATAACTACTGAGTGATGATTTATTTAATTTTTCCATAAAGAAAGGTCTTTTTCTATCTTGAGAATAGTTTAACTACTTCTATTGTTACAATTTGATAAATGTTAATGTGTTACTATAACTTCACGTACTTTTTGTAGTACTGGTATTTTTTATTATATTTATTTTAATCCAGGAAATTTTTAAGAATTTTGTTCCAGTTAAAAGAGAATATCCAGCAAATAATTTGATGTGTTAGTTAAGGGCCCTCAACAAATGCTTACAAGTTTTGCTGGTCATCTTATCATTTTCTAATAGGACTCCACTTTTTGATTTTTGAAATGTTAATATTGTCCTTACATTGCCTACATACAGTGCCAAACATTTTTCTTTGTTTTTCTTATGGGTGGAGAATCAAGATATCTAATAATTATTAAGAAGTATCTAGGGATCTGTTTGAAGTCAAAGCATCATTTTGTGATTATCTACTTCAGGTTATGTGAACTCAAAGCTCACAAACTAAATGCCTGTAAGGACACGTATTTTTTAAAGCAACTGCATATATAATATATACAACTATACATCATTTGTTCTATGCTCATTCATTACCAATGGTAAATTCTTTGCCACATTCTTCAATTTGACCCAGACAACTAACTTAGAAAATCCTAGCATTCCTTGATTGCTCATTTTATAGAAATAAATCATAACATAGTCAGATAAATAATTACAAATAATAGGGCAAAAAAAAACACATTTCATGTAATAAAGTTTACACTTGATTAGAACAGAGATTTATCTCATTTACCTTTTAATCCTTCTACTATTCTTGACACAGGTACTCAAATCTACTTTTTAAATTAGAGATCATGATTTAAAATGCTTAGATTATATTTCTAGTATGTCTTTTCTGTGAAAAATGTTAGTTTATAAAACCTAAATATGTGAGTTTAAGTCCGCTAGTCATTGTTTTCCTTTAAGATCAAACTCTCAATTATTTGTTCTAAGAAGCAAACTCTAACGTATTATTAATATTTATTATTTATTGAATGATATATGACTCAATGTCCTTCATTTATTGAACATAATTAAGCGTTTCTAACCAAGGGCACCTGGGTGGCTCAGTTGGTTAAGCAGCTGTCTTCTGCTCAGGTCATGATGTCAGGGTCCTGGGACTGAGTCCCAAGGAGTCTGCTTCTCCCTCTCCTTATGCCTCTCCCCTCTGCTTGTCCTCTCTCTCCCTGTCTCAAATAAACAAAATCTCAAAAAAAAAAAAAAAAAAAAGACTTTCTAATCAAAACAATCATCTGAAAAAAATATGAATAATTGTCAAACGATACCATTAAATTTTAACGATCCTATATATCCTATACTAATAAAGGACATTTTTGGAATCCAACAAAACATTTTATAAAAGCAAAAGTTGTATATGAGAAACTTAAAAAAAAACTTTTTTTCAATTTCTTTGCTTAGTATGATAATTTAATAATCTATATTATGAATACCTATCAAAACATGTGCTTCATTTAAACTGTGTTATCAATACTGAAGTCAATTTCTGATAATGACATCCTACACCTTTCAGGAATAGCCCTGACTACAGAAATAGACTTAGTTCCTAGTGCTGCCTCAGAACTTATACCCTAGTCCTACTGAACCAGGTGTACTTCTCCTGAATGTGCCATATGTCATAGCTCTGTCTGAACATGAAATTTTCATGCTAAAAAAAACGAATCCCTCTCGTCTAACTGCAAAATCCGTTTACTTAAGACTCTGCCGAAGTGTCATATACTGTTTGAAGTACTTCCTGAACTTCCTTAATGGAGCTCATTACTTTCCACTTTTCTGTACTCTACCATAAATATCTCTATTCTACATTTACAGCACCATATTAATGCTTTACCTTCCTGTCTCTTCTACCAGATTGTGATATTCCCAAAGGAAGATGGTGACATAATTATCTTTGCATTTTCCATATTTCATGTCTGATATATAGCAGCCGTTCCAAATATTTATGGTTGAATGAAGAATGAATGATTGAATCTTCTTTTACTGATTTGTCATCTATTTACATTACAGCAATAGACTTGTTATATCTGAGATTAGCAATAGCTGGAAAGTGAACTTCAAAATAAACCAAAAACAAATTTGTTCCAAACCAATTAACCAGTATTTATGTAGCACATGTCTATCATTACAGCCTCTGTTCCTTCCCACAGGGAGTTTCTAGTTTATCAGAATTTCCAATGCAGGTTATGATGTTACAGTGATGGATAGAGGGGCCTGGAAAAATGATATTGAGGGCATAATACCTAGTGGTGTTACTTACCATCAGGCAGCAGAAGCCAACAGAAGTACAAAATGTGTACAGATTAAGGTATTAAATGCCTTAATGAACACTAGCATCAGTATAAGTTTACTGATGTTAATAATATATGCCAATATTATATATTTATCTTCTACTTTTAGGTGTTATACCACAGCCAAGATAAAATTCAAGGGCTATGTTTAGTGCGGGAGATAAAAGGATTTCCTAAATGGACATGGTCTTGCATTAATGGCAGATCTTATCTTCCTGGAGATTACATTGTAGACAGAGAGTACATAAATTCAAAATTACCAAAATAATCACCCATTACACTTGTGATAATATTATATAGCAAAAACAAAAACAAAATCATATATGTCTCCTGTTTTTAACTAAGGCACAAAAGCCATTTTTGTCTCTGAAAGCTTTTTAAAGATTTGGACAATTAGTGTACATTTTCTGTCACCAGAAAAGTCACTTAGTCCAATTACAGGTTCAAAATATCTATAGAATCCAGTTCTTTTTAAAATTAGACAATACTTATAATGAAAGAGGAAACATTACACCTGATACAATAGAAATAAAAAGGATCTTAAGAAACTACTATAAACAATTACACACCAATAAACTGGATAGAAGAAATGGAAGAATTCCTATAAATATACAATCTACCCAGTGAATCATGAAGAAATAGAAAATCTCAATAGATGATAATGAATATGTAGATTAAATAAGTAACCAAAACCCTCCCAGCAAAGTAAAGCTCAGGAACAAGTGACTATATGGGTAAATTTTACCAAATATTTAAAGAATTAACATTAATCCCTCTCAAACTCTCAAAATATTAAATAAAAGGAAACAGTTCCAAATTTATTTTTGGGACCAGCAATTCCCTGATGGCTATAGTCAAAGATATTACAAGAAAACTACAGGATAACATACCTGATAAAAAATCCATAGCAAAATACTAGCAAACCAAATAAACAGGACATCAAAAGAATTACACACTATGACCAAATGGAATTTCCCCTTTGGATGCAAAGATGGTTCAACATACACAAACAAATGTGAGATACTACAATAACAGATTAAAGGATAAAGATCATATGATTATCTTAATAGATGCAGAAAAAGCTTTTGATAAAATACAATATTCTTTTATGATAAAAACTCCCAACAAATTTGATGTAATGGAATGTACCTTGAAAAATTACAGACCATACATGAAAAACCCACAGCTATCATCATATCACAGCTATCAATGGTAAAAACAAACAAACAAATAAACCTCAAACTTTCCATCTGAGATCAGGAGCAAGGCAAGGATGCCCAATTCTCACCACTTCTATTTAATACAGCACTGGAATCTTAGGTAAATTGGGCAAGAAAAAAAAAGAAAGTCATGCTAATTAAGGAAGAAGAGAATGTATCTCTGTTTCTGGTGATAGGGTCTTATATGTAAAAAACCCTAACTTCACAGGACAGCAAATTCTGTAAGGCTGCTATACAAAATATCAGAAATCCCTAATACTTCAATACACTAACACCAAATTATCTGAAAAGGATATTTAGAAAACAATCCTATTTACAGTAGCATCAAAAAGAATAAAATACTAAGGAATAAAGTTAACCAAGGAAATGAAGACTTACATTCAGAAAATTATAACACATTGATGGAAGAAATTTAAAAAGACACAAATAAATAGAAAGATATTCCATGCTCATGAATTGGAAGACAAATTTGTCAAAATGTCCATAATACCAAAAGTTATCTACAGATTCAATGCAACCACTACCAAAATCCCCATGGCATATTTTATTGAACTAGATAAATAAATAATCCTAAAATTTATATGGAACCACAGAAGACCCAAAGTAGCCAAAGGAATCTTGAGAGTGAAGATCAAAACTGGAGACATCACACTTCCCAATATCAAAATATATTATAAAACTATAATAATTAAAACGTAATGGTAATGGTATATAGACATACAGATGAATGAATAGAATGAGAATCTAGAGATCCAGTTGATAAACTCACATCAATTTATCTTTGTCAAGAGTGCCAAAATACACAAGGGAGAGAGAATAATCTCTTCAACATATGATATTGGGAAAACTGATGTCCACAAACAAAAGAATAAAAATAGACCCTTATCTTACATCATATACATAAATTAACTCAAAGTGGATTAAAGACTTAAAAATAAGATTGAAAATGTAAAATTCCTAGAAAAAATCATAAGGGAAAGTGTCATGACCCTGGTCTTGGTAACGTTTTCTTGGACATGACAAAAAAACAGAGGCAACAAAAGCAAAAATAGACGGGTGGAGCAACATTAAAATAAAAGACTTCTGAACAGCAAAGGAAATGATCAACAGGGCAAAAAGTAACCTAAAGAATGGGAGAGGAGGAGTGAGATGGCAGAGAAGTAGGAGACCCTGTTTCAACCAGTTTTTTAAACTGAGTGAAATATCTACCAGAACACTCTGAACACCCATGAAATCAGCCTAAGATGTAGGATTATACACTTCTAAACCTCTTCAGGGATAGAAGACATCAGTGGAGAGGTAAAGCAAAGGGGGAATGCTGGGACTGTTATCAGAGGATAAACAGAAGGGGGAGGGAGCCACCAGAAGTTACCCATTGGAAAGTAATATACCAATATGAAAGTACCCTATGATTGGGGACCAGCATTAACTTGGAGTCTGGTTAAAAGCACTCAAGAAGAGTAAAAGATCTTAAGGGGCAACTGGTGGAATTGGGCAGTCAGGGTCCAGGCCTAAGCCCATGGACCCAGGACAGCCACCACCCAGCAACCACCCAGTGACTCAGCAACAACCTATACCAGAGGTAGTGTGGCAGAGCCTCCAATTTCTGGTCCTTGAGCCCCTGGGTTGCAAAGCTTGCACCACCGCTGGGCTGAGCACATTCTCACCGCCCTCCACCAATGAGGGAAGTCTGGTGGGTGTTCTCTGGAACCACAGCCTTTTGCACTCTGTGCTCACTGCATGACCAGGGTCTGAACCGTACTCCTCACCTGAGCCTGAAAGAGCTCTGCGTGGATGCTAGCTGGTGGTCTCTAGGACCTGCCGGGGGTTTGGACACTCCCAGCCCATGCCTGAAGGAACTCAGCAAGATCTCTAGTTGGGGTGGTTTGGCTGTGACCTGAGCAAACGTGAGGTCTGGACCCCAGACTGCAGTCCAGGCAAAGGCAACCACCAGAAATAGGCTCCCTGGACCAATATCACTCACGGTTTTAGTGGCACAGGGGTGCAAAGACAAGTGGGCACTTCTGGCAACCCTTGAGACAGTGGCTGGGGGGCGTGTACTGCCTGTGGGACATCGCACAGTTCAATAGAGTTTGCAGAGGGGGAGTCTGTGTATTCTGGACCACCCAGAGGAGAGAAGACTGAGGCTTCTCTCTGAGGCAGAGGTATGGGTGCAGTTTGCTTTCCAAAAGCAACAAAAAGCCACCAAATAACTAAAACCTCCAGAGAACAAAAGCCTGAAAAACTGGATTCCACAGAGCCCAGCCCCTTCATAGGGGCAGGAGGACTCAACCCAAGAAAGACTGACTGAAAAACAATGAGGCAGGTGCCCCTCCCCAAGAAAGCCAGGCAAAAGAACAAGAGGACAACCACCTCAGGGTCCCCATAAAACTGTAAAATCCCAACATCAAGAGAAAACAATATAATAAGCCCTTGGTATTGCCCTAAAACCTTTATATTTCATAGATAAAACTTTATTTTTGATTTGTTCTCACTATTGTTGTTCTTTTTAATTTTTTAAATCTACTTACCATTAGAGATTTAATACAACATATTCTATAATAATCTTTTAACTTGAACTTTTTTCATACATATACCTGTTTTTTTCTTCTTTTCTATCTTTTTTTTAACACACATATAGATATAAACTTCAAGGTAATTCTCTTTCCCTAATCAATACTACCCCTACATATAAACCAGTGTTATTCTCCCTTTATCTCTGGAAAGTTGAGTCCTTTAACAAAGATACCAAGATACACCCAGGAAGAACCAAAATAACCTTCCTTGCCCACATCAAGGGTTTATATCCACCCTCCCATCTTTTTCTGCTGTCAGTGTTTCTGTGTATTTATTTTTGTTATGGTATTATATAAATTTTGTCCTTAGGGTTCATTTTGGCTGGGTTTATTGTTCTTGTCATTTACTTTTGTCAGTCTTTTTTTTTTTTTCCATTTTTATTGTATACCTTATACATCTTACTTTGGGGGCTTATTCTGGCTGGGTCTTCCCTTATCTCTCTCTCTTTTTTTTCCTTTTTTCTTTCTTTTTGGTCGTGACTTCCAATAGCTCCAAAGTCTTCCAGGGTGCACCTTGCCTGGATCATGGTTGATATATTCAGCTAATACATCCCCTCAAGCACCTCTCACCAAAATGACTAGAAGGAGGAACACTCAACAGAGGAAAAATTCAGAGATTGTGCCCTCTCCATAAGAACTATTGGATAGGGGACAGTATGATATACTGGATATGGATATACTGTTTATATTGGATATAAACAGTATGTTGGAAAGGGAATTCAGGGTAACGAATTATCCAAGCAATGGTGAGGTTGGAGAAAACCATTAGGATAACAGAATCTCTAAGGACAGAAGTGAAAGGTGCCTGGGAAAAAGTTAAAAATGTTATCAATGAGATCCAATCTAATCTAAATATTCTAACAGCTAGGGTAACTGAGGAAGAAGATAGAATTAGTGATCTAGAGGACAAACTGATAGAGAAAAAGGATCAGAAGGAGGCATTGAAGAAATAATTTAGAAGCTATGAAAACAGGATTAGGGAAATAAATGATGCCATGAAACGTTCGGAAGTCAGAATTAATGGGATCCCTGAAGGGGTGGAGAAAGAGAGAAGACTAGAAGATATAGTTGACCAAATTCTGGATGAAAATTTTCCCAATCTGGGTAATCATGTCCTAGAGGCAGAAAGAACATTTCCCAAGATCAACAAGTTTAGAAAGACCTCGAGGCACTTGATTGTGAGACTGATGAATAATGATTTACAAGAGCTTCTGAGGGAAGCTAGGGGGAAAAGATTCCTTATGTACAGAGGAAGGTCCATCAGAATAATGTCAGACCTGTCCACAGAAATATAGCAAGCCAGAAATGGCTGGCAAGACATATGCAGAGCACTAAATGAGAAGAATATGTAGCCAAGAATACTTTACCCAGCAAAGGTGACATTCAAAATGGATGGAGAGAAAAAGAGCTTCCAAGACTGGCAAGGTTTAAAAGAGTATGTGACCACCAAGCCGGCACTACAAGAAATATTAAGGGGAGTTCTATAAAAGAAGAAAGAACCCAGGAGTAACACAAAACAGAAATTTATAGAGAAAATGTATAAAAACAAGGACTTCATAGGCAACATGATGTCAATAAAAACATACCTTTCAATAATCACTCTCAACATGAATGGCCTAAATGCTCCCATAAAATGGCAAAGGGTTGCAAATTGGATAAAGCAACAGTACCCATCCATATGCTGTCTAAAAGAGACCCATTTGGAACCTAAAGATACATCCAGACTGAAAGTGAAGGAATGGAGAAGGATTTTTCATGCTAATGGGCCTCAAAAGAAAGCTGGGCTAGCGATTCTTATTATCAGATAAATTAGATTTTAAACTAAAGACTGTAGTCAGAGATAAAGAAGGACACTACATCATTCTTAAAGGGTCTATCCAGCAAGAAGATCTAACAATTGTAAATATTTATGCCCCAATACGGGAGCAGCCAACTACATAAACCAACTGTTAATCAAGATAAGGAGTCATATCGATATGAATACATTAATAGTAGGGGATCTTAACATACCACTCTCAGTAACAGACAGATAATACAAGTGGAAAAATCAATAAAGAAACAAGAGCATTGAATGACACATTGGACCAGATGGACCTCACAGATATATACAGAACATTCCACCCTAAAACAACAGAATACTCATTCTTCTTGATTGCACATCAAACTTTCTCCAGAATAGACTACACACTGGGTCACAAATCAGGGCTCAACTGATACCAAAAGATTGAGATTATTCTCTGAATATTCTCAGACCACAGTGCTTTGAAACTGGAACTCAACCACAAGAAAAAGTTTGGAAGGAATTCAAACACTTGGAAGCTAAAGAACATCCTGCTTAAGAATGTTTGGGTCAACCTGGAAATCAAAGAAGAACTTAAACAATTCATGGAAACCAATGAGAATGAAGACACATCAGTCCAAAACCTAAGGGATACAGCAAAAGCAGTCCTAAGGGGGAATTACATAGACATCCAAGCCTCCCTCAAACAAACTGAAAAATCAAGAATTCACCAGCTCTTTTTACACCTGAAAGAACTGCTAAATCAACAACAAATTAAGCCAGCCCCATGCACAAGAAGGGAAATAATCAAGATTAGAGCAAAGATCAATGAGATAGAAACTAGAGATACAATAGAACACATCAACGAAACTAGAGGCTGTTTTTTTTTTTTTTTTTTTTTTTTTAAAGAATCCACAAGATCAATAAACCACTGGCCAAACTAATCCAAAAGAAAAAAGAGAGGACTCAAATTAATAAAATTATGAATGAAAAGGGGGAGATCATGACTAACACCAAGGAAATAGAAACAATCATCAGAAATTATTATCAACAGTTATATGCCAATAAGTTAAGCAACCTAGAAGAAATGGATGCATTCCTGGAAATCTATAAACTTCCAAAACTGAATCAGGAAGAAACTGACAATCTGAATAGACCAATCTCTAGTAACGAGATTGAAGCAGTAATCAAAAACCTCCCAAAAAACAAAAGCTCAGGACCTGACGGATTCCTTGGAGAATTCTACCAAACATTCAAGTAAGAAATACTACCTATCTTCCTGAAGCTGTTTCAAAAAATAAAAACAGAAGGAAAACTTCCAGACTCTTTTTATGAAGCCAGCATTTCTCTAATCCCCAAACCAGGCAAAGATCCTATCAAAAAGGAGAATTTCAGATCAATATCACTGATGAATATGGATACCAAGATTCTCAACAAGATCCTTGCTAATAGGACGTAACAGTGCATTAAAAAGATTATCCACCATGACCAGGTGGGATTTATCCCTGGGATGCAAGAGTGGTTCAACATTTGCAAATCAATCAATGTGATAGAAAAAATCAATAAGAGAAGAGAGAAGAACCACATGGTTCTCTCAAATGATGTAGAAAGCATTTGACAAGATAGAGCATCCATTCCGGATTAAAACGCTTCAGAGCATAGGGATAGAGGGAATTCCTCAGCTTCATAAAATCTATCTATGAAAAACCCACAGTGAATATCATCCTCAATGGGAAAAGCTTGCAGCCTTCCCGTTGAGATCAGGAACACGACAAAGATGCCCACTCTCACCACTCTTGTTCAACATAGTATTAGAAGTCCTAGCAACAGCAATCAGATAACAAAGATAAATAAAAGGTATCCAAATTGGCAATGAAGAAGTCAAACTCTCTCTCTTCACAGATGACATGATTCTTTATATGGAAAACCCAAAAGACTCCAACCCCAAACTGCTAGAACTCATACAGCAATTCAGTAACATGGTAGGATACAAAACCAATGCATGGAAATCAGTTGCTTTCTTATACACTAACAATGAAAATATAGAAAGGGAAATTAGAGAACTGATTCCATTTACTATAGCACCAAGAACCATAAGATACCTGGGAATAAACCTAACCAAAGAGGTAAAGGATCAGTACTCGAGGAACTACAGAACACTCCTGAAAGAAACTGAAGAAGACATAAAAAGATGGAAGACCATTCCATGCTCATGGATCAGAAATATAAACATCATTAAAACGTTTATACTGCCCAGAGTAATCTATACTTTCAATGCCATCCCGATTAAAATTCCACTGGCATTTTTCAAAGAGCTGGAACAAACAATCCTAAAATTTGTATGGAAACAGAAGAGATCCCAAATTGCCAAGGAAGTGTTGAAAAAGAAAAACAAATCTGGGGGCATCACATTGCCTGATTTCAAGCTTTACTTCAAAGCTATGATCACCAAGACAGCATGGTACTGGCACAAAAACAGACACATATACCATTGGAAAAGTTTCAGAGCCCTGATATGGACTCTCAACAATATGGTCAACTAATCTTCAATGAAGCAGGAAAAAACATATGGTGGAAACAAACAAACAAACAAACAGTCTCTTCAATAAATGGTGCGGGGAAAATTGGACAGCTATGTACATAGAAGAATGAAACTCGACCATTCTCTTACACCATACACAAAGATAGACTTGAAATGGAGCTCAATGTGAGGCAGAAATCTATCAAAAACCTAGAGGAGAACATGGGCAGTAACCTCTTCAACATTAGCCACAGCAACTTCTTTTAAGACATGTCTCCAAAGGCAAAGGAAACAAAAGTGAGAATGAACTTTTGGGACTTCATCAAGATCAAAAGCTTCTGCACAGCAAAGGAAACAGTCAACAAAACAAAGAGGCAACCCACGGAACAGGAGAAGATATTCACAAAGAACACTACAGACAAAGGGCTGATATTCAATATCTATAAAGAACTCCTCAAACTCAACACACACAAAACAGATAATCACATCAAAAAATGGGCAGAAGACATAAACAGACACTTCTCGAAAGAAGACATACAAATATAGACATACAAATGACTAACAGACACATGAAAAGATGTTCATCATCAATAGCCATCAGGGAGATAATTAAGATTAAGATACACCTTACACCACTTAGAATGGCCAGAATCAACAAGACAATAAACAAGTGTTGGAGAGGATGTGGAGAAAGGGGAACCCTCTTACACTGTTGGGGGGAATGCTAGTTAGAGCAGTCACTTTGGAAAACAGTGTGGAGAATTCTTAAGAAATTAAAAATAAAGCTACCCTGTGACCCTGCCATTGTACTACTGGGTATTTACCCTAAACATACAGATGCAGTGTAAAGAAGGACCAACTGTTCCCCAGTGTTCACACCAGCAATTGCCACTGTCGCCAAACTAGGGGAAGAGTCAAAATGCCCTTCAATAGACAAATGGATAAAGAAGATATGGTCCATATATACAATGGAGTATTATGCCTACATCATAAAAGATGAATACCCAACTTCTGTATCAACATGGATGGGACTAAAGGAGATTATGCTGAGTGAAATGAGTCAAACAGAGACAGTCAATTATCATATAGTTTAACTTACTTGTGGCACATAAAGGAATAACATGGAGGACATTAGAAGAATGAAAGGAGAAGTGAATTGGGGGAAACTGGAGAGGGACACGAAGCATGAGAAACTGTGGACTCTGAGAAACAAACAGGGTTTTGGCAGGGAGGAGGATAGGGGTTAGGTGAGCCTGGTGGTGGGGACTCAGGAGGACATGTATTATATGGAGCACTGGGTATGATGCATAAACAATAAATCTTGGAACACTGAAAAAATAAAACTAAATTTAAAAGAAAGAAATAAAAAGAATGGGATAAAATATGTGCAAACCATATGTCTAATATTAGGTTAGTACTCAAAATATATAAGGAACTCCTACAATTTAATAACAAAAATAAATAAATAATCTGATTTTTTAAATGGGCAAAGGACTTAAATAGACATTTCTCCAAAGATGACATACAAATGACCAGTAGGGTATGAAAAGATGATCAACACTCTAGTCATTAAGAAAATGCAAGCAAATAAAAACCATGATGAGATATCACTTCATATCTATTCGGACGGCTACTGTCAAAAAAAGAAAATGTCATCCACAAGATGGCTGAATAAGATGTCCCTAACAACATAGCAGCCATCCATGGACCACATGCCTTTTGGGAGATTTGAGATCCAGGTAGGATATGGTGAAATCCCAGTGCAGTACAAGAATGAGAAGAGCCATTTGGAAAAGACAGACCAGCCCCTAGGTGGCGGTGTCAGAAACAGTTCCATAGACCTGAGAATTTGGCAACAAACCCATTTGTCTTTGCTTCTTGTCATCAAAAACTACACTGAGGAATCCAGGAGAAGTCTCGCCTACCAGTGTACCAGGTAATAAGAGTATAAAATTTGGTCCTGGCTGTGAACTCTGAAAATGCCCTTTGAACTGACTCCAGCTACTCTGAGCCACTGTTTAGGAGCTTCTGGAGAACACTGACTTACACAATCACCCGTGAATGAAAGACCATTTATGGGAGTCAAGGAGTCTAGTAGAAGTACAAAACACCATTGGGACAACAACAACAAAAAATCAAAATTGGACACACTTCTGAGGGTAAAAGGAAAAAAATTGACTTTACCTGCATCACTCCCGAGATAACAGAACTCAGTGCTAAGAGATCCCTGATTGACCCATGATTTCTCTTGTTGTAGAAAGTGGCAATGTGTGAGTGAGTGCTTGACCTTCCCAGCTGTGTAGGTTGCTACCAGAGAGGAAAGAGGCCCAACTTTCTCTTGCCTCTTCCACATTGAGTTATGACCTGAAAAACTAAGCCTGATGAGAATCTGGGAAAAAAGAAGCCAGAATTCAAAAAGGAACAGATGAAAAGAATGTAGATTCTACTAATTATATCCATCAGGAGGCCTGCTCATGAACCAGTGGGATGGACACCACCTGTTGATTCCCCCAGCTGGACCATGGGCATCTGCAGTGTCTTGGTACCTCTTCTAAATACCCCATTATGCAATGGCTGACGTCCTGGGTATGCTTTCAACAACAACAAGAGCAAAGCTTTTCTAGGCAGCTGGTGAGAATGTGTAGAAAGTTGGACCAAATTTGTGGACCTGGAAGGGACAACAGACCTGAGCATTTAGCACCACCCTTGGAAAAGCAGAAGATAGTTGTTCATACAGGGCCTGGCTCTAGATGATTAAGAGAAGGAATACAAGCTTAAGAGCTCTGCCATAAGTACATACGCAGATAGGGATGCCTGGGTGGTTCTGTCAGTTAATATATGACTCTTGATTTTGTCTCAGGTTATGAGACTAAGTCTCGTGTTGGGCTTCACTCAGCACAGAGTTTGCTTGAGATTCTTTCTCATTCTCTCGCTCTTTCCCACCCTCCACTCATTTGCTCTCTCTCAATCTCTCTCTCTAAAATAAATAAATAAATAAATAAAACTATATATATATATGTGTGTGTGTATATATATATGTGTGTGTATACACACACACACACATATGTAGCTAACACTAGAGCACCACCCAAATATATTAAGTAAAATTATCTATAGTGGAAAATGATGAAATCTTATATATACAAAATCCTGGAGACTCTACCAAAAACTATTACAACTAATGAACAATTCAAGAAAGTTGCAGGATAAAAAATCAACATTCAGAAATTAGTTGTGTTTTTATACACTAAAAACAATATCTAAAAAAGAAAGAAAATAATACCATTTACAATAGCATAAAAAGTAACAACAGTAAAATTTGGGAACAAATTTAACCAAATTTAAGCCACCTATAGATTCAATAGAATTCATGTCAAATTCCAATGGCATGATTTCATAGACAGAAATTCATGGAAATGCAAAGACCCTGAATACCCAAAGCAATCCTGAGAAAGAAGAACAGAGCTAGAGGCATCATTCTTTCTGATTTCAAACTATTACAAACCTATAATAATCAAACAGTCTTGTACTGGCATAAAAATGGACACAGACACCAATGTAACAGAATTGAGAGCCCAGAAATAAACCCTCACATGTACAGCCAACTAAGGTTTGACAAAGAAGCCAAGAATACTCAAGGGGAATGTATAGTCTCATCCCCATAAATGGGGATGCACAATCCCCATATGCAAAAGAATGAAATTGGACCCCTATCTTACACTACTCACAAAAATTATTCAGAATTGTAATAAAACCCAGTGTGATAAAAGCACGAAGAGAAGAGAGGGAAAAAGCTCCTTGACATTGGCCTTGGCATTGAATCTTTTTTGGATATGACACCAAAAGGACAAGCAACAAATACAAACTAAATAAGTGGAACTACATTAAATTAAAGCAATAAATTTTCTGGGGCTCCCAGATGGCACAATGGGTTAAGCGTCTAACTCTCAGTTTCAGCTCCAGTCATGATCTCAGGGTCATGAGTTGAAGCACTGTGTTGGGCTCTGCACTTAGTGCAGAGTCTATTGAGAGTCTCTCTTCCTCCCCTCGGCCCCTCCCTACCCCTGCTCCTACTGTCCTTCTAAGATAAAATAAATAAATCCTTTTTTAAAAAAAAAAAATCTTCTGCCCAGCAAAAGAAATAATAAAAATGCAACTTACAGAATGGGGGAAATATTTGCAAATTATGTATCTAATAAGGGATTAATATCCAAAATATGTAAGAAACTCATGTAACTCAATAGCAAAACAAGACAACAACAAAATCAACAAACAAAAAAAAAAAAACCACAAAAATCAATCTGATTAAAAAATAGGCAAAGAATGTGAATAGATAATTTTTTCCAAAGAAGAAATATAAATTACCAATAGGTTCACAAAATGATGCTTAATATCACTAACCACCAAGGAAATGTAAATCAAAAGCCCAATGAGATGTCACCTTACTCCTGTTAGAATGACTGTCTTCAAAAATACAAGAGATAACAAATATTGCTGAGGATGTGGTGGAAAGGTACTCCTGTTCACTGCTGGTGGATACAAAAATTGGTGCAGCCAGTAGGGGTAAGAGTATGGAGGTTCTTCAAAAAATTAATAATATAAATATCATATAATGCAACAATTCTATTTCTGGGTATACATCCAAAAGAAATAAAATGAGGATCTCAAGGATATATCTGTACTCCCATGTTCATTGTGGCATTACTCACAATAGTCAAGATATGGAAACAACCTACATATCCATCTATAATGAATGGATAAATAAGTGTGGTATATAAATATAAAATTAATTATTCAGTCATGAAAAAGTAGGAAATCCTGCTATTTGCAACATCATGCATGGACCTTAAGAGCATTGTGCTAAGTGAATAAGTCAGACAGAGAAAACAAATATCTCATTTGTGTGTGGAATCTAAAAAAGACTCATTCATCTTAAATCTTAGAAACAAAGAGCAGAAAGATGGTTGCTAGGAGATGAGTGGTGGAAAAAATGGGGTGACATGAGTCAGAGTATATAAAATTCTAGTTATAAAATGAATAAATTCTGGGGATCCAATATATAGCATGGTGACAATGGTTTGCAATATTGTGGCATAAGCTTGCAAGTTGCTAAGAGACTAGATTTTAAGTATTCACACACACAGACACACACACAAACAAAAGAACAAAGAAAAAGAAGGTAATTATGCAAGCTATGGAGGTATTAACTATCCATATTGTGTAATCATTTTGCAGTAAATACATATATCAAATCAAATCAACACATTGCATAAGTTCGAGAACACCACAATGTTATGTGTGAATTAAATTTCAATGAAATGAAAAAATAGGATGTTTGCACTATATTCATAGAGTTTGGCTTGTAGTTTTCTAATGTATTATGAGAACCTATGATATACCACAGAGGACAGAATAATTAAAACAGCATTGGGATTACCTGGTCCTTAAAGGTTGGCAAATTTCTATGTGAAGTCATTTGGACCTGGTATTTTGTGTGTGTGTGTGTGTGTGTGTGTGTGTGTGTGTGTGTGTGTGTGTTGTCGGGTACTTTTAAACAATTATTTTCTATATTACTCCTATGATTATTACTCTATGTAGAATTTCTGTACTGGGTCAATTTTGGTCAATTTCATAATGCATTTCTGTTTATTTCTCCTTATATTTCTTGATGATCTGCTTTAAGAATGTTGGTGCTATGTTATCCAGTGCATAAATACTCAAAACTGGAGTTTTAGGGCACCTGGGTGGCTCAGTCATTAAGCATCTGCCTTCAGTTAGGGTCATGATCCCAGGGTCCTAGAGTCAAGCTCCACATCAGGCTCCCTGCTTGGTGGGATGCCTTCTCTCCCTCTCCCACTACCCCCTGCTTGTATTCCCTCTCTTGCTGTGTCTCTCTCTGTCAGATAAATAAAATCTTTAAAAAAAAAAAAATCTGGAGTTTTACGTTAGGCTATGTCTCCTTTTGAGAACTATAAAATGTTGTTATTTTTTTAAAAAAATTACATGTTGGAGTGCTTGGGTGGCTCAGTTGGTTAAATGACCAACTCTTGATCTGGGCTCAGGTCATGGTCTCAAGCCCCATGTTAGGCTGCATACTCAGCATGGAGGCAGCTTGAGATTCTCTCCTTCCCCTCCTCACTCCCCTACCCTAATGCATTCTCTCCACCTCTCTTAAAGAAATAAATACATCTTAGAGAAAAAAGAAAAAAAAATATGTATTGGTGAGGATACAGAAAAACTGGATACGATGTTGATGGGAATGTAAATTGGTGAAAGCACTATGGAAAACAGTACAGAGGTTTCTCAAAGAAATTAAAAGTACATCTATTATATGATCTAGCAATCCCATCTGAATATATTTACAAAATATTTGAAATAATCTCAGAGACATCCGTCCTCCTATTTCCATTGCGGCATCATTCACAATAGCCAACATAAGGAAACAGCTGAAACGCCCATTAAAAGATAAATGAATAAAAAGATTGTATATACATGCAAAGTAATACCATTGTCTTAAAAAAAGAAAAGGACGTCCTGCCAAAGGCCACAACATGAATGAACCTAGTACACATTGTACTAAGTGAAATAAGCCAGACAAAGAAGGACAAATACTACATGACAACATTTATGTGAAGTATCTAAAATAGCCAGATCAAAAATAATAATAATAATAATAAAAGTAAAGAAATAAATACATAAAAATAGTCAAATTCTTAGAACTAGAAAGTAGAATGATGGGTGCCAAATCTTGGGAAATGGGAAGTTTCTGTTCAACAGGTATGAAGTTTCAATTATGCAAAATAAGTAAGTTCTAGAGATCTGCTGCACAACATTGTGCCAACAGTAACACTACTGTATTGTGTGTTAAAATTATGAGGGTAGATCTCATTTTCAGTGTTCTTAAAGGAAAAAAGAAAAGAAAATACTTATAAATTCTCTTGAAAATAAAACTTTATATAGAATGAATTGGAGAGGAACATCAAAATCTTTAAAAATAAAACGATATTCTCTTCTGACAAAGTCTATTAGTTTCTATATTCAAGAAATTAGTATTTAACAATGAATGTAAACTTGTTCTTAAATTTCTTGAGGAACACATGATATTATATTTACCTGTGTATTCAAGGTGAAATCCTGCAGCAGAAACACTGATGTCTGATTGAAAATTTAGATATAGATTATTAGATGTACTATTCAACAGATGGGGTATTGTTGTTCCTGAAATGATAATTGAAAAGGCAGGTCAATGATCACATAATAAAGATTACAATAAAACTAAATCAGTTAACTACTAATCAGCCAATAGATTATCGCTGAAATTACGTATTGGTTAAATGTTCTTTCAGAAATTTTTTGATAAAAATATATCTTCCACATTTCTTTTTCATTTTATTGTTTGTGACTATCTCCTAAGAGATAGTCTTTGGATCACTTTGGGATCACTCTAGAGCGCTCCCTAAAAATAGGCAGAACAAAGAGCTGGTTAAAGCAGTAAATTTTACAGTTCACCTAAAATAAATGTTTTTAATTTCATGTGGATTTCAATTTTCCATGCATGAACTAACGGGAAACTTAATTTTAAAGATTGCAGGTGATTTTTATAGAATAGTAACTTAAGATTATGTGTGGATTCAGAGGATGTATTTATTTATTGTCCTTTTTATTTTACATATATATATATATATAAAACACACAAATATATTATATATGCATTTTATGTTATGTATGCTTTTCTATGTAGTTACTTACTTACTTTTATGTACTTACTTCTATGTATTTAAAGTACCTTGATGTATCTTATATTCTGACAGCAAAGCTGGTAAGTAGTGTTTGAAAAATCCCAATTATAAACTAGTGTTAGCCATGTCTCCCAGCAAATACATTATAATGATGTACTTCTGAATTTCTAAAGGAAATCAACTTGACTTTGTTTGATTACTGAGTTGAAAACATAAAATATCTGCTTGAACCAATTACTTCCTGACTATTTGACATTGAGTAATAATTCAAGATCCTTAAGATTACAACTCAAGCAGTTTCAAATGACAAGCATAAAAATAAGTGTCAATTCTATGTTTTTTTTTAAATTGTTTTAAGATAGCATATTATTTGATAGCATTGCAAAATTTTTCTGTAACAGTTACTTTATACTTTGTACAACCCTGTGGACCTTAACCACTCACTGATCCTTCTATAAAAGAAGTCAGGACTAATTCATTATAGAACATATAATTGCTTTGTTTTAGTTTTCAACCTGTTATCTGGCCATAGTATCCTTACTGAATCACTGAAGATAGAGGTAAACTTGACCTGCCCTTAGCCTCCTAGAGAATCTTAGCGATCGAGAGCTTTGGCTCTGGAGCCACACCAGCTAGGTTCCAGTCTTATTCTAACATTAGCTGTACATACTCAGGCAACTTAATCTCTCCAGGCTTCAATCACAAACCAGAACTGCTAGAAAGAGCAAACGAGGAAATGGATGACAAGCCTCACATAGAGTTAGCACTTGGTAAATCAATAGTTGTTGTCACTTTTATTATCGTCATTGTTGTATTCGTTACTAAGAAAGTAGAAACACCTGGGTGGCTTAGTGGGTTAAATAAAGCCTCTGTCTTCAGTTCAGGTCATGATCTCAGGGTCCTAAGATTGAGCCCAGCATCGGGCTCTCTGCTCGGCACTGAGACTGCTTCCCTTCCTCTCTCTCTGCCTGCCTCTCTGCCTACTTGTGATCTCTGTCAAGTAAATAATAAATAAAATCTTAAAAGAAAGAAAGAAAGTATACCTCCAATTTATTCTACACAAATGTATATTCAAAATGTTAAGAGATTTCTTCCAAGAAAGACTTCTACGTTAATCTATATCTAAAATACTTTCTATAACTAAACCAAGTCACTCCTACTCCAGGTATTTCTTCTTTCCTTTTCTCCATGGTGACGCTGAAAAACTGGGTATCATACTCTATTTTAAAATCTATTAAAAACTTAAAACCATTCACACTGATTCAAGTACATCTGAAAATAAGAAGTTGGTGGTTAAGCTATGTTCCTCTGTCTATAGTTAAAAAGTATAATAAAGTAAAAATTAGAGTAATATTTGACTTCACTTTTCATACATTGGAAAAAGCTGTTAGATTATTGCATAAATTACCTTTAAAAACCTTAACAAATTTAAAAGCCTTGTGGTCTTGGTACCTGGGTATATAGTAACTTTATAGAAGTTTATTAATTTCATGGACATAATTTTATATTCTCTTTATTCTCACTCAACAGTACCCTGTAACATTTACCATGTTGTTACACAGTCTCTAAAATTATTTTAATGGTTGGGTAACACTCTATTGAGTAGATAGAGCATAATTACCAAGCACTGTCTAAATTTTAACTATTTAAGGGCACACATATTATTCTTGAACCACAGCTCAGCTGAAAATATTACTATAAAGGCATCAGTAAATAATTACGTAAATATAGTAAGAATATAATAAGGTTTTAAACAGCAATTTCAATGTCATTACTTTTAATGCCTTTCAAACTTCTCACCTTGTAATTTAGCTCCCTGTGTATAGTTTATAACAAGCAATTTAAATGGCCAAATCAGAGTTCTAGGAGCTCTTTTAAAAAGAGAGAGAGATTTTTATATTCCTAATTATATCTCTATTTTAATTAAGCTCAGCTCTTCTGTTTACCTGAATAACTTCCAAGTCGTGGAGCATTGTTGTCTCCCCCATCATAGAAGTCCAGAGAATCCCAATTATGTTCTGTAGCAAAGCTCACAACTTGCACCTGCGAAATAATACTTTCTGATAAGAAAACATATTTCTAACAAGATACTAATATTTCCGTCGTCCCCACCACATTAGAAGAGCGAACTCTGAGCTGGGACCATGTCACTGTGGCCCTTCACAGAAGGATTTTAACAGAACTGATCTCTGCCATTGCGGCACTAGTTTACAGGAGCGGACTTTGGTGAGAAGAGCTGATGGGGCACCTAGTAGTGTTCACTATGGGTATAACACTGATAATGTCTGTCACCATCTCAGAGCATTCTCTGTGGCTATGGGTTGGGGGGGCGTCTGGGTGGCTAAGTTGCTTAAGCATCCGTCTCTTGATATTGGCTCAGGTCATGATCTCAAGGTCATGAGATGAAGCCCCACATGGAGCCAGTGTCCATTCAGCATTCGGCAGTCTAATGGAGTCTAATGGGACTCTCAGTCTAATGGAAGCATTAGACTCCCATTAGGGAGTCTGCCTGTCCTCTCCCTTCCCTTCTGCCCCTTCCCCCATTCTTCTGTCTCTCTCTGTCTCTATAAATGCAAAGTAAATAAAGAAATAAAATCTAAAAATAAATAAATAAATAAAAGCTTTGGGTTAATTAATGTCTTAGTGCCAGGAATCCAAGTGCATGTCCTAAACAACTGGTTAACTTATATTTTGGAGTTTTAGATTCTTGCCAGTTTAACTAGGCTTATACTGGATGTATTTTATTTTTCTTTATTTGCCTAATCTTTGCTCAATTTCCTTTCATTAAAAAAATTAACATTATCCCCTATGCACATTTTTAATAGGTCTCAATATGGATGACCAAAATTATACTCAATAACTCATTTGGGCACATCTTCTAAAGATTATTTTTATGAATGGAGTCATAATAACTAAATTACTGTGAAGGTCCCTAAAGTTGATAAGGGAAATGCTGGAGTACAATTCTCTCCTATTAAATTTTATTTAAAGAAAGAGGCATGTGTTACTTTATCGCCCTTCACTTGGCACAGCTTGAGGTTTGCAAGAACCCACAGGACCCCCACAACTGTGGATGTGATCTTTTTTTCCCTTTTTGGAGTATATATCTTACTGTTTTGGAGGAAGGGAAGGACTAACTCTATTAAAATAAATTTGTATAGCTAAAGTCTGTTATAATTGTAAACACTGCACTCACTCACTAAATAATTGTAACAATGATATTCATTAAAAATTTCTTATCCACAAAATAGACCATCATCATTCTTCCCGTCAAGTGAATGCTGGTGCCTCTTTTCCAGGGGTGTGTGCCACATGGCAACAGATACCCTGCCTGTGTGACAGGCATGAGGCCCAATGGCAACGTTCCAGGCGGATGAAGAATGGAATTAAAGCTGTATGATTGTAATATTATCACTACCTCCTTAAACAATGATCAGTTCTCTCTTCATATCTGAATTTTCTTTTCCTACAATTCAGAGGAAGAAACGATTATAAAAAAAAAAAAAAGGAAAAGAAAAGAAAAAAAAAGTAGAGATTCATGCAGGAGTTGACATTTGAGATAAGCTAAACGTATTGAGTGGTTTTCCACTGAAAGAAATTTCTGAGTTATAAAAATGTAGAGGGGCCAAGCCATGAGGTGGATTTAGTGAACCATTGGTAATCCAATTAGCCACAGGAGGAAGTATTTACATATGAGGAAATAAGCATGCAAAGTTAGGAAAAGCAGAGAAAAGTTCCAAAGAGTCAGCTTAGTGGATAAATACAAGAGACTGTGGAGTGAAGATGCTTGGATTTGCAGCTTCTTGGCTCCCTCCACTGGCTACCATGGAATCCTAGAAGAGCTGTTAATCTCTCTAGGCCTTCAATTACTCTTATAAATCATTGTAGTAAAGGTACCTAATTCATAGAATTGTTGTAAAAATTAAATTAATTTTAGCTGAGAATAGTGTCCAGTGTGTATAAAGGATTTAATATATCTTAGTTGTGAGAGAGATTGGCCAAGAGGCTATAAATACTGAACACCACCACAGTAATTATGTGACTGAGTAGTCCGCTGAAGGTTTTAGGAGGAGCAAAATCTGAACTGCTTTAAGTACTGCACGGCATTGGATGAAAAAAATATAAGTGAAAAGATGATTTCAGCGTCCACTGCAATAGTCGGTGTGAGAAACAATGAAAGATTGAAGTAGGTTGGAAGCAGGAGTAGAAAGGGGGACAGAGATGTCACAGGTGTTGCTACAGGGGAAATTACTGGATTTTGTATAATCTGAATAAGGGAAGGAAGTGAGAGGGAAGACTGAAGAATAATTTATCTTTTTTTTCTGAGCTATGGAGATCAGAGTGGTGGTGAGAACAAAAATGAAACATCTGTAAGAAAGCCTATTATCTTCATGAGAAGAAGAAATTTTGTTTAATTCTGGATACATATGTATAGCAGACTGAATACTGGCTCCAAAAATATCAGGTCTGCTCATCTCTGGTGCCTACATATATTGCCTTACAAGGAAGACAAAAAAAAATAAAAAAATAAAAAGCCTTTCAGATGCAATTAAACTAAAATCTTGAGATAGGGAGATTATCCTGGATTATTCAGAAGGGCTCGAAATACAATCATAAGATAGATGTCAAAGGAGATTTGACACAGACAGAAGAAAAGAAGGCAAGGTGGCCACATGCGGGTTAAAAAATGGAGTCGTACTGTCAGACAGCAAGGGCTGCCACCAGCCACCAAAAAGTTAGAAGAGGCAAGGACATGTCTCCCCTAGAGCCTGGACAGAGGGAAAATTGGAGGGTCAAAGCATAGCCCTTGTCAGCACCTCAGTTGCTGCTCAGGAAAACTGCTTTGGGACTTCTAGTTTCCAGTATTCTGAAAGAATAAACTTCTGCTGATTTATTTATTTATTTACTTATTTATGTAAACTTCTGCTATTTTAAGCTCTCATCAAGTGCATGGGAATTTGCTGCAGCCACAGAAGACTAACACAATTTGCCACTTGGAGTCTGGGCACATTGTGAATGTAGTTTGGCATAATAAACACCGAAGGTGTGGGAGACTCAAGTAAATGACTGAGGATCCACAACGACAAAAAGCCCAATATGAGTCAAAGTAAAAGATTTTTTAAAAAGCAGCTATTGATTCAGCCTTAAGAAAAATCTTGCATTCGATGGAGCTGTCCATCACGGCAACACGATAGTTTTATGAGGTAATGAATTTCCAATCACTAAAACCAGATATTCCTCATATAGACATTCAAATCTCATTTTAATTTGCTTGCTAGATTATATTAACTCATGATGATCATTCTACAAATTGACACAATTAAGTAACGAGTGTTGTTTTCCCAAGGTTATTCACATAAAGAGTGTTCTTCTGCTTGATAACTCTGTTATTATAGCCCTTTTGGAATTCTCCATCAATAGACTTTACTAAAATAGACAGGCAAATGAATACACTAGTCCCTACAAACTTCTCATGTAAACCTAGTATAACAAATCACTCCATTTATTGAAGCTATTTCTAAAGATAGCTCTATCACTCTATATTATCTGGACCTTTTTCAGCATATTTGAATGTTTCTTCTTTCCACCACTGGTTATCCCATTTCATCTCAGAGAGAATTTGATGAATATTCATATAATTCCTAATTCACCCAGATATTCATCCTAACTGAATAAAATAAAATAAGCATTGCTTTAAACCTGCTATAGTAGTCAGGTAGCTTTTAGGCAAAGTTAGTAAAATTTCAAATATAAATCACATATTACATATGTTGTGCATAGGTTATATAATTTCCTATGATTTAGGAATATGTCTAAAATTACCATACATATAAGTGGTTAATTAGAAGAAAAGAGTTTGGCAGTCCTTTAGAGTATTTAAAATTAAAAACCTAGTACACCTCACACTCTGTAAGTCTGATAAATAAATGTTCTGTTAAATTCAAATCCTGTTTTCTAATGTGTGATCATTAAATAAAATGCTTCCTTAGTGGAAGATTTTATAGTGTTATTAATATTAAGAGTCCAACTTTGAGCAGTGTTGGGCTAGGACAAGTGATACACAATGTCATTTGTCTTCAGAGGTCTTAGTTCATCATGCTGCCTTAACTCCTTGAAATAGTCCAAAACTCCACTGCTTGGGGAGGTATTCATTGGTTCATTCCAAAAATATTTACTGAGCATGCTAGCTGCCAGAGCAGACTTAGGGCCCTCATGAGCTTACGGATAATTAAGTAAGCTATAACAGTAAAATGTGATGGGTGTTATAATAAAGAAATTACAGGGACATATGAGAACATACAGCATGGGACTTAACCTTTTCTCAAGTTTATGGAAAGTCTTTCACAGGAACTGTTTTAAGTTGAGACAGAAATGATGACTAAGAATAAGCCAAATAAAGGAAACTCAAGAAGAGTGTTGCTTGCAAAGGGAGAAACATGCACAAAGGCCAAAGGCAAAAGAGAGCTTTCATAAAAAACTAAAATAGTGTAAACAGAAGAGATAAGAAATGAGGACAAAGCACAAAGGCATAATCAACTTGTCAAGAAGTTAAGGATAGAGGGTACAGTTGAAGTATTATAAGCAGGAAAGTGGCATTACTGGGTTTTGAATTTGGGGTTATTCTCTTTGCCCTCTGAGGAATAGATTGGGGGAAAAAAAGAACCTGAGAGAAAGATGACGACCACCCAGTCTTAAGCGGTAACAATTTGGATGGAGAGAAATAGACTTATTTGATTTATGAAAGACAGACCTGACACTGACATATTTCATTGTATCAAGTAGGAGAAGAAAAAAAAAATCATCAAGATTTCTGGCTTCTGCAACTGAATGGATGAAGGATTCATTCCAAGACAGAATACACTAGAGAAGTTCCATAATAATGAGAAAAAATCACGAGGTCAATTTTGAACAGGTTGAATTTGAAATTTCAGCAAGAAATTTAGCTGAACGTGCCCCGTGGGCAGTAAGATATGAGACATGCAACTTAAGTGAAAGGTCTGGGTTAGATATTTAGGTCTGAAACCTAATATTTATTCAGTTCTTCATTAAAAAAAAAAAATGTTTTCTGATGGTCTATTATGATGCAGGTCCTGGGGATCATCAGCCAAAGACATGGAAGTAGATTAAATGGCAGAGAGAATGGTGTAAGTTAAGATGAACAAACACCACACAATCTCTTAAGCGCTGTATCTGATGTGGTGAGTAGAAAGACAAGACCATGTTCCTAGATAGAGAATGAAGAGCTTCTGATATAAAAAATAAAACAAAGTCCAAGAGAGTATTGGTACCGTGAAAACTAAGGAGGAAAACCATGTTTTAAGAGTGACAAGAGAAGGGACGCGATTAGAATGCTGCTGTCAGAATAAGTAGAATGGGCAAAACAATGCATTTACTGACCTATAGGTCCTCAGTGGTTACTATGAGTGGCTCGTTTAGAGCACTGAATGCTAAAGCCACATTGCAGGGCTCAAAAACAACAAAACAAAACAAAACAAAAAAGAGATTAGAGGGGAAATGCTAGGGTTTGCTTTTTTATTATTATTGTAAGCTGAGACAGAAAGGGACAAGTTGATAATATTTAGAAGCTCTAGGATAACCTTCATAAACTCACAACTACATGAAATAGCAAATATTCTATGAAGGTTCTAAAGTTATCACCTGTTTTCAGATTTTCTATACAATCTGGAAAATGGACAATTCTAAAACCTTTGTTCGTTCTACCAGTCATGAGATAGGATATACTTGTTTTCCCAGAATTTTACAGGTTGGCCATAAAATGGTTGCACAGCTAGTAAGAATAAAAGCATAGATCTAAGGTCTTTTCATTTTTTAATGTCCTTTAAAACACTGTAATACATTTCATATCTTCACATTGGTTTATTGACTTATTTTATTCTTAGCACCTGTCAAGTGATTTTTTTTAAATTTTCTGAAAAATTACAAAGATAAATTCAAAAAGGTGATTTTTTTAACTAAAAATTATATTATTAATTTCAGTTTTAATGAATGATTTCTTGGCTGTTTTCCATAGCTAATAGATATCTCAAGTTTCCAGAGGAAAACCTTATGACTCAGTTGGAGAAGTAATCAAGTTATTTTTATGAAATATAGATTATATAATATTTTGTGAAGAATAATTACCTTCCATGGAATATATACAGACTCAGGAGTAAAATGCCATCAAATTATCCAGAAACAACCTCCTTCTAAAACAGAGTAACAAGTCAAATTTCTCTTCCCCAGTTGCAATAATATGCTATATCATGTTGATTACAGACAAGCATCCATGTGCCTTGCTAACAGAGAACTGATTTTGTTCGACTAAATGAGGACAGTACACATCAGAGGAAGCCAAGCCCCTTACTTAATCTAGGTACTTAATATTGATTTGTTTGAGCCAAATCATAATAAATCTTTGCTACTGGCCAGTAGGAATGGATCTGCTTGCAATTTTGATCAATAGTATAGCAGGTAAAGTCTACCGGAAGGATTTCTAAAAAAAAAAAATTTAACCACTGTAAAGGTATGTAAGATAGAAACATTCCATTTTGGCTGTTGGCCATTGCTGTGTAAAGCTGTTACGTCTAGAGCTTCTGTAGCCATCTCAAGATCATGAGAAAAGAAGCTTAAGAACTAAGTCAACATGCTAAAATGGCAGAGAAGAGAGAGAGAAAAAAACCTGGATCAAGGACACACAACTAAACTTCTGAAATAAACAACCTTTACCCCATGATTCCATGTCATGTAGAGCAACATATTTTTTCTTACTGCTTATGTCTTCTTGAATTGGTTTTCTGTTTTTTGCAGGTGGGAAAATTAGTAAGTATCTTTCTATTCACGTTCAACCATGCCCCTGAAAAGCACTGGCTAAACCTTTAGAAGTAACCTGCAACCTGTCATCTCTGAAGAGGATTAACTTCAAACATACAATGAAAAGGAGAAAAATTTAAATTTCCTTACTTGAATGCCAGCTCCCTCTGGCACTGTGATCTTCCATACGCAATTCAGATTGTTGTCATAAGGCTCAGGGTATCCAGGAGACAAAATAGTCCCTTTGCGCTTAGTTAAAATTCCACCACAGGGCACTAAAAGTAAAGCAATTCAAGAGAGGGAGTTAATTCTAATGCAAAGGATTAAAATAAGAGAAAAGGTCAGAGATAACATTTTAGACAGATACTAGAACTGCAAACACAGCCAAATCTTACTATTTTTTAAAACTCATAAGAACAATGAAAATTAAATCTTTCTCCCTAAAAACTTTTAAAAATAATTAGATGACATGAATGAATAACCTTACAATGGCATATCTAAAGTCATACAACTATTAACTCAATAACAGACTATCACCTCCAGTACTAAAAAGTGCAATGGTACATTTGCATTAAAATCGCTCATGTCTAGAAATGGAATTTTTTGAAGGATTATCTTATATTTATGATTTTTTTCTATATGCATCCTTTAAAGAGTAATAGCATTTCTTCAGGAGTAATCAAGGTGATAGCAACACTTATACAGAGCCTGCTGTTTGCCTAAGACTCTTAAAAGCAGTGTACAGATTTTTAACTCATTAAAGCCTCTCCTAACAATCCAATGAGATATAAATATTCTCTTTATTTTACAGGAAATAGAATCACTAAGGAATTAAATAACTTGCTTGAGATCACAGAGCTAGTAAGAGATGATGATGAAATTTGAATACTGATAGTTTGGCTCCATAGTCCATGTCCTTTGGTAGAAGAGGAAACTTGATATGAGGCCAGTCTGGTTATTGCCAGTACAGTATGACAAGAAAAAAAATGTGTAGACCTGCTCTGAAGTCAATAAAGGCCTCTATCATTTTTTAAATGTACTAAGTATTAATCTTAAAATGCTCTTACCTTCTATCAGCTTGGCTCTGGGCATGACTTATCTTACAATGTTAAATACTGTGTGATGTTAGATATGTTCCTTATACTCACTGAAACTCAGAAATTTTGTATGTGAAATGATAACGCAGTTGTTTAAAAAAGGACTTTTGTGAAAAATATATAGATAGGATAATGTACATAAGGAAGCTAGCACATTGCTTGGAACACAGGGAGAGGTCAATAAAATATACTTCCTTTTATTATTTCCTTTACAACTATTATTATTTTAAATACCACTGGCACTCTGATGCTTGAGCATTTGTTGTTGTCTCATTATAACAGTGGGATATCAGGATATACCTTTTATAATAATTTTTAAAAAGTTAGTTTTCTGCTGCTTCCAAAGCCTAATGCAAAAGCATAGGGCAGTTACTCAGAAGAGTACTACAAACGTTTTTAATAGTGTAAGAATGTATCTTCAAAGAAAATTATTTTGTTGTAATTTCCTAAAAATTTACATTATTGCGTTCTGTATTAATTCAGGTTAAATGGATCAGGAAAAAAAAATAGCTCCTTTAAACAAAAAGTCAACAGTTTTAGATGACTTAAGAAATGACGTGCTAGGAATGGAAGAATATAATAGAGATTCTTCTATAAGACTTCTATAATAGAGATTCACTCCCAAAAACAGATTAAAAATAAGTGATTGATGAAGTGCTGATTCTGAGTTCAAAGAAAGTACGGTTGGTCTTCTACATTGGCATTATCCTACCTGACTCTTATATTTGTCTCGGTTACTACAGTAATCATACCAATGGGCCTCGTCACAGTGGCTATGCTATCCATGTAATATGTCTCATTATTAAAATGACCTTTTTAAAATTAAAATTTGATCATGTTATTTCACCGTTGAAAATCCTTCAAAAAATCTCCCTGTAGTGTCAATTCTAAAGATAAATACAGCTAACTTTATCGGTCTCTAACTGCATCTTCAGGCTTATAGGTACTCATGGTTTCCCAATATGTCACTATCACGATCCCCCTTCCCAGTTCAACCTACTGAACTAACATACTCTCTTAATAGTGATTTGGTATGTCCTTCTCCCACGTAGCAAGCACTACCATCCATGGTCATTCAATGTTGGTTTTACCTATTTACTTCTTTGCTAACACCCGTATTCGTTAAGTGTCCCACAGTTTTCCATAGCACCAAGTTCATTCCTAGAGAGCTCTGTTATGGTATAGCTCATGTTATGTTTTCATGTACTTCTTAATTTTAGGCTCTTCCAACACACTGAAGTTTCAGAAGATGAAGCAATTCACTATTTGTCTGGAACTCTGCTCACTGTGGCGCCAAGAGTCTAACTCATTTACCCTTCACATTCTAAGGTTTCCTTCCCTGCTGCTCCAGTGACAAATCCCCTGTTCCTCACTTTCCAATCTGTCCTCCATCCATTTCATCAGTCTTTTGTCTTCACTCCATTGAAATGACTAAGCCAAAGTCACCAAAATACTCTTGTTGTAATGTGTTGTTATTCAATTCTTAATTTGCATTTTGCTCAATCTCTGAGTAATTATCTCCTCCTTTTGATCACTTCATCTACCTTGAGCTTTTCTTTGGCCACAAAGACACCATATTAGCCTGCTTTTTTCTATACCACTGGTGATACAATCAATCTTCTTCTTCCTCTCTTCCTTTTTTTTTCCTTATCCTTTCTTCTTCTTTCTTTCCTTCCTTTCTTTTCTTCCTTTTTCCCGTCCTCTCTTTCCTCTTTCTTTCTTTTCCTTCCTCTCTCTTTCTTTCCTTTCTTTCACCTTTTCCTTCTCTTGTCTTCTCTTCTTTTCTCTTCTCTTCTTTCTTTGTAGCTTACCCTCCTCCCTTGATCTTTTAAAGGTTGTATACTCTCTGACCTAAGCCGTCTTCTCTTTTCTTTCTAACATCACTTAAAAATGCCATCTATTTCCATGTCATCAATATAGTAGGACTACTACATGTCTGTTATCTCAAATTCTTACTTTTGCTCAGAATCCTGCTATAATCTGCCTAATAAGCCTCTGAAAACTAATAAGTCTAAAACAATGCTCTTGAAATTTTATCTATACAATTCTCCATCTCAGTAAATGTCACTATCACCTAGCTCTAAGCCAAAAATCTAGGATTCATTCATCTTAATTTCTTTTCTTAGATTCAAATTCACATTTACATCTATGGTCGACCTATCAGTAAACTTTCCCATTTCCATTTAAAAAAGTATATCACAAAGCTTATCAATTCTCATCCTTGACTATGACCTTCCTATCAAAATTACCCTTATTTATCCTCTCCACTATTGCAATTGCCATTCCATCCTCGTGCTCCTACGCCATCCCTCCTTACAGAGTGATGTTTTAGAAAGTAGCTCAATGAATTCTCTCACTGCTTAGAGAAAATTCAAGTGTCTCACATACTTTGAGGGTCCATATGACTTGGCCTCCACTCTGCTTCCCCAGACTCTTCTATCATGCTTGCCATCATTCACTCTGCTCCAGATACCTGGGATTCTTGTCTTTTCTTTTTTTTTTTTAAAGATTTTATTTATTTATTTGACAGACAGAGATCACAAGTAGGCAGAGAGGCAGGCAGAGAGAGAGAGGAGGAAGCAGGCTCCCTGCTGAGCAGAGAGCCTGATGCTTGGTCCATCCCAGGACCCTGGGATCATGACCTAAGCTGAGGGCAGAGGCTTTAACCTACTGAGCCACCCAGGTGCCTCAGATAGCTGGGATTCTTGCTGTGGCTTGAACATGTCAAGATCTGTCTCTGCCTCATAGTCTATACACATGTTTACTTCAAAGATTTTATAACCCCCTCCATTCATTTCATTTGTATATAAAACAGCCGCATGCCCTGGGTGTCTTAGGACCTCCAACCCTTTCTTTACTTTTCTTCATAGTACATACTACTATCTGAAAGAAGAGAACACATCACTGGTGTGTTGCTCAGTCTCCCTCTACTAAAATGTAAACTCCAAAAGGGCAGGAATCTTATCTTGTTCTTCAAAGCTAGATGAGAGATTGATACTTGGTAAGAACTCAGTAAATTCTTGGTGAATAAACTGTTGACAGTCTTGTATATCTGTGATATCTGTGTATATATTGTGGTTATACGTTCCTGTTCATCATTTCTGCATTATTCCTTTCTCCTAGTGATTTCCTAAATAAGCCATATATAACAATACAAAGTTTCATATTATTGTGTATAAAAATACTATAAAAGTATCCCCAGCTATACATTACTATACATAGGATATTTTATAAAGTTTCAATTACTATATATATTATTTATCTGAATATTTGTTTCCTATTTTAAAAGATACATATATCCCTACTGATCAGTAATACACTATATAACATGGATTACGAGAGCAATGGGCTTTAGACAAGCATCCTGTGTTCAAACCCTGATTTTACTTTTATCTGTAAACCACAGAGTTTATACTCTCTTAAGAGAAACAATCTTATCTACCTCCTGGTATTGGTATCAACATAAAAAAAAAAAAAAGAAAAATGAAAGAAAGAAAGAAAATGCTTAATAGTTCTTTTTATAAATACTAATTTCTGTTTATTATTATTATTATTTTTTAAAGATTTTATTTATGTATTTGACAGATAGAGATCACAAGTAGGCAGAGAGGCAGGCAGAGACAGAGGAGGAAGTCTGCTGAGCAGAGAGCCCAACGTGGGGCTCGATCCCAGGACCCTGAGATCATCACCTGAGCTGAAGGCAGAGGCTTTAACCCACTGAGCCACCCAGGCGCCCCTATTTATTATTATTTTGAGTAACCTTTTCATGGATGGATAAATGGATAAATAAATGAATCAGTGAATGAGGGTTCAGCTCCTCTATTTCCTTATCAATTTCTCTACTGCTCTAGAAAAGATGATATAAATGGGGTGTTGTCATGGAGAAAATACAAGTAAAAGTAGTTCTTTCTGAGATTCTGAAGTTTCTGTGGGGGAGGGGAGGCAACCAGATAAAGGTGATGGGATAAGCAGCTAATTAAAGACTTTCTGCCTAAGGGCAATAAATGGCAGGTTCAGGGGCTTTTCAAAAAAGACCTCCCACTAACAAAAGTAATTATGCCTTAGGCCATATATTGTCAGAGCTATTAGTGGCTGCAGGGGATTATTTGAATCACAGAGTCTCAGAGGGAGGACAGCTTGGTGTTTTATGAGACTGAAAATTTTAAGAAATCTGAAGTGTAACAAGGTCAAATTTGGAAGATAAAAACTCAGTCTTTGGCATATATTTTTCAGTTTTATATTTATTCCAAGCCCAATGTTCTTATCAAAATATCATTGTACTTTATTATAATTTGCGTAAGAATGGCTGGATATGACAGATTTGTGCACAATTACTAAGTATCACTTAGATACTGGTCATTTAAACTTGTAGGTCCCCTACCTTAGTATTTGACCATGTTAACTGTAAGGACCACCCATCTGTCATGACTAATGGGGCTGTTTTTCACTCAACGGTTTAATTTTAGTCTGTCAGTTTTTGCAAAATTATGGAACATTTCATTGTGTTTTACTATAGCCAAAAAAAAAAACAAAAAAAAAAAAAACAAAAAAAACACAAGGAAAGTGTTGGTAACCATAGTAAGAACCATGAAACTAAAATAATGCAGAGGAGATGGAAATCATTAGGAATGTGGAAAGCTGCCTTCTTTTGGTTTCAGATGGATGCCCACTTGGCTTAAGTTGTTAATTGAATATTCACAGAATAGTAAACATAGAGAAAATACAATTATAAAATCTGGTAAATAGATTGTCAAAGATGATAACTAAACTGTAAAGAGTAAAAAGAGAATTTGTTCTCTCTCAGAATAAAACTACCCAGATCATATGTAAATCTATTGTTTGCTCTTTCCTACAGAAATAGTCTCGGAAGAGTTCCAAACTTCCATGGCTTGTAAAGGTCTAAGCAAGCAAAGTGAGCAAGAGCATCAGTATCTGGTGAGGAGGGTATGTGTTGTAATGAACACTGGGTATTATATAAGACTGATGAATCACAGACTTGTACCCCTGAAACAAATAGAAAAAATTAATTAAGAAAGCCTGAAATTGAAAATACATGCCCCCCGGACTTGGGAAACTGTCCAGTTGTTTGACCTCTACAAGAATTCAGGAAATTATCATAGCTAATTGCTAAAATCCATTCCCTGAATGAAAGTTTATTGACTATGTATTATATGCCAGGTCCTCTTTTGGAAAAATATAAAAACTATAGTGTCAGGACAGAGGTGGACAAGAAAGACTAAGAAACTAAAAACAAAACAAAATAAACAAAAAACAAAAACAGACAAAAAATCTCCCAAACGATACGTAATATGGTGGATGTTTGTCATTAAAGAAAAGCAGGGTAAAGGCATAGAATAAATGGAACTTGGGTAGCAGAAAATTATTTTGGATAGGATATTCAAGGAAGATTATCAGTTTGAATGAAGTGATGTAGTAAGCCTAAAATTGGGAATGCATGTTCCAAGCAAAAGAAATAGAATGTTCAAAGATCTTGAGGCAATTAATATTTTATTCATGACAAATGTTGATGATGAATTAAAATTAAAGATAATGCTTTGGGGTACCTGGGTAGCTCAGTAGGTTAAGCATCCACGAATTAAGCAACTCTTGATTTTGGCTCAGATCATGACCTCAGGGTTGTGAGATTGAGCCCCACGTTGGGTTCTATGATCGGCAAGAATCTCCTTGTCCCTCTCCCTCTGCTCCTTCCCCTCCCCACTTCAAATAAATAAATAAATGCAATCTTAAAAATAAAACAAATAAAATTAAAGATAATGATTTGATACTAACCTAAAGATGACTGGGTATTTGACTCTCATAGTTGAATCTTTAAGGCATCAAACCTTTTCCTTTTTTGAATATTTTAAGACACAATTATTTTTATTCAGAACATTTTGAAGCTAAAAATATTTACAATTAAAAATAGAAATACATGTATATTTTCATTTGGCAGTTAGATCAAATAGTAGACACTAAACTGAGTTATCATCTGAGTGCCATTTAGAATCACCACCCTTCTAGTTTTGGACTCAATTTTATCATTAAGATAAAAACATAAACCTTAGTAATAATATAGGGGTTTTCTTCTACTTTAAATAAAGATGATTTATTTTTAGCATTTAGAATTTGTATTCTTTTTATCCCACAATATATTATTTTTCTCTCTTTCTCTCTTTCCTTTTCTTATTCCTAAAATATCCTTTTGTTGGTGGCATGGTTGGAGTCGAGGATCAAACCAGGCCCTGACTTGTGTCTCCTTTAAAGTCTGGACACCTTGATAATGGGGTAAAGACAGGAAAGTTGAGTAACACTGAGAAAGGGTCCATGCTATGTATCGTGCCCTTGCCTATGTGACTTCCCACACACTCTCCCTACAAAAGTGAATAATGTGGTCAGGGTCATGAATTCTTAGTTGGTCCTTGTTGTTCCTATACCTCCCATAACCCACTCCCTGGTTGATTGTCTTGCTAATGGCTTTAGCCCAGACTACCTGGCATCACGAGGTTGGCTTGTAGTTAACGTAAACTTGTTATAGGAACTTCCGGTCATCAACTAAGTACTGATGTATTACTTCTCCTATTGCAGTCTGCCTTGTAAATGCTTGTAAGATGTGGAATAAAATCGGCACTGTTGGACATCCTCCCCAGTGTCCCTCCTGGCCCCATCTCTTTGTCTCTTAATTTCTTTTCACCATCCTCTTAACCCTCACGTTTCCTGGTCAATTTGTCACACTGGCCGCAACATCCTTTCTTTCATTTTTCTGGTTTTATTCCTTCTTTAATGTCTTTTTATCTCTTCTTCTAATCCTGTCTCATTTTTCATATTTTCATAGACAAAAGAAATTTCTTTGAATAATCAAGTTTTTTAACTTTTCAAGAACAGAAGGAAAGTCTGAATGAAAATCTTTGTTAAATATACATAGTCAAAACCAATTACAGTCATATTAATCACTGTTTAATTTTTTTTTCTTTCTTTCTTTTTTTTTTTTTGATAATGAGAATACAGCAGAGGGAAAGAAAAAATTGTAAGCAGGCTCCATACCCAGCTTGGAACCCATTGCAGGGCTGGATTTCATCACCCTGAGATGATGACCTGAGCCAAAATTAAGGGTCAGATGCTTAACCAACTGAGTTACCCAGGTATCCTACCACTGTTTAAATTTTAACTTCATTAATTTTATACTTTCACATATAATGAGAACAAACCAAATCATTAACATATGCCTTTTATTTTAAATCAGTTCCTTTTCAACCATTTGTCCTTAAATACGGCAATTGGTAGAAAGAAATTTCAGTCTCCCAAAATTAAATATTTTATTAAATTAATATTTTAATAACAATTTTTAAATGACTGCTATTTTAATTTTAATAAATATTTTATTATTTTAATAAATAATATTCTATTTTATTTTAATAAATAACTGCTATTATTCTCAAAAAAATTGTTATTATATGTCATCCAATGTCTTTTTTTAAAAGTTTTAAGTGCAAAAAAAAATGTTACATTCAAGGGACCTTAAATTATTAAATTGGAAAGGATGATAAGAGTCCATGTGTTTTGCCTTTTTAAGATATAAAAATCTCCTGTGGAAGATAGTTTTTATATTTATTAACTTTAAAATGTTATTAAAACATATCAACAAATGAGAATCAATAATATCAAGCCTTTTGTCAGTACTGTGTGTCAATTCTATATTCTAGATCCAATACCTTTAGAATTAAAGTTTTATCTCCTGCTTCTGTGAGGGAAGATTTGGAAACAACAAAAACAACTTAATTATTGAGTACTTACTGGATTCTAAGAACTAATTGTCACAATAAACCTACAAGGGAATTCTCTTATATTCTTGATTTATTGATATGGCAATTGAGAATAAGAAATTGTGTAAATTTTCCAGGATCATGTAGTGACTCACCCACATCTCAGTGTTAAAGTCAGAGCACAAGACTATTATTGCCCAAGACTTAATTAACCCTTATACTAAGAACTTAGATTTCCCAGCTGTGGGAATTTTATTCGGTTTTACATGATTATTTACAATTTTCCCCATTAACATGATAAATAGACAAATAGAACCTTTAACAGATAATTTATAAAGTTACACTTCAGTACTCTGCATTGATAACAGGTTCTCTGAACACTCAAACTAGAGCAATAATATTTAAAGATTAATGAGCTAGTTTATGAATTGCCAGATGTCATTGTATCATTCTACTTTTATAAAAAATGAATATTTTCAAGGAATTTTCATTATGTATATGAAACTAAATGAAGACAGTTACTTACCTAGTTACCTTCTATTATACAGTATTGATATTTTCTATCAATACCTACATAAATAAAGTAAAAGTGACACAAATTATGTAAATAATTACCAGGAAAAGTGAGACAGAAATAATGACTGATTCTTGATATTTATAGAGAAATATTAAAAAATCTATTGTGATGCTGAAGAGATTTATTATTATCATGTGTCTGTCTTCAATTATTAAGCTGATTTAAAGCAATGTAATTTCTGATTTATGCATATTGCATGACTAATTTTGGCATAGACATATAGGAACATTTCTCTCAGCTCATGTTCTTTAGTTTAGGATAATTTATTTATTACTATTTTATAAGAGTATGAAGTCAGCATATATTGTGGCTCAAAAGGAGAAACATCTGTTTTGTCTGTATGAGAGTATAAAAGTACAGAAAGGGGAAGATCTGTTGGTTCCATTAACCCTACCCAGCTCCATGCTAGCTAAAATACTGGAGGGACATTAACTCCCAATGATTTGTTTTCTTGTACTTGTTGACTGTCAAAAATGTATTTCAATAGGATAAGAAATCTCACATTATATGTAGATATCAAATAAGAAGGAATTAGCTTATAAATCAAACCCTAAAAAGAAGCAGTCCTCTATTATTTAGGCTGGTATGGGGTCAGAAAAATTTAGTTACTGCCCCAGCTCCACCACCCACTATGTCCTGATAGTTTAAAAATAACTATTTTACCTCCCTAAAACTCAGTTTCTTCAACTGTAAATTCTTTTTTTTTTTTTTTTTTTTTTTTTAAAGATTTTATTTATTTATTTGACAGAGAGAAATTACAAGTAAGCAGAGAGGCAGGCAGAGAGAGGAGGAAGCAGGCTCCCTGCTGAGCAGAGAGCCCGATGCGGGACTCGATCCCAGGACCCCGAGATCACGACCTGAGCCGAAGGCAGCGGCTTAACCCACTGAGCCACCCAGGCGCCCCAACTGTAAATTCTTAAAGTAACTTTTCCAATTGGTTTGCTGTAAGGATTACATTAAATATGTATGTAAATTGCTCAGCATGAAAGCTGGCAAACAGAAAGGATTAAGTAATTGCTAATGGTATCAGAAATTGTGGCTATTTAGCTAAAAGATGAGAAAATTGGAGAATCATTTATACCCTTCTACTGATTTAAATTATTTTTATAGGTAGTTTTCAACAAAGAAAAGAATAACAGAATAATAGCTCCCATTCCACTTATTACAGTGGGCAGAACTAAAATATTTGGTGTAAGAAAAATGCCCTGTGAAATATGCTAGCTGTTTCTGTTTTGGGGCTGGTGATAACAAGTTCCTAGGAAGACCACGCAACCATTCTTCCTTACTTTATATTCATAATAGCCTTGATTTTTACCATATTCCTAGCACAATTACTAATAATGTCCTGATGTGGATGGAAAACACATGATACTTAGAGCAGACATATCCTAAACAATTACATCTTCTATAAATGGTATCAACAGAATTTACTCCTTCCTCAGAGAAAATCAGTATATTGATTCACAATTTGAAAGCACACTTTAGTTTAATGAACTATGAGCTAACATTATATTAAATCTCTGTTAAAACATGGTAAAATATGTTTTCAAAAATTAAAAATTAAAAATATTGATGCACATAATTTCTTTCCAGGTATGGCGTCTGGGTGGCTGGCTCAGTGGCTTAAAGCCTCTGCCTTCAGTTCAGGTGGGTCGTGATCCCAGGATCCCAGGATCAAGCCTCCCATTATGCTCTCTGCTCAGCAGGGAGCCTGCTTTCTCCTCTCTCTCTCTCTGCCTGCCTTTCTGCCTAGTTAAATAAATAAATAAAATATTTAAAAATAAATAAGTAAAATACATTTTATATACTTATAAGTGTATATGTGTGCATATATACAATCATGTCACTCTTTGAAAAATTGGAATTGGGATTATTAAAATAAAAACAAAATTTTGCTTATCTTTTATTTAAATAATTCTTCCTCTTATTTTGTAAACCACATACCAATATAACTTTAATGAAAAAATTCAATTCGCAAGAGCTATTTCTTAACCTGAGATTAAATTTTACCATTCTTCTTTTAAAATAATGCTGTATAATCAGGGGTACCTATGTGGCTCAGTCATTTAAGCATCAGACTCCTAATTTCGGTCTGGTCATGATACTGGTGTCCTGAGACCAAGCTCTGCCTTGGACTCTGTGCTCAGTGTGGAGTCTGCTTGAGATCCCCTCCATCTCTTTCTGTCCCTCGCTCCCCACTAGTACATTTTCTCTCTCTCTCAAATAAATAAATCTTTAAAAAAATAACATTATACCATGTAATCAAAGAAAATAATTTTCAGATATGCTCTCCGGACAAAAGAGTAATAAACTTCCTAGCATACCTTTTCCATATCTATAGAACTATACAAGAGCCAAAAGTCATTGTAATGAACTTGAAGTAATATAAAATTCTAAATTTTTTGTGGTTTAGGAACTATTTTAATCTGTTTAATATAATTTGACAGGATTAAGAGCTTATAATTTTAGAAAGTGTATATTCTATTTACCAATTTAAATTAGATACAGTCTTACAAAAATGAAGTTTTAAACAATTAGATTTCTGGCTAACTGTATGTATTCCACTCATCAAAAATGTATCACTTAGACTTATGAGATCTCTTATTTTGTATTTTTTACACATATTTACAAATAATAGATAAAAGAAAAAAAGATTTATTTTCTAATGCATATTTTGTAATTCTTTTGATACCAAAATAGAATATGTTAAAAAAAAAATCAGCTTCTGAGATCTTTAAAAGATATATAAATTCTTTACATACTGGCTTAGGAATCTCTGCATAAAATTTTAGAGATGTTTATTTCAACAATCCCATATTAGTAGCATTCAAATTTTGTGTTACTGGCAATATGTGCATATATCTTCATACATCTAAATCAATAAATGAGGAAACTATCCAGCTAATTCAACACAAAATATTCTTCATTGATCACATTATATCTGAACTACAGCAAATATCCATATTTGCTTGTCCTATTTAGGTACATCATAACTAACGGAATATTTAAAAATTAAGGTATAACTATTAGATCTAAAATAGAATTATTGATAGATGCAAGATAACTAATTTTGATATAAAATATGTACAGTCACAAAGCATTCAAGTTTACATACTCACCAATACAGGTAGGTAAGGAATCATTCCATTGGGCCAAAGAATTGGGCACAGTATCACACCTAATTGCAATGGATCCATAGAGAATATATCCTGGATTACATTCAAAAAGAACCAATGAACCAACTGCAAATTCATTGCCAATCCTTCTTCCAAATCTTGGTTCAGGCACAGAGCTGCACTGTGTAGAACTTGTTCTAGGAACAGCTGTGTACAAATAATTACTGATTTTAATTTCATATTTGGTAGAGAAATGCAGATTTCAAAATGTAGCTATTTAAACAAATTTCAAAGAAATCTTTACTTTTTATCAGCACTGAAATTAACAACTTGAATATATTTCTAAAAGTTCTAATATTCATACAGAAAAAATATAATTTAAAATGAATACTGCTATTGTCATCAAGATTTTTTAATTAAAAAAAAATCTTACTTTTAATCCTTTAAACAACATCAAGTAAGTTTTTTTTTTTTTTTTTTTTGGTTTTACTAAACTCATTAATATAACAAAATAGTTTGAATTAGGTATTTCCATTTACAGGATGATGACTGAAAGATATATTTTTTCTTTTTAAACTAGTATACCATGTTCCAATATGTGTCAGGTTACATGAGGTAATGTCACATTTTATTTTTCAGTATTTCATAGATTTAAAAAAGAAAATAAACATTGTACTAATTTCACAGTTTGTTCACAAACTTAATTGTTCAAAATGTGTTTGTTATTGAATATAATTATGTTCAAGGCTAAGTATAAGTCAGACAGATTAACAACAATAGAAGTTTTATTTAATAATCATACAATATCAAATTTGAAATTGCTTTTAGTTTTTATAGGTATGTACTTCGATTGTGACTTTTTTTTTTTTTGGTTTAGTAAAATAGAATGATAACAGGATGTTTTTTCTTTTTAAAACACATACAGATGGGATTAAAGAGTTTGACAACAGCCCAAAAAATGATATGATGAATTCCAAATAGACTGATTCCTCTTATGTGACTTGTAATAGTGCCTTTTTAAGTTCATAATATCATATACTGTTTAATGAACGAATACTATTAAAAATGAAACAGTAAAATATTATAGACATTATAAATGGGATAAAGTTAATAAAAGTATCAAATCATGTATGTTTATAAATTTCTTAAAAATAAAGTTCAAGTTACATTTAAGAATAAATACTACATGTTCATACACAATTAAAACAAAATGTTTCAAATTATAGCCCTTAATATTTTAATGATAATGTTGAAGCTTGTCTATAAAAGGCGAGAAGAAACTGTGTAAATAAGCTTTCAATTGCACAAAAATATTTAATAGCCGTGAAGAAAGTTTGGAATCTCCTGAGAGAATGAAAAACTAAAATTTTAGAATGAAATAATGATTTCCCTGCTTGTCTAAGTACATCAGCACAAAATGCTGTACATTTTTAATTTAGAATGCTAGGCTATGGGAAAAATAGAAGATGCAGAGAGTGAAGAGTTGTCAGAAAAAAATGAAAACAATATGTTGGAAGGAAAGGAAATCATACTTGAGAATGATGATGGAAACAAAAGGTCCCTTTTAACTTTGGTCAAATTAACAGTTTTCTAGTGATGCGGGAGGAACAGGGCGAAACTTAAAAAAAAAAAAAAAAAAACAACTAAAACCAACTTTGATCTCTCCTATATGGTTATGAGGATCTCATCATTAATAATTCTGAACATAGCATGAGGAAATTGATATCATTCCTTAGTGTGTTTCTAGGCTACAGGGTCACTTACCTTGATAAACAAAGTGAAATCCCTTAGCTGTTATTGGTCCAACTGAAGTAAATCGAATTGTGATCTGATTACCTGAACTCAGTGGAAGTGATTCTCCTACTCAACAAAACAAACACTAAGATATCATAAATAATTTCATTCAGTAAACCTAACAAATTATATTAATTTACACTGTTATTTGAAAATGTCACTCTATGTTCTATCAAATTACTTTAAGATAGCCTACTTCTGACAATATATTTTCTTTGGGTTCAGTTTCAATCTCAACCTTTTTACCATAAGGCTTTTATTACATTTTGATACATATTGTCTCATTTCAAAAATAATCCTTAAATATTTTATATTACATTAAATACCACAGACTCAGTGACTAAATATTATATTTACTTGATTACAATCCCCCAAAATAGTTGGTTATATTTTTCTCAAGCGTTTGAGTTACTATTGTGTTTCTATTTTTGTTTAAAATAAAGAGTGATTCTATTTTCAGTTTATTTTTCATATGGATGACATAAATCTCAACTTTCACTCTAATACCAATCAAAGTCAGTCTTTAATCAATAACTGATGCATGGCAGTTCTATTAAAGGATACCTGAATGGGATCCTGAGAGGGAAGATAACAGAGAAGATTGCTGAGTTGGCCCATCATACACCTCAACAACATCGTGGAGTGATGTCTGGAAAAATACAAACTGGCCAAACACCACTGATCAACAGGAACCAGGAGAAGCAAACAAATCACCAACCATCCAAAAACGAAAACAAAAAACAACAACAAAAAAAAAATAGAAAGAGGAGGAGAGAGAGAACAAAGTATTACAATATAATACTCATCTTTTTTCTACCTTTAAAAGAGGGTAGGTGCCAATTGGTTGATATGCCTAACACACATATCTCAGGTCATAAGGTAATGACCATGGCCTAAAAGCAATAAAATTTTTTAAATACTATTTTTTTAAAAATAAATTAAATGGGTATAACATTTATCTGTAGATCAGAAACCGTAAGGTTGGTGATTAATACTTTACGAGAACTCTGATTTTTCCCATTGGTAGTTTGGTTCTCATCACTTTGTGACTCTCTTCTCTTTTTCTAATTTTTTTCTCCTCTTTTATATAAGATAGACAATATTTTAACTTAGGGGGATTTCTTTAGATTGCTTTTAAAATGCTGTTCTGCTATAAGTAATAATTTCACTGGAAAAATATCAGCAAGATACTTTAAAGGTACAGTGTTTAGTTTACATTTTGACTTTAAAATGATTCCTAAGCATTGTTAATATTTTGCCAAAATCAAGAAATTTAATTTATAATTCCTCAGCTATTGAGATATACAATTTTACAAAATGGTTGTTTTTTCGTGGTAAGTACCGATCTAAAGTACTTATCAATAGATATTTATAAAGGTCTCTTTTTTGTACTTTTCCTTTAATTATATGTGAACTTTACATGTAGAAATGACCCAAACTATAACTTAAAAGAAATAACCTGTTCCAGAGCAGAAATAAGCTTGTATTTTGGGTTATTTTAAAAAAGAAAAAAATAATAAAAAATTATCCTTAAAACACTTTTTGAATAGAAAAATTATGGCATTTAAAAGAGTACTTTTTTAAGTTTAATAATGATAAGACAAAGTGATTTTTATAAGCTCAAAATCACATTACTGTAATTAAACTATACATATATATTTTAAAGTTCATTATAATTTACACTTGAGTCAAGGTGATGGTAATCCTCTGATGGTCTTGAAGACAGCCTAATTCATCTGAAACATGCTGAGTTTTTCATGTGAACACATACACATAATACTGTAAACAAAGATACACTTTTTTTTTTCTTTCGTGCCTGCTAAAATAAGCTGGTGATCTCAGTCCAGTTCTTTGTGAGGTAAAGGGAAATGAAAGCAGAGACAGAGTTGTTGCTTTGAACAATTCCTACACATTCCTGGGCTATTTTTCATAAATAATCCTCCTGAAAACATTTCTTAGAAGTTATGAAAACACATTTATGTTTCTATTGAATCAGTTACATGCATTCTACTTTTTTTAAATAGTTTACAAGTCATATGACATTTCAGTCCAGACCTTTTTAAAAGACCCATATATTGGTCCACCAAATTCCAAGCCATTTCCAAAATATTCCAAAAAATATTAAGTGTTTTTGCATTTTTTTTAGATTGGTGCTTGATCTGTTTTCAACAGTGTCTTTGAAAGTTTCTACTATAATGCAGATGTTGTCATTGCCTGTCCAAGTTTCGTCCCCCCCCCCCCCCCGCAATTGTGTTAGTCTAATGATGGGCACTTTGCTAAAAACACTGTGCAACGAGGCTCTTGGTAGATAAACTATTCTTTCTCTGTATCTTTTTTGGGAAGACATAAGAAAAAGAAACTACTTAAATTTAACATCGTTTAACCCTTTCTGCCAAATATTTCAAATATTTCCTTAGGAAACATGCCCAATTCCCAAGCAAACCACCACATTACAAACAATATCTAAAAAAAACCCCAAAAAACAAAAAACAAAACAACTCCCCTTCAAACAAACGAACAAAACAACAACAGTTATCTAAGGGTTTTTCTAAGGAAAAAAAAGGAAAAACAATGATTTTTCTTGTTTTTAGACTCTTGTTCATAACTATTACCTTCCTACAGACAGACCAGAATTTTGTGTCACTTGTGAACTAGATATGTTAAAAGGGTAACTTCTAACAATAGAGACGTAAACACTGCATATTTGTATCATGTTAAGTAATGAAAACTGTGGGGCATGCCCTTGGAGTGTCCTTAGTAACTTAGGCCTGCAATTGGTGGTGCTCATTTTGAGATGACAGAGGGGAGAACTGAGAAGGGCATGGGATAAGGAGTGGACTGTTGAATCTAGCCTCATTAGCACTTATAAACTAGTAGTAAGCTACTACTCTTCAACAGGCTCTAACTGCAATAACTTACCCAATGGAAATCTTAACTTAAAAATAACTTTTATTAGGAAAAAAAAAAGTTACTCTGAGAGTATACTAAGCCATTATATGAAAAGTAAAAGTTTAAAGTATATTTTTGCATAACTTTTCTGTATTTTGAAAAATCAAGAACACCTGCATAGTGATCTGATTTCCTATACATTACCAGGTTAAGTATTGCCTCATTAAATTACGTTAAGAGCCCTAACCAAATATTTCTCAGCTAGAAACCTCAAAAATTAATTGGTAAACCTTGTGTTTTGCTTCCCCAGGCCATCCACAAATGTCTTTATTTAGTTAGTTTTCTTACATTCACACAGCAGTAGGTCTTCTGCTTCTAAAATATTCTGAAGGGCCAACTGTACCCTTTGCATGGTTGAGGTCTTTGTAGGAAAATACTGTGAAAGACTTTAAGATGGATCAAAAGATAACTGGATGTTGTGTTGGGTGAGATGTTTTTTAGCCTACCCTTCTGGGTCACCTGTGTTTTGCGGGGGGGGCAGTGGCGTATGCAATGGTTTATTGTCCAATGGACAGACCTGTAAATTCATTTCAGCATTCCATGCTTATCTATATATCTATGTATCGATCTGCCTTTCTATCCACTGATCTATACTTGGCTATTGAATTCTATATTAAACTACTGTAGTATTTACTAAAACCCTCTTTAATTCCTGAGTTAAATAAAATTTTTGATAAAAAAAATTTTATAACATGTTTACTTTATATTTGCATGGGACTCAACTTATACTCTCTTTAAAAAACAAAACAAAACAAAAACACTGATCTACATACCTCAGGCTAATGACTGGACCATCATTTTATTTCTAGGACTACAATTAACCCCCAAAGTCTGGGCTGATCAGGCCATCTGAAATGATTAGCGAGCCCTCTGTCTTCTTTCTCTTAGTTTCCAACAGAGATACAAAGTTCTATGCATCTCAGCTCCAGGGCAGCTTTCCCTCTCTCTGGAGATCTGCTTGTGAATATCAAAAGGACTTTGTTCTCAGGCTATTAGAATAGGCTATAAACACTAAGCTGCTTCTTAAGGGAAGCACCACTGTAAGTAAATTTTTCCCCTTTCTTAAGCATAATAGATCTTAAAAATAATGTTTTAACTCCTTTGTTATATGTGTATTATTGCAAGTTATAAAAAAGAAGAAAAGGGAAGCCTAATAAGGCAGAAATAAACATGTAAAATACCCCTACAAATCAGTCTATGCAAAGAATCTATTTATTATCTCTGAAATTACTTCTGAGCCTCTATTTTCCATATACTTTATTCTAGAATACAGTTTGTTAATCTAACTAATATTGTTGATTCTATTCTATGAGGTACCAGAAACAACGTGGGTCAGAAAGCCGACTGGTCCAGAGAGTTTTTCTCTTAGACCCCATTAACTGTATTTGTAGTCATTCAGGTGGCAGCTTATCTTTACCTATGGAAAGATATTAAGTCAGCCAATTAAATTAATTGTAAACCAACAATAGGACATGTTGGGCACATCTTTTAATGCAGATCATTGCTGTGCTAATTATTTAATCCATTCTTAAAAGCTAGTCCTCTACCAACCACAGAAGGGCAACATGTAGGAGGTGTTCTAGGCTGCATTAAAAAAAAAAAAAAATTATAGGGACGCCTGGGTGGCTCAGTCGGTTAAGCCGCTGCCTTCAGCTCAGGTCATGATCTCAAGGTCCTGGGATCCAGTCCCGCATGGGGCTCCTTGCTTGGCAGGGAGCCTGCTTCTCTCTCGGCCGCTGCCTGCCACTCTGCCTGCTTGTGCGCGCTTTCTCTCTCTCTCTCTGACAAGTAAATAAATAAATAAAATCTTAAAAAAAAGTTACAATTTAAATTTTTTAATAAAGATTTTATTTATATATTTGAGAGAGAGAGTAGTGAGAGAGCAGGAACATGGGGAGAAACAGGGAGCCTAAGGCAGAGTTCGATCCCAGGACCCTAAAATCATGACCTGACCCAAAAACAGACACTTAACCAATTGAGCCGCCCAGGTACCCCTACAATTTAGATTTTTAAATGTCACTTAGTCTGCTTAAATCACTTAAATAGAGAAAACCTCTCATTTAGATCAGATTGATGGGCTATTCACCCTAACTTTAAAATTTCCTAGTTCATTTCAAAGAACTCAGAATGAGACAGGACATTGTGTTTATCTATTTTTCTTTGTAGATAAAGCAAAATTTATTTGACATCTAGTTTTTACAGTGTTCTATCCAACCAGGATAGAAAGGCGGGGGTCCATCTACTGAGACAGTTTGCATGATGCAAGTGCTCACTTAACTAAGTTTCAAAAAACATTTGTTTCCTCATTCTGCACCAACTCTGCCATCTCTCCTTTAGCCACATTTGTTTAAGTCATGAGACTATCCATTCTGCTTACTTTAGCCATTTCAAATGTACATCAATAAACGATGAAAGGGTGGCTGGAATGGCATAAAGAAATTTCTGAATATTAACACATCTCCAGAATTAGAAGGCACATTGCAGATCAGCAGTCTGCAGTATCTTGGTGGAAGTATCTTGGTGGAAAACAGCACAGTAGACAGGTGAGGTGTGACATCATGCACGATATGGCTGTGTGCCCAGAGGAGGGTGCATTTGTTTAGAACATAAATAAGTAGTTCTCTACTCTCGATTGCTGCTGAATGTTCCACCGTTGCCTAAGCAAGTCAGAAACTTGGAAGTTGCACTTAATTCTTGTACCATCAAAATAACTAGCTAGGGCATTCATTGTACAGAGGCTCACTGATTTAGCAATTAACTCTAAATGAGGATAATAAAACAAACATGGACACGATTGATGTTATTCAGTGATTAGGATTGGAGTTATCGAATTAAAAATAAATATTGAGTTTATGCAAACACAGAAGGGTTTTAATTTTGCCTTTGTCAATTTTGTTTTCCTCTCAGGAAGGAATCAGTCACAGAGTATCCCAATGGCACACTAGTTTTAAAAGGAAAAAAAGCCTTCAGACTCAGATGAGACCATGACGAAAGGAGCTGATCTGACCATTCCTGTATATGGTAAAATTAAATGTCTAAGAGTGTGTGGTAAATTCAGGTCTCATTCACACTTGCTTTGATTGTAAAAGGGATCAGATTTGGTAGAAGAAGGCAAGGAAGTAGGTCTCTAAGGGCAGTGACAGACTGTCATTAGATTTAGATGGACTAATGCTTTAAAATCACAAATCTATGGGTCTGGAATGCCCCTATAAAGATATGAAAACTAGCAAATGAAGAGTTGGGTCAGATTCTGGAATTGGACTTCAGGACTGAATCTAGGATTCAGGATACGAGGCAGTCTCTTCACCTTTCCATGCCTCAACTTCCTCGTCCATGAAATAGGGAACAATAATAGTACCTACATTCATAGGACGTCGATATTTATAAAACACTCCGAACAAGCACCTGAACACAGTAGGATGCATTAGTTACTACTATTAGTATCTTAGCCTTGTAAATATATATGCTACTAATTCAATCTGAAAATTCAGTGGTAGGCACAAGTTAATTGACCGTCGAGGTTAGATAGCGTATTTTTCCCCCTCATACTCTCCTTTCCACGCATGCATATTTAGAACAACGTGTAGACTTAATTGGGTCAGAAGAGCATTCCAGGTGTTTTAATCAAGGTTCATTGAACTCATGATTTCAAAATGGCTATGCTCTTCTCTGTCACTTGATTTTACATTGTGTCCTTCTGGGTGGATTATGAAAGTAGGATGAGTAGTTTTCTATATGGACTAAGAAAAAGGGAGCAAGGTGAGAGAGCGTTCTACTTTTGTTTTAGTTTGTTCCCTTCATCTTAAGTCCTAGTCCCTCTGTTGCAAAAGCATTGAAATACTATCACAAAAGAAATAGTTCCCCACAGAGGGGAATCTGGGCAGGAAAAGGAAAAGAAAAATATTGTAAATTCCTATTAGATCTCGGCATGTTTCTCAACATGCCTGTTATCCTTTTCAAAATCTATACATTCTTTTGTATTCTAGGGTTCATTTTGATTGTATTAGGCACTCAGCTGGTTAGTTGCTCTGTGAAAAAATTGTAAAGAAGTCCCCCCTTGTTTTGCTCAGCTTGCATTTTATTCACCAACATGGCACAGAAGAAAACACACATGTGCACTCACGCTACCAGCAGAACAGAAATGAGACTCACATCAAAGATGTATTTGCAACTGTACCTCATTATGTGTACAAGCATAAAAAAATGACTGTTGGTGACATACCAAAATGTTTCACTACCTTTATATGAATTTTGTCTCATACTTTTCACCTCATATGAATACTTCAAGACAATATTATAGAAATGTCCATGTATGCAAAATAATTCCTTTTAGTAACATATATATACAGTACTCTTTTTTCTCTATATGCTCTGACTCTGAAACTGCTTATTGTATAAAAAACTCCAAGGTTGCTTTTGGGATATAATGGTCACTTGAATACTTTATGATTTTAAAATCATTCTCATTTAAAGATGATTACAAGTATCTAATTAAAACCTCAATTTTATGAAATACATATATATAGGGTGAAATATTATACATAATATAGTACATAAAGTGATATATATATATATGTGTGTGTGTGTATATATATATATATATATATATATATATAGTGAAATATTTTAACAACTTATTCAAAAGCACCAAAAGACAGAACATTTAAAATCAGTCCCAAATCAAAGTAGTGTGCTACTTATTTTCAAAACATCATCTATGGGGTGCCTGGGTGGCTCAGTCCTTATGCATCTGCCTGGCTTAGGTCATGATCCTAGTGTCCTGGGATAGAGCCCTGCATCGGGCTCCCTTGTTGGCAGGAAACCTGCTTCCCCCTCTCCCACTACCTCTGCTCATGTTCCTGCTCTCGCTCACACTGTCTCTCTCTCTTTTTCTCTCACTGTCAAATAAATAAATAAAATCTTAAAAAAAGAAAGTCATCTAGCACTGGAAAAGTTTGAGTAGAAGTTGCATTGATATAATAATAATTGAGAATTTCATCAGTATTTTGGAAACGTTCACATTTTCCACATATCAGTTAGAATCCAAATACTTATGGTTATTATAATACAATACTAGTAAACTATTAACTCACAATGAGGTGCTTTACACTAAGATAGCGTTTTAGTTAAGGTTAGTCATGTGAATCACACTAATTACCTATGGGCTATTTAAATCAGATAGAAGTTTGCCTCTACCATAGGTCCTGCAGTCAATCTTGCCCTTGAGCAAATAACAGCTACGTTAGTCAGCATCTCATAGACTACCATGAAAACATGCTGGTTCTGAAAAGAAGTATACCAAAATCTTTTTATTGCAATTTTGTAATAATCAGGAAAAGATGTTATTTAAAAAACAAAATCATGTTTCTGACCAGGGTACCCAATTATCTAGTAACCTAAGTAGCTCCAGAAATCTTGTCCTGTTTTGAATTTGTAACAGTAAACAGGATAATTTATTTTCCTGTTAGCAGTTTCCTGTGTGATACCTGTACCAATCTATAAGCTAGGTTTACTGACTAAATCCATGGTATTTACTTTCAGGCTTCTCTGAAGCTGGGTGTATATACTGTGACCATTTGCTCATCACAAATTTTCAACTGTCTATAACTTCTTTTAAACATATGGGCATTATTTAAAAAAAAAAAAAACCTTATAGCAAATGTAGTTCAGTTTTTTTTAATTGTTTCAGGAACAAATATCTATTCAACTGCAAGCCAGCAGCTTATCTGCAATTTGGCAGTTGTAACATTTCCCAATAGCTGAAAATTAATTTGGTGTTCAAAAAGCAATGAAATCAAGAAAAACACAATAAACAATTCTACTGCATGTTTAAAAGAATTAAAACAGAAAAGCAAAATTAAAAGTTTAAAGTGTTACAATATTTTATTAGCACTTTTATTTTGAACTCAATTTCAATTTGGATGAGTATTTTCCTCTAACCATTCTTAAGTCTTTTTTTCTACACATTTGGCAGAATATATCTGCCAAATCCCAATGAGGCCAGACAGATTTAGGTCAGGAAAATATTCTCATGTGGACTATAACATAAGCTAGTGGAATTTTTTTATTATGGAAATTTCCAAACATATACAAAGTAGAGAGACTAGTAAAATAAACACCCATGAACCCATCCGTCCAGTTTCAACACTTTTGAACATGTCCAATTTTGTTTCATTTCTTCTCTCCCATTTCTCATATATCCTCAACCTGGGAATACTTTAAAGCAATTCCCAATATCCTACTCCCTTTTCATAAAGGCTTCAATATTACTTCTAACAAATGAGGAATTTAAAAAATAACCACAACTAAATACTGTATCTAATAAAACTAACAATAATTTCTATAATTTAATAAGCAGTTCTTGATTTCATTTCCTGATTCTCTCCTCTCAAAAAAAATATATTTATATATATATACATACATATATACATATATATGTATACATACACATAAATATACGTATACATATATATGTATATATGTATGTATGTATGTGTGTATATAAATATAAATATATATATTTATATTTATAATTGATTTGATTAACTCGGGATCCAGACAGGATCCACACATTCTATTTGGTTGCCTCTTCCAATGTATGAAATCTCTGACCCCCATCTTATTCCAGATGTCATATACTTGTGGAAAAATATGTGTCTTCTGAAGGCAGAAGACTGAAGTAGGATAAAACTCAACTGATCAAATTTTCCTGTCATCTAGGTTTTTCTGAGAGTTAATTTGATGAAGCTACTATGAACAAGCTATTTTCTGTGCCGAACACCTCTGGAGGTGCTGCTATATGGATACAATTCCTGATCCTCTGAAATCCCATTTCAATCAGAGCATTTTGTTTCTCTGTTTTATTTAAGGGACTTTCACATACGATTCAGCATTAAGCCTGGATTCAAATTCTTGCTTTCACTGAATTCTTTACACTCTGCATATTGCCTCCTACGCATGCCATGCCTTTTCTGCAGGCTCAGCACCTCGAACCCCTCAACTCTCAAAGATCCCCTGCCTAAGAATTCTCTAATTGGAAAAATTTACATCTACTTTAGGATGACAGATGGAGGGGTTCATCATAGGGCATTTTAAAAGAATTTCTCAGTTAAATTTTTTTTTTCTTAATAAATAAGGTATTATATATCCTGTAGACTCAGACGTTATTAGCAGTAGATTTTAGAATTGAGAAGAGTAGCAGGGACAGCTCTCTTTGCCCATTGGTCCTGTACTGTGCTTTAATAAAACCACCTTTTTGCATGAAGAAGAAGCAGAAGCAGAAGGGTGAGAAGAAGAAGAAGGGTGGCAAGAGGATCTGGTAAATAATTTTTGTTCTCATAATGATTTACAAAATAAAATATTAGTAATAAAAAATCTGGGATTTGCAGTTCTATACACCTGGATTTGACCAGCTTTGCTATTCGGTGTTGTATGACCTTCACCAAGCTAGTAAACCTTCCTGAATCTTTTTCCTAAACTACAAAATAGTACCAACTCTAGGATTGTTGTAAAGATTAATCTCTATAGCATCTCGCTCAGCAGGTGCTTAATAAACACAATATCATACACACACACACACACACACACACACACACACACCATACCTTGTGACCTTTGTAATCTCTTATTTTAAAAAATTCTATATATAATTATATAAATAAATCAAATTAAGCCTTATTTTTTTAACTCTACCAAATATGATAGTAGTAATAGTAGTAATCTTAACAATGAAATCAAATAAGCATAATAGCATACCAATTTTGGTAGACACCTTATCATTCATTTAGTCCAAATCATCAGGTGTTAAAAATATCCTTTTAGTCCTTTAACCTTCCTCAGAGAATACATATACACATATTGAAGCATAAAAGAGTTATTGAAATAAATCTATAAGGGGCACCTGGGTGGCTCAGTGGGTTAAGCCTCTGCCTTCTGCTCAGGTCATGATCTCGGGGTCCTGGGATTGAGCCCCGCATTGGGTTCTCTGTTCAGCAGGGAACCTGCTTCCCCACCTCTCTCTCTGCCTGCCTCTCCGCCTACTTGTGATCTCTCTGTCAAATAAATAAGTAAAATATTTAAAAAAAATGAAATTAATCTACAGGATATGTATTATTCAAAGAACACACTGAATTCTGCTAGAGGGAAACTGGTCTTGGTCTTATTTACTGTTTCAGTTCTCCAAAAGACTTTTCTTCTATAGCTATTTTTTTTTCCTTCAGAAATTGTCTCAAACTATTATATTGTCCATAATTAAAGATAGAAAAAAATATTTTATGCTAGTCTGGAAACAGCTACTCTTCTTCTTAGTACACATAAAGTAACTTATCTCATTATTATTGTTGTTTAAAAAAAGATTTTGTTTATTTATTTGAGAGACAGAGAGTGAGTAAGAGAGAGAGCATGAGTGGGGGAGAGAGTGGAGGGGCTGAACAAGAAGCAGCAGCAGACTCCCCACTGAGCAGGGACTGCTCCCTGGAGTCCCAACATGGGACTCCAGCCAGGGATTCCAGGATCATGACCTGAGCCAAAGGCAGCATCTTAGTCAACCGAGCCACCCAGACGCTCCTCACTATTGCTGTTTTAACATTTTTACCACCATTCTTGTTGAACTTATCACTGATTTTTGGCAATACTATTATCAAAAGCATCTAATATTCTTCCAGAACTTCATTCTAAATCCCTTACCATTATTAAGTTAGTTATTATTTACTATGTGCAAAATACCATACTGTTGCTGAGAAACTTACAAATGGAAATTCTAGATATATTGGTAAATTCTGATATTGACAAATATTGATAAATTTGTTTCTCATATAAAGATTTTTGACCAGAAAATCATTTAGGTATACAGACAAGGCTGAAAGAAATTTGAGATATTTTTTTTTCCTTCACTTGGTGCACAATTTACAACTGATGAATGAATTATGTTCCAAAAATATTATCAGAAGACTGTTAAGACTTTAAAATGTATGTTCTCATAAAACAATGTAAAAATGACAGGTGCCCAGATTAACTCAGAAGATCAATTTGATCTAAAATCTCTGTAGTTCATGAATATAATGGAATATTTTAACTGTACAAAAGATTTCATAATCTGTCTCAATTCTTTGTTTTACAGAAGAGGTAACTGAAGTACTAAATGGTTGAATGATTTGTAACGATAATCCTATAGGAACATGCATGCTAAGCTCCAATTAGAACAACTAGAAATACCCTGCAGGATTTGGGACTTCATTGGGAGAAGAAAAGTCAAAGACCCTAGACATAAATAACATAATTACTACTCCTGCATGGAAAACACTGCTTGATTCTTTTTTTTTTTTTTAAGAACAACTGGCATACAATAATATATATTTCAGGTGTGCTATGCACAGTACAGGAATTCAATATCTTTTACATTATGAAATAGTCACCATAACTAAGTCCTTCCATCTGTCGCTATACAAAGTTGTTACAATATTATTAACTATGTAGGTTAATATACACATATTAACTATGATAAATTTAACTTTAAGTTAGGCACAGTAAGAGATTAACAAGAAAACTAAAAATAAAATCAAACAATTATAACATTATGCTGTAATAAGTTATGTAAATGTGATCTCTCTTTCTCTATCAAGATATCTTATTGTACTGTACTGACTTCTTGTGTGACGATGTGGGATGATAAAATGCCTACATGATGAGATGAAGTGAGGTGAATGATGCAGGCGTGATGTACCCTTAAGCTATTATTGACTTTCTGACAGTACCTCAAAATAGGACCTTCTGGGTCTTGACCACAATTCATTGCAGGTAACTAAAACTGTGGAAAGCGAAACAATGGAGAAGGGGGGACTGCTGTATTCAAATTTCGTGGGTTGTCTAGATATGTCAGAATCCTTCTAAATATTCTAAGTTACTTAATAAGCTACAATTCCAATGGAAATATCTCATATTACAGCATAAAAAAGCTTTTTAGTTACACGTGCAAAATTTATTCAAAGACCTGTATAAAGCATTTAGCTTTTAAAAGAAGCTGTGTGAAAAATGTGTTTTGGATTGTCTTCAATGGAAAAATGGTTGAAAATTAATCATTTTGTATCTGAATGCAAAACAAGCTAAAATAGCATCACCTCAGTTCTTCCCAAACTACTTGTAGGAAAATTTAACTGTTCAGAGCACTGATCAGTGCTAGACACAAAGATAATTTAAAAATATGACTTCAAAAAAGAGCAAGCTATTTACTAATTTGTTTTTTATTACCATAACAAAGAATAATTAGTAATGCACTTAATTAAATATTTAAAACTAATTTATAAATCACATTATTATTTATTAAGAACATATAAAGATATAAAATACTTGTGCATGTGAATCACTTTATATTATATATGGGTTAAATAGTTTACAAAACCATAGTAACTAGCTTCAAAACACAAATGGAATATTCTGTTGTGGTTTTTTTTTTTCCCCCCAGTGGATGAAATCTTATTTTAGTAGAGACTTTAAAAGTCCCCCTGGAAATCAAGGATACAATATGTAATTCCATAAAATTATTCAACTTCTCCCAAGTATGTCTGACCTTGATCCAAATTACACTCAGATAAATTTTACTTCTTTTCCTATTTCCACTCTTCTATTTCTTTTTTATTTTTCATTTAATAAGAATTTTGTTTACATCATTCTTTTATATCAATTATGCTGAATAAATAACTAAATTTTATTTTTTCTTTTTTTAAAGATTTTGTTTATTTATTCAACAGAGATCACAAGTAGTCAGAGAGGCAGGCAGAGAAAGAGAGAGAGAGGGAAGCAGGCTCCCTGCTGAGCAGAGAGTCAGATGCTGGGCTCAATCCCAGGACTCTGAGATCATGACCTGAGCCGAAGGCAGAGGCTTAACCCACTGAGCCACCCAGGTGCCCCTAAATTTTATTTCTTAATTGTTAATTGTTAGAGAATGTTTACAGTTAGATTATGCTGGGCCCCAGTCAGCACTTACCATTAAGCAAAGAATTCACAGGTAAAATTAGACCATTATAACTTATTTTATATATGATATTCCAAAGTAAACAAGAGATCCTGAAAACCTTTGGATTGAATGCTGTAAAAGGGTTATAAACCACATGTAAAAAATACATGTAAAAAATACACGTGGTTTATAATTAAAGTTTTGAGAATCAGAGCTATTAGAAATTTACACAAAATTCTATTTTTATACATTTTTTCATGTTTAGATAGATATAGTGTATTAAAAGATATTCTGACTTCAATTTGTGAATTCCAAATTTTCTTTCAGGTTAATTTGGACTATTTGATGGATTAGATAATTTATTTAGATTCATTGGAGGGCAAAAAGGAGCTGTGAGAAAAAAATCTAAATGAAGCGTGTTGTCATTGTTTTATGGCCACATTTGCTATACTTACTTATGCTGGCAGAAGATTGATGTACACTGTCAGGTTTTACCTATGATGACCTGAGCAGTAGGCACTATTACCTTCATTTTGAGGAAGAGGAGACTAAGGTTCCAAGACCACCCCTACGGGAACTTGTGTAGCTCAAATTCATACTCACTTTTGATCACTGTAGTAAATAATGGCATATCAAGTATACTGGACACAGACTGGATCATTTATTCACATTTCTTCTTCCATATGATAAAACTATTTTCATTAATAATCAGAAAGTGAATAATAGATAATAATGGCCAGAAAGAAATACAGTGAAATTTTTTTACACTGTTTGTATAATATATATGCTTATATATACAAAATACGTACAATAGTATACACACACACACATATATATATATAATATGTGTCATTGTATAATGGCATGTATTATAGTAGTAAAAAGTTCAAAATAAGAAAATAAATGTTATGGTATAAAAAGGAAAGATGTAATAGAGCAATATTTTACTTTTATGAATGTAATTTTGAAAAACATGAGAAAACAAACCCTTACTAAATTTTGTACTCTTTCAGTTATTTACATCTTAAGCAGAAATAAAAATTGCAGGTGTTTACCTAGGATGGATTAATTGAACTAAGTCAAATTCTGCTTCTTTGCCTGAAAATCAGTGCTCTATCATAATGATACTATTTGAATGAAGGAATAGATAGTCATCAGGGTTGGAGATGTGAACTATAGTGAACCAGAATGATTCTAAATTATTAAAAATTTACTTTAAAAAATGATTGTGGGTGCTTAGTTTTAGTGTATCAAGGGCACAAATATATAGTAAAATAAAAATAGAATTAAGACAAAATAAAAATACTGGGAATTGGTGTGTGTGTGTGTGTGTGCATGCGTGTGTAAAAGGGTATAAAAATTAATTGCATATTTCGGGTGCCTAGGTGGCTCAGTCGATTAAGTATCTTATCTGCCTTTGGCTCAAGTCATGATCCCAGGGTCCTGAGACAGAGTCCCAAGTCTGGCTCCCTTCTCCCTCTGCTTCCCATGAATAAATAAATAAAAATCCTTTAAAAAAATTGATTACACATTTCAATAGATAGTTTGCATTGATTGCAAACTTTCTATAACATTTTTACAAATGATTCTTTAGCATTAAAGGAACTAAATAGAATCACATGTCCTTTTTTTTTTTTTTAATTAGGTAAAAAGCTGAAAAAAATGAATTACTCCATCCTATGAGTGGTTCTTGGACACTCTGTCACCTTTTCTTCTTGCATGTTCATGAAGCCAGGCTTCACAGCTTGATGCCATCACTTGTAGCTCCTAAAATTATTATGTTCTGCTCCTCCAAATTCTCTGATGCTGTGTATCTAGACTCTTTCATTTTCTTAGCTAATGTCTAGTCTCTCTGAAGACTCAGAGAAGTTAACACTGAATACTCAGTATCATTACCTCAGAATTTGTTGAAGGAAGGGCTGCTCAAATATGCTTCTATTGTATTCACTGCTTATTCTGGTCTTTCAAGTTATTACACTATTTTGAAATTTTGATTTAAATACCTTTTTTTTTCTCCACTACTTGAAATTATTTATTTGTGTATCCCAGTGCCTACTTTTCTGGCACTCACCACCTATTTGTGCAATGAGTGTGGAAACTCCAATTATGTACTCCCCCCAACGCCCCCCCCCCAACATAAACCAGAAGTGCTGAGACAATGTTTTCACTCTTTTCAGGTAATCAACACAATACCTCGCAATCATTTCAAATACCAGGTGTGAGAAAGAGTGCGTCAGTACGGCTCTCCTTTTTCATTTTCTCTGTTTTGTCTCACAAACAATCAATATTATTTAAGCAATTATCAATCATATCTGACAGAGCTTCCTTAAATATAAATGGAGTTGTCACAAGTTGCTTAAAAGGGGTAGCAAAAATGAGGGTATTTAGTTCAGTTCACTCGAGATTGATGGCCTCATGTCCTTACGAAGGCAGTACAGATGCCACCAGTCAAATAAAGACAAGCTGCCTGTCTTCTGCCAAATCTCTCCTCACTTGAGGAATGGTATTTGCCTAGTTACCCAATCCACTTCACAATATTTAGGATGACCTATTCTGTGTCCACGCTAGGTCCTGAGGTGTAAGTGTTGCTTCCTGGAGCTGTTTCCGTAGTTCTCCCTTCTTAAAAACATGTACATAGAAGCGCACAGGTTCTTACTTTCTATGTTCAGAATGTGTCTTGATTCTAGTTGACCACCCCCTCTCTTCCCTATTCCCATCACCACCTCCTCATTTCGGACTCACATTATCTCTCACCTTCTCTGTGACATCCCTGTGTACAAACCCAAAGCAACTCAACTTCCTGCTCCACACCTTTATGGAAGTAAGTAATCTAAACTACAAATCCACTTACGTCACTTCCCTATGTGACAGTTTAGCTGTGGAAATGATCAGATGGGCTGCATGAATACTTTGGTATTTTCATCAGATCCTGCCCCTCACCCAGTTATTTCCCTGGCGTCTCATTTCTAAAGCTTACCTAAAGTTTCATGTGCACCACCACCACTTCTGTTAAGAAAAATGCTTACAGATACTTTTTTCACTTTCTGATAGGAACAATAAACCATATTGATGTTTTATTAATGCTCATTAAATAATAATAACTGCTTTTCAATTTTTAGAGTTTTGACCTGTAGTTCACTCTCTGGAAAAGGAATTTGGAGGTACTAAAATCCAAGCTAAAATCAGAATATAAAGAATAAAAAATTAAAAAAAAAGAACTCCAGTACACATAAAACTTACTCTTAAAACAGAGATGTAAAATCATTTCATAGTAGAAGGTAAAAACTTGGATAGACCAAGCAAACAAATGATCTTAAGTTTTCCTTAAGGAAATGATCTTAAGTTTTCCTTAACTTAAGGAAAAAATAGGCTTGAAACCCTGGTCTTATGTTCAAGGACAGATTAGAAATCCAGTCAGTATCATTTTATTTAACAAGTATTTATTGAGTGCTTATAACATATAAACAAATATTCTTGGAGCTCACAATATACAATCCTTGCCTTCAACAATCTCTCCTTACTTACCACCCTGAACGATAAATTCTAATGGTGGAGATTTTTTTCTTTAGCGTTCCTTTCATGCTACTCCTTGCTCAGAATGCCCTCCCTGTTCCCCTCTAACTATATGACATCTACCACTTTGCCAAGAGGAAGCAAGGCTTATCTCCTACACGAATCCTTTCTGAATTTTCATCATACAACCCCACGCATTTTTAACCCACTTGAACTCCTGGATATTAATACCTGCACCATCCACTCTGATTTGCATATATTGCTCTTGTTACTATTTAAAGGTAATCCTTGATGACAGGCACTCATGCTACATTAGGTATTGGGGACACCAGTGTAAAAACAATGGGCACAGTTACAAGTCTCATGGAACTGACAGTGTAGCATAGAAGACAGTAAGTAAGCACTAAATTAGAGGTATACAAAATGAGTACTATGACCCCACCGTGTGATGGACATTTTTTGCGCTACTACTATGAAAACACATAAGAATGACTTTATATGCTCTCTTCCTATACAGATTTCATCTTAGGCAGAGAGTTTCAAAAGAAATTGTGGTTAATCATCAAAAACTGTGGGAAACCCTAAAGTCACATTGAACTAATATTTTTGGGAATCTGTAATTAAACACCTTTAGGACCCAAATCTCCAAAGTAACAAATTCATTTACAAACATGAAAGTATGTAACCTCTGTTGGCATAGGTCACCAGGGACTTTCTCTCTCTCTCTCTCTGTTTTTTAAAGAACTTAAAGTTTAAAAATTATCCATAATTTTTCAGTAAACAAAATTCACTAAGAAACCACTATTCCGTGAGCCTTACGAAGAAATAACAAATTTGAGGTCAAAGTTTCTGTACTTCAGCAATAGGTCCAATTAAAAAAAGAAAAAAAAGTTTGGTGCCCTGAGTAGTTTAAAATAATACATATTAACCTAATTCTCAGCAATAACTATGTACTTCTAATGCCAATGAAATAGCGATCATTTTTGGAAAGTGAGGTCAGTGTCTTTATTTATCCCTAATAATTCCTGCATAAAATCGTCTTATAAATACCTTTTAGAATGTCTTTAAATTTTTGCCCACATATCTGAGGCAGGGAAGAAAACAAACATAACTTTATTGAGTAGGAGTACTTGCATTATATATACCATGTTTTCCAACTTCTAAAATCACTTTTGCAACTCCAATTCTCTATTTCCTCCCTCATTACTCTCTTCTCCAAACAAATCCAAGAATGATCTAGAAGCTATAAAATGATTCACTGGAAGAGTGGCAGAAGCCAGACTAAGTGGGAAAAAAAGAAAACTATTATCACCAACCCCAGGGCTTCCCTCTATAACTTTCAGATACATTATAAACTGAAAAAAAGTTACACGAATGCAATTAAATCACTCATATGTAATCAATTATATTAATCACTACCTTTGCCAGGCACTCAGGGTCAGTTTGAAGCATGCAAGCATCTAGTTGATAATTGCTCTATTTAGTTGCTCCTTTAAACTAGTATTTTTATTTACTGAGGTTAGAGAGAAACTGGCTTTTAAGTAATAGAAATGAATCCAGTTTTATGTTCAAAATATGGGATTATATGAATATGAACTTATAAATGCGTATTTATGAACCAGACACTACGTATCTTAGGAGAAATAGTAAATGGTTCACATAAATCACCTGGTAAACCGCCTTATGCCAGGCATTATTCCTTTCCAGAATTCCAACTGATGGCAACTGCTGATTTCAGATAATACTCAATTCAACCTAATGTTGTCAAGAGAGAGAAAAGAGGATTTAACTTAATTGTTAGGGCTGTGTGTGTGTGTGTGTCTGTGTGTGCACATGTGTGCATGGGAGCATGAGTGTATATTTACTTCCACCTGAGGTAATGAGACAGGGATTCTAGTTGGGAAAGCGATCAATTTCTATTTTTATTTTTTTCCTGTGGACTATGTCTGTGCAGCTGCCCAAATTCTGCCAGCCCAAGAGCAAACTCTGAAGATAACTCAAATATCACTGTCATCAAGCCAGTTCCTAACCTCATGGATATTAAGGTAATTCATATCATTAGTATATAGGCCATTGAATTACCATGGAAAGAGAAATAAAACTGAGAGAAGGCTTCACTGGATGTCAGGCACCTGCTGTCTCCTTGAGTTTTGATGCTTAAAAGGCATGTTCTATTAGTAAATAGAAAAATTAATTTTATCTTTAAAAACATTAATACTTTAAAAAATGTCTTTCTTTTTAAAGCTGCCTAGAAATATAATAGAAAGCTGAGGAGATAACTTCCTTAAGAATCATTTCAGGAAAATACAGTTTTTCACTGTATATTTATTTTATACGTAAAACACAGAGTAGTATACTTTAAGTTTCAGATTGTTAGTAATGACTTAGAGAAAAGGACAGCAAGAAAAATGAATGGTGATGAGGTATGGCATGTGTCTACTATTTAATTTCTTTAGAGAGGCAGAGCTTGAACAACAGAGAAGTGATGGATGATTTCTGTGGACTGCACTACTCAATAAATATATGAAGGCCACCTTGAGCTGTAAAATCTACTCTCTCTACAAAGGGAACATTTTTTGAGCTGACCCAGGCTTGTCGCACTGAATGTGAAGCTTGCTATGCTTTATAGCTACATGTTACTTTTCAGGCATTGAGTGGTTACGTGGTGAGCATGTGTGAAGCGCTGCATATTGAGTCACTGCCTCAGAAATAAACATACCAAAAATGGGGTAGAGAACAAAAATGTTACTAAAGCTCAGAGACATCCTTCTTCATTTCCAAATGTATTCCTCCTCCCTGTACCAGCTTGCAGAACTTTTCTCTCTCTTGGAGAATTCGCCTCTCCACCTCAGTTCTGTTTTTTGTTTTTTTCCTTTTTCCTTTTACCTCTCTGGTTCTGCCTCCCCCACTCTCTTCTCTTGATTCTGCATCACTCAAGCCGACTGACCCTCTCCTCTTGCTTCTGTAGGATGTGACCCTACTGAAGCATACGAAAACTAGCAGATGCCTCTTGTAGGCAAAATTAAATGAGTGAACAAAGCGATAATCTAGAACAAAGTGGAGAGTAAGGCTAACAATGCTCATATATTAATAAATATGTTCTTAGCACACAAAATGTTAATAAGTATATTCTTAGCACACAGTAAGGAAAACATGCCTATTGTGTTTGGTATTGCCCCTTTCTATGTACTCAAGGATTTAGAACAGAAAGTCAAGACCCTAGGAGTTTGTAAAGATTTATTAGATCAGAACAAGTATTATATTTCTGATGATTTAGAGTGGTATGGAACGGAAAAGAAATTGACAAAATATCAGAGAAGAGAAAAAGAAAAGATCAGAGACATCCCAGGAAGAAAGGGAAACTAAGTATGAACTGGGTTGAGAGGCAAAACATTCCTTCAGGTGGCTTTCCCTCAAAAAGTTTGAAAGTTTGTAACGACATTAGGTGCTATACTATAATTTTTTACATAAAGACAAAAAACTCAATTCTGAAGAATATTTACTTTGATGCTTTGTTAGAACTATTTCCTGTGATCCAACCACATTTTGGCACGAATTACAAAGGCAGAAAATTAACTGTGGCTGGAGTAATGTTTTATTCCAAAAGTACAGGTTGTAAGTTCAGGTTGCTAAGTTCAAACAGAAGTTTGTGTGAGAGCCGTGCTATCATTGTTTATTTAGAAATAAATTTAGAGAGTAAGCTCATAATCCAAGAAGATGAAATAACTCACAATTGTAGACAGCTACCTCCCAAGGGCAGCAATGATCTAGAGAATGAAGAATATTCCTTGTGTGTATTTTAACATTCTCTGTGGAACAGAATATAAGTTCTTGTGGGCAGAGAAGTCTAGAAACATATATATGTGTAATTGTCACCTTAAAAACATCTACCTAAACAATGATCACAATTTTTTGCTTTACAAATAACTGCACAAGTATTTTTTTTCAGAAGTATTTACTTAAATTAGTAATTACCTTTAGGATTTAGTGAGTTAATGAATTAAACAGAAAGTAGTACACTGATTTTGGTGGCAAATTCTTTGTTGGGATCAATTATTGCATTTATTGTATGAATCTCTACTGTTGCAATCCAACTGAATTTACTTGTGAAGTCCTATTAGTGTGCATGGTCTGGTAGCTGTTTTATTACTTAAATGGGGTATAAGGGATAAAACTGCTAGGGAACTGAGTAGGTTTTCAAAATAATAAATCCAGACCACTTCCATCTGCTGACAGAGTAAATTTAGAGATCTTCACGCAGGTCCAAGCATTCTTGAGTTTTTCAAGGCAATAAGAAATGGCACTTCCAAGTAAAATCTGACAGACTCCGATTGCAATCCCCTCACTAAGTCACAAACAAAACAACTTTGGGCAAGTTAATGAAATAAGCCTGCCTCATTCCACCACTATAAATATTAAATGAGATAATAAGGCAAACCCCTAGCATAATCTTTGTGCATGATCATCATGATTACATTTACTTTTATACAATGTAGGTGGCAGAGTTGGGTTTTAGAACTAGGTTTGTTGTTTAACTCATAAATGCAACTGGCAGTTGACTCTACTAATTAATTTATTAACCTCATCATTATTGTCATAGCTATATTTGTAAGCATGTTCTTTTTACTTTCCTCCCCACAGCTACAAGCATTCTTCTCTCCCTATTATGGACTTCTTAGTCCTTATGATTTATATCAATGTTGTGTTGTTATTATTGCCATGGGTGTTTTCATAGTGTTCCCCCACCCCTCAGAATGAGGTCATAAAGTTCTCAAAAGAGAGAAAAACAGTAACATTTAATTCCTCTCGGCAGAGGTAAATTTACCATGTGGTTAATGAAACTGGATTTGCACCGTGTCCTCCTAGGACCTTGGAAGAGGACCATCAATGTTTTTACAGGAATATATGGTTTGGCAACACTTGCACAAGTAACATAATGGTTTTTTTTTTAGAGAGAGTTCCCTAAGCTAGCTCAGCTTTAGGCTATACGAATCCTGTCCATGAACTCAAAAAGAGAGTTTATTTATTTGTTAAGTTGCATCCCCTGTATTTTTTTTTTAACGAATTCTATAAATAGTTCACCAGAGTAGGTTTTCAGTTAACAGTACCTCTGACTGACTGCACACATTCAGCAAACAGGGAGATACACATGGCTTCATCGGCTCTTAATACTGAAGAACTCTTGGAGTTGGCAATCAAAACAGCATATATATATATTTTTTTGGAGGGGGGTCAGAGAGAGAGAGTGAGAAAGCACAGGCAGACAGAATGGCAGGCAGAGGGAGAGGGAGAAGCAGGCTCTCTGCTGAGCAAGGAGCCTGATGTGGGACTTGATCCCAGGATGCTGTGATCATGACCTGAGCTGAAGGCAGCCGCTCAGCCAACCGAGCCACCCAGGTGTCCCTCAAAACAGTATTTAGATTTTTGGATGAGTGAGTAAAACCAGCAACACTGTATCACCATCAAGACCCTGCATGACTGACCATAAGATACGACCTTTATTGCCCACTTGTATGTACCCACTGACCTTTGTCCCACATTTTCTTTAAGCTCTTCTTTCCAATTTAAGACCTTGTGGGCAAAGCATCGCATGATAGGAAGCAAAACTATCCCCTCAAGCAATAGTCACTGTCAAGATGAAGAGTTCTGGCCAGCTCAGATCACTTAGACCATACTGAGCTCAACCACTGACTCACACATGTACAGATGGACCATGGATTGACCAACAGTCACCAGCTAAAATCTCCACCCAAGAAGGAACACAAACTCACTAACATAATGTACAATGTATGTATAGGCATGTTTTCTTAAGGCACATGTGCAACATTATACCTACTTCTACATATGACGATAAAACTCCCCTTTCTGAATATTCATCCTAACCCTAAACAAAAAGAACCCATTCACTTGCTTAGGGCGTCCTGGCTTTGAAAGTTATTCCCTGTGATCTCCTTATTTGCTGCAAATAAAGTTTCCTTTTTGTGACAACTCCACCCAGTGTAGTCTCTACCTATAACTCACCAATGAGTGAACTCACATTAGTTCAGATATAACTGGGGACTATCAGTTTGGGGATGGTGTTTTTTTAAAATTAGAATAGATTTGATTCAGGGCAAACAATATATGGAAAAGTGATGAACAAGTAGTTGTTTTTCCTGAAAAAAAAAAAAAAAAGAGAGAGAGAATATATTTTTGATGTGGGAGAGAGAGCATTAAATCCTCAAGCATATTTCAGGGGCCAAGGACAGGCCACTTCAAGATGGGCCACTTTGGCATAAATATTATTTTGAGTTAAAAGCAATCAAAACCAGCAGATTCAATAAATTTATTTATCTTCCCGTCAAATGCCTGCTTGTTCCAGGAAGAGAGTTATTAATAGAGATCTCTTTTTACCTAAGAAATTTATCTACACAATAGAGCAACCTTTGTTTTCCAAACATCTCATTTCACTTTCCTGCTAATGGTCTTTCTCTCCTTTGTATCTTCAGACCCTTACCCCTCTCCTCAGCTTAAATAAGTATTTGTTGCCTCACTGTCTTTGGAATTTCCATGTTTGTGTGGATTTCCTGTATATATGCTATTAAATCTGATTTTCTCCTGTTAATCTGTCTCATGTCAACTTGATTCTTAGTTCAGCCAGAAGCACCTTAAGAGCAGAGGAAATTCTTCCTCTTCAACAGTGCCAACAACAATAATAATAGGAATAACCACAAAATATATCAACAACAAGCAGAGTGCTAAATGCTTTATAAACATTATCTCTGAACCTTAAACAATTCTGGGAGGCAGGTATTAAGATCCTTGTTTCAGAGATGAGGTACTTGACATCTAGCATTAAATAATGGCACATGACCATGCAGTCAGTGAAAGACAATGCAGTACTAAAACCAATTCTGTTTGACCTAACCATTGCACCTATTGCACATCTGGTGTATACCAGAACTGAAAATCTTGGCTTATAAAAGTAGGAAAGTGGTTGCAAAACTTTATTCATCATTAGCTCATTTCTAAGGCCAAATTTCTTAGGTACATTTCAATGAAGTCAGATCCAAGCTCTGGAAACTAATAAACCTTGGATATATGATGCAACAACTTAAAATATTTTTGTTAAGTAATCATTTTTCACAGCAGTTAGAAGAGTGCTTACTAAGGCAAAACAATAGATGGGACACATTTTTTAACTTGGGTACATTTCAAGATAGCTTTAAAAATGATTTATGACTTATATCTCAGAATTGTGCCTGATATACTATGCACTGAAAACAATGTACATTTTTCCTCATCTATTTTTCCATTGTGTTGTCACTGTTAATTGGTAGATATACTATCTTGGCCATCTCTCAAACACTCTGCAAGGATTTTTGTTTTGGGGGTATTTATGAGCACAGGGCATTTCCTACAGGTATGAAATAAAAAACACTTTAATTCAATTAAATTTAAAAATCATTTGTGGTAATGACCTGAGTACCAGAGAATGAAGATAAAGAAAAGACACATTCCCTCAAGTGGTTTCTAATCTAGCACAATAGCTGTCAAATAGAGTGATCATGGGAATCGTGTTGGATGTTTTTTGAAATTTGTGGAGGAGATGCTCCCAGAGAACCTCAGTTATGACACTGAACAGAGCCCAAGAAATCTACATTTCTAAGAACCACTCCACTGATTATTACATTCCTTGTCCTCCCTTTGAGAAAATTATCTAATAAAAAGGACAGACATGTACATAACTAAGTACAATATAAAATATATTTAAATAAGTATAATAAAGAAAATTATAGGGTAAGGAAAGACTATTTCCTTTCTTTGTCTTTTGTGAATTTAAAAAGAAATCACTGTTATAGTCATTCTCCACTTATGAAGAGAACTATTAAGACAAAGACATGAGCATTTATTAATTGTCTCTCTGCCTTTGGACTTGAGTTGGTCTATTTGGGACCCTGGAGCCAGGTACTTTTGCATCCTGGTTATATCCAGAAAAGGCCCCCTTCTTCTAACCACATTTAAAATTATTTATACTACTATATAGTACATCCCATACTGCTGACCAGAAGAAACTGTACCTAGCTACAAAAATAGTTTTTCTGCTTAAAAAATTTCTGAGGATGAGTTTTATTCCATTGTGTATACACAGACGTATTTTACTCCTTGCATTTTTATTCAGTAATAATGCATTTATTCAGTAATAATTGTTTCTTTCTCAGTTTTAGCTGGATGTTTTATCTTAGTATAATTGAAGTCTACTGAAACTCTGACATTTTAAATATTATTGGAAATGAAATCAGTGTATCAATAAGATGAAATGTGCTACAAGTCTACACAAAGCAAAGACATATGGCATTTGAATGAATGTGAATGCCATTGTGAGTACTCAACTGTGGATGCTCAGTGGGACACCCTCATGGTTTTGTGTCTAGTCTTTATCCAGTGTGGACTTTACACTTGGTTGAATGACAAGCTCTTATTCGAGCACAGCTAGAGACTGATTAAGTTAGTTTCTGACTATGCTGTAGCGTAATTCACTGGATTTATATAAGATTTAGCACTTGAAACAAAGGGGATATGAAGAGTTATATCAATATTAGAATGTTGAAAAGGAACAGCTTCTGGAGTAAAATCAACAGCTGAAATCCATTGAAACATCCATAGATTTAATTATTTCTAACATCTTCCATGTATTTCTGTCAAATGTCATTTCCAAAAAGCAAACGAATTTGGTTATATTTCATTTAAGTATCTCATAAAAGAGAAAATAAAACCATAGTTTAGTGTATACGTATTAAATGAAGAGTTTATCTATAATTTGAATATTCTCTTTCAGAAGAACAGAAGAACAGATTGCGAACACCTCAGATTAGGAGTCATCTTTGCATAGTCTTTGGTATGATGGGGGTTCAATGTATGTTCATTAAACAGATGAACAAAAGAATCCCTGGATTCAAGAAGAAGTATATATAAATATATAAATATACATATTTATGTAGCTATAATATCTATATTTATATCTATAATCTATATAATATAAGCATCACATAAGACCCAATTTTCCTCTCTTTAGAGCTTTCTTTGGGCTGTGTATCTATACAGATCTGAACTATATAAATCATATAATTTAGATATAAAAAACTTTTCTTGTATGACAGAACATACCCTTTTTGTCTTTTGTTAGATTTTAGTGGGTTTTTTTTTAATAGTTCAAATCTGTGGCTTTCCAGTATTTTTATTAATGTTAATTCATACAAAACTGTGACAAGCAAGGTAAATGCAGTAGTAGTATGCAGTACAAAAAATAATGATTTTTTTTTTCCAAGTTCACCTAAGTACTTAAAAGCCCAAAAGGGCTTGAATTTCTTTCTTCAGTGATGTCTCTCTCCTTCCCCTCTTACATTATTCAATGTTCATTCTACATACCACTTAACATTCAAGGATGCATTTTCATTTTGCTTTCTATTTTCTGTGTTTCATTTATCCCCATACACTATTACTGACTCTTGAAGGGCAGAGACTTGAATGTCCCTCAAAAATAACTTCGATATTGTTAATGTCCTGAATTACTGAGACTGTCTAAAGTCAACTTGGATTTTTCCTTCTCACCTAATATCTCCAACCATGCCCAAGCAATCACTGGGACCAGAAGAGTTATCTCTGACATGCTTCTTAATATCACCATTTTTCTTCCATTCATAGTTGAAAGTTGCCATAGCATGTACAGTAACAAAAAAATATGAACATAAGTGAAAACTGACCCATTTAATTTAAAAGCCTGAGTTCAGCGGTTGTCATTTTAAGAGGCAACTCTTGGTGAAAAGACCTACCAGGAGGTAGAGCTTCTTGCAGATAGATTCTGATCTCTGATTACAAATATAACGTGACAGAATGCTGACCATTAAGATTTCTACTGGAGTAATTAAGGTAATATTTTGTTGAGTTCTTTATCAATTTTCCTGTTTAAGTGACTAAATTAAGTTCATTGATTTTTCCAGAACTTCCTGAATTTCCAGAACGCTATCACCAACACTAATTTCAACATTTCCTCTTAAGAAATTTGCCTAGAAACATTTGTCTGATAGTTCTTTGATTTTCAGATTGAAATGTGAGGTAATGGATATAGCAGAATAAGTTTTAAAAAATGAAAAGAAAGGGGGCGCCTGGGTGGCTCAGTGGGTTAAGCCGCTGCCTTCGGCTCAGGTCATGATCTCAGGGTCCTGGGATCGAGTCCCGCATCGGGCTCTCTGCTGAGCAGGGAGCCTGCTTCCTTCTCTCACTCTCTATCTGCCTGCCTCTCTGCCTACTTGTGATCTCTGTCTGTCAAATAAATAAAATCTTTAAAAAAAAAAAATGAAAAGAAGGAAGGAAAAAAAACCCTTAACTTCCTTTTAAAATTTTATTTTAAAATAAATCAGAGGGAATCCCTAGGTTTCTCTAGGTAGTGTAAAATTGGTGAAAGGGGTCATGTATTATATCTTTTTTATTTTGGTATAGCTAGTGCCCAACAGCACCATGTCATAATAGGATAGTCAGAATTTGGTTAAATGAATTTTAAAATTGTAATTCAGTATAGTAACTCCTTGACTCTTAATATTTGCAATGTAGGCTTTCATATTGTGTTTCTAATGAGTCTGTAAATGAATTTTATGAATCTCTCCCAAAGTTGCCTGAATTCTAAGGAAAGATAAAATGAATATATTCTAATCCAGGCTGTTAGTCACTGACTTGTTGTCTGGCTGACTTTACAAGACACTAACTCTCTCTGTCTAAGCTTTCTCCTCTGTAAAACTGTAATAATCATGCTGTATCTGCATATGTCTCAGGTGCAGTGATAATGATATTCTGTATCTGTAAACATTTTGAAAAATAAAACATGGGATAATATAGTTTTAAAATAATAATTCCACTTTGGAGATTGGAACAATTCTCTCAACGATAGCATAAATGTACATAATCTGTGTAAATATTTTAAATAAACTGTTTATTTATACATTCAAATAACATTTACAGAGGCATGAGATGCAGTAGAAGAGTTCAGGGCTTAGAGACATAGTCAACATTTCTAACAGCACTGCAATACCTGAATTTTCCTGTCAGCTCTGTTACTTACTAAGTGTAAGATGATCTGTAAATTTCTTAACTCTCTGAGCTTCAATATCTCCATCTAAATATTGCGGCTTTGACACATCTCAGAGAGATATCTTTCCTTCACTCTTACCTTTTCCTCCTTTTGCCTGTAGCTGAGACAATTTAGTATCTCCAGTGTCATTTCTTTCCTTTGCTGTTTTAATTTTTAATAGGGCATATGGCAATCTAGCTAGAAACTCCATTTAGGGGATCTCTTTAACCTAAAGGTAGTTTTATGATTTAGTGTTCACTACTAGACAATCAGCAGAAGTGATGATTACAACTTTCCTGTCTCATTTTTATTTCTGTTGTTTTGTTTCAAGTTCTTATTTAAATTCTAGTTAGTAACACATGGTGTAATATTAGTTTCAGGAGTAGAATTTAGTGATTCACCACTTACATACAACACCCAGGGCTCACCCACAACAAGCGCCCTCCTTAATACTCATCACCCACTTAACCCATTCCCTCACCCACTGCCCCTCCAGCAACCTTCAGTTTGTGTTCTATGGTTAAGAGGCAGCTTTAGGGTTTGCCTCTTTCTCTCCCCACAACCCCATGTTCATCTGTTTTATTTTTTAAATCCCATATATGAGTGAAATCATATGGTATTTGTCTTTCTCTCACTGACTTGCTTCACATAGCATAATACACTCCAGCTCCATCCATGTTATTGTAAATGTCAAGATCTCATTTTCTTTTCTATGTTTGAGTAATAGTCCAGTGTGTGTTTGAGTGTGTGTGTGTGTGTGTGAGTATGTGTGTGAGTGTGTCCACATCTTCTATTATTCATTCATCAGTCAATGGACTTTGAGCTCTGTGTCTCATCTTTATTTTTTTTAAGATTTTATTTATTTGACAGACAGAGATCACAAGTAGGCAGAGAGCGAGAGAGAGAGAGAGAGAGAGGGGGAGGGAAGCAGGCTCCCCGCTGAGCAGAGAGGCCGAAGCGGGGCTCGATCCCAGGACCCTGGGATCATGACCTGAGCCGAAGGCAGAGGCTTTAACCCACTGAGCCACCCTGTGTGGCAACCCTGTGTCTCATATTTAAAAGGAAATGACTTGCCTCCTTTCATCCATCTTTCCCACAGATGGGAATGCAAATGTAATGCATGTGGGTCAGATTCAACCATGCAGAGAAGGCCAACAGCCTGGCCTAAGGGATGTCAGAACAAAGTAGCCCTGCAGGCCTTGTCTACCGTGGGACTTTTATACAACAGAGAAATGGACTTCTATTTTGTACCAATGTACATTCCCCCCCAAGGTGTACAAGGATTTCTATTCTCCACATCCTCACCAAAACTTGTTATCTCTTATCTTTTTGATAATAGCCACTCTAACAGGAGTGAGATGATCTCTCCTTATGGTTATGATTGCAATGATTAGTGATGAACATCTTTTCATGTGCCTTTTGGTCATCTGTAAACATTTAAAAAAGTCTAATCAGGGGTGCCTGGGTGGCTCAGTGGGTTAATGCCTCTGCCTTCAGCTCAGGTCATAATCTCAGGGTCCTGAGATTGAGCCCCACATCAGCAGGGAGCCTGCTTCCCACCTCCCCACCTCTGCCTGCCTCTCTGCCTCCTTGTGATTTGTCTGTCAAATAAATAAATAAAACCTTAAAAAAAAAAAGTCTAATCAGATTTTTCTGCTCTTTTTAAAAAATTGGATTGTTTGGGTTTATTTATTTATTTATTTATTTATGGAATTGAGTTGTATGAATTCTTTATATATTTTGGATATTAATCCCTTATCAGATGTACGATATGCAGATATTTTCTCCTATTTGGTAAGTTGCTTTCCATATTGAGCTTCTACTGCAATGCAGAAGTTTTTTGTTTGATGTATTTGTTTTTCTTTCTATTGTTGCCTTTGCATTTGGAGTCAGATCCAAAATATCATCACCAAGAACAATGTCCATGAGCTTACAACCTGTATTTGCTTCTAGGAATTCCATAGGTTTTGGGTCTTATGTTCAAATCTTTAATCCATTCCAGTCAATTTTTGTTTACTATGTAAGATGATACTCTAGTTTACCACTATGGATAACAGTATATACATTTCTCAAAAAATTAAATATAGAACTAACTACCATACAATCCAGTGATTCTACTTCTGGACATTTATCCAAAGAAAATGAAAACATTAATTCAAAAAAACATGTGCACCACTTAAGTTCACTGTAGCCTTATTTACAATAACCAAGACATTGAAACAATCTAAGTGTATAATCAATACATGAATGGATAAAGAAATGGGGTGAGTGTGTGTATGTGTGTGTAATGGAATATCACTCAGTCATAAAAAAGAATGAGATTGTGCTATTTGCAATAACATGGATAGATCTTTCAGTATTATGCTAAGTGAAATAAGTATGACAAAAACAAATACAATATGATCTCGCTTGCATGTGGCATCTAAAAAATAAAACACAACAAACACAAACAAATAAAATAAAACATAAAGGGAACAAAATGGCGGCTGCCAGTGGGAGGGAGAAGTTAAGGGTAGGTGAAATTGATGAAGGGGTTCATGAGGTACAAAATGCTGGCTATAAAATAAATAAGTCATGGGGCTGTAACATACAACATGGTGGCTATATTCATAATATTATGTGCATAACTGAAAGTTGCCAAGAGAGTAAATCTTAAAAGTTCTCATCACAAGAAGAAAATACTTTAACTTTGAATATTGATGGAGGTAACTAGACTTATCACAGTGATTATTTTGCAATGTGTACAAATGCTGAATCATTACACTGTACTCCTGAAACTAATATAATGCTCTGTATCAATTGTATCTCAATGAAGAACAACCAAAAAAAACCCTTGATTTTGTTTAAGCCTCTGCATTTGGGGGTCTCTGTGATGCATTATTTTATTCTCTATCCTAATAGCATAATTTCCCTTTTCCTTTTGCTTTGCCCTCCACTCTCTAATCTTACTTACTGAGTGCCCACCTGGTGCCAGGCATTTAGATATGGATTTATTTAGAAAATGTATGTAAAGTGCTTAGCAGAGGGCTGAGGACAGTGATGCTAAGTAAATGCTCTTCTTCCATCACTAAATGCCAGAGCTATTAAGAACATACAAGAGATGTAAAATGAATTCATGACATTCACACGTAGTAACTAGACATGGAGTAGCAAGTGATTATTTTGCAGTAAGTTACCTCACAATTATTTAATGCCAATTAGCCAAGTCCAAATATGAAGGAAAAGAATGAATGCTACCATTAAAGTCCGAGAAATAGAATCTTTTGAGGATAAAAGAGCACACAGTTCAGAAAAATTAAATTTCTAAGATGTAATTAGGCAAAATACATCTTATCAATAGTTTTGAAAATATTAATGGGATAAATGTAAAATATTAATCTCTACATGAATTGCTACTTATACAATATATTAATTATGTATAGTAAACATATAGTTTTTTTCTTTTTCTCTTTTCTGTCTTTTGGCTGATCTGTTTTCATATGAATATGGAAAAAGCTAAGATGAAAAGGAGTAATGCTCTATATTTACAACTATCTTTATATTAAAATCAGCTATATTAGTTCCAGTGAGGATAATCTTCATAAGAACAAGTAATATCTGGTTTTAATAACCATTCTTCTCTCAATGGTTAGCAAAATTATCTGCCCATTAATAATAACAGTAGTTTCAATAGGATTTATTCATTATATTTGTTATTATTAATAATATTAATAGTGCTATTGAATGTTTGCTATATGCCAGAGTCTGTCCTAAGCACTTTATGTATGTTGACTTCTTTAATCCTCATATCCCTGTGAGGCAGGAGGAATACTTATCCCCATTTTCCAAAAGGAAAAAGGAAGATAAAGAGATTAAGTAACTTTCTAAGAATCATACTGCATTACCATGTAGTAGAAATGAATAAGTATTTTTAAATGCATAAGTTTCACATCGTTTTGATGATTTATTCAACATGAATTATTGCTTCCAGCTTATAAAAGAATTAGTGAAAAAAAGTTCTAAAATGAAGTGTATGTACATCATACAGAATGGCTGAAAATAAAAAATGCTGATAATATTGGTGTTCATGTGGGACCAATCATCTCACTGTTTATCAAGAATGTAAAATGAAACTATTTTGGAAAACTATTTGGCAATTTTTATGATTGTTAACAAATGCCTAACCTGGGATCCAGTAAATTTGTTAATAGGTATTAACCCAAGAACAATGAAGACATATGACTACAAAAGGATTTAAAGAACAATGTTCACAGCCACTTTATCATAGGGCAAAACTAGAAATTATTCAAATGTCCATCGAGAAGAAAATATTTTAGATAAATGCCTTATGGTTCATACGATGGAATACTACTCAGCAATTAGACAAACAAAATCACAGACCAAGCTACTGTTGCACACAATAATGTGAATGAATCTTTTTTTTTTTTTAATATGAATGAATCTTAAAAACTTTACGTTTAACAAAAAAAAAGCCAGTTATAGACGAGTGCATATAGTGTTGCTTCATCTCTGTTTTGCAGGAAAGACCAAATTAATTTACAGTGATAAAAATCACAAAAGTGGTTTCTAGGGGAGACAGGAAGACTTAGGGTAACTAATAGCAAAGGGGCACAAGGGAACTATGAAAACAAGTGAATGGGAAAAAAAAGACAGTAAGTAAAGGAATCCTCATTTAAAAGAGCCAGACAGGGGCGCCTGGGTGGCTCAGTGGGTTAAGCCGCTGCCTTCGGCTCAGGTCATGATCTCAGGGTCCTGGGATCGAGTCCTGCATCGGGCTCTCTGCTCAGCAGGGAGCCTGCTTCCTCCTCTCTCTCTGCCTGCCTCTCTGCCTACTTGTGATCTCTGTCTGTCAAATAAATAAATAAAATCTTAAAAAAAAAATTAAAAATAAATAAATAAATAAAAGAGCCAGACACCCCTAAAGGGGATGCTCTTACACACCTACTGTACCATGCCTTGCAGCCTGCAGGACCAGGAAGGAGAAGGAAGATCACTTCCTCCCCAGCAACATACTAACCACCTCTTGTAGGGAAAGACAAACTACCACAGCCAAGAACTCTCATCTTTCTCCACTGAGTTTGGTTCAAACAACCCCCCTCAATTTCCTCCTGAAACCTACTGAAAGCTGACATTGCTGTGTCTCTTAGAACTTGCCTATGGTTTGCCATAGTTTGCTTGTCTTGAGTAGCAATTCCGCTGCTATTCACAAATTCATTCATTTTGCAGGTGAAATACCCAGCTACTTTTTTTTTTTTTTTAAGTTTGGCAGAAATTTCTTTTTTTTTTTTTTTTAAGATTTTATTTATTTATTTGACAGAGATCACAAGTAGGCAGAGAGGCAGACAGACAGATAGGAAGGGAAGCAGGCTCCCTGCTGAGCATAGACCCGGATGCGGCTCCATCCCAGGATCCTGGGATCATGACCTGAGCCAAAGGCAGAGGCTTTAACCCACTGAGCCACCCAGGCGCCCCTGGCAGAAATTTCTTAACGAAAATGTTCTATATATTGATCTGAGTAATAGTTACAAAATGCACACACTTGTTAAAAGTCATTGAGCTGTATACTTAACTATAGGTGAATTCACTACTTGTGAATTTTATCTAACCATATGGTTAAAATTAAAAAAAAAATTGCATGTGAATTATACCTAACTACATATGATTATATAAAAATAAACATGATATTAAGATGAGCTAATCTTTACAAATTAAACAGTTCAAAAATAAGCATATAATATTAAGATTAGCTAATCTTTACAAACATTTCAACACTAGATATTGCAAAGAAGAGAGGAGAAAAAATAATCCTTTCTGGAAGAAAACACATAGTCATTTTCCTGTGATAAGGTATATGTGGTATAGCCTAACAGCAGCTAACCTTAAGATGATACTATTTTTTATTTTATGAAATCATGTTCCAAAGTCAAGTGTAAATTTCATAAGCTAGTGCTTTCAGTTCCTTCTTTCACATAGTGGAGACTACAAAACTGCCCTTAAAGAGTCTGATAAAGTTTTTGATCATGGTGAAGTAACAACTTTAATTTCAACATTGGTTAGACCTTTGATAACAGAAAATATATGATTAAAAGCTTTTCTGGACAAATATTGCAAGATACCACTTGTATGAACTATCTAAAATAGGCAAACTCATAGAAACAGATATGGGAATGGGGGTGGCCCAATGCTGGGAGAGAGGCAAATGCGGAGTGGATGTTTAACAGGTATAAAGTTTCAGTGTTGCAATATGAATATGTTCTATAGATTCGCAGAACAACACTTGTCTTTGGTTAACTACTGTATTGGGCACTTAAAATTTTAAGAGAGTAGATCTCATGCTAAGTTCTCTTAGTACCCTACCACAACATAACCTTCTCTTAAGCAATTCTGAAGAGAGGTAAACATGTATTATTTTTCTCTGAGGAGATTTTCTAAAACTTATAATTTATTTATTTATTTCTATTTTACTTTTGAGTCAACTGAGACTCAGAGAGATTCTTGAACTCTCAGAGTGCATTAGCTTAGAAGAGTTAAGACCAGCATTTAAAACGCAGTGGTCTAAAGACAAGGTTTGCATTCTCAGCTCATTAGGTAATTTTGTGTCCGCCCAAAACATGCTCAGTAACAAACTGCCTTACTTACACAAGGACAGATATTTTTAGAAAACATCAAAAACTATTATTCAATAGGGCAAGAACTTTACCATAGCGGCCCTCTACAATTGACGCTTGGAAGTGCTAAGAACCAAACACATGGAACAGGACTTGTAAGTTTGAGGACACCCTCAAACTTAAGTGTGCATAAAAGAATATTCATCTTAATTCAGCACCCTAAATAATTTTTATGCAAGTAGTTCACACTTTTAAGATATATTGCTAAGGGCATTTGAAAATTTATACCCAGAAACGGATGACTTTAAAGCTGTGTTTACGACATACTAAAACAGGGCAGTTCATCCATTTTCTACCTATGGCATCAAGGCTTCAGAATGAAAAGCTTTTGAAGATTCCTTGCTCTTTATAGTTTTAGATTTTATTCTGTGGTTATTTTGCAAATCTTTACAAATTATTTTACAATAGAAAATGCTAACATTTACTATATATGTGAAATTTCTCCCTTTTAATTTTTAAAAATTTATTTACAGTATTTTTAACTTCCATTAAAAATATTCAACAAATATTTTTGAGAATCCACAAAAGGTAGAAACCGTTATGTAAGGCCAACAGCTTAATTCTGTAATAAATACATACTTCTGAAAATTGTAATTTATCATATTTTAATTTGCTTCATACGGTTATAAACGTTTTCAAAGTGTTTCAAAGAACTTGAAGATTTATGTATTTATTTACTTATTTGAGAGTGTGTGCATGTGAATGGTGAAGGGGCAGAGGAAGCCGGAGGGACTTACGCAGAATCTGTACTGAGTGCAGATTCTGGAAGCAGGTCCGATCCCATGACCCTGAGATCACCTCCCTAAGAACACAACCCTGAAATTGCGAGCTGAGCTGAAACCAAGAGTCAGATGCTTAACAGACTGTGCTACCCTGAAAAAATGTTAAATCTGGAGTGAATTAAGAGGGGTGAATAGTTAAGATATTCTTTGTTAGGAACTGAAGGGGATCTCTGGGATCAGGGATCTATATGTTGAGTGGAGGTGTTTTGTTTGTACTTTTGATCCCTTCGCATTTATTTTTCTTAAAGTGTACCTTGAATTTTTATTTATTTATTTATTTTTCCTTTTGCATTGCAACCCATGTAATTTGGGCAGGACTGGCTACACCCAGTCTAAGGGGTAACCTTAATCAGTGTAAATAAATCAAAATTTCCCATTCACTGGCTTTAGTGAAGGGCTCGGGGATTAAAATGTAACCCAGTCAGAATCCTTGAGACACCAGGAAGTATCCTTTCCTACAGTGTACAAAAATTTGTCTCCATGCATTTTCTTCCCATTCATTCATTCTATTTCCTAGGAAGCTCTCTGGCCAGTAGGTCTCTCTTGAACTGTTCTCTGTCCTTTAATTATTCCTTCCATAATGTGGTTCCCAGAAATTACACTAGTCTTGTCAATTTTCTCTTGGGGGGGAAAAATCTTACTTTTTGGTAAACTTATTAAATTTATTAATAAGTAAACTTATTACATTTCCTGACCTAAACCCCTTAAAAAAAAAACTAACTTTTGAACTGTCTTTCTAGATTCCTCTGATGATTGGAAGATATTATAAGCCATTCAAATCCCAGTCCAATATCTCCCATGTTTTTTAGTTTCCATTATATACTATATGGTATTTTTTTAAAGGTGTTCATCACTTTCCATCAGTTATATGGATGATATATTTTATCTCTTAATCTATACTGAAATCTCCTTTAAGACATTTAATCAGCATTCTTTGAAAAAGTAAAAGCTAATCATATAACATGCTGTAATTAATTCATTAGCATTTGAGCCTTAGAATTTAGCTTTATAAAAAGCTTAATGACTCAGAGTTTGGAAATTTTTTACTCAGAAGTTTCTTAGGAATCCATGTGAGTACTAAACTATTTTAACTATATTTCTTCCGAGTTATTACTGTTATATAGAAAAGCCAATGCATATTTATCTTTTATTCAGTCAGTTTTATTACCTTTTAAAAGCTTCATTTGATTTCTTTCAATTTTCTAATATGGAATTGTATCAATTGCAAGTAATGATATTCTGCCACTTTCTGTTCAATATCCATATACCTGTCTCATATCTTATGACTTTTCTAAAATAAAAGTTCATAGTAAGGCTTGTAGACATCTTCACTTTTTTTCTGAAGTTCTAAAAGGAAGTTCTCCAGATTTATCCAATTAGTAATACACTCTTTTTTTTTTTTTGAGGTTTTAATTTTTTTTTATTTTTTATAAACATATAATATATTTTTATCCCCAGGGGTACAGGTCTGTGAATTGCCAGGTTTATACACTTCACTAGTCATACACTCTTAACATGACTAAGAATATATTTTGTAAGTTGAGAAGAGATAAATTACATATACAACATATATATAGATAGATGTGAATATATGCTGTATATGTCATTTACTGAGCATTTTTTACATCCTAGGTACTAGTATATAATTACTTTATGTGGGGAATTCTCCTAATAACTCTACAAGAGTATTCTCTTCATCTTATAGGTGAGGAATCTGAGGCCTGTAGAGGTTAAGAAACTTATATGGTGTCCTATGTCTATTAAAAATGAAAGCTAGATTTATACATTAGGCTGTCTGCAAATTTAGTAACCAGATCATCAAAATATAAGACTAATTGCATTTTCTTACATTGTCGTTAGTATACAGAACAGTGCATACCACATATAGTTTGAAACACTAGAATACGGAAGCTTTAAAAATTTCACTTCTGGAGTAGGAAGGTGATAAGGAATAAAATAAAACAAAACAACAACCTGAAGAAGGTGGATGGTTGTAAACAACGAGCTATAACCACTTTAAATAATTTTGTGGATGAGAGCACAATGATTTCAAAATACCAACCTAATGAAAATTGATATAATATAGCCTTACAAACTGACAGACACCCGAACTAAGATGTTATAAGCGAAAGGTGATAACCAATGAAAGTTAAAGAGCAATTACTTGTGGGTCAGGCAACGTGAGGATATAACCTACAGCAAAACAGCATGGTTTAGGTTGTCATAGTTTGAAACTACAACTTATTATCATTGAATTATTTTGTAAAAGGATTCTGTACTAAAAAATAATCTTCAGATTCAAGACGTGCATTCAGAGAGAGAGTGTACTGGCTTGCTAAAAATAGTTTTCTAGTCTATTTGGCCCATACATTCTTTTGTGAAAATTAACAAAATGTCATCTGACTTATAAGTCAGTATCTTGTAAGTATGGTTGAAGACCGTGAGTCCCTAGAGAACTTGTGAAACCTTGGTTTGGAAACAGCAAAGCTGAGGACTGAACTCAATGAGTTCCGGATATGAGCATCCCATGAGGCTCCTATTGAACATCTTTTTCCTGTAATTATAGGAAATGCTTTTGAATTTGTAGTTGACCAGCCTGAATCACATGAACGGCATAAACTTTGCTTCAAAAGAGCAATTAAGTTCAATGAGGTAGGCAATTTCTTATACTTTCTGGTGGGATTGCAATTGACTAAACCTTTCTGGGAAGCAATTTAGAAATATGTATCATCAGGAGCTTCAAATGTTCATGCCCTCTGACTTAGCAATTCCTCTTCTGGGAAATGTGTTTATTCTAACAATATTTGTAAAGGTAAAAAGAAAGTGGGGTTGGAGAGACAATCTGAATGTCCAGGCTTATAGAAATGGTTAAATAAACCTTGGTGATGGAATAAATATTATGCAACTTATTAAAAATCATGATGTTGAGAAATATTTAATAGCATAAGGAAAAACAAAGTTGGCCAAAAAAAGGGGGTAGAAAATAATACATATTTTATGTTTACGATTTCATTAAATCTCACATAAATTACTAGAAAGAAAAAGGCTTAAGTATTTAAGTATCTCTAAATAGTAGAGTCATGGGTGGTTTAAAATAAGCTCTTTCTTTGTGTTTTCTATTTTCTTTTTCCTACAATATAAAATATTTAAAAATAAGTCAAAATACATCTTTTTAAAGACTTAAAAGTATTATTCTTAAAGGTTTCAGAAAACATTCAATGTGATTTAAAGGTAAAGTTACTCTTTTTTAAGTGTACTTTCTTTTTTCAGTTTGTTTAATTAATTATATGGCTTTTTAATACTGTTTGCAAATCAAATTAATAATTATTTATAGTCTTTCCAAAGTTAAATTGTTAAATTTAGATTTCAATGGTGTTTCTGTCTTATTGAGTATAAAGACATTATTTAAAACTTTTTTTTTTAAACAAAGCTTGGAATAATTTATTATCTTGGTTAGATACAAATTTTCCCCAAGGCATCTGCTCATTTGGCTTACATTTCCGCCACGGAACCAGTGACTGAAATCCTCCCCAGCTGTGATTTATGATCTGTTTATATACAATCTGCCAGACCACAGTGCCATAAAGCTTGCAAGATTCTCAGGTAAAAGGAAAGTGAGATAATACAGCTTATCCTTGACTTCCTTATGTTACACTGTTTAAATCTTTGCAAACTACAAAATTGACGTTGGATATAAAAGAATGAGAAGTTATTAAATGAACCCATATCTAGTGTTTTTGGAAATATTATTCTTCCATGCTAGGTTCAAGTTTTTAATAAGTTGTTCGGAGACAAATTTAAAATATGTACATCATACCAACACACTCATAGCTTCTTAAAAACATGAGGATCTTTAATTGAAGAATAAAAAAGCTGATGTGAAAACATAGTTATTTTAAAAGTATGAAAGATCATTTCTAAAAATGTATGAATACCGTTTAAGAAATTAAGAGTAGGCAAAAATGAAACCATGTTTTCTAAGCTACCAAAATTGTTGTGATTAAGATTTCTTGAAAATTTCTTAAACATAGAAATGACTACATAATCCAATACATATAACTATCATTCATCAAAGATGTGCAATACTAGGTGGAAAGGCGAGATTTTGCTGATTATTCTGAGGAATTTTTAATGACCACTTTAACTCTTAGAGAAACTATTTTCAGTATTTTCACTTAGCAATTGATTATCTGGTAATTATGGTACCCATATGTTGCTTATTTAAATAATACATTTTTTTCTTTAATTACTGGTTTGAGAGCTCAAACAACTCATCTATGCACATCTAATATCATTCTATGTTCTACCAGAACATGGCTGCTTTGGCCATATCATCATTTAAATGAATGAGTCAGTTCACTTGAACATAAAGAGATTCAACCAATTAAAATCAAATATAAGCCTTTATTTACCAGAACATCATTGTGAACAAAAAACATATGCCGCTCAGGTAATACTCTACATAGATAAATGATTTTGTGTATGTTACCTTATTTTTCATTAACTATTATTTGGTTACTTCTATCACTGCAACAAATTTTAAAAATGTACTTCTTAAAATATTTCACAGCATTGTATTTCTTGTCTTCTGAGCCATGATCCATGAAATACAGTGAATAGAAAAAAAAATGCTGTTAAGAAAAAAATTGCCTAAAAGAAGTGATGTTACTACAAATATTAGTTAAAATTAACAGAATTTAGTACATGCCATGAACTATGATAAATGTTCTAAATAAATTATTTCTTGTTTCTAGCTAGAAAGCCATTGGGCTGGATTAGTTATTTCCTCCAATAAAGAAATATGAGTAAGTAACTTGACCAAAGTAACCAGCAAGTGAATGGCAAAACTACAACAAAAATGCAGAATAGTCAGAGAAATGGAACACAATAAATAGGTCAAGAAATAATAAAAACTAAAGAAATTTACAGTAAAAAATAGAAATGGGGGGGCAGGGCCTGGGTGGTTCATTCATAAGCATCTGACTTTTGATCTCAGCTCAGGTTCTGATCTCAGGGTCCTGAGTTCAAGCCCCACACTGGGCTTCATGCTGGGCATGCAGCTTTCTTAACAAAAAAGAAAAGAAAATTTTTTTCAGTTCCCTCATCTTAGAGATGAGGAATCTGCTGAGACCCAGAAATGATAAATAACTCATCCAGCTTTCACATAGCTTGTTAACTGATTGATAAAGGTAGCACTTGGTCTGTTAGTCTCTGGAAACATATCTCACCCATTCAAATCCAAGGAAATCTAAGGAATGAGAAAATAAGAAACTGACAGAACATCACACAGTGGGCTGCCTCAGTGCGAAAATGATCCCAGACTATTTTCTATCAAATCTTAGTGATACAAGTTGGGGATTAAAAATATAAAAGGTATATATAGTTGTGTATCCCATTATTTTTTTTTAAAGATTTTATTTATTTATTTGACAGAGAGATTACAAGTAGGCAGAGAGGCAGGCAGAGAGAGAGAGGAGGAAGCAGGCTCCCCGCTGAGCAGAGAGCCTGATGCGGGACTCGATCCCAGGACCCTGAGATCATGACCTGAGCCGAAGGCAGCGGCTTAACCCACTGAGCCACCCAGGCACCCCTGTGTATCCCATTATTATTTCTACAAATAATACTGGTAAAAGATCAATTGATTTTTATAAACATTTTTTTGTACTGAAAAATTTAAATTATCTACTCATGAGAAGTCTAGTTTTATCTATAAAAACCACACCAGCCCCAGCTCCTGAGATTATTTGGAAATAAATTCTAGATATCATGTCATTTCCTAGGTAAATATAAAACACAATTTTACAGCAGAAAAATATGGAGGATGATCATGTTTTAAATGTTATGTAAAAATGGGTGGTGGGGACCTAGAAGAGAATGTCTCACGATAAGCTTTGTAAGTAGGTGAGAACTGTGAATGTGGACTTCATGCTTCAAATAGGAAATCCACAAATGACTATAGCAGAAATCAGCAAAAATGGAGGGCAAACAACCTGGTAAATCTTAGACGAATTTGGTGAATCAGTGAGGGTGATCAGCAGATAGACCTACGAATCCACTGTCTGTGGAACTCAGGGTTTGTTCAATAAAGGATTCTGGTACAGAGTTTCTTCTCAGCGCAATCAATCAACACTGAGTAGAGACAAATTGTTCTGTGGAACAAATACTATTAATAAAACATGCATGTACTTTCTGGGGTGGAGGAGAGTCTATTATCTGAAGAAAATAATTGGAACCAAATGCTTGTTCATACTAAAAAATATATTTAAAGTAGAGTTTTTGAATTATTATACTTCTTAAAATTAATCAGTGAGAAAAAACAAAACACTGAAAAGATTATTACTAATCTTTTGAGGGGGGAGGGCTCCTACACTTTAAAACATGAGCATGTCTATATGCACATGTTTCTTGTTTTATGTTGATAGTCATCTTATGGATTAGGTTAGAGGGCCGAGGCAATTTTCTCTATTTTTTTTTTAAAGATTCTATTTATTTATTTGACAGAGGGAGATCACAAGTAAGCAGAGAGGCAGGCAGAGAGAGAGAGAGGAGGAAACAGGCTCCCTGCTGAGCAGAGAGCCCAATGCGGGACTCGATCCCAGGACCCTGAGACCATGACCTGAGCCGAAGGCAGCGGCTCAACCCACTGAGCCACCCAGGCGCCCCAATTTTCTCTATTTTATAAGAGATTATATCAGAGAAGATAAATGATTTGCCTGAGGTCACAGTGGTGATAAAGCTGGAACCCAAGGGCACCTGGCTGGCTCAGCTGGTAGAGCATGTTTCACGCTGCTCTTGATCATTTGAGGTCATGAGTTCGAACCCCTGTTGGGCATAGAGATTACTTTAAACAACAAACAGACAAACAAACAAAAATGATAAAAACCTGAAAACCAGTTCATATTGCTACCAAGTTTTTCCTCTGACATCAGAGGATATGTTTTAGGATATATCTAGACACAAACCCTCATTAAACATGAAAGCAAGCTCAGAAGATGATGTTTAAAAAAATAATAATAATTTTAAAGAAAAAAAGGGATGCCTGGGGGGCTCTGTCAGTTAAGTATCTGCTTCAGGCTCAGATCGTGATCACAAGGTGGAGCCCAGAGTCAGGCTCCCTGCTCAGGAGGGAATCTCCTTCTCTCTTTGTCCCTCCCCCCTGCTCCTGTGTGCTGTCTCTCTCTCACTCTCTCAAATAAATACATAAAATCTCAAAAAAAGAAAAAAGATACAAAGATTAACCCATTAGTTAATTATAAAATATAAAACAAATGTGTTCTTGAGAAATTATAAGCAAAACTAAAATCATACATAACTCTCTATTTCAAATTGATTTACAAAATGCAGGAGCTATTTTAAGAGATTTATTGATGTTTTCTCCCTACAACCACAGAACTTTACGCCTTGCAGCCTTTTCTCATACAGAGTTCCAATTCTAGTCTTTCTACTATACCTTAGGGGAGTGGACGACATGACAGAATAGAAACAATGGTCAGCACCACATCTTTTGTACTTCAAAAATAAAGTATAATCATCAAAATAAAAAATATTTGGAAATATGACTGGCTAGGTAGATGAACTTATTCCTTTGCCATATTCCTCCTGTGCCACCAACATCCTGGATAGAGCTTTCCTATCCTGGAAAGGAAGAAAGGAGATAGTGCGGACAAACTTGGAAAATGAGTGTCTCCAAAGTGAATGCACACAGTCCTCTCCACACCAAACACCAAGAGGCATCTTTGAGGGAGATAAGGAGGTACTTGGGTCTCTGTTCTTGGGAGAAATTTAGGTCATCATCAACCCTTGACAAACTCTTGTGCATCTAGGCATTCAGGTGCATCTTGGGAGAATCAGAAGGAGGTACTTGGTAGCCATGATGAAAAGGATGAAGCAGCAGATTCTGTACAGGCACGGATCAAATAGGAATGAGGATTTATCTCAGTAGATACTATAGGACCAAATGCTACATCTTAACCTTTCCCCAGCTCCGCCTTACCTCTTCCCTGTTCCCAAACTCTCCATCATTACACTGCTGGCATTTTTTAAACTTTAGATATTTAGATAACACTCTAGATAAGATGGGACATCTCATTTCTTAACCATGTGGATTTGTAACATTTTACATTATATCACACAAAAGCTACACAGAATACTTCACCACAAAATTTACTAAAATACTTGAGCAGGAAATATGGGTCACAGAACATGCTATGGGTTTCTTTTTTTTTTTTTTTTAAGATTTTATTTATTTATCAGAGAGAGAGGGAGAGAGAGCGAGCACAGGCAGACAGAGTGGCAGGCAGAGGCAGAGGGAGAAGCAGGCTCCCTGCCGAGCAAGGAGCCCAATGCGGGACTCGATCCCAGGACGCTGGGATCATGACCTGAGCCGAAGGCAGCTGCTTAACCAACTGAGCCACCCAGGCGTCCCATGCTATGGGTTTCTAACAGCATTATGCCTCTTGAGAATCTCAGTTTTTTTTTTTTTTTTAAGATTTTAATTAATTAATTAATTAATTAGTTTTTTATTTATTTGACAGAGAGGGAGATCACAAGTAGGCAGAGAGGCAGGCAGAGAGAGAGTGGGGGGAAGCAGCTCCCTGCTGAGCAGAGAGCCTGATGCGGGGCTGGATCCCAGGACCTGGAGATCATGACCTGAACTGAAGGCAGAGGATTAACCCACTGAATCACTCAGGCACCCCGAGAATCTCAGTTTAAACTAGAAATCCTCAACGAAATTGTACAGGCTCACTAATTCCAAACAATCCCAAAACAGGTAATGACACGGATAATAAAAACAATTTTATAACTTCAAAAATTCATCTTCAACTTAACAAATGTTATTTTTATAATATAAACAGTTATGACTTTTTTTTATGAGGTTTACTACTTATAATGCCTATGTCTTAAAGTTTTTTTAATTGGCGGCCAAAGGCAGGTCTGTAAGTTAGAGCAATGACATAATGTGAGTTGCTGTTTGCAAAAATAATCAATTCCAAGAGTTTCCTTAAGAAAATAGGTGTAGCTGGGCGCCTGGGTGGCTCAGTGGGTTAAGCCGCTGCCTTTGGCTCAGGTCATGATCTCAGGGTCCTGGGATCGAGTCCCGAATCAGGCTCTCTGCTCAGTGGGGAGTTTGCTTCCTCCTCTCTCTCTCTGCCTGCCTCTCTGCCTACTTGTGATCTCTCTCTGTCAAATAAATAAATAAAATCTTTAAAAAAAAAAAAAGAAAATAGGTGTAGCCTAATTTTATGAATATTAAAATGGGGTTATCAACTGAGTAGGCACTTAGTTGACTGAAACATGAGTATACTAATCTTCTGATTACTAAATATGGTAGATAAAAGTCTGGGAAAAATATAACAATGTGTCATCCTTGTTCAGTGTAAAGGGTTACTTGATTACTTTTTTAGTCCTATCATTCCCATAATCTCTCTCTCTCTTTTTAATGTGCCAAAAGTCATCAGTTCTTCCATTTCAATAACATACAAAATATAACTTCTGACCACAAAGAGCTTACACCTGAATTCAGTATTTTGGGGGCTGTAACTTAAAAAAAAATGCCCAAACAAATATAAAAGAATAAATGTATATACATACACAATCACATGTATGTACACGTGGATGACATCACATTGACATATTAAGTGCTCTGAAAAGGCTTGGAGGAAATAAATCAAAAAGGTTTTTAAACTTCTTTAACCCAAACTTTTTTCAGGTTTTCTGCCTAACCTTCTCCCCAATATATTAATGTTGCCTTCTGATACTTTTGGAAAGTCTGATGTAGTAAATTCTAAAGAAAGAAATTCCTTTCTCTAGTGTAAGGAAGAATATTTCTTCCAGCTTTAGTAGGGCGATATAAATTTCCCATCAATTATATTCATTTGTCTGCGGAGTAAATTCATTCACCAATATGAAGGGTCTTAGGCAAATGTCCAGGACTGATAAGTTTGCTGGATATTCTTTCACAATAAACTGGTAATTGGCATTGTGTTTTATAAATTGTCTCCTCTGGGCTTGGAGAGTGGGAATCAATATGAACCAATCTCCTAAAGTTTGACAACACTGAATTTTGGAACCTGTAAAGCTTATGATCGGAGTTTGGATTAGGCTCATGTTCAGAAATCAGGAGAGACCCGGGCTCCAGGTCTCATTGCCTGTGTGGTATCACTGTCCTTTCTACTTATTTATCTATTTCGATCGTTCCCTGTCTAGACCACTTCTATACAATTTTTCTTAAAGATTTTATTTATTTATGTGACAGACAGAGATCACAAGTAGGCAGAGAGGCAGCCAGAGAGAGAGGAGGAAGCAGGCTCCCCGCTGAGCAGAGAGCCTGATGCTTGGCTTGATCCCAGGACCCTGGGATCATGACCTGAGCCGAAGGCAGAGGCTTTAACCCACTGAGCCACCCAGGTGCCCCTCTACTACACATTTTTTATTCATCTCTCATACTCCCTACAATTTCCTCCTTTCTCCCACTGTCTAAACTAGCCTTTTCCTTGTTTCTTACCTGTGCCTCTCAGACAGCCTATCTCCCCTGCCAAAATGACAAACCTAAAATATTCACCAAGTTGTTATTTTTCTGCTTAAACAGCTTCAGTAGTTCCTAAAGCATGCGTGATGCATTTTACCCGGGGCTTACCCTTCCCTTACAAAATATTTCAATCTTCACTAATCTCCCTAATCCAAATTCGATCTTTCTGTTTTGGGTTAGTTTGGTTTTGTTTGTTTTTGTTAGTTAGTTAGTTACTTACTTTGTTTGCTTTTTTCACTGTTCACCTCTACAAGCAGAATTTGGGGTCACAGTTGTGTGTGTGTGTGTGTGTGTGCACACATGTGTGAGTGTGTTTATATATGTTTAAGTATATTCAGTTATATTTACAGGAGGACTCTCAAACTATTTAATCAATATGACACGGGCACAGCGCAGGCAGAATTGATATTAGGCTGTGTATTACTCCTTCAGTTTCTGGGGAAAGGACCAGGGAAAAGTGCTCAGTGGCCAGAGAAATGTGGGATTGTTCAGGAGGCGGGCAACAGCAGGGAAATATTTCAATTCTAACAAGTAAAATGGCTGTGCCAGCATGTACCAGATGAATATTATCCCTAGATTGCCCCACTACAAAAATAGAGTATATGCTAATGAGACCAATTAAGCATTTCTGTTTCATTGGGCATCAGATATCCTCAGCCTAGAAAATGTCTCTCTGAAGCAGTGGGAACTCAATAAGCATTTTTGAATTGATTTAAACATGGCATACAAAGCCTTCCATAATCTGGTCTCTGTCTGCTTCTCTGGTTTCAAGCATATTTGTTTCTGAGCGGTGCTCTGCTCTCTAACCAGAGAGAAAAATATGTAGTTCCTTTCAGAAACCATGTACCATATATCTATGCCTTTGCCTGTGTTGTTCTGTCTGCCTGGAATATTGTTCTTCAAGAGACTAACAATTGCACATTCTCCAAGACTCAGGCCACACACTATTTCATCAGGTAAATGCTTCTGACACTGTGACCCCCATCTCCCAAACCTGCCATCAGTCTGCCTTAGGTGTTCCTCTATTTTTCCTTAGCATCCTCACAAACATCTATTATAGCAGTTTCCATAATCTTTCTTAAATAAACTGTTCCTTTGTCTAATACCTTTCTTATGATCTCCTGAAGGGCAAGAACCATTGTTTATATAACCTGTAAACTCAGATTCTAGCTCAAGGCTGAGTGTGTACACACTGTTTAAATAGATAGTTGATATGATTACAGAATAATTATCACTTATGAGCGATATAAGATAGGTCTCTACCCACAATGTGGTTAGAATTAATAGTAGTGTATTTCTCTGAATTTAGAGATGGTGGAGAAAAGCAAAAGGATAAGAAAAAGGGATAGTAAGTCATTAAGTTCCCATAACTCTAAACACTCCAAACATATTAGATTGAAAATTATATTCATTGCACAGATGAATTTTTTCAGACCACCCTGAATTTTAAACACTGTAGAATTTACTGCTTTCAAGAACGTGAACTTTGAGTTCACCACTGTAGTGCCTTTCCTTACTATGTCCGCATCCTGCTCTCATTTAACTCATCTACCATGAAATCAATACTTTTATTTTTACTATCTTTTTAAATACTTTGTTTATTCATTTGAGAGAGAGAAAGAGAGGGGCACAAGTAGGGGGAAGGGCAGAGAGAGAAGGACAATCACAAGGAGACGCTAGGCTGAATGTGGAGCCTGACGCAAGGCTTGATCTCTTGACCCTAAGATCATGACCTGAGCCGAAACCAAGAGTCAGATGCTTAAAAGAGTGAGCCACCCAGCGCCCCCAAATCAACGCTTTTAACTTGGATTTTAATTGGCAACATCTGTTGATATAAAATAAACATCATACCAGGATTAAAAAATACATTATATGCAAGTTTGCTATGGGAAGCGATATGACAGATGAAAACTCTGTAGCTTGTTTTTTCAGTCGATAACAGCTTTTGTGAATTTGGAAAATATTTTAGTTACACGTCTTTTTTGGAGTTTTACCTATTCAGCAAAATTAGCGAGGTTGATATATTAAGAGTTTATATAAACTGTAAGAGAATCCTAGTTAAATTCCTTTAACTCACAGCCTGGAACCACACTTCCATCATGGGTGATGTGCACCACGTATTTGTACACTGACCACAAAATAAACACCATCTATCCTTTCACTTATTTGAAATACAACTTACTGAGTTTTCAAATAAATGAACTGCTTAAAAATTCTGACTATTTTGATGGGTCTAAAACAGAAAAATTAAATCATAAGTCACCAAAACAGAGAAAAAATTCTATTTTAGTTGTAATCAGCACTGGATTGCAGTGTTAAACAAAAGACATCATTATACCATGCTGAAATATCAGTGGGAGAGTGGCAAAAATGATGTGTATTCCATGTTTACAAAAGGCTCTGCCTGTGGCATGCTGTGTGTTTTTGTGAATCATTTATCTTCTAGCTTTCATCTGTCATAGTGTGAGATATTACAAATGTGATTCTGCATGACAGAATAATGAAACACTAAAAAAGACTTTGTTTAATGACTTCTCCATAAGAACTTTTCCAGAAAAAGTTATGAATACATATAGAGAATTGTGCTTTTTTTTCCTTTTCATTAATTCAAATATTTTCCCATACCGAGTTCTGGAGGGGAGACCATCAATTTTATAGTAAAAGTCTGTAGGTAAAGATTTCTCCTTGTATATGAATATTTGAGTTTACCCAAGGACTTATTTTGTACCTAAGTATAACTATTATAGTAGAGTAGAAAATAATTTTCTAACTTTTCTAGTGCCTGAAAAATGAGAAGTTCCTTCAGAAATACTTATGGAATTTTAACTATAGAGGTGATAAAGGTAAAGATGACGATATTCTGATGCATTAAAAATCAGGAAAGAAACCTTAAAAAGGAGAATGTAGCATAATGCTATTACACAACTTACTTTACTTTTTCAGGAATATAAAAGATTCAGAATTTATACTTAGTCATTTTTGGAATTAACTAAAATCACATAAATTCATGTAATTCTAAGATCAGACTCTTGAGTTATCAAAAAGTTTGGTAGGACTCTCCTATATTTTACTTCACTAACCACTAATAGCATACTCTTCGATTCAAAAGTAAATTGCATGTGTGTGTGTGTATGTGTGTGTATTTAAATTTTATTTATTTATTAGAGAGAAAAAGAGAGAGAGTGAGCACAAAGCAGAGGGAGCAGCAGGCAGAGGGAGAAGCAGCCACCTCACCAAGCAACTAGCTAGATGTGGGACTCGATCCTAGGACCCTGGGATCATGATTCCAGCTGAAGGCAGACATTTAATCAATTGAGCCACCCACACGTCCTATACATAATTTTATATATATAAAAGTGGGGACGTCCCAGACCATTGAGTCAAAGCTTTTCATCTATTTATTTACTTATTTATTTATTTATTTCACAGAGATCACAAGTAGGTAGAGAGGCAGGCAGAGAGAGAGGATTAAGCAGGCTCCCTGCTGAGCAGATCCAGGACCTGGGATCATGACCTGAGCTGAAGGCAAAGGCTTTAACCCACTGAGCCATCCAGGTGCCCCAAAACTTTTCATCTTATACATAAAAAAGTGAGGTACAGAAAGCTTAAATAACTTACTCAAGGTCACATGGCCAATTAGAGGTAGATAAAAGACCACAATCCAGAGCTGTGAACTCCCAGTTCAATTTTTTTTCCCAGTATTCCACAACAATTGTTCAATCTTCTCTTTAGTTTATTATTGTTCCCATCACTGACTTATGACTTTGAACTTTAATTCAAAATAAATTTCAGCAATCTGAGGATAACTGGTATTAAATAGCTTGATGGGGCAGCCACTGAACTTATCAACTTGGTAAAATACAACAAAAAATAAAAGTGAATATGGATGGGAAAAATACTGTTATAGTGAAACATCATAATCACTATTTAAACAAATTATTGTAAGTTGTCTAGACTGTGTTTCTGCACAACATTTTTAAAGTTTTCTTCTGAATTATTGAGCATCATTAATCTCCTATAGCTGATTTTTTAAAATTAGAGAAATTTAAAACATCAACAGTGACATCCATTTCATAATGAATTCAAATATACCTCTATCATTTGACAGTTATTTTAAGAAATCAGCTAATAAAATTCTAGAACATACTATACTCATTTTCTTAGAGGCTGAAAGGAAATAATTTTTTTAAGTGGAAAGATAATATAATGGCAATAGGAAGTTATATATATCAATATATTTAAGATATGATATTATGCAACTTATAAATTGTAGCTTTATAAATTACACCTTGTATTAAAGGGACCAAGGGCATGTTTTGATATCTGACTGCTGACAGATTTCAACCCCCACTGCTTCTCTTCATCCTCAGCCACATATCTGAGCAAGCTGAGTAGAATGCCTGAGTTCTCCTTCCTTTGGCAATAGGGGAAGTTGAGCCCACTTAAGCACTGACATGAACACAGGAACCCTCACACCACTACCAACTTATTTGGATAGAATTTCAAAGCTTCTCTCCCTTCTCTGCTGTCTCATGCCACTTTGGACCTGTTTCGGAGCCTGCTCTTTTCTTCCCAGAAAGCCTCATTATGTGACTAATTAAAAATGTTCCCGTTCCCGTATTGTTTGTGTGGTGTCCTCCATTTCAAAATCCAAACCAAGAGTAGAGTAAGCTCGACAACAGATGTAGTGAGGAGGTGTCCAGGTGATGAGAAACAGGACTGAGCATCTTTTTTGCTTTGCTTTAGTAACTGGCTCTTTTATCTGCTAGCAATCTTGCATTTTCAGCTGTGCTGCTTTGTGTTGTATTTGCTGAGTTCTATAGAGTTTTTATCATAGATTTAATCAACCTACATAAGAAATTTTTGACATTTAGTAACACGAGTTACTAAAAGTTTACTCCTTAAAGTTACCACAATACCACAGTACCACCCTTGGGTTGTGTCAAGCATGATCCTTTCTGTATGCCTCATGTGGAATTGTATGTCTTGATTACAGCATAAGCTGTGACTAGTGCAAAGTTCAGAGGAATAGTTTTATGCTATGACTGTTGGTTTTGTGTCTCAGCCATGCATTGGTCCTTCTTCCATAGAATTGTCAGGAGAAGTTCTGACACCATGTACAATATATCGGACTTTTGGGTGGCCAGTTGTCTGGAAGAACAGTTATCATGTAGCACGCTGAGGTCTACACTCCTAGAAGTAGTTGGCTCACAAAGATTCCATGAAAATGCTTTTGCTATTACTGATGCCCAGGTTTCTCTGTAAGATGCTGATCCCTAGTCTTACAGAGAAACAAACAAACAAACAAACACACACACACTTATGGCATCTATGTGGGAAAATTAAAGACTTAATTAAAACTCTATTTAATTCTGGATCCTTAAATCCTATAAGGAAACAATTGTTAAACAGAAGCCCCTAGCCCTCATGTTATAGATCTGACACTTTCTAGACAAAGGATTTTACGAATATAAGAGGAGATTCCCCCTCCTCCAAACTATATTTTGTTAACAACTAAACAAACAAAGTAAATACAAGGTGAGGAAGAAACAAAAAAATGAAAAAGAGATCCACAATTTGACCCAATTAGAAATCCAAAATTTAATAAAAGACTTTTTAAAGTGAAAATATAAAATGTTTCTAATTATCTTTTGTGCCTCTACAACACAGATTTTGAATAACTTTAATATCTGCCTGAGATGTACCAACTGGCAAACCTTCATGGCCTTATATCATTATGGAGGCTCAAATTATAGTTATTCCTGGGGATTTCAATAAGTTTAGAGCTAATGAACTTAGGCACACCCTATAATATAAAGGAGCTATGAAATATAAAATAGTGAACAAAGAAGTATGCCTTATCTTAATCATCAGAATTATGGCCCTGTCTAAATATCCCAGAGCGGGCATGGAAACTCCAACCAAAAATGTACTAAGTTAAATTATGTCTTTGGCATTTACTGAAAGTTTGACAAATTGAGACACCATGGACATTTTTCCATAATTAAAATGGTTAATATGGCTCAATAGAAGTTCAAACAAAGTTTTCAAAGATTGAAACACATTACAAGACTTATTTAGAGAAGGGCTGTTCATCTGATTCCACCTCTGAGGGCTCCATAATTACTATTATTCAAATTACTGGCTCCATCTAATCACCAGCTGGTAAATATTTTGCTATTATTTATTTGGCTCATATGTTGTTTAATACCAATTTCCACAGACTCTCAGTTACAGTTTTCTTTCAGCTATGATGGTGTATAACACTTTTTGCCTTCAACTTTGAAGGGACATCTCTACCTGACTACCCATGAGGTCTTCAATAGCTTGGCCAATGCACATACCTTTGTAGGCAAAATTATAAGTGTGCCCAAGTTTATTGAGGAGCAGAGGTAATGATATCCTACTGATGACATCTTCCTTCATGGAGATGCATTTGCCACAATCATTTAAGACATACAAATATGAGGAGCTCACAAAAAGGGAAGTTTTCATTTTCCCACACATAACAGAGGGCCCTGTCACCTCAATTAAAATCCTACAAATGACTTGGTCAGCCAGAAGTCACTCCATTCCTGACACCATTAGAAATAAACTTTTTTAAAAGATTTTATTTTTATGTAATCTCTACACCCAGTGTGGGGCTTGAACCCACAGCTCTGAAATCAAGGGTCACACATTCCACCAACTGAGCCAGCCAGGTGTCTCAAGAAAGAAATATTGACCTTCATGGCACCATACTGTTGAAACCTGCTAAACAATCTTCTAGAAATTTTTGGATTTTAAGGCAATATATTCTAAATTTATAATTTCACTTAAGCCCATGAATGCTGTGACTAGTAAACCAGTCTACCTTGAATGGGGCCATCTAAAAAAAATGTCTCTAGACTATTTCAAAATTGAAATACAACAGGTGCCATTCCTCAGAGATTCTGTTACTCTAGTGACTTTACCAACATCCTTTCATAACTCTTGGAGTCTCTGGACCACCCACGATAGCCAGAAGTTGCCCTTGAACTTCTGGTACAAGAAGATTCCCCTCTAAACTCCATGTCATATGCCATTACAGTAGCAATGCTGCATACTGGAATCTCTTGGAAACAGAGGCTCTTGAAGTTTCTGCATCTATAGCTCTGTACACTCAGCTGCCCATTGTGCCTTGGGTTAAGGAACTGTACCCTGCAAGTTCGGTATGGTCACTAAGCCCTCCTTGCTTAAAAGAGAAATGATAGCTACATAATTGAGCTAAACATAGACCTTATTGCCTACCCTACCTGCATGAAGATGTGGCTTTTCTGGTTTTTAGTTCCTTACCAGATGCCATGCTTTTGCAGAGATTCCTCTTCTGAACCTCTTAGCTACCTAAGTAACCTTTGGGGATCAAACTGAGTGAAAAACAAAGGGAATCTGTACACCTTACAAACAGTAAAACCAAGATCATTGACATTATTGAACACCCTGGAAAGCTGATGTTTTTAATACTTTAACCAACACACCCTGATAAAAGACTCAACGATCAGTACAACTGCCCAAACTTTGGACATTCTTATACTAGATGCCCTGGTCAATGAACGGCCCCAGCTGAATGTGTTTTAGACCCTTGGACCACTGTCAATTGTCTGAACATGTGGTCCAAGGTTGCCCCTTACAGAGTGAAAATTTCTGGGAATCTTATCTCAGACATATTCCAAATACAAATCAGTGCAACACCTATCTCTACCTATAATAAGGCCACAGTATTAAGGCTTCATCAAGACACTCCTTAGCCTTTTCGGAGTTCTAGTTGTTATTGAGTGATCAACACAATCATTTCACTTCTCACAATTCAAAATGCTGAGTCCTGCAACAAGACATTCAATGGAAATTTTGTTTCCCTTTCCTATCTCTGAATGCAAGCCATATAAATTGACACTGTGGCTTAGACAAGTTAAAATATGATACATTTCAATTATCAGTCAAACACCAAGAGTGAATTGTGATAAGTCTGATCCATTTCTGAAGCTTAATTATTGGCAAGTTTCAAGTCATACTCCTTCCCTATCTGGGGCAAGCTAATAAGAAACCTGGGGTATTCTCTTCTTCAGAAAAAATGGGAATTTCAAACTGCATAAACTCTGGCCAGTGTGTAGGAACTTTCACTTCAGCATGACAATAAAGCCCAAAGCCAGTTAGCTTTGTTTCCTTAAGCAGTTCTGGATCTGACTGAATTCAGTTTTGGATTGTGCCCTGCTCTTCCCAGAAAGTCTCATTATATGAGTAATATATCTTTTCATACTTTTTAGTGCATGTGTGGTGTCATAAGTCTTGATATCCAAACCAGATTTGGATGGGGGATCCTGGTCTAGCTGGTAACCAAACACAGCTTCATCTAATTATATAAATAGTACCCAAAGAATTGAATTATATAAATATAGATACATATAATAATGACACTTTCCTTCCTCTAAAATGTTGGGCTTAAAAATAAGTGTTTCCTTCCTTATAGGCACAAAATTAACATACACATTTCTTCATATTGACATTATAGAACCATTCATTTTTAAAAAGAGAGAACGCTTTTCAACTGTTCTATATCTAACATAATAATGATAAATAGTAAATATACATTCTGAATAAACACACATTTTGTGAACATTTGTCATTGTTAGATAAGTAAATTCAATATTTACAAAACAGTAATCATTGATTTTGATGCACTGTTAAAAAATGAAGTGTCATAGAGTTTAAAAGTAGAATATAAAAAACCTTTATTGACTGGAAGAGTTCATTCATTACTGAAAACTTCACACCAGGAAAAACAGAATGCCAATGACATGATTTACTGACCTAATGAGCATACAAAAATAATCTCAAAACAATTTGTCACTACAATTTGGGGAAAATTAGTGGCAATAAATTACTGAATTAAGTATAAAGCTAGGTAATGACAACATAAATTATGTAAGGGATGCTGAGTAAAATAGATCATTGAAAACCACCGAGATATAAGATCAAAAGACAAATGGTCAGGTATGTGTCTGAGTTTTAAAGGAGAATATACACAAGAGTAAAAGAATGTCTACTAGTTTTAACACACAAGATGACAATAGTTAACTTTCTACCTGCGGTTCAAAACTACAGTAGTCCATACTAAAAAGTACAGATACCCACAAGAATAAAAAAAAATACTATATGGGTATATCTATCTATCTTATCTATCTATCTCCATATAGTGGGTGATATAGATGTGCATGTGTGCACATCTTAGTTTCAATCTACTGTTTTTGCTTTTTTCTTTCTAAATTCTAAGAAGACTTAAATTTTTAAGTGCTACATTTTATAGACCAACAGTAAAAACAGTATTGTGAAAAATAGGGTATGCAAAATAAATTGTATTTAACAATCATTATGTAAATACCTAAATCTGTAAGATGGAAAAGAAATACTAAATTTAATGAATATAATAAGAATTAATGAAATATTCTTTATCTAATCATTATCAGTGCTTATACTATAATATTATGGTAAAGTCTGAGAAAAAAGCAAACCAAAGAACCCCACAGCTATCACCCATATTGTAGGCAACATCAAAGGAAAAAATGTTTCTAAATTAACGTTGAGGAAAAATACTACAACGAAAAATAGGAAAAATAATGGTTGTGAATAAGAAACAAATATAAAATATGTGAAAGTAGGAGAAAAATTCAACATGATGTCAATGATTTAAAACAAAACAAAAACTCCCTCCAGCAATACACAAAAGATTTTAGTAACTGTCTGTGCCCCTTGTACAGAGTAGACCAGTCTGACAAGTTCGTGTGATTTAGGAATTCATTACTTTGAAACCTATGCAAGCAGAATGCACTGATAGCACAAGATAAAGAGCGGACAGACTGACTGGGAAAATGAAGAAGAAAAACCTGACAAAAGTTTTCAGGCATACTTTTAAGTTTCTACATTTGGAAGCTAGTCTTGGGGGCAGAGTTAGCTTTGTACCTTAATAAATATACATTCAAGGTGGGCCTTTTAGGAGGTGAAACTGTCTGGGATGCCAAACAGAAAATTAAGTCACCACAGACTAGATATACTCAAGGTGATTTGCACGTTGGAATTCTCCAAGAAATCTAAATGTCAGTTTGCATTCTACAGAGCTAATATTTATTACATGCATCAGAGAGTAATTTTTTTAAGGTTTTCTACATAAAAACTGTGGTAATATAGTCCATCCTCTGTAGTGAGTTGAGTAATGTTGTTCCCCCAAAGCCCAACATCTGCCAAATTTGTATCTACCCAAGAGCTCAGAAAGTCATTGTATTTGGAAATAGAGTCTTTGTAGAATTAAATATTAATATGAAATCATATTGGATTAGGGTGTGCCCTAAATCCAAAACAGGTGTCATTATAAGGAAAGAGGACAAAGATACATGCAGAAACAGAAGAGACACACACACAAGGCAAAGGTCTTGTGAAGACAGAGTCAGAAATCAGAGTGATGCAGCTATAAGCCACAGAAGGTCAAGGGTTGTTGAAAGACACCAGGAGCTCTGAAGAAGTAAAGAAAGATTCTCCCCTAGGGCTTTCAGAGGGAGTGTGGCACTACAGATAACTTGATTTCAGAGATCTAGCCTCCAGAACTGAGAGAATAAATGTCTATGGTTTAGTCACTGAGTTTGTGATTTTGTTATGGCAGCCTTCTGCCACTAATACATTCTCTTTTATACATAATCCTGGGTTGTGAGGAATGGGTGACAGAAGGGAAGTGAGGTTGGAAACCTGGAAAGGGATGATCATTTCAAAAAGTAATATTCTTTGTGAAACTAATTTAGGTTTTATGTTATTAGTTATGAATCATTTCTTCTGAATTATAAAGAGGTCCTTCAGTATTTTTTTTAAATCCCATCTCCTTAAATTACTTCATGCATCTTGGTTTAACAATTAGTCTATCTAAAATATTTAATTTTGTCCTTCTATTGTGTTTTTCTCTTGGGCTTTCTATAAAATAAGAACTCCATTAATTTTCATCCTAAGAGAAAACAAACACAGACATTAGCCTCTGACTTGTACCCTACCTTACTGCTGACCTAGCTCCTTCTGTTTTTTCTTAGCCAGAATTGTTAAAATAGAAGTCCACAACCTTTATTCTCCAATTTCTATAATTCTACCCTCTCTATAACTTGATTTTGGCTGCTATGTTCTAGGTAAAAATACATATTAACAAAAATATTTTTCCTCTAACAGTGTCAATAGTTGTCCCACATTCTAAAGCATCTTATCTATATCAAATTCAAAATTGAAAATATGCTTTGCATGTTTTGGTACTTCAGAATAATGTATTGCATGAAGACTTAAACAATCAAACCATAAAAGGGAAACAACTATAATTAAAAATTGAAAAATGAAGGAAAAATAAAACATATTTTTTTAATAAAAAGGTAGTATAGTTTTTAATCACCAAATCCAAATGAAATAGCTTAATTGTTAACATGAATAAATGTTATTCAATGATCCAGAATTATTCTAGTTCTACATATATAGAACAACCATAATCCTGCAGAATGAATATCACCAAACTGACCCTAATATCGGAAGTTCAATGAAATCCAGTGATGCTCGTGAAGGCATTAGGAATTGGCAATTTTCTTATCCAAAAATACTTAAAGATAGGAATTGACTGACAGATAAATATTCATTCAATCAATCAGTAAAGTAGGGTCATATTATGTTCACATTTACCTGATATGAATTCAATTCTACCTTGGGCAAAAATAAATAAATGAAAACAATTTGGTAGCGCATGACCTATAAAAAATCAAGGTAGCTCATCTGGCATTATCTAAAGACACTGTTACCTGTTCTGACATTAGAGGAAAAATGTTCTGTTAGAATTATTCAGAGACTATCTGGCCTATGCAAAACTAGGTAGATGATCATCATGGGTGAGTTAAGGGATTTTATGTGTGCTGTTGATTACATGTGATTTTCTCCTTATTTAACAACTGTAGAACATTAAACTTCATAAAAAATGAAATTTCAATGAATGAATTGAGCGTATTTGACATATATTATGCTAAATGATTAAAAGTAAAATTCTAGGTGTGTCAGCATATAAAAGATACAGAATAAGATTATAATTTGAGATAAGTGACAAAAAAAGTGAAAAATAATATATTAGGAAGTGATACCAAAAAGTCATAAAACAGTGGCAACAGAGCGAAATTATGAGAATGAAAGGAAGAAGAAGCAAAGTAGAAATGTGTGCTACTCTTGAGACCCTAATAAATCCATTAATTCAGGTTATTTTATTTTTGGTAAGTGGCAGTAGAGTGTCTTCAAATGTGAACATAAATGTGTGTGCAACTGTATCTCTGTGTGTATTGACTGATTCATGTGTTATTTTGCCAATCACTTATACATATCGTATCATTTAATTATAAACTAACCCTATGAAGGAAAAATGTGGTAGACATTTATCACCTCTACTTCAGAGATGAGAAAAGTAAAATTCAGGGCAATGATGTGACTTAATAACGAGAAAGAGTAATGAATTGTGCTTTGAATCCAGAAATCTGACTCCAGATTTGTCATATCTAACCTCATAATGAGCATGAACTATGTGAGATATATTTTATATATGGAATTTCATTCACTCTTTCCAACAACTCTGCTCTGCAGACATAATTAGCTCCATTTCAGAAATAAAGAAACTGAGTCTCATAGAGCATATGTAACTTGTCCAAAGACAGATAGCTATAAGATGTGAAATGCTGAAATTAAAATCCAAGTTTGTCTGACTTCATAAGTAGTTTGAAAAACAGAATGATGCAACATTTGTAAAAATAAAATCAGTTTTACTAATAAGTCAAAGTACATTTGATTTCATCCACAAATAATCTAAGATGTATTTAAAAATTAATATTAAAACAACTGATTATTATTTGCATTATTTTTTACATTAAGATGATTACATTTAATTTACATTATGTTACTACGATAGAGTCCATTTTGTAGAAACTCCTTACTTTTATTTGAATCCATACTTTTTCCTTCCCTTTTTGAACACACATAGGCCACTGTAATATATTTCTGTGACCAGCCTGTCTATGTGTCAGGAAAGGAAATGTCTGATTTTTCTTTCTCATTTTTTTGGCTACATGATATCCAAAGAATAGATTTAATAAAAAAAATTGACAGCTTATAAAGACAACTGAGCTAACCATTCAACCTTCCTGACCATCATTGCTAGGGTTCTGTCAGCAACCATGCATGGCTGGCATTGGGGGGTCTATAAACTCTTCTAGCAAGGAAAGGACTATTTTGGGGGCACCAAAGGCAAAATAATAATAAAAACAATTAAGTAGACAATGCTTATCTTTCTAAGTAGACAATGCTTCTCTTCCTAAACTGTCATTCTCAAAGAGCTCAACTCTGATTTAACCAATCAATATGCTAGGACAAAGAGATATTTTGTAAAGAGACACCATGCTAATGTTGGCATTACTGTTCTATATCAAGGTTAAACACAAGGTTCAGTACTTCACTTCTGATGACAATGTTCTCTCCGTTGAAGATCTTGGGCTTGTTTCAGAAGAGAGAGGAGGAGGATATACAGGTAATATCAGGTTATAAGAAATTGGACTGGAAGCATCAGCTTATTTCATATATCAGCAGAAACATTAAGTCAAGATGTGATCCAAAAATCCTGATATGATAAAATCCATGTCCTTCTGCTAAAACCCTTTGTCATTCAGACCGAGACATTCATGACAGCTGTAGCAAATCCTTTACCATGTAACACAATGCTGTAAATCTAAATTGCAGAAGTCTGAACTTTCAGCCTCTCTCCCATACTTTACTGCTCACTAAATTTCCTTTGCCTATCCATCCATAAACAGAGCTTAACCTGGGTGAGATCCAGCTGGATCTTAGATGCAAAACCTTTAGAAGCTAGGTAAGGGACTTCTAAGACTTGTGATCAGGGAGATGTGAAGGCAGCAAAGGACACGTCTTCTCAGTGCCAATGCGGAACAGATTGTCAGCTTGACAAGAGGAGCTGAAATGTCCTTAGCTGTCTTTTCATATTCGTTGCTGTCCCAGATACTAGGTACTTAAAACCAAAATCTTTTCTTCCTGGAAATGTGTTTGAAAAAGTATAAAACAATATGATTGTTTTGTACACACTTTTGTCATTATTGTAATGGTTCTTTATTTGACTTTATGCATATTTTGCAGAGTACACTTTGCTTTATGCTCTGGTAATTTCCCATTTTATATAATTCCAACATGAAGGCACTTGCAAGGTTACTGGATGTACTTATTTTTAAAAATTAAAAACAATCCTGTTTTCATTTTTATATTGTTGTTCACCTGTGTACTTGACTGTAAATTCAGATTGAGTAAAATGACCTCAAAATTTTATTATTACAAGGCTACTATCTATAAAGAAGTACAGAGTAAAGCACTTTATGAATAGTGAATATTTTCATTAAAAAACTAACATTTTTGAATAGCGTGTAGTGGAAAATAAAGCATGTCTGGAATGAAATACTATGTGATGAGGTGAATGTTACTTACCAAACTCCTTTGGAACTGCTATAGAATAAACACAATTATGTCCAACACTGTAATTTTTGGGATAGTTTGGTGATAGAACAGTGCCTTCTGAACCTGTTGAACGACTTCCACAAGGTGCTAGGAAATAAAAATGACAAAAAATATTTTTTAGAAGAACTTAAAAAAATCATGCTATGGATATTTTCTTGTTATAAAATTATAGCTTTTGAACTTTAAGGTGTAGGACTTCTTTCCATCTTTTAACAAGATCCACCATTGTCAAATATTTAAAAAAATAAATTGTGGTCATATAAAATTTTAAGTATTCAGATCCACTCTTCTCAGAAATAAAGTTAATATAATAGTATCATAATGGTACTATCTCTAGAGGTAATAATGGTGGCCCTGCTTTCATTTATGGTAAAAGTGTAAAGATAACCATCTTTTTTATAATGATGAGAAATTACATATGCAGGTGGGAAACTGTTTTACTCACTGCCAGGCTTTGACACGATACTCAAAATCAACCTTGATTATGCTGCCACCAAATTAAGTATTTTTATTCATGGGACAGGAACAGCTGCATCAACACATTCACCCGCTCATCTAAGTAAAATACTCTCAATAACCTTTATCCATTTATAAGACTTATATTTGAATCAGAAGAACTGCTGATGGTGTACAGTCAGATTGTTTTTTGCTACCTCAGCCCCAAATGTACTATGTTCTTAGAAAAAGTGAGGGTGAAACCAATGTTTCTGGCAAATTTGTAGACCACGGTTCTGCTGTTCCCAAGGTAGGGGATTACATTAGGTTTTATAGTTCTGGGCTATGAAATAGACCCGGGCTACTGAGGCAGATTTAGGTATTGAGAACATAAAGATGATAGTTGATATTCTCTAAGTGAATGAGATCACCCAGAAAACTATATGCAAAGTGAAAAAAAGATGGCCGAAGACGAGGTCTGGGGAACGCCAAGGTTAGGATCAGATAGAGGGTGGCAACAGAGAAAATAGAAGTTAAAAGAAAGTGTTTAACAGCGTTAAGTGTTGCAAAGTGGGAATAAATGAAAAAGGAGTCTGTGTGATTTGGCGACCTGGAGTATCATAGAGCAGGGTCTTCCCTCCATCCATGATTTTCTCAAGGAGGGATTCAGTCTAACTGCAGGCCCTCTGGCCCCGCCCCTAATCCCCCCACCCACCCCCGAGTTAGAGGTAGAATGAGGTTCCCCACTGGTGAAAACAGGACGGGAATTTCTCCTTTACTGCAGATGGGGACCATTCTGCTTGAAGAGCCCACTGGCTGGTCTGCTGCTCTGCAGTGTAAGTATTACAGGGAGAGTCTGGTGAGAGAGAGACTGATTGTTGAGGGACACCTGTAGTGGCCTTAGAAAGCCTCCTGTTTGAGCTCCTCTGCTTTTATCCATATTAAAGCTAACAGCTTGCTTTCCTTCAGCTTCAAGGAAAGCTTAAATCAGCTTCGAACCTGTGCAGAGGGAACTCCCAAGCAAAACAGGAATTTTTGGTACCATTAATGCAACAGTTTCAACTAGAGCAGCTTTCTGTAAACTACAGCCTGCCAACCAAATCCAGCTCAGAATGAGGTTTTTTACATTCGTACAGTTACAAAACAAAACTAAGAGTATGTGACGGTGAGGTATGCGGCCAAAATCCCACAATACCATCTGGCCCTTTACAGAAAAAAAGGAGACATGGGTGGCTCAGTGGGTTAAAGCCTCTGCCTTTGGCTGGGGTCATGATCCGGGGATCCTGGGATTGAGCCCCACATTGGGCTCTCTGCTCAGCAGGGAGCCTGCTTCCCCATTCTCTCTCTCTGCCTGCCTCTCTGCCTACTTGTGATCTCTATCTGTCAAATAAATAAATAAAATCTTTAAGAACAAAACAAAACAAAACAAAAAAAGGAGAATAAGTGGTCTATAAAGAAATACAGAAGTAATCAGAACCTTAATCATCAACTAAAGGAGAATGTAAGGAGTAGTTAGGGAAAGGTGGAAAGCTGAGTTTTTGTTTTTGTTGTTTTGTTTAACAGGGCGGAAGGAGTCATTACAAAGGGAAAATCAGAGGCAGCCCCAGCGTCAAGGAAAAGGTAAGATCAAGAACAAAAGTTGAGTGATTAGCTTTGGAAAACTTCAGGGACACTCCTCTGTGACCTGAGAAAAGAGTTGAAGGAAACTAGAGTTGCATAGATTTAATTATATGTTGGAAATGTATTGGAGTTAATGCTGGATTTTCCTTTTAAAGAGAGCTAGATGCAGCCAGTCAGTGGTGTGTTGGGTGACTCGAGAAGAGTCCTGACATTTGAAAAAGTAAACATTTTGATGGATTCCTGGCCAGAGTTTAAAATCTAGTAATATATTTAAAACACATACATACAACCCCAATAGTATCTTATATCGCATAGGGTGGCTAATGAATGTTCTGCCTTTTAATGGTCTATAAAATGGTAATAGCTAGAATTAAACATACTAAAATTAGAAATCCACAGAACAACAAATTGACAGTGATGATGATAACCAAAGATGCATTGCTCTCATCACTTATTATTGTTTGAGATTACAGTAGTCAGGTGCATTCTTAGTTCAACACTGATAACTTTATTTCGCTGATAATACTACTGATGAGAGAATCATTCAAGAATGAGTAGCATGTTTTATGTGAACTTACCTTCTGATTTTAAGGTGCTCCAAAATTACAATACTTTGAGTGTCTGTGACAGTAATTCTTATTTTTATATTTGGGAAATATGAATAGCAATGAGATCTTCTACCTCAAGTTCAGCTTTGTGACTTAGTCGTGAACATTCTGCATCCCACATTAATGTGCCTCTGACAGTCTCAATTTGCTTTTTACCTTTTATTTTGCATAATGAACATTTAAGACAGCTTTTAAAAAATATCATTTATAAATATAAAAAATGTGAAGTTTTTTTTTTTTAAACCACTGGTGAATATATATGAGGTTGCAGTATAATCCTATGTTCTTAGGGTAAATAATACTACGTTAGATTCTGTTATTTGGACTAGTAGCAATAATTTTACGTTTCTTCTGGTCAGTGCTTATAGCATGTCCTAGTTTATAATAAATTATATTGAATACTATAGTGACATACTATTTTATGTAGTGTGCAGATAATATAAATAAGGGAAAATTAACTGTGCACTGAGATACCAATTTATTTTAATCTGTTCTATGTTTCTAAAACTCAAATGCAATAATGCCTAAGCCAGAGCAACTTTACTAATTCTCCTAATATTGGTTCCTAGAAGCTTTTTATACTCTCTCTTCCTGTTTTAATTTCATCTTACTGGATAGTACAGAAAGGGAAGCCTTTATTTTTTTCTGGCTCTGTTAACAATCAGTAGAAGTCAGAAGCCAGCCAAAACTTTGAATGCTATGCTTATTTTTCCCATTTGAATTGTACCTGAATTTCCCATTTGAATTTGTCACACTTGCTGTGTTTCTCTAAATAGCCCATATCCCTTGGAATGCATTAAATTTAAGAACTCATCTGTACCTGTTCCTGATTATAACTTATTTGATACATCTGACTACTTCTTAAATCTATGCTTAATAACATTGTTGTAGAACACATTAATTAGGAGAAGAGAAGAAACTTACTTATGGCTAAGTAAGTTTGGGAAATACATGGATAAAAAAAAAAGTTCTTCACTATATGGCCTCACTTACGCTTTAGTAAGATCTGGGGAATATCATGTTCCTACTTACACAATTACTTGATCATGGACACTGTTTCAGTGTAATGTCTCCCAGGACCAATGTTCCCTAGAACACACTTTGCAAAATGCCAGACTGATGATTCTAGAATGTGCTATCACTTTGGCAATAATCCTAACATTTATGTTATTGCCCATAATTGATTATAATTTTGTAGTTCTAACAAATTGTTTTATATATGCACATAGAGCTGAAATATTTTAAAGATTTAAAATATCAGACTTAGCCTATTTTAAGTACTATTATTCTTGACACGCTTTCCCTGACTCTTGGGGTCCAATACATCGATTTTTTAGTTGTTCCCTTATATAGCTCACCAGTTTCTCTCTCCTCTCTGCCATGGTAAGTACCACAATCCAGATTCTCAACAGTTTTCACTTGGGCTCTTCCAACAGACAACTAGCTCCACTCATCTCCAGAAGTTCTCACCATTGCTAATGATTTTTCTAACAGACAAGTCTTATCATATTTCTCTTCTCTTTCTAGAACAATTCTGATAAACATTATGTTCTCCATAAATGTCTGTGGGATGATTGAATGAACTATCCTTGCAAGACCAGGCAGCTACTATAAAATGCTGTTCCATCATTAGCATACAACAGAAACATTTCATTTCTTTTAAATTACCCCAGATTCACCAAATCCCCAACAGAATTGAGACATACCCTCTCTTAATAAATCCATATAAGCCTACTTTTTTTTCGGTGATTGAAATATTCTGGTTATGAGGAATCACTGTTGCTTTACATTTAGAGACAATATTATTTGAAATATATGTATTTAAACATTCTTATTTAAGTAATATATTTAAATATTTAAAATTTAAATAATTTAAGATACTTAATTTTTTTAAATATTTAAATACATTTAAACATATGTATATAAACATTGGAAATACGTTCAATGACAGAACTCGTGACAGCCACATGGATATTGAGTTCCACTGAAGGAATAGCAAACTCTTGTCTACCATTTTACAGTAGCAAATCCATGCTAACATTTTAACAATCTGGAGCATACCTTCATTGAGTGAGTGACATCACTCATACAGTTTAATTTTGTATGATTTTTCTTGTTCTCATATATATTTTTTAATTCTCTTTGGCTGAATTTATATGGCTTGATTTGTATAAGTAAAATGTGCCTGTACTATAACTATACTCTGTATGTATGTTTTACTCTTGCAGTATAAAATACACAGTAGACAGATGTGGTATTTCCAGGGAAACAAGAGGATGAGTCTGCAAATGAGTTTCAAGACTTCTAGTCATTTAGTGAAAAGGACTCCCCACCTATGGTTTGATCATGTGTGTGGGATAAAGGAGGAAGACTGAGGAAGAAGAACAAGGAACTTCCCAGTAAGTGAAATAGAAGAATCCCAAACCATTTTTATGGAAGAGATACTTTGGAATCCACATATATTTGAGACTTTATAATACACGCAACACAGCCTTGAGCTACTTTCCATTTCAAATCTGTCTTTTCACTTGTGTAATGTTTAATTTATTATCAAATATACTCTATAATGAAAATTATTATATAATATATAAATTTTTCTCAGAAAGCAAGTTAGGTACTTTTAAAAGTGATGAATTCTTGTAGGTCACAAAAGAGCAATATGGTATATTAAATCAATAATTTACTAGATGTAGCCTGTGACTCCTTCAGTTTGAAAGAACTGCTGTACCTTACAAAAGTGCTGGCCCACTTCTAGTAAATTACTTATGCCCTGATATAGCCTGATTGAATGTCACAAATCAAACATTCCTGTTTAGAAAGTATTTGAAAGTTGTATTGCCCATTGAGCTTTTCTCCCCCCTTTCTTTTCTTTTCTTTTCTTTCTTTCTTTTCTTTTTTTCTTTTTTAAGAGAAGTCCTTTCATTAACACTTCAACTCTGGAATTGAATTTATAATACAGACAACTGATATTCCCAGTATTGACTTTGAGATTAAAACTACTATGCTTCTTCTGTCCTTTGTTTAAAACCTTGTTCTTAGCTTAAAAAAAAAAATCTAATAATTCAGCCATTCATTTCTCTTTTTTTTTCAGCCATTCATTTCATGCTTCTCTTCATGTCTCCTGTATAATCATTTCATTTTATTTATCTTAAACAATAAGCCTCCAATAAGGCTGTTCTAGCATAATGGTAATAATTATTTCTTTAAATTATAAACTGTTACTCTAAGTAACTTATTTATTTTTATTTTCATTTCTTTCTCCATTAGTTCTGGTACATTCACATTTATTTATCTGAAAAACTAAAGTTAATATTGCCATGAGTTTCCTATTATCTCATATGTCACCTAAAAAAAAATAAAAAACAAAACCAAAAATCAGTCTTTATTACTTGTGAATTAATTTTGTGGTAAAATTCCACAGTCCTGTTTAACACTAAAAATACAAAAAATCCATCTCCATGTTGTAATCAGTGGCTTGTAAACTATTTTAATCACTCACTAAGTAAACTTAGAAGCATATGAGCTTCTACATCTGTCACCTCACTGATTGCCTGGACTCACTCATTTGATTTTGCTGGCTAGGAAGGCCTTCCCTTCATGCCCCAGTGCTCGATGAGCTGTGTTCTCCATCAGAGTGTGTTCTTAAAGAAAGAAGAATCGTACTATGACACAGACCTATGAGTAGCTATATTCCTTGATAGATTTGCCATGCTACCATATATAAATTCTACTAATAGTAAGGATGTTAGTAGTATCCGTGATCCCTGTGTCACTCACTTTTAACCTCATTTTCAAGATTGAGGTATAATTCACATACCATAAAATTCACCCTTTTAAAATATACAATTGAGTGGGGTTTTTTTTAATAGCATATTCATGAAGTAGTGTAACCAACCCTCTAATTTTAGAATATTTCTGTCATCCCCAAAGGAATTCCTATATTCATAAGCAATCGCTCCCTATTCCCTACTTTCCCAAGTCCCTAGCAATCACTAGTCTATGATTTTGTAGAAAAGTATATATGGAAAGACAAGTTCTTAAAATGGTTTTAGTTGAATTGTTGATGTTTTTTAAAAACTAAAATCCCTCTTCATTGCTTAGTTTGATTTCCAACTCATTGACTTTAAGTGATAGCGATTTTTATTGTTTAAAAATTATTTTAAAAGTTAATATATTAGTACAAAATGAACTTAAAAAAAAATCCTCTGTGACAATTTATTACTCCTGCCTGATTGCTTCACAAACATGATTTCTCAGGGAAGTCTTCCCTGTCTTCTAGACTAGTTCAGAGGATCCCATCATAACAGCATTCCATTATGTTCAGAACACTTAATTACAACTTGTTTTGTATTTATATTTATATAAAGCCACTTATTTATATAGGGTCTGTCTCTGTCTCTGAACTCCCAGAATCTATTAAGTCAAAGTTTCCATTTCCTTTTTATACACGATTTATACTTCCGGAGTCAAGCATGGTGTTAGTTTATATAATGGCTTTCAATAAATATGTTATAATTGTCTCTCTTCCTAATAGGACAGATCAGTTCTTTCCTGAATCAGAAAAGTCCTAAAACTCAGTTTAGGAGCGTGGGAAGAAATACCCGGTCTTGAGGTTGGCTTAGGTTTGAAGCTATTTAGAACCTCAATATGGTTGAGATTTACTCACTAACTCTTTCATTATATTTCAATCTAACTGACTGGTTTTGGGATTTAGGATTAAGAAACAAATTCCCTCTTGCACAGAGAGCTCTGTATTGTCTTTTTTTTTTTTTTTTTTAATGTGTATGTGTTGAAGTGAAAGGCTCACTGGCTTAACATAAGTGTAAAATGAAATTTTCTGTGTTTAATAAAGGGGAAGGAAGCAGCAACTCCTTTAGGGTGTCTGTTTTAAACCATAATAGGCCCAAGCTTTTGATTTTACAGTGCAAGACTGCTGGCCTTCTAGAAACATACTTTAGAAATTCACTAGGGTTTCTTACAAGGTATAGTCACAAGGTATACAGAGACAAGTTATATCAGTTTGTCTCTTAAGGAGATAAAAGAAGAGTTATTGGTTCTTTATAGATTTGTATGAGATTCTGTCTGGTCTTTGTAGCATCTTTCAAAAGCAGCCTGCAATGTTCATTATATTCTAAATATGCTTATTCAATAATATACCTGCTTCTTTTCTCTCTAGGTTTTGTGGGTTGAACATTCTAATAGGATATTTGTTTCTCCAAAAGAGTTCTCCAATACAATTTGATTCTCAACATGACCAAATAGTTATTGTTGTATCCTTTACTTTCTTTATCTGTAAGGAGAAAAGCTGTGGGCTGATTCAGTTTTCTGTATAAGTAAATTTTTTTTTTTTTTTTTTTTTTTTTTTTTGGTTTTCTGTAAAAAGGGATAACACATTAGGGAGGCATGTTTGAAGTCTGACTTAAACATAAAAACTACATGACGGTGGAGAACACAGGTTTCTTCGCACAATGAGAGGGCGTGCAACTACCCATCTGGAGACATGGCATAGTGGCTGAAATGCCAAGGGCAGAGAAAATAAAAATTGTTTAAATAGGAGCTCCAAGTCAGAGGTCACAAGAAAATGTGTTCTGAATTATAAGCATTGATTTGCAATCAGATTGCTTCTTACATAGGGAACTCGACATAGGATGCTCCAGAATTCATAACAGTAGGGATTTATTTATAACAATGCTAATGATTCTCTAGACTAGCATGGAGGAGGCCAACTGGAGTGATAATGTCAGTAAGAGTGTCTGGAAATAGCAGGTACTCAATCACATTCATTTCCCTCCCAGTTTCATTTTAAATAATATTCCACCCCTCCCCATATGAAAACAAAACATGCTTTGGTTTTATCTCAATACTACTTTAAATTTTTTAAAATAGAAAATACATTTGCAGTGCCTGTCTGACTCAGTTGGTAGAGAATGTGACTCGATCTGGGGTCATGAGTTTAAGCCCCTTACTGGGCCTTAGAGCTTACTTAAAAAAAAAAAAATAGGAAATACATTATACTTCTTTGTAGAACATGATTCTGACACATAATCCGTATATTGTGTCTGTGAACAAATTCCTATGTATAGCTAATGAAAGGCAGATAGCTGATGATACTCAGAAATAATTTACCTCTAGGCCTTTGTTTTATGAGTCTTTCATCCACACACTTTAATTATGTCACATATTTAAATGGCATCAAATGCTAAATGGCTCAGTATATTAGATTACATAATATCTATATTCATTTATAATGCAATGGGACTTCACACTTGCTTTAAATCTCAAAAAAAATTCTGTAAACCTCAAGGACATTTGGAATAAGAGATTAGCCCAAGGCAAGCCTTGCCGTTTAAGCAGAAGATCTGGACTAAAACTTGAGTTAGCTACTTCATGCACTAAAGCAGTATGAGTTAATTAAAAGTAGGTCAAATGATGTTACTAATGAGAGATAACTGTAGAGTTGGAGAGGTATAATTATGAAATGAACTTTTTATTTTTCATTTTGTTTGTTTCAAATTTTCTCTTCAGTTGATAGTACAAGAAGGCTATTTATTTATTTAGCATTATTATTTAAAGCTTTTATCATTCCACATAGAGTTGAAAGTTGAACAATGAATGGTGCTGGATGACTACTGGATGTCTAATCATAACACTCATGTGTATGTACTTTGGACAGACTTACAGTTATCAGTGACTGAGTTACAAAATCTTTTTTCCACCCCCAGAATCTAGGACTTATATTAGCATGAGAGAAACAAAGAGATTGAAAATAATGGTGCAGATGTTCAAAGGAACCAACACTGACTATATCTGTTAGGGTATTTGCATTCTGTATAAGGTTGTGTTTCGAATGAAATGCAAAAATGCATTTCAGATGAAGACTTATTATTAGTTATCGGTAGGAATTTGCTTTTTCTTAATTCTCATACTTAACTTGGAGGAAGGTTTCAGAAATAAATGGGGAACCCAAAATTGTACCACTTATTTTTGAAGCCATGCATCCATTCATGAAACATTTAACCACCTGAAATATGCCATAACTGTTAGGTTCGAAAGATATAAAAAAGATCAATGCAAGGTCATTTGTAGAATTAATCAGCCTACCTAGAGGACAGTGATTAAGCCTGGACTCCAAAACTACTGGTAGGCAACTGTGACTTTGAACAAGTGACTGAACCTGTTTTTGTGTCTTGGTTTCCTCATCTGTAAATGAGAATATTAGTAGTCCCTAATTCACGGAGTTGTAGTAAGGCATAAAATAATATGTGTAGAGAACTTCAAACTGTTTGTTCTCAGCACAGACAAGTTATTATCTCTTATCAGTCCTCTCTATGGGCTTTCTTGTTGAGCTGCTTCAAATTCTATCTACTTTTCTTGTTGCTCTTTCCTCTATGTGTTTATAAATGCTGAACCCTAGGTGTGAAGCACACCATCTCCTTATGTCTTGTACCTCACCTGGTTCCTCCTTATTTATATTTTTAGGATTCAGCTCATGTGTCACTTTCATAAGGAAGACTTCCCTGATCTCTCTTTGTAACCAGGTCAGATGTGCTGCCATGCTGTGCTCGCAGCTCTGTTTTTATTTCTAGCAATGGACCTTACTTGTCCTTATCCCGTCTGATTATAAATTCTCTAAAGGCAAGAACCATATTGAATTCATTGTTAGTGCAGGATCAGACATATAATTGTACTTTTGAATGCCTGAAAAAAAAAGAAGGCATTAAACCATCTCTTCTATTCTAATACTTTCGCCAAATATGTTTATTCTTAGGGTCTTATTATTATAATTAACTGTCATTGCATGCTCACTATATGCCTTAGTGGAAAAGATCAGGAATGCTGCATTGGTCCAATTATAAAATAAGTAAGTCATGGGTATAGCATGATGATATAGTTAGCAATACTGTCTTGCATTTTTGAGAATTACTAAGAGAGTAAATATTAAAATTATTTATCATAAGAAAGAAATCGTAAACTGTACAGTGATGGATGTTAACTATACTTATTGTGGTGAACATCTAACAATATATATAAATATCAAATAATTATGTTGTACACCTGAAACAAATATGTCTATTTTACCTCAACTAAGAATATTGTATTAGTACTATGGCTAGTACTCCCAAATTTAATGATTTACCTTTCAAAGTTCTAAGGCTCCAGAATAATGGGCTTTACACACACCATAGATATCTTTACCAAGGACCTATTATTTCATCTTTAGATTTATTTGATTCCATCCTGGAAGCTTTAGGGAGCAAGGGGAGGATAAATTGGAATGTTTTTCCACTAGTAATATGCCTAAAGGAAATATGAGAGCTTCAGCCAGAAAAGCATTCAGACAGAAAGGACAGCAAGTGCAAAAGTCCTGTGGCAGAAGTGTGAACTAGTGCTTTCAAGAATCATCTAGGAGGCATCTGTGGCCTAAAGAGTGTAGTAGAGAGGGAGAATAGTAAAGAGGTTAGAGTATATATAGGCAAGTTAAGGAACTTCGTATTATAATATCTGTGGAGTTAACTCAGATTTAGAAATCCAATGGTGGATTTTGATATAATCTGACATGTGTATTTATTTATTATTCATTCATTTATTTATTTATTTATTTTTAAAAAAGATTTTGTTTATTTGTGTATTTATTTATTTAGAGAGAGAGTGAACATGTGAGCAAGGGAAAGGACAGAGGGAGAGGGAAAGAGAGAATCCCAAACAGACTCCAAGCTGAGCGCAGAGCCCAACACAGGGCTCGATCCCATGACCCAGAGACCATGACTGGAGTCAAAATCAAGAGTCAAACGCTCAACCAACTGAGCCACTCTGGAGTGGCTGACATATGTTTGAAAGATTACTTTGTCGTGTTCATGAGAGATTTTATCAAGAAATAAGGGAAAGAGAAACTAGCCAGGAGAGAGACTAAGAGATAAGAAATGGCTAGTGCCCTAGCTCAGGCTAGAGGTGTGTTTATGTAAACAACTATAATGCCATTAGATGAAATAAATCAAATAATGAATATTAAGGAAAAATATGGAATCTGTCACTAGTTGTGTTTCATTACCTTTACATAATATTGAGTCATTTTATGGATAAGAATAATAGGACTTCTACTTTAATCCAGTATGTCCACAGATAACTAAAGTAACACAGAGTTTCAACAGATACTTTTGAAAGTATGAGAAATAAATACGGAAAATATTATCTTCCAAACACCTTCTTTTTTCTGATCACCAAATACATTGTAGGTACAGATATTTTGTTCTACTATCATTTAATACATGTGACATTCTTATGAGATAAATCGCAGGGTTTCTCATCGCTGAGCAGGACTTACCACAGGATGCTATCATTTTGGATCTACTTCTGACAAATACAATCTCCCAGTGTCCAACATAAGCTCTTGAAAATATTTTCTTTAGATTCAAAATGTACACAATCTTAAACGATGATTAAAAAAAACCCCTATCTTCTAAAATAGACAAACTTTATAAATTCTTAGGGTTCAGTTCAGGTTAAAAATGTTTACTGAGAGCCTGCTTGTATAAATTAATGCACTGAATGCTAAAAAGCTATATATAGCATAAGACTTTATGAATTTATGGGTAAAACATTATAAGAAAAAGCAAAATGTTGCATTTAAAGAGCTTAAAAGAATGGTCATGTTGGTGTTTACTTTTTTTTTTCTTTATATTTTTATTTATTTGACAGAGAGAAATCACACCTAGGCAGAGAGGCAGGCAGAGAGAGAGGAGGAAGCAGGCTCCCTGCGGAGCAGAGAGCCAGACTCCGGCCTCTATCCCAGGACCCTGGGATCATGACCTGAGCCGAAGGCAGAGGCTTTAACCCATTGAGCCACCCAGGAGCCCCGGTGTTTACTTTTATGTAAAAAATAAAATAAAAAACTTTCCTTATTTTGGCACTTAGGGATTATAGTCTAATAGCTCCCTACTCACATACTCTAAAGCAATACAGTCAGTCCAGATTTCCTGCCCATGTTCTCAGAGACAGCAGTCAATATTTTATTGTAGGGTAAAATAAGGGTACAATATTTTATTGTAGGGTAAGACTTAACATGAAAAGCAGCAGAGCCTGACAATCTAATTCTCAAACGTGAATGAAATTAAAAATAGAGGCATAAGCAAATTAATGTATGACAAAGGCAATTGCTAAAATACTCAAAAATAACTTAATTCTGGAATATTGAGGAGAAATAGAAATTAATAGAAGACTCAGCTAAGGAATAGGAAAATAAATGGGAGTGTAGGGCAGGCGACCATTGCTTTAAAATACTTTAAATGGCAATCTACATTATGTTATTTTCTTAGATATCACATGTATGATTTACTTTTATAAAAAATTCAAAATTTATCTTAATTAAAAAATGTATCCTTATGAACAACAAACCCTCTGGCTCTATTACACATGCTTTATCCACTAATTTTGACTTTCAAAGTACTAAATTATTAAATCTGAAAGTCAGACAGTTCTGTGTATTTTGGATTTCTATGTAATTACTATGAGGGAAAACAAATAGATATGTGTGAACCAATCAAGAAACTAAAATATATTAAGTTCTCCTTATTATAAGACAATAACTCCAGACCCAAATGTTGTATTTTTAATTTATTTTTTACATTTTATGTATTTATGTTTTTTAAGTAAGCTCTAGGCATAATATGGGGCTTGAACTCATGACCCCAAGATAAAGAGTTGCATGCTCTACCAACTGAGCCAGCGAGAAACCCCAGAGCCAAATGTTTTAAATAAGTTATTTAATATAATTCTCCCAACAACCTTATGAATTATACAATATTATCTCGTGCCTAGGTACACAAAATAAATTGTGCAAGGTTACATAACTGATTTTAGGTTTTCTCTTGTTTTTAAAATCATTATTTAGAGTTAAATACATACAGTTCTAAAACATGGGCTTTTTCTCATCCTTTCCTATACTAGAAATTATCAGTTGTGGTCATATTTTTAACAGGAATGTATCTTAATTTTTTTTTGTAATAACATAAGGTATATCAACAGCATAAGGAATAACTGTTTTCCATACTATCTTGGCATTATGGGTAGAAGTGTAGTCATATCCAACTCACTTGATAGTGAAAATTATTCTTTCTTAAGAAATTTTTAAAATTCTAAACATTTGTGCTATTTTTAGAAGCAAACGTGTAGCCATATCAGAACATTAATGAATCAGATTTAATTGATGTTAAAATGAAAGAAATATACTAATTCCACTAAATATAACATGCAATGCAAAATGCAATGCATGTTTTCCAGTGCTATGATTCTTTTAAAACACTGAAAATCACATGTATTAATATTCTAGTATTTCCCAGGAAATTTACTAGGCCCTCTCAATAGATTGTAATTAATTGCATCTTCACAATAAGCTATTAAATTAGTAACTATGATCCTGCTTTAGAGATTTAAAAATCAAGACTTGGCTTGCCAGAGGTCATAGATACAGTGTAAGGTAAAAGGATTTGAACCCAGGTCTACTCTTCCCTCTGTTTTGTCTGTAGATATGACTATTCAACAAACATGAAATAAACTTAACTAGGTTATATTTGATCCCATGAAATATGTTTGGTTTGTAAGGACCATTTGTATATATTATGGAATATTCCATGCTGAAATAAATATTTCTATGACCTATCAATATAGAAACCTATTGGAAAGAAATAGGATTATTTTAGGGAGGCATATTCTTAGTGAATGCATACTCTACTCTAGTTCTCCTGTCTTTTTCAGATAAGTCATTGAAAACCATGTACTTAATCATTTATCCCAGTGATTAATACCTATCCTTTTGATCTATGGTTTTTTGTAATCCTTTGGTTTTTCTCTGACAGGATTTTGGTTATTTCTTGTCTGGCTCCTGGAAGTTTTCTATGTTATTTTAATGAGTTTTTGGGCTATATACAGATTTCTTTTTTGTGTAGCTCTGAATTTTAAGACAATATAATCAGTCTTTCTCTTAAGCTTTCTAGAAACTTTCCTGTCATCAATTCATTTTTTTCTCTTTGGAAAAATTAAATACAAAGTAATTACTTCTCCTTTTATTCCCTTTTTCCTGATAGATAAAACCATCAATTCAAGAATTAACTGGCTGTTCTGTTATTAACAGAATGACCATTTAATAGATATGTACCTTTTCTTTATTTCTTATTACAACATTTTTCAGTGAAGAATTTCAATTACCTCCATTTAGAGATGAGAGACTCTAGAAAGGTTAAATAACCCATGTGTAAGTCAGAAATCATACACATATAATATATGACAATGTTATACAATGAGGAAGAATTACTATGTGCAACAGACACCAAAAATACACACTTTTAATCATCAGGTCAAAACTGTTGCTTTTTTTGCTGAAATTCATAGTAAGAGATATATATTATTTTACAGCAAATATGCACATATACATTTACATGTATATGTACAAATATACACACATACACACCATACTGGTATATTCACTGTATTTTATTTATCTCTCTATATGTAGCTGAAGAAAGTCCCACAAAATAATATTTATCCTTTCTGTGATCTTTGAATTATAATATTTTTCTTTTTTTAATATATTTATCTTTTGTTTTATTTTAATTATTTTATTTTATTCAATATTATATCAATTATAAAAATATTAGTCATAACCCAATGATTGGGTTTTATGACTCAATGGTGGTGACCCATAATTTGGAAAATCTTCCCTAGATGATATCATCTTCATGTCAATTTTGTACAATGCATTAGGATCATTCAGCTGACTACAAAGCCTGTGGTAACTTTCCACAGTGATATCATTGTTTCTCTCTCCTTACTGAACTGTTTTTTTTTCCCCCACTATATCTCTGTCCTTGTAGAGTTGCAGGCAAGTGTATGATTTTTCAACATGCAACATTATTTTATTTAGTTACAAAATCCACCTTCAAAAGCTTGAAATAAAAATTTCCATGGTCCACAACTGAATTATACATTGCTTTATTTTAGAATGTCCTGTTTTTCATTAAAGTAATTTTTAAACCACTGTGTTGGATTTCATACTTAACATTCAGATATGGGTTTTGGATAGGCCATAGGTCACTAGTTCCATGAACTGGAAAACTGGTCTTTGTTTTGGAAAATCCTCTTGGTATTTATCCAGAAATATATATTCATGAATCTCATCACTGTTAGCTGGGGACTCCTACAGTTTCCCCTCTTGAGTTCACTGGACAGACTTTTCAGAATTCTGAATGGGCTGTTCATTTACTATGGCTAAATGCTTAGCAAATTCCACACCCTATGTGAGAGTGATGTCTCTGTTTCTGGTGCCTCCTCAGTAACTTCCTTAATCTCAAAAACAGTATCATTGAATATATTTTTCCTAATTTTTTTTTTTTTTTTTAAGATCAGCAGCCTTTCCTTGGCTATGATCACTGTCATTTCCTGCATCAAATTGCATCTGATGCCCTGGCCTCCTATAGCTGTGGCAGATATGGTAAGAGAAATGCTAACTTACATGTCTGGTATTTTGTTACTGAAACTAATTTTAGGTTTTCCTCCATTTTACTGTGTGCTTGAGTCTTCCCTCTCTGCTAGAGCTGCTTCAACAGGTTCAACATAGTATTCACTTATAGTCAACCTTAATTTTTAGGAAAAAATGTGTAGTTTGGATAAAGATTTCTCACAAGTTCTTGATAATATTTAAATCTCTGCATTTCTCTATTTTATTGAAACGTCACTTTCAGTGTGTTCATTCTTCATTTACTCAACCAATATCTTCTGAGCACCTAATCTTTTCAGGCACTCCTCTAAGTCCTGAACATAGAATAGAACAGCAATACCCTTATTCTCAGAGAGCTCACTTACAATAATGTGTGAAGTGCTTTAGAGACACCTGGGAATATAAGCACTTTTCCAAAACCATTTCGTTAATGAATCCAATTTAAATATCCTTGATAAAGTCTCTGGCTTTATGATCTATTTCATACTTGTAGCTTGAATGTAAAATGATTGATTTTTTAAAATATAGAAATGGCTTTAAATGATTCTGGTTCTGTCTAATAATAAAAACTCAGCAAAAAAAAAAAAAAAAAGTTCTTACCATGACAACTTGGTAAGGCTCTATTCCATCCAGGTCTTCCATCATCTCCCATGATGCAGGTGAGTGTCGAATAACCTTGAAGAACATAACCAGCATCACAATAATAGGTGACTGTTGACCCTAATTTATAATCCATTCCAAGTCTGGTGCCATTCATTATATTGCCTGGATCAAAGCAGGATTCTCGAAGTTTTGCTGAAAAACAGTGTTGATATAAAATGAATTGTTTTAGGATGCTATTTTCTTTGAATCCTTTAATATTTCTTTATGTATACTTCTAAACAGATGGGAAAGTACCAGAATACTTTCTGTTACTGTTTGAGGGCTCAAAGTACAAAGTAGCCCATAATCATAACTGATATTTTGCTAATTCATATTGATGAGTAAGAATATAAAATTTTTCATTGGTCTTCTCATTAATATTAGCATCTAATGTACAAACATAGGGTTTTAGAGTTTGTTATATACTGTTATGTGCTATAACCCATGCATAAATATTTCAAAATATTTTAGAAAAGAAGGGCTTACTTATTTAATATTGCTTTATGCATTGCATGGAGCACTGTGTGTTATACGCAGACAATGAATCATGGAATATCAAAAACAATAATAAATAAATAGATAAAGCTCTTCTCCCAAATAATGTACACTCATTCCATGTGACTGAACTGGGAAATGATACTACTGCCTATGTTGAGCTCAGTTCATTTTACCACTGGGAGTAAAGTAAAAGACACTTTTCTCTGCCCTGAAATCATTTCTTGTGATCCATCTCTTCTAGTCAGTCCCCTCTTTCTATTATAGGTCTTCCCATTATCAAACAGTAGCAAAATTTTTATGACATACAGACCAGGATCTCTTGGGATAGAGAGTTTATGCTAAAGTCAAGTACATTTATTTACCTATTTATTTTTAAGATTCCATTTATTTATCTGTCAGAAAGGAAGAGAGAGAGTGTGCAAAAGAGCACACAAGGAGGGAAAATGGCAGGCAGAGGAAGAAGCAGGCTCCCCACTGAGGAAGGAGCCCTATGCAGGACTCCATCCAAGGACCCTGGGATTATGATCTGAGCCAAAGACAGATGCTTAACTAACTGAGCCACCTAGGCATCCAAAAGTCAAGTACTTTTACAGCTAACACTAACAGACACATTGAATATTAAGTCCATTCACAGTGAAGGAACTAAAAGTTTTCTGTGTGCCCAGATAGTGAACTAAAGAGAGTGACAGGAAGGAAGAGTCAAGATGGCGGAGAAGTAGCAGGCTGAGATGACATCAGGGAGCAGGAGATCAGCTAGATAGCTTATCAAACCATTGCGAACACCTACAAATCCAACAAGAGATCAAAGAGAAGAAGAGCAACAATTCTAGAAACAGAAAATTGACCACTTTCTGAAAGGTAGGACCAGCAGAGGATTGAATCCAAAGCAACGGGAAGATAGACCTCGGTGGGAGGGGCCAGCTCCCGGCAAGTGGCAGTGCAACAGTGCACAAAATCAAAACTTTTAAAAGTCTGCTCCACTGTGGGACATCGCTCTAGAGGCTAAACCGGGGTGAAGCCCATGTGGGGTCAGCAAGGCCCCACATCCTGCAGGGTCACAGAAAGATTGAGGGTGTCTGAGTGTCGCAGAGCTTGCAGGTATTAGAGTGGGGAAGCTGCCTACAGAGACAGAGCTGAGGAGTGAGCTCTCAACTCGGGGTTACCTTGAACTGTAATCCATGGCACAGGCCACTGCTCTGTGAGTGAAGTCCCCACAAGATCCGGGGAGACACCCCCTGGGGGAGCTCAGGGATCTGTGGGGTTTGGAGACTCCAGGCGGAGCCGTGTGGCAAAGACAGAGATGCTTGGTCACAGGCTGGGTGAGGTTGGAACACGGCCGGAGGCGAGGGAGACAGGAGTGATTGAATGCTTTTCTCTGAGGGCGCACTGAGGAGTGGGACCCCGAGCTCTCGGCTCCTCTGGGCCGGAGAATGGGAAGCTGCCATTTTCATTCCCGTCCTCCAGAACTCTACAGAGAGCATTCAGGGAACAAAAGCTCCTGAGAGTGAACCCGAGCGCATTACTTAGCCTGGCGTCTGGTAAGGGTAGTGCAATTCCACTGTGGGCAGAGATACTTGAGAATCACTACAACAGGCCCACCCTCCAGAAGATCAACAAGAAATCCAGCCAAGACCAAGTTCACTTCCCAAGGAGAACAGCAGAAACCAGAGGAGGAGAAAGCAAACCATGGAATTCATGGCTTTCTCCCCATGATTCTTTAGTCTTGTAGTTAATTAATTTTTCTTTTAATTTTATTTTTTTTCTGTTTTTTTTTTAAACTTTTACCCTTTCATCATATAACGTTTTTTAACTAGTTTATCTTAACAATACCTTTCATAAAAAAATAATAAAAATCTTTTTTGAACCTTCATTATTATAGTCAAATTTTATCCTTCATTGGATCTAACTTTATTTTTTGTATACACATAGGGTTTTTTCTTCTAAAAAATTTGGGATACAACTACTTTTAATAGATCAAAATGTACCCTATATCTTGCTCCGGGCTTGTTCTAGTCTCCAGCCTGAGCAAATTCTCTCTAGTTTTTTTCTTTATTCTTCCAACCAACTTACTCATCAACTCCTTTTTAGAAATTAAAAAATAATTTTTTTTCACCTTTATAGGCATATTCCATCGCTTCATTCTGTTTACCCTTATATATGTTTATCATTCTTTAAAATTTTGGGAGGTTGTTTCTTCTAAGAGACCAAAATACTCCCAAAATTAAGTGGGTGACCCCGTTCTAGTCACCAGTCTAATATATATACATATATATATGTGTATATATATATATATAAAATAATATATATATTCTTTTTTATATATTTTTCTTTATTTGTTTTATTTTTCTAATTTTTTTTTCTGAACTTCTTTTTATCCCCTTTCTTCCCCCCACGATTTGGGTTCTCTTCTAATTTGGTTAAAGCACATTTTCCTGGGGTCTGTGCTGCCCTTTTAGTATTTTATTTGCTCCTTCATATATTCTTATCTGGACAAAATGACAAGGCAGATAAACTCACCACAAAAGAAAGAACAAGAGGTAGTAATGAAGGCTATGGACCTAATCAATACAGACCTTGGTAATATGTCAGATCTAGAGTTCAGAATGACGATTCTCAAGGTTCTGGCTGGTCTCGAAAAAGGCATGGAAGATATTAGAGAAACCCTCTCCAGAGAAATAAAAGCCTTTTCTGGAGAAATAAAATAACTAAAATCTAACCAAGTTGAAATAAAAAAAGGTATTAATGAGGTGCAATAAAAAAAATGGAAGCTCTTACTGCTAGGATAAACGAGGCAGAAGAAAGAATTTGTGACATAGAAGACCAAATGACAGAGAATAAGGAAGCTGAGCAAAAGAGAGACAAACAACCACTGGTCCATGAGGGGAGAATTAGAGAGATAAGGGACACCATAAGATGAAAAAACATTAGAATAATTCGGATTCCAGAAGAAGAAGAAAGAGAGAAGGGAGCAGAAAGAATTATTGGAGAGAATTATTGTAGAGAATTTCCCTAATATTGCAAAGGGAAGAAGCATCAAAATCCAGGAGGTACAGAGAACCCCCCTCAAAATCAATAAGAATAGGTCCACAGCCTGACACCTAATAGTAAAATTTACAAGTCTTAGCAACAAAGAGAAAATCCTGAGAGCAGCCCGGGAAAAGAAGTCTGTAACATACAATGGTAAAATTATTAGATTGGCAGTGGACTTATCCACAGAGACCTGGTAGGCCAGAAAGAACTGGCATGATATATTCAGAGCACTAACAAGAAAAACATGCAGCCAAGAATACTATACCCAGCTAAGTTACCATTGAAAATAGAAAGAGAGATAAAAAGCTTCTAGGACAAACAAAAACTGAAAGAATTTGCAAACACTAAACCAGCTCTACAGGAAAGATTGAAAGGGGTCCTCTAAGCAAAGAGAGACCCTAAAATAGTAGACCAGAAAGGAACAGAGACAATATACAGTAACAGTCACTTTACAAGCAATACAGTGGCACTAAATTCATATCTCTCAATAGTTACCCTGAATGTAAATGGGCGAAACGCCCCAATCAAAAGACACAGGGTATCAGAATGGATTAAAAAACAAAAAACAAAAAACAAAAAACCACATCAAATTGCTGCCTATAAGAAACTCATTTTAGACCCTAAGACACCTGAGATTTAAAGTGAGGAGGTGGAAAACAATTTATCATGCTAATGGACATCAGAAGAAAGCTGGGGTGGCAATTCTTCTATCAGATCAATTAGATTTTAAGCCAAAGACTATAATAAGAGATGAGGAAGGACACTATATCATACTCAAAGGGTCTGTTCAACAAGGAGCTCTAACAATTTTAAATATTTATGCTCCTATCATGGGAGCAGCCAACTATAAAAATCAATTAATGACAAAATCAAAGAAACACATCGACAATAATACAATAATAGTGGGGACTTTAACACTCACCTCACCAAAATGGACTGATCATTCAAGCAAAAGATCAACAAGGAAATCAGGGTCTTAAATGACACATTGGACCAGATGGACATCACAGATATATTCAGAACATTCCATCCCAAAGCAACAGAATACACATTATTCTCTAGTGCACACGGAACATTCTCCAGAATAGATCAAATTCTGGGTCATAAATCAGGCCTCAACCGAAAAAGATTGGGATCATTCCCTGCATATTTTCAGACCACAATGCTGTAAAGCTAGAACTCAATCATAAGAAGAAATTTGGAAAGAACCCAAATACATGGAGACTAAACAGCACCCTTCTAAGGATTGAATGAGCCAACCAGGAAATTAAAGAAGAATTGAAAAACTTCATGGAAACAAATGATAATGAAAACACAATGGTTCAAAATCTGTGGTACACAGCAAAGGCAGTCCTGAGAGGAAAATATATAGTGATACAAACCTTTCTCAAGAAACAAGAAAGGTCTCAAATATACAACCTAACCCTACACCTAAAGGAACTGTAGCAAGAACAACAAAGAAAGCCTAAACCCAGCAGGAGAAGAGAAATTATAAAGATCAGAGCAGAACTCAATGAAATAGAAACCAAAAAACAATAGAACAAATCAACGAAACTAGGAGCTAGTTCTTTGAAAAAATTAATAAGGTCGATAAACCCCTGGCCAGACTTATCAAAAAGAAAAGAGAAAGGACCCAAATAAATAAAATCATGAATGAAAGAGGAGAGATCACAACAAACACCAAAGAAATATAAACAATTGTAAGAACATACTATGAGCAACTCTACACCAACAAATTTGACAATCTGGAAGAAATGGATGCATTCTTAGAGACATATAAACTACCACAACTGAACCAGGAAGAAATAGAAAACCTGTGACCCATAACCAGGAAGGAGATTGAAGCAGTCATCAAAAATCTCCAAACAAACAAAAGCCCAGGGCCAGACGGCTTCCCAGGGGAATTCTACTAAACATTTAAAGAATTAATTTCTATTCTTCTGAAATTGTTCCAAAAAAATAGAAATGGAAGGAAAACTGCCAAACTCATATTATGAGGCCAGCATCACCTTGATCCCAAAACCAGACAAGGATCCCATCAATAAAGAGAATAACAGACCAATATCCTTGATGAACACAGGTGCGAAAATTCTCACCAAAATACTAGCCAATAGGATTCAACAGTACATTAAAAGGATTATTCAACATGACCAAGTGGAATTTATTCCAGGGCTGCAAGGTTGGTTCAATATCCACAAATCAATCAATGTGATACACTAGCCAATAGGATTCAACAGTATATTAAAAGGATTATTCACCATGACCAAGTGGAATTTATTCCAGGGCTGCAAGGTTGGTTCAATATCCACAAATCAATCAATGTGATACAACACATTAATAAGAAAGAACAAGAACCATATGATACTCTCAATAGATGCTGAAAAAGCATTTGACAAAGTAAGAGCATCTCTTCCTGATCAAGTCTCTTCACAGTGTAGGGATAGATGGCACATACCTCAATATTATCAAAGCCATCTATGAAAAACCCACCGCAAATATCATTGTCAATGGAGAAAAACTGAAAGCTTTTCCGCTAAGGTCAGGAACACGGCAGGGATGTCCATTATCACCATTGCTATTCAACATAGTACTAGAAGTCCTAACCTTGGCAATCAGACAACAAAAAGAAATTAACGGCATCCAATTCGGCAAAGAAGAAGACAAACTATCACTCTTTGCAGATGATATGATACTATTTGTGGAAAACCCAAAAGACTCTAAACCAAACCTGCTAGAACTTGTACAGGAATTCAGTAAAGTGTCAGGATATAAAATCAATGCACAGAACTCCGTTGCATTTCTTTACACCAACAACAAGACAGAAGAAAGAGAAATTAAGGAGTCAATCCCATTTACAATTGCACCCCAAACCATAAGATACCTAGGAATAAACTTAACCAAAGAGGCAAAGAATCTATATTCAGAAAACTATAAATAGTACTCTTGAATGAAATTGAGGAAGACACAAAGAAATGGAAAAATGTTCCATGATCATGGATTGGAAGAACAAATATTGTGAAAATGTCTATGCTACCTAAAGCAATCTACACATTTAATGAAATCCCTATCAAGTCCCATCCATTTTTTTTTCAAAGAAATAGAACAAATAATCCTAAAATTTATATGGAACCAGGAAAGACCCTGATAGTCAGAGGAATGTTGAAAAAGAAAGCCAAAGTTGGTGGCATCACGATTCCAGACTTCAAGCTTTATTACAAAGCTGTCATCATCAAGACAGTACCGTGCTGGCACAAAAACAGACACATAGATCAATTGGATAGAATAGAGAGCCCAGAAATAGACCCTCAACTCTTTGGTCAACTAATCTTCGACAAAGCAGGAAAGAATGTCCAATGGAAAAACGACCATCTGTTCAACAAATGGTGTTGGGAAAATGGACAGCCACAGGCAGAAAAATGAAATTGGACCATTTCCTTAAACCACACATGAAAATAGACTCAACATGGATGAAGGACCTCAATGTGAGAAAGGAATCCATCAAAATCCTTGAGAAGAGCACAGGCAGCAACCTCTTCGACCTCAGCCACAGCAACTTCTTCCTAGGAACATCTTCAAAGGCAAGGGAAGCAAGGGCAAAAATGAACTATTTGGATTTCATCAAGATCAAAAGCTTTTGTACAGCAAAGGAAACAGTCAACAAAACCAAAAGACAACTGACAGAATGGGAGAAGATATTTGTAAATGACATACCAGATAAAGGGCTAATATCCAAAATCTATAAAGAGCTTAGCAAACTCAACACCCAAAGAACACATAATTCAATCAAGAAACGGGTAGAGGACATGAACAGACATTTCTGCAAAGAAGACATCCAGATGGCCAACAGACACATGAAAAAGTGCTCCACATCACTCGGCATCAGGAAAATACAAATCAAAACCACAATGAGATACCACCTCACACCAATCAGAACGGCTAAAATTAACAATTACAGATGCTGGCGAGGATGCGGAGAAAGGGGAACCCTCCTACACTGTTGGTGGTAATGCAAGCTGACACAGCCACTCTGGAAAACAGCATGGAGTTTCCTCAAAAAGTTGAAAATAGAGCTACTCTATGACCCGGCAATTGCACTACTGGGTATTTACCCTAAAGATACAAATGTAGTGATCCGAAGGGGCATGTGCACCCGAATGTTTATAGCAGCAATGTCCACAATAGCCAAACTATGGAAAGAACCTGGAAGTCCAACAACAGAGGAATGGATAAAGAAGATATGGTATATTTATACAATGGAACACTATGCAGCCATCTAAAGAAATGAGAACTTGCCATTTGCGATGATGTTGATGGAACTAGAGGGTATTATGCTTAGCAAAATAAGTCAAGCGGAGAAAGACAGCTATCATATGATCTCCCTGATATGAGGAAGTGGAGATGCAATATGAGGAGTTAAGGGGATATGAAAAGAATAAATGAAACAAGATGGGATTGAGAAGGAGACAAACCATAAGAGACTCTTAATCTCACAGAACAAACTTAGGGTTGCTGGGGGGAGGGGGGTTTGGTAGAGGGTAGTGGGATTATGGACATTGGGGTGTGTGTGTACTGTGGTGAGTTCTGTGAACTGTGTAAACCTGGCGATTCACAGACCTGTACCCCTGGTGCTAAAAATACATTATATGTTTATAAAGAGAATGACAGAACATTTTGAAAATACATAGAGAAACAGAAAAATCTGTTCATTCATTTTTGGGAATAAGCTCTAAAACAAACCATTTGTTAACAGATCTAAGCAATGCTTTAATATTTCCATCTTATTACTATTATAGATTCCTTAATAAATAGTACAAAAATGTAAGGGACATCACAAGTTCAGGATAACAAATGTGATTTTCTACATTAGAATTTATTTTATGTTCATAGGAAGCTAGAAGGTGGGTGTATTTCTGCACATGACTCATGGAATCAGTGGGATTTAAATCAGCAATATCTTAGTGTTTGGCTATCACAGAAATTATTTTATTGTAATATATCCAACTCTGATTAATTAAAGCAGTAGAAATATATATTTCTTCCATTCATAAAACTTTACAGAATTCAATGTACTTCAACATTCATAGGAAATGTGAAATTTGTGCTTTAGAAAGAATACTATACAAGATTTCTCCCAACTCAACTAAAGAGGAAATGGCAGAGCTAAATATTTAAATGATCTTAATAACTATCAGAGGAAAGAAGTTCTGCTTTCCTTCCTTCCTTCTTTTTTTTCCAGTAAGTACTTAAGAGCCCACACTACCCAAATAACTGGAAATAAGGCTGTGGACAATCAGAATGTATTCTGGCCAACATGGCATTTACAATTTATTAATTATATTAAATAAGTGCTTGTAACTTTAATGATTATGGCATAAGGGGAATCAGTCAGGAATCTTCCTGAAGAATTGATATCTAAGATGAGCATCAAGAGAGAAATGAGCGGACCAGCTGAAAGAGAGACAAAGTGCATGAAGGGGATATGTGTGCAAGTCGGGTCAACCTGAGTTTCAATCCAAAGCTAAGTTATTTGATCATCTTCCAAGTGCACATGCACAGATGCACATACATGAAATTTTCACCCTACATAGTATTCAGAATTCACGATTAAAAGCACTTCTCAATCCAACAAACTTTATTTCTTCCTTGGTAAGAAGATTATGCACACAATACCATTTTCCAGAAAGAACCCGCAGCGTGAATACTCAATTTGGTGACTAAGAATGAGACTTAAGTGTGGCAGGAGTTGGATTGTTTATTCTAGAAAGGAAAACTGCACATTGAGCCTTTCCTTAAACAAGCAGGTGAACACAACATAACTTTTAGGCAGAACAGAAACCTAGCATTTACAGCAGGCCTTCGAGAAACTGAGCAAAGTCCCTTGAGGGAAAAGGAAGAATTGAAATCTCTTTAGCAAGCGATGAATCGTTTGAAAAGTTTGCTTTTTCCTTCTTTAAGGTTTTCCCTATAGTTTCAGTGACTTATCTGTGAATCTATATTGCAAATGTCTTATTTTTTGAGGAAAGGGAAATATGGCTAATAAGTGAAATATGTTGCTTCTGCCACAATTTTATATTGTTAGCCTCATTTTTAGAGGAGTCATCTATCTCATTATTGTGTTTATATACTACATTAGATCCTTGGTGAATAGTTTTCTATGAATAATACTGCCCTTACTTCCAGGTCTGCCATAGCAATTATCTGGAAATTTTGGAAACACCTAGAGAATCCTTATGCAAAGGTCTAGGCAGTAGATGGAAAGGAGATTTGCATTTTTGAAAAAAAAATTGTGAGGCAGACAGGTTGATAGTATTATTTTTATGAGTAATTAAGTTTATTTGCTTTCATAGTAGTTTGCCTACTGAATGGATCCTCAGCAAAAGACTCCTTGCCTTCTGTTCTCCAAATAGAGCATATAAGATGTCTGTTGCAAGACAGAAGTAAGCATAAGCAATAAAACATGTCTTATCTATAGGTTTTTTTTTTTTTGGATATTTTATTTATTTATTTGACAGAGAGAGAGAGAGGGATCACAAGTAGGCAGAGAGACAGGCAGAGAGAGACACGGAAGCAGGCTCCCTGCTGAGCAGAGTCTGATGTGGGGCTCTATCCCAGGACCCTGGGATCATAACCTAAACTGAAGGCAGAGGCTTAATCCACTGAGCCACCCAGGTGCCCCTTACACATGGTTTTTAAAGAAATTTTTTTTTAAAGATTTTATTTATTTATTTGACAGAGAGAGATCACAAGTAGGCAGAGAGTCAAGCAGAAAGAGAGAGAGAAAGAAGCAGGCTCCCCGCCAAGCAGAGAGTCTGATGCGGGACTCGATCCCAAACCCGGAGATCATGACCTGAGCTGAAGGCAGAGGCCCAACCCATTGAGCCACCCAGGCATCCCTAAAGAAATTTTTAAAAGCATTTATTTTTCAGAATTTTTCTACAGGTAATTAAAGTTTCCTACATGCTTATTTTAATGAAAAAAAAAAAAAAGTGGCATTAGAAAGCCATAAACTGTGCCTTGAAGATTCTGTTGGAAAAATGAAAGCTTTACTATGCTTATTTCTACTTTGTTCCTGAAAATAGACAGGTGTTGAGATAATATGGCCTATCTCTAACACTATGAAATTTCTTTTATCATAGTTTGCACAAGACATGGTGTTAATTCTATTTGTTGAATTCATAGGTAATGACTGATTAATAAATACATTTTTTTTTCTAAGAGAAGAACCATCAATATTTTTATTTTAAAAAGGAGATTACTTTAGGGCAACTGCGTGGCTCAGTTTGTTAAGCATCTGCCTTGGGTTCAGGTCATGATCCCAGGGTCCTAGGATAGAGCCCCACATCTGACTCCTCACACAGTGCGGAGCCTGCTTCTCCCTCTGCCTGCTGCTCTGCCTACTTGTGATCTTTCTGTCTCTCAAAAATAAATAAATAAAATCTTTTAAAAAGGGGGGATGTTTACTTCAAAATTTGTTCCCACATAATGCTGTATGCTCACGAAGGGACCATTATTATGAATAATGTGTCTGTGTATAATCAAAAGTAGTTATGTGTTATTTTTGGTTTTGAAGGATGACCAGAGTATATAATATCCACCTGCCTGTTATTTCCAAGACAGTGGAAATGTGTGCATGGGTATATACCAGCTAGCATGAATTCAGCAACTAAGAACTAAGCACCCTTCAAATGTATATGCATTATATTTCCCTCATCTGATCATAACCAGTCCTAAGAGGCCTCCCTATTGTAAGTGTAAGAGTTCATCTAAGGCCAGATGTCCCAAGGTACTTTAGAGAATAAGGATAAGCCATACATATATCTCTTTTATTTTGGAAAGTACTTCTGCAATGGAAATTAAATGATTGCCCCCAGAACACCTCAGGGTAACATTGCAATGTAATAAGTTGTTCTGTGAAAAAAATATATCTTAACTTAAATTGGTATGTTAATTTAGAATGTAATTTATGAGACTGTTAAGGTTCTTGGAGCAGGTGGCTAACTAACACCATATATAAACAACTGGTCATAAGTCTTCCGCTGTACATATTGGTGTCTATAAATTGGTATCCCCTGCCAGCTAAAGCACCAGCTGCCAGGAGGTCCCCTTCAGCAGCACAAAACTGTGTATATTCTCTCTCCATCAGAATCAATATATTTTGTTAAAAGAATACAAATATTACTACTATATGAGTCATTTGTATAAATGTTATAATTATGAATACTTAAATCGTACTTACTAACATCATAATCTCAAATGGTCTTAATATTAAAATAATATTAAAATTAAAACAATGCAAATGAGAGCACTGTTTAAACTCTAAATATTATTCCACTGTAAATTTGTTAATATTGTATCTCACTGAAATTACAGAGGAAACTAGGCCTGATTTAAACTCTTTGTGGAGATATTGTTTTAAAATTAGCCAAATATCTCCCCTTCGGCCCCAAACTTCGACTTCTCTGCTCCAGTTTACTATTGTCTACAAAATAAAAGCATATCCACAATTCAGTTTACATAAGTGTAAAGTACTATTCCTTCCAGAATCCATGTTAGCAGGCCTGTGTTTTTATAATGTTCAAAAACAGCATTGGTTCATTGCACAAGTTCTGTTTATTTGCACACAAATAAAAATAAGTTTCAGTGTCCATCTTCAAGGGGGAAATGGAAAGATCTGAACCCAAGCAGTTGTAACTATAATCTGGTGTGAGCTCTAATAGATGGAGGTGTTGCTTTTAAATGAAAGGTCTACTAAAAACATTTGTTTAGAATGAGTCAAGACTAAACGCTTTACTTTTCAGTGCCAACAGCACGTGTTCAAGTGATGGTAAAGGGCATGTATTATAAATGACAAGGGAAAACTTTTTACTATAGAGAGCCTCAATGCATATGTCAGTTTATTTGAAAATTACACGAAAATTCTAAGGCGTCACTCTATGGCAGAAATAGGCATAAGGACCACTTTATTAGCTCTAATAAACTAGACAATTAAAGTGGTAACTTTTTTTTTTTTTTTTTTTTTTGAAATAGGATAAGAAACATAGGCTGGTGTAAAAGGCAGACCCTGGGGATCCTAAAGTGAGGAATGGAAACTCCCCATGGATGAAAACTGTGAGGATCACTCCAGAGAATTAATTAGGTTGGATTGAGGGAGTGTCACAAACTCTATACTAACATCAGAAAGAAATACTCTTCAGAGTATAAAAATAAGACTTCATGGAATTGTGTGTAAGTGGGTATTGGTGTAGTAGCTGAGCATGGTGGGGAGTAATTGTAGGGTCCAGGGAGAAAGACTGAATTCATGGCATGATTGATTATGATTTTCTCTCTGTACTTTTATATTTTTATTTGCCTTTATTCTTAGTAGTAATAATAACTTATGTCATCTCTCTGATATGAGGAATTTGAGAGGCAGGGGAGGGTAGTGGGGGGTTAGGGAAGGAAAAAAATAAAGCAAGATGGATTCGAGAGGGAGACAAACCCTAAGAGACTCTTAATCTCAAGAAACAAACTGAAGGGCACCTGGGTGGCTCAGTGGGTTAAGCCACTGCCTTTGGCTCAGGTCATGATCTCAGGGTCCTGAGATCGAGTCCCGCATTGGGCTCTCTGCTCTACAGGGAGCCTGCTTCGTCCTCTCCCTCTCTCTGCCTGCCTGTTTGCCTGCTTGTGATCTCTCTCTGTCAAATAAATAAATAAAATCTTTAAAAAAAAAAAAAAAGAAAAAAACTGAAGGTTTCTGGGTGGTGGGGGTAGGGATAGGGTGGCTGGGTTATGGACATTGGAGAGGGTATATACTATGGTGAGTGCTGTAAAATGTGTAAGCCTGATGATTCACAGACCTGTACCCCTGGGGCAAATAATACATTATATGTTAATAAAAATAATTTGTCAATTCCTTTAACTCTTTTTAATAATCTGATCCTTAGTCATATCATTTGTAAAATAGGCATAGCAATATTTATCACCTAATTCTGTTGTTTAGTATTTTTGTTGCATTTATAAGTGTGCCCGCTCACAGGAAGGATAGAGATAATTCATTAAAAAGAGCTGATCAGGGGCGCCTGGGTGGCTCAGTGGGTTAAGCCACTGCCTTCGGCTCGGGTCATGATCTCAGGGTCCTTGGATCGAGTCCCACATCGGGCTCTCTGCTCGGCGGGGAGCCTGCTTCCCTCTCTCTCTCTCTCTGGGCACCAGCCTCTCTACCTACCTGTGATCTCTCTCTGTCAAATAAATAAATAAAATCTTAAAAAAAAAAAAAAAAAGAGAGCTGATCATTGTACCTAGAATAGAGTAGGAACATAATGAACAGTTTAATCTTTTAAAAAATTTGCATTTGTGGCCCTTTTCCTAAGGCAGCATAAATCATAGGTTTTTGAAATAATGGGACATGGAAATGGATCAAGCTGGGAAATAGGAATGCACATACAGTTAGCTAAGAAAAATGGAGAGAGTAGGTTTTATCTCAAGTGCTTAATTAACTACATGGATTTAGGAATGGCTATCTGGGATGTTAGGTAGAGGAAGTACTGTGAGCTCAATTCCAGTTTCCATAAGACATAATGCTGGAATCGATCAGTACCATCGATTCCAGCATTCGAGCATCGTAGAATTGGCGGCATTTTTCCGGTATCTTTTCTCCTCATGACCTCTGGAAATGTTTTACAATAGGACCTATCTGTACCAACTGGCTTACGTTTTTCTCCTTTTTTCTTTCCTTGCCTGCTTCCTTCCTTCTTTCTTCTCTCCCCACTCCTCTCCTCTCCTCTCCTTTCTTTTTCCCTCTTTCCTCTCCTTTTTCTTTTCCCTTCCAATAGGTCTTATTTAGAAACCTATTAGCTTGTAGATACAAGAAGATATTATTAAGGAGCCAAGTTATCTTTATAAAATGCAGGACAGAAATGTATCTCCAAGATTTCTTACATTCCAACGTTATTAGTTTATGTCTCTAATTGTGACTTGATTTAAAAGAGAAAATACCTCTTGTAGCTGCTCAAAACCAATCAAATAATTAGCACACAGTCATGTGTAGGCATTATTGTAAGACACTAATTGTACAGCAGTGAATAACAGAGTTCTTGCTCTTAAGAACCCGTATTTCAGTGTATGTGTGGGGAGTTAGTGGAGTAAATCGGGGTGCATATGGTAAAAAAGCATGCAAAAAAACAAGAAAGTATCTGGTGATTATATGGCTCTTTGAGAGAAGAAAAATGAAATTACAGAAAAAAGGAGTATAGGGCGCCTGGGTTGCTCAGTGGGTTGGGCCACTGCCTTCGGCTCAGGTCATGATCTCGGGGGTTCTGGGATCGAGTCCCACATGGGGCTCTCGGCTCAGCGGGGAGCCTGCTTCCCTTTCTCTCTCTCTGCCTGCCTCTCCATCTACTTGTGATTTCTCTCTGTCAAATAAATAAATAAATAAATCTTTTAAAAAAAAGAAAAGAAAAAAGGAGTAGAAAGCACAAAATAAGATCTAAAAGTCAAATAAATATAAATGGAGTAAATTAAATGTACCAGTAAAGAAAAGAAAAGTATAATTCCTATGTACCCCAAAATAAGTTTCCATAATATGTAAAACAAAAATGGCCAAAGTTTAAAGGAAAAAAAAAAAGAATTACAATAATATGTCCAAGATTGCTCAACCAAGGTAATTTTTTAAAAAACAGTGAGGATATAAATATTTGAGAAATACAATTAAAGAGCTTAACTTAATGGATATATATAAAAACCTTCACCCATCAATTAAATGGTGCTCTTCTTGCCTGGCACACAGGGACAGGCATAATAATTGCCCATACCACAGGCCATCCAGCAGTCATGCCCAGGAATTGGAATCATACACCTTTTATGACAGTGTAAGTAAATTGAAAATGTATCATTAAGTATAGGTAGATAATAACTGACACTATTTCTAAGTAGCTGGTAAGCAGAAAAAAAATTATAATGCAGTGTATTAGGACAAGTTTAGAATGATTACTAATGAAGCTCTACACTTTTAAACTTTTGCAAATCAGGTAAAGTAATACTTAAAAAAATTATAGCCACAGAAGTTCATATTAGAAGACAACATTCTGAATATTAATAAGTTAAGTATTGATTTCAATAAACTAGAAAAAACGTAAAGCATCAGAGAGAATAGAAGGGAATAAATACTATGAATAAAAGCAATATTAGCACACATACTAAGCAATGTTAATAAAAACATACAACACTAAATAAAGTAAGAAAATACTGCAAATATGTTTATCCCACTACAGTTGAAAGCTTGGAGGGATGAAAATAATAGACAACAGACTTTCAAAAATCCAGGATAGGGATGCCTGGATGGCTCAGCGGGTTAAGCCTCTGCCTTCGGCTTGGATCATGATCTCAGGGTCCTGGGATCAAGCCCCACATCAGGCTCTCTCTCAGCGGGGAGCCTGCTTCCCCCTCTCTCTCTGCCTGCCTCTCTGCCTACTTGTGATCTCTCCCTGTCAAATTAATAAATAAAATCTTAAAAAAAGAACTAGGATAAAGTAGAAAACCTGGATGGATATATAACCACTAAGATTCTACTGCATCAAATCACCAAGTCCCTCTTTTTACAGGGAATTTATAGCAAATGTTTAAGAAACAGATGATTCCTATCTTATACAAACTATTTCTAGAAAAATAAGAATGCTCCCAAAGTTAGGGGTTTGCATAATCTTGATCAAAACCAGAAAAAGATAATTATAAGGAAGGAAAATTATAGACTAACCTCATGGTAAGAGATCCAAGATAATGAATTTTTAATCCTTGGTAATAAGCCCATAGCAATATATACCATAATTACAAAAATTCAATATTTTAGTGTACTGAAATCAGCAAAGTATAATAAAAACAAAAAGAAAAAAGAAATCACTTTAATCCTATGAATGTGAAGATGTTCTAATTTTAGAAAAAGTATAATAAAATCCACCAAATTAAGAGTTTCACAAAGGAAAACCTTATAATATTTTCAATAGCTGATGAAAAAGCAGTTGACAATTTCTTTTTAAGATTTTATTTATTTGTCAGAGAGAGAGAGAGACCACAAACAGGGGGAGAAGCAAGCAGAGAGAAAGGCAGGCTCCTTGCTGAGCAATGAGCTCAATATGGGACTGGATTTCAGGACCCCGGGATCATGACCTGAGCCGAAGGCAGAGGCTTAACCAACTAAGCCACCCAGGCATCCTGAAGTTGATAAAATTAAATCCCATTATGATTAAGCAATTTTTAGTAAATCAGGAATGGAAGGGAACTTCTTAAAATTGACAAAACATATACCTAGATAGTGTAACATTTTGGATAAGAATCTCGATTCTGGAGTCCACTCTGAATCAACTCTTAGCTCTGCCACATGATTGAGCCAATTACTTAACACTGTTGTGCGAAAACTTCTACACTCATAGAGGTAAATGATTTTTATATGTAAATAACCTTGAAATGTCCCCGAAAAGAATGAGTCAAAAAAATGTTAGCCTTATTAACATTAGCCAACCAAGAGTAAATATTATACTCAGAGATAAAACATTAGATGCATTCTCTTTAAAATCAGTAATGACCAAAAAAAAAAAAAAATCAGTAATGACAGAACAATGACCATCACTGTTTTAATTTGATGTGGTACTGAATTTCTCATCCTAATCATTAAGCCAAGGGAGTGAGGGGTTGGGGAGCATATAGATTAGAGAAATGAAACAAAGTGAAACAAAGCAGAACATTGCTGGCATAGAAAATCCAAAAAAGTCCATAGAAAAATTATGATAACTAATGAAAGTTAAGCCAGTTTCCTAGAGACTAAGTAATTACAAAAATCCAGGTATTAGCAACAACCAGTAAAATCTAATAAAGATATTATTAGTTATAATGGAAACTACAAGACATTTAAGATTGAGATGTGAAAGATTTATAAAGAAAATTATAAACTATTACTGAAGAACAATGAGGAAGGTATGAGTAAACTGAGAGATATGTCATTATAATAGATGAAAAGATTAAATATCATACATCCTTCTAAATAATTTATAAATACAATGCAGTCCCCATCAAATTCAACAAGCAGAGAGAACGTAATTCTAAAATCAAAATAGAAGTTAAAAAGGTAAGAGACATCAAGACAATTTTGAAGAAGGATAAGAAGGGGGTACTCTACCTTCCTCATAGCTACCTTAAAGTTATAGTGGTAAAACAAAGTTATAGTAGTATACTCATAATGGTCTGCCTAGATAGCCAGTTCACTGGGTCCTGTCTGCCTGGTGTATTACTCTCCATGTAATCTTCCACATGGAGAATTTGGTATGGTGTCTAAGTTCAACCTTCCATAAGACCAATACTTCCTAACCCATAGTTAGAAGGCCTAAAATTCTCCAGAGTCCTCTGGCTTGGAGTATTTGCAGAGAGCCCCAATAAATAGCTGGCAACCCAAATCCTCACTGTCTGGTATCAAGCAGCTTATAAAATCTTTCACTGACAAGGCCATTTTCTTACTTTCCTCTGTAAGACGAGAGACTCATAGAGGGCTCAGCCTTTCCATTGTAATAAAATCCACATCATGTCTATATCCACTAGATAGCATGGCCTTGGCACGCATTCCCAAATTTTGTTGGCACTATTGGAGAATTCCAAGCCTCTATATATTGCTAATTTGTGAGTTTTCCCTTTCCCTACGAAAACCTTCCTTAAACCATGCCATGTCAAGTTGTGGAATTAATCCTTACTTCTTTTGATAGACCTGAAGAGACATACCCCCTGTTCCATGGCAAATACAAAAGGAGTTTCAATTGTATATTTAATATTATATCTCTTAAGATAGGAATAAATAGATCTGAAGCAAATATGACACAATTTTAAGGTTAGTCAGGTTGGATGTAGATATTAGGGAGTTTGTCTTGTTATTCTGGATAAACTTCAGTTATTGAAAATATTTCATAATGATAAAAAGCCAAGTGGTAATCAATCTAAAATTGTATTTTTAGTACTCAATTGATAACTTGAGATAAATTATCAGTATATCCTTTTTGAACTCAGTTATTGAAAAAATAAATTTTAGATTTAAACAACTAAGATCTATTTTTTCCTCATAGTCATAGAATAAAAAAATATATAAAATATATAAATAGAATAAAAATGTATAAATAGAATAAAAAATGTTAAGAAAAATGTATTTATAAACATCCAAAGCATTGTAATTCATTTAAATGCTTGCAGAAATATTCTAAAATATTATTATTATCACTATTTTTTATTCTCCCTGTTCTGGATACTGACACATTCAAATATCTTTGGACATTTTCTGAAATGTAATTATCAGTATACTTCATTCTCCTTATCACTGAGAGTAGTCTCCAAACAAAGATGAATCTTCAGCTTGAAAAAAAATTTTTTTTAATATTTTATGGTTTTAGCCAACTACCACAGTGTACTAATTGCTAATTTGTTTGCCTGATACATTTCTTTTGGTAGTAATCTGGGAAATGCTAATTTCCTTCTCACTGATAGGAAAAGTCTATAGTGAGAGCCCTTTTATAAGATGAACCGTAGGTAGTCTGCATTAAGAAATACACAGACAACTGACAATGGCCAATGCAGAATTATTCTCCTGTATAAAATACAATCCAAATCATGTTGCTGGAATCAAATGTTCACATTTACCTTTATATTCTAAATGAAATCCAGTGTAACTAACAGATCCATCACTCCGAAAAGCCAAATGCATAGTATTGGAGCTGCTCTCTATTCTCTCTGGTAACTTGCTGTCTTGAAAACTTCCAATCAGTGGGCTATTACTGTCTGGTCCATCATATATATAGAGAAAGTCATAGTTAGGTTCTATGCTAAAACTGAAAAAAGAGAGAGAGGGAGAAGGAGAGAAAAAGAATTGGAATGATTACTACTAAGGTGTTAAGTATAGTAGTCAATACTCACATATATTATTTAGTCAATATCTTTAAAAATAACAGACTTTGGCAATGTAAACTACGTTGAAAATTTACCTGGCAACAACACATTGAATATGAATATTAAAGCAATAGAAAAGAGAAAAGACATCTTGATATTTCCAAATTTTCTAAGTTATCACTATGTCTACAGGGAATACAATGATAGTAAGGCAATTTCTAATGAAAGGGTACAGAGTTTGGAGTCAGAGAGATACGTTGAAGCCTTGCTTCTGCCCTTGGTAGCTACATATCCTCATATAAGGTACTTTATATACGTAAAATCTGGAGGACATCTATTTTAAAAATTTTTCATCCAGATGTCTTGCAGTATGAAAACACAACCTCGTTTTTCTTTTGTCAATGATGTTATTTGACTTGAACTTCAAAATTTACAAGCATATTTGCTGTTTAAAATTCAACTCTACATAACCAATTCAAGCAAAAGTTTGAAATGCAAAATTCACATTTAAATTACTCAAATGAGTTCCTGCACATTGTATTAGGTGTTCTTTTTTTCCCAAAAGTAAATATAATTTCTTCTTTTAGAACTTGATGTAGGAGAAATCATACCAACACCCTGTTTGTCAAAATTGAATAATGTGTAAATAAGGACATTTCAGGATGTAAATTATTCAAATCAATATTTTGATATTCCAGGTTTGCCTTAACAACCTTCAAAAGTATGAGACTTGTCCCCTAATGATTACAGAACACAAATATTTAGAAGCATAAGACATGTAATCATTTGTCTATTACCTAGCTCATACTGTAGCAAAGAGAAGAATGAACTCAGTTGGGTCATTAAGGAAAGTCAAAAAGTTCATGATATTAAATAAAAATAGTAAAGCTTGTAATTGTTAAATATGGATCAGTGAAAAAATTATCTTGTCAAATTTCATCATCTTTGCATATAAATAAGAAACTTGTTAGGTAAGAAATATTCTTTGCAAATCTACTGAGTTTACAGAGGTTAAATTTCCACACTTCTAAGTCTTTACTTATGTATGTATAAAGGACAGGAATCCAGGTAGTTTACTACTTGTGCATAAACAGTTAAGAAAGACTGGTATGATACATGGTTTCCAAACTTTTAATAAATAAGGTGCCTCATAACATGAGAAATTTAGGGGACCACCACACTGTTCTATTGTTTAATTTATTCAATATCTATCTTCATTAAAGCTAAATCAGTTAATTCCTCTTGAAATCTTTTGGTGGAATGTAAGGCCTAAATTTTGGTAATTTTTGTGTAATTTAGGAAAAATCAAAAGATAAGGCCTTATTTTGTTACTTATTACCCTTCTTCTGGGTCAAAACACAATATTTCCGAACTACTTTTCTTTCAACATTAAGATTTAATGAGCATTACAACTACCTTACCTAGGTCATTGTTGGCAGAATCACTAGACGCAAGGGCTTTATAAATGATATAGCTGTATGTATTATCCTCAGAAACCCAAAAGCCTATTTAACAATGGAATGAAGCCCATTTGTTTTTAATTTCTAGTTTGGGCCTAAATAAGTACTTCAAAATACTACTTTGTAACTTCTTTAAAAATGAGAATAAAACAAAATCTTAGCTGTAATGACTATTTCTCCTGAAAAAAAAAAAAAAAAAGGTAGAGTACATTCTATTTTATAAGGCAATTTCATAAATATTAACTTGGTCTTCTCAATAATCCTGTAGTATAAGGAAGGGATTATAATTTCCATTTTCCCAATGAGTACACGAAGGCCCTGAATGTCAGTGATCTCCCAAGGGTCACATAATACATGACACAGCTGGAAATCAAATTTAGGTCACATGTTTCATCTAATACAGCCTTCCACCACTCATTTATTAACTACTATAATTCCGCAAGCCCACTAAGGCCTATATCATTCAAATTGACATTTCTAATGTCTGTACTGCCATTTCTTCAACTGTAAAAATGAGTATAATAACCTCAGCAAGTTGTCTTATAGCTGGGTCCTGGCATATAACTAACATTGTCATTACTGTTACTTTGTTACTACCAATTCTCAATGTATTACTACAAATTATAGAAATAAAAAGTCTGCATATGTGCACTTTTATAAATTTTTATGAGTTCAAACTGTTTTTAAACCTGGTTTCAATATATTAGGGAAAAGAGTACATATTGAACCTTAATATTTTGCATAAATACCAAGCAGCTTTAACACACCAGCAGGAGGGATTGTGTTATTAGAGCCAAGCAGATTAATCTTGGACACTGAAGGTTAGGAACTTTTCTACTTAAAGAACTCTTTGAATTGCTGATTCCTAGCCCCTCCCCTTGAAATATTAAGGGAAAATGTTAGACCAGGTTTTGTGACAATAGGTGTAAGTTCCATGTGAAGAAACAGGTTTATTCCAAAAAATAACCTATCTCAAGGTAACACAGAATGTGGTGGCAGAGTTTGAGCTCAAAGTCAGCCACCTTCTTTCCCACACAGGAAGCTGAATCCTCTGCTATTTCATTACTAAACTTACCCAGCTACTGACCTTACTAACTGACAAATGTAAATTCTGGAACACTCCCATGTAAAGCTCTATCATGAGACAGCTTATGCTGAGAAATCATATGGGAATGATGCATCTCTTCTCCGTTAGCTTGACTTAATGAGATCACCATAAAAATAACAGGTAGAATAAATGTTTTCACAAGCTGAAAGGTAATGTTGCACATAGGGGTATTGAGATTGCTACAAAAAGATTTTGGGTGGCACACAAATAGGAGAAAAATATCCTGGAAATATTGACCTTTCCATCTTGAAGTTTGGGAAAAACTGAATTTTTTGAAGCTGCAATGATAAATACAGGAGAGAGGAAAGGTTATAAAGAGATCACATTTCGTGAAAGACAATAAACCACTTGACCTTTAGCATGCTTCCTCTACACTGAAATCTGGTGAGGAGGCTCACCCACTAGCCTTCAAAACTACACTGGCCTCTGTACTATTACAGAAGGCTACAAACTGCTGATTGCAAAGCATTAGTACTGGAATTAATGAAAATTAATTAAAATATCATATACAGAAAAAAGAAAAAAACTTTGCCTAGTGTAAATGCTAAGGTAAAATGACAAGAAAAGATTTTTTTTAAAATGTGGAAATGTACAAGAACTCACCTGATAAATGCCAAGGAGATAACATAGTCTGTGTTGACGGTGATGGTCCAGTCACAGTCCCTGCTATGAGGATATGGATGAGGGAAGTTTGGTGAAAGAATAAAGCCCGAAGATCCTGTTAAATTGCCTCCACAGGGTGCTTTAATTTAAACAAACAAACAAACCCTTAAGTGATGAACAAAATTTATTAGCTATCAATATTTGTGTAAACACATCTCTAAAAAATTCAGAAGATTTCATACACATCTGACTTTTTCTAGTATTGGATGGTTGAGAATACTGTATTGTCTTTCAAGAAAGACCATGAAGGTATTAAAGACATATGTACATAGTTACATTGAATTTATCTTCTTCACTGGCTTCAAAAGACAAGAAGAAATTACACATATACTTCTCTCCCTTTCTAATACTACTTTGTTTCATGTAAAAGATAAGCATTGGGTGCCTGGGTGGCTCAGTTGGTTCGACTCCAACTGATCCTGGAGTCTGGGAATCAAGTCCCGTATCAGGCTCCCTGCTAAGCGGAGAGTCTACTTTCCCTTTGACCTTTGACCTTCTCCCCTCTCATGCTCTCTTTCTCTCTCCCTCTCTCTCAAGTAAGTGAATAAAATCTTAAAAAAAAAAAAAAAAAAGGTAAGCATTGAGAAGAAGGGTACAGATGGTTTTTCCATGGTTGCTGAGAACAAATATGAGGCTTGCGAGGAAAAGTTAGAAACAAAACAAAGCAAAACAAAATCTCTAATAAGAAGTAGAATAATGGGACATGAGATACTTGGCTCATTTTCACGTCTTCCCTGGTACCTTCTTAAAATGTATTTATGGAGGAAGATTTTTTGACAATAGTGAATGAGTGAGAATAGATAATTATCTGTGAACATGCAGCACTGTACAACAAAACACTCTTATACTGCATGTTTTCATCTCCCTAAATTCTAGTTGTCTGACTTGTTGATGAAAATAGACAGATACTACAGTTATTACAGCCCCAAACAAAGGTTTCTGTAACACTTCACTGAAGAGGTTCTAAAACGTGTCAGGGAAATTCAAAGAACACATTCTTTAAGGGATTATTGTTGAAGTCTGTGTTTAACAGTTTATGATCGAAAATAATATATCATATAGAATTGGCAGCTTCAGAAAAAATAGAGCCATGAAGATAGGGACGACTCCAGTGGTAGAGTGGGACAGTGGAGATATAAATACACACACACACACACACACACACAGGAGAGAAAGATTCAGACCATGTTCTCATGATATCTCAGACATATAATCAGCACACCAACATTCTTCTCTTATTTGAGTTTTAAAATTATAGTTTTCTCATATAAATTTTATCATTCAGTTATCAGACTTTTTAGTTCCTTTTGACAGCATCGAGCCAGTTTTGGAAGAAGGAAAGTTTTGGTTCTAGCAACATTGCAGATCTCTGTTCTTTGCCTGAGTATAGATATGCAAAATCATCACTATAATTTGGTAATATCTGCCATGTAAATTATGGATGTTTGCTAGTGCATTTCTCCTCCACTAGTGCATGCCCCTCCACTACCCTTACCTCAGCATCTCAGTGACAGTAGATGCCTTTAGCCCCTACTCTACTGAGGATATTTATTTGCTCAGACTTAATTTATTCACCAGTGCTTACCTATCATCTGCACATCTTTGTAGATTTTATCAAATGATTAGACATAAATATGTCATCTTTCTATAGTTTTCCCTCTTCAAATTTGTGTCTCCTGAATATTTTTCTCTATAACTAGAGAGTATAGATTCCCTCCTATTAATCAGGATAATACCCTCAACCAGGTCACATAATCGCTCTTCCTTCTCTGGAATCTTGGTTCATTTATCACCTTCAGTCTCTTTGGATTAATCCCCTTTGTCCACAGACATGTTCAGAAATCTTTCATCCAAAAAATAAAACAGAGTTCCTTATGACCAGTTTATTTTCACTTTTTTTTTTTTTTCAACTGAAAATGTTGAGGTTTACCCAATGATGAAGAAATGCCTTCATCCTTTTGTGTTTGGTTAAATGGCCTTACTGTGAGGAACCACGCTTCCCTGTATGACTAAGATAAAACTCACTTAGCATGTCTTAGGTAGGATCCTTTAAAGAAACTCCCTTATTTTCCTGTGATAAGACCCTATATATTCCCGTTCTTTAACTCAAATGATTAGCTGAATTCATACTCATTAATCAGAATAACATGGTCATAACCAAACTTTGGTTAGGCTTCCATCCTTCCTCAGAGCCCCTGAACTCTGATCCACCCTCATTCTTGAGCCATCACACAATACCCCCTGAGGAGATGCTTGTAGATCTTAGGGTCACCCTGTTCTCCCTATCACAATGATTCCCCTGACAATACCCAAACTGCAATAGTTCTTTATAAATAGAAGTCTCTCCTTATTTATGATTTGTTGGGTTTTTTTGTTTTTGTTTTTGTTTTATTTTACAATGACGTCTTTTGAAAAGGAGGTCTAATCTCATTGGCTCTTTCTTCACCTGGGTGCTGTATTTACTTATAGGTAGACTAACATGATTAACAAAGCAGTTCATCACCAGGAAAAAAAAAAAAAAATCTCCAAGAAAAGCAGCTAAGTCTTCATCCTGAGAAAACTTATCTTTGGGTTTAAAATTGTTTTTCTTTTAAATTGTATTTACAGAGACACAATAGCCCTTTTGTTCCTTATGGACTCTAGATGCTTTATTAGGTTCTTCGCACCTCTTGTTCCCTCTCCAAACATTGCTATCTCCCTCAGCATCCTTGCCCTCAACACAATCACTTCCTAGCCTAGCTTGGAATGCCTTTTGTATTGATTCATTTTATATTTCTCGTCATATCTGCAGCCTTTCTTCAGGGTTGACTTTCACCTTAAATTCACTCTCCTTGTTGGAACTCCACTTCTAATTTTCTTCTAGTGTCTTTGTACAGACCTCAGTTTTATTGCAATATGTGTCTTCTTCTACTTCATCTTAAAATTGTAGTATTCTCCTGAGTTCTTTTCCTAGTCATCTCTGATTTCTGTCCTTTACATTTTTCCATATTGAACATATTCAATTTTCAAATTCTAAGCCATATACCCAAAGGCTCACTAGCTATCTCTACCTGATAACATACAGGCACATCAAACACAGAGCATCTGACATATCCAAACCTCAACTCAAATTTGTTTCTTCTTTTGAATTTCTAAGCTGCTTGATTAGTTCTGTCATCCATCTATATTCCCAAGCTAAAGGCTTAAGATTCTTCTCTTTTCTTTGCTTCATCCATGCACCAATCTATCAAGAAGTACAATCAAGACTCTTAAGTTACAGATCCTCATAGATATATTTCAACCTATTCCTCTTTCCTTCCCTGCTACCATATTTCTAGATCTAATTCTTACCTACCTCCTGAATTATTGCAGTGGCTTCTTGTTTCCCATGCCTCTGGTTTCCTTTAATTCATCTTTCTCCCAATAAAACGCCTAATCATACTATGCTTATGCATATAATTCTGCAGTTGTTTCACATCGCCTGCATGATAATGCCCCAACTCCAAATCAGTTTTTATGACCTGATCCTTGCAACCTTCTCAATTGTATCAACCACCACTCTAGACACATAATTTATGCTCAGATACTATCAAACTCCTTCTAGTTCCTGGCACATCTATGTGGTTGCCCATGCTATCCATTTCTTTTTCTTTCTTTTTTTTTTTTTTAAAGATTTATTTATTTATTTGACAGACAGAAATCACAAGGAGGCAGAGAGGCAGGCAGAGAGAGAGGAGGAAGCAGGTTCCCTGCTGAGCAGAGAGCCCGATGCGGGGCTCGATCCCAGGACCTCGGGATCATGACCTGAGCCGAAGGCAGAGGCTTTAACCCACTGAGCCACCCAGGCGACCCAATGCTATCCATTTCTGCTGAAATGTTTTTTCTCCTCTGCATGTATAGAACTCTATAATGTTTCAGGATTTGCTACTGCCTCCACAAAGTTTTCCTGGAAGTTCCCAACCTGGCCTCTAAATCAGCTCTCTTCAACTTTCTCTCATATGCACAACAACCTCTATCTCCATCAATTTCCTCACCATACGTACTTAAATATTACATTCAGGTGTCTGCATTCATCATTAATCTGTAAGCTAAAGAGGGTGTGTGTTTTTTTTTTAAAGATTTTATTTATTTATTTGACAGACAGAGATCACAAGTAGGCAGAGAGGCAGGCAGAGAGAGAGAGGAGGAAGCAGGCTCCCCGCTGAGCAGAGAGCCCAATGCGGGGGCTGGATCCCAGGACCCTGAGATCATGACCTGAGCCGAAGGCAGAGGCTTTAACCCCTGAGCCACCCAGGCGCCCCAAGACTGTGTCTTGTATGATGTTTTAAACCTGGGATTCAGCACATACTACACATTCCATAGAAGTCTGTGAAATTGCTAGTGGCTCCTTGTATTAAGAAAATAGTAAAAATAAATGGGATGAGTGAACAATCTAATTTGTACCTTGTATTTTGATAAAAATAATAGCATATTTTGCCTTTAGAATTTATAAACTTACATGTGAATTTACAAAAAAATTACAAAAATATGTGTAATAATGGAAAATGTACATATATATGTATATATGTATAAAAGACAGAATGACAGCAAAATGTTGTGTGTGGTTTTTTTTTTTTTGCCCCCTCAAACTACAGTAGTGGCATTATGTGTAATTTGGGAGCCCAGGAGAGCAAATTTGTTTCAATTCTCCTTATCTTTCACAGGGAACATTGGCCTTTTTTTTTTTTTTTTTTTAAGATTTTATTTTATTTATTTGAAAGAGAGAGAGTGAGTGAGAGAGAGTGCATGAGCAGGGGCTAGGGGAGAAACAGACTCCCCAGCTGAGCAGGGAGCCCAACATGTGATTGATCCTAGGACCCTGAAATCATGATATCAGACATAGGCAGACGTTCAACCCACTGAGCCACCCAGGCACCCTAGACTTTTTTATTGTCAGATGTATACACACACACATGTCCATATATATGTTTATATGTTTATATCCTTTATCACAAAAGATATAGGGAAATTTTTTAAAAGATATAGGAAAATATATTACATATATTTTAAGTATCTTCTGGATATTTTCCATGATCATACTATAATTCAGGTGTAAGATCATCTAAAAATTCTTTTGATTCCATTATTTAAGTTATTTACCAAAGTTTTCCCAGTATAGTTCATTGTTATAGTTGATTTTGGAAATCTACAAAAGCCACTGAAACAAGCTGAGGTATTATCTGACATTTGTGTGTTCCAAACATTGAGTAAATAAAATTTTTCTTTGCCTTAAAAATACTAAACTTTAAATAATACTTGGAAAATATATTTCTATTTTTATGCATCTAATCATCAAGCACCCAGAATAAGATTCTCCTTAAGTTGAATGGATTTATGAATTAAATTTTTAGTTAGGTTCCATGGAATTCTGACATAAATGGTTTGTTCTGAGTGTTGTTTCTCACGAGATAGTTGCACAGACAACTGTTGATAACAATTTCTCAATCTTAATTTTTAACCCCATTTAGGTTTGTTTGTGTATACCGACTTTGCAGCCCACCCACACTAATGTCTTTATTATTTACCTTTATATCTAGTGCTACTACTTTTCCTCTTGAAATGTCAAAGTAATCTTCACACTGTCAATTTTGTTGGAATGAATTCCATTAACTCTCTTAAAGATGCTGTCCTTCTATTTGGTACTTGCTTAAAGGCTAACTACTTCTATATGCAACCAAAATGCTTTATACTTCAGGGTCTGAGACATAGACTTATGGAGTTTCTAAAAAGTTCAGGGTTTAATCTTTGGCATAGTATTTCCAATCATGGAGTTCTTTCTTATCAGTTTCAGAGGTCAAGATTTGTGCAGTCTTAGCAATTTTTCAGACTTTTTTTTTTAGGTTATTTTCTTCTTCAGAGAAGCTCTAATGCGTATCTTCTCCTCAAGCTATCTTTTCCTACCAAAAAATATTACACAGCACTGTAATTCATAAAAAACTTTTCACAACCTGCTCAATTTAAGAAAGATTTAGTGTTTCACTATTTGTTCCCCTAGAATTAGTACTTGCAAGCTAAAGTCTTGTCTACAAATGGAATTTCATAATAGCCCATCACAAAACTCTTTCATCCTTTATGTTTTGTATTTTCGTGTTTCCTAGAATTTAGTACAAAGCTGTTGGATATTTTAGGATTCTAAACATAGTAACACTTGACATTATATAGCCTTCTGGTAATTCTAATAAACAACATCCTATAACTAGTTTGAAGAGTTACACTAAATCAAAAACTCCTACAGTAAGTCTGTAGTATTCTATCATTTCTTCTTTACATGAAGATTCTCTTTATAAGAGTCAAATTCCAATTGTTTGGAATGCGGTATTTTAATTTAATTGGATGTTTACTAGGTTAAATGAATAGAAAACAAACAAATGGAAAGTTCATTCTCTTTCTTTGAAAATGTGTTTCTTACCTGTATTTTAGTCCTTGTTTTTGTAAGTGTACTTATAGTAAATGTAAATTAATCAATGATTGATGATCTAGAATCTTGCAGTGGTACATGAAGACCAACGTACGTGTGAAATGGAAATAATGAAGAGAAAATGGGAATATGGCTAAATTTGAACTGGTTCAAGCTATGCACTTATTTTGTGCCTTTTTTTTTTTAAGTTTCTTTAATAAGCTTTTTTCTTGTTACCTGTTTCATTTTCTACAGATGTCTAAAACCTTCATTACTCCCTGGCTGGTTTGAGCCTTTAGATGTGGCTTGCTTTATGAATTAAGTGTTTTTAAAATGCCAACATGTAAAAGGCAGAAAATATGATGTGAATATATATATATATACATATATATATATATATAACTTTTATATAACTTTTCTCATGCCAATAGAGATATTATATATATATATATATACATATATATATATATATATATATATATATTTTTTAAGCTTTCACTTCACTAATTGGTAGGTTCACAAGAACAGGGAACTTCTCTGTTGTGTTTTACTGCTAAGACCTCCATATTTAGAACAACGCCTAGGATACACTGAATGACTAATTAATTTGAGCTTGCGACTATTGCAAGTTGTATGAAGTTACAAGATGGGGGTAAAACAAATCTAAATTGAGTGCTTGAGTTTGTTCCCTTCTTACTGAGGTACTAAACACTTTTCCTATAACCATGTGACTCAGAAACCACTATGAAATGATTACTGAAAATGCATTTGTGATTTAAGTGAATAATTTATGATATAAGTGAATAAATATAAGGTTTTGTTTCCTAAATGTGCTAGATTTGCATATGCTGAATACTATAAGAAATACAATCATGAACAAGGAATGAATGAATTTGGAATCTTCTCTCAAGTTGCTTACAGTACAGTAAGGAGAATATATAAAGAAATAAGATTTTGAATAGAGAGAACATACTTTGGTCAAAATCTAATATAAATTCATGATGACAGTTCTAAAGCACTTGAGGTAAATTGTTTCAGATAAGACAATTTTAATTTTAAAAACTTAGTAATAAGATTTTTAAAAAGATTATACAGCAGGTTTTGTGCTAACTTTTCTCATGCCAATAGAGATATAATAGGTATCTTAATTTTCTAGAGTCCAACTTGGAGAATCAAAAACAGACCATGGAGGCAAAAGGCACATAGAAGTATGAACCAAGCTGCTGTAAATCCTTAGATTATCAACATAAAACCATATTTTAGTATTCATGAATTGACTGTAGAGCCAAAGCTTTGAAACTAAACTCAAATTTAAGTTTCAATAAAATTTTCTTTCTTATAAGAAATAGCTATCAGAGGGGCATCTGGGTGGCTCAGTGTGTTAAAGCCTCTGCCTTTGGCTCAGGTCATGATCCCATGGTCCTGGGATGGAGCCCCACATCGAGCTCTCTGCTCAGCCAGGAGCCTGCTTCCCTTCCTCTCTCTCTGCCTGCTTCTCTGCCTACTTGTGATCTCTGTCTGTCAAATAAGTAAATAAAATCGTAAAAAAAAAAAAAAAGAAAAAAGAAATAGCTATTAGAGACACAAGATGAATTGGCCCATTTATTTATTTATTTATTTGTTTGTTTATTTATTTGACAGAGAGAGCAAGATCACAAATAGGCAGAGAAGCAGGCAGAGAGAGAGAGAAGGGTAGGCAGTCTCTCCACTGAGCAGAGAGCCCAATGCGGGGCTCAATTCTAGGACCCTGAGATCATAACCTAAGCAGAAGGCAAATGCTTAACCCACTGAGCCACCCAGGTGCTGAACTGGCCCACTTTAAATTCAGAATCTGAACCTATTCTTTAAATTTTAAAAGCAGTGGGTAACTACATTTATATAGTAGGTAAGGGAGAATTTAGATTTTTCAAGAACTATAATGCTTTTTTTTTTTTTTTTTTTTGGTTAGGGTCTTCAAACCATTCAGAATCTAATGCAATTTTGGACTCTTTCCTTAGGAAAAATTATGATCATTTAAAATTTTGTGCATTATTTTGAAGTTTCATAGATTTCTGAAATCTTAGACCCTATATAAAACCATACTAGAATATTGTTCTTAATAACATCAATACCCATTTTATTCATTGTTTTATACATTCATAAAATGTTAATTATTCTTTAATTCATACCTATACAGACTGGTGGGCTGGGCTGCCAGAAGTATCGATTTTCTACCTGAATGCAGGTTATTCTTTCTTCTCCTTGAAGCTCATAGCCTGGGTCACATTGAAAAACAACAGTGTCCCCAGGTTCTCGTCCATCCCCATTTCGAGTCCCATTCATGGGAACCCCTGGGTCACGACATGCAGTGGCAACAGAACCTATCAAAAGACAGAAACAAACCTTTAGTTTTGATGCTACCAAAATCAGTTTAAAGTTCCAGACCTTACAGTTTAGAACCTTCCTCATATCTATGTGCTTTTAGAAATTCAACTGATAAATGTTTGAGTCAATTTTTCAATCCCTACACAAAAAACTAATTTTAATTGTTTTTGTTGTTGTTGTTGTTGTTAATCTGTGTGCTAATTTGTTTCAAGAAGAGACATGACATTTTAGTAGCTCAATAATAGATTTCCTGAAAATTATTAGATGCTCTGTAAAAGACTGTGCAGAGGATGAAAAGAAAGCCACGGAGAGTTTTCTCTGCAACAGATCTATTCCATAAAGGACTTGTATCTAGAATATATAAAGAACTCTTAAAACTCAAGTGTGGTCCAGGGGGAGGAAGAAGAAAAACATTCAATTAAAAAATGGACAAAAAACATTTCAATGAAGAGGATAGTGGATGGTAATGAAAAGATTTGTTTAACATCATTAACCATTAGGAAAATGCAAATTAAAACTGCAATGAGATATTACTATATACCTATCAGATCAACTAGAATAAAAAATAAAATCACTGAATGCTGGCAAGGTTCTGGAGAAAATGAAATTACTCAGGCATTGCTGTTGGAAATATAAAATTCTACAGCCACTCTGAAAAGAAGTATGGTAGTTTCTTGTAAGACTAATGAGTTTACCATACAGCTCGGTAATTACACTCTTGTACATTTATCCCAGAGAGGTAAGGACTTAGGATCACATACGTATTTATTCATAGAAGATAAAAAGTAGGAACAACCCAAATATCCTTCAACAAGTGATTAGTTAAACTGTGTATTCATACCAAGGAATATTACTCAGCAATAAAAAGGAATGACAATACACATGACAACTTAAGTGGATCTGAAAGGAGTTATGAAGAGTGAAAAAATACAATATCAAATGGTTGCATACTATATGACTTTATTTATGTAACATCCTTGAAGAGACAAAAATCAGAAAGTTGAAAAACAGATTAGTGGGCACCAGAGGTTGTGGGGGAGGGGACGGAAGGCAAAGATAGCACGAGGGATGCTTGTGATGAACTGTACTGTGTCTTTATCATGGTGGTGGTAGTCATACAAGTCTACATAGAACAAAATAAACATAAACACACAGATATATGTAAAATTCATAAAATTTAAGTGACAGATTGTATCAAAGTCAATTTTCTGGCTGGGATATTGTGTCATATTTATGCAAGAAGTTGTCATTGCAGGAAACTGGGTGAAGAGTATATAAGGTCTTTTTATTTCTTACAACTAGTTGCATGTAAAAGTGTTTAAAACTAAAAAAAATTTTAAAAATCATTAGAGAAAAGGAGAGCTGTATGAGGCTACTGTTCTTCTATATCCAGTATATGACACATTTAACAATAGAAACTCCAATTATTCAGGTTAATGGAACAAAATATAATTTTGAATTACCATAAAGTAGATTTATCCTAAAGCATATGGCAATTAAGTATCAAGACAAAGAAGCTATTAAAATTTCCACTTAAACTATTATTAAACTACAATCATAAATGTAGGATGCAGCACTTGTATAAATTATTTTTTAAATTGCATATTAAACTAATGACACAAACTGCTGGATTACAGACACATAACTGATAGTCACTCATTCATTCACTAATAACTTAATAGATCCCAAGTATCGTGCTAGGTTCTAGGAATACAAAGAGGAAATAAGCAGACACAAATAGAATTGAACAGACTTTCAAATTATTTTGCATAGTGGTGGTACCAAAAATGAAATTCTACTATAAACATCCTGAGTGGGTACATAGGTAGAAACAGATAAATGATGATTGATAGGTAGATAGATAGATAGATAGGTGATACATAGTTAGATAGATAGATGATGGATAGCTAGGTTCTTCAATATGTCAATCTATTAATCTGTCTAGTAAACTTGTTGTAGCTCATCTAATACACATATGCAATAAAGAAATCAGGGAATCTACACACAGTATTGTAATGTTCTGACTCTTAATATTGTGTGGGAATCAAAATGAACATATCAAGTAAAAAAAACTTGAGGAACAAAAAAAGGATATTGGTGGGATATTAAACCTGACACTGAATAAAAAGTAGTAACTCTGTTAAGTGTTATCAAGTGACTCCTGATCTCAGCTCAGGTCCTGAGCTCAGGGTCATGAGTTCAATCCCTGTGTTGGGCTCCATGCCCAACATAGAGCCTACTTGAAAAAAAAAAAAAAAAAAGAGAGAGAGAGAGAGAAAGAATCTGTTAAAAAAAAAAAAAAAGGCACATAAGTGGCTCATTCAGTTGAATATCCAAATCTTGGTTTTGGTTCAGGTAATGATCTCAGGGTCCTGAGATCAAGCACCCTGTAGACTCTGAGCTCAGCACCAATTCTGCTTGAGATTCTTTCCCTCTCCCACTCCCTCTCCCACGTCATGTATGTGCACCGGCATGCCCTCTATCTCCCAAATAAAATCTTTAAAAATAAAATAAAATCCAGTAATAACAAAAAAGTGACCATTCATATATGCATATGTAATATACATATATTTTGTTTACTTTTTCAGCAGACTAAAAAAGTTAATTTTTAAAGGGTTACAATTTTAAGAGTTACAAAATGTGGACAGCAAATATAATTTTACTGATCACTTAAATGAAGGAAAAGCTATGTATCTTTATATGTATTATAAAAAGATAAGAGTTTTGCTTCATTTTTCTGACAAAATAATGTTTCTGAGCAATGATTACAGGCAGGGACTTTATGTATATAATTCCTTGAATATTCCTAACAACCTTATGAGATAAGTGTCATTATTATTCTTATTGTAGAGGTGAGAAAACTAAAGTTTAGAGAGATTAAGTAACTTGTCCAATACTACAAAAACTAAAGAATACAGAAGCAAGATCTGAACCCAAATCTGTCTTAGAACCCAAATACTTAAATGTTATACTAGACTGTCCTTTTGTACCTGACACTGTTCTAGAGTTGCAATTTTTCTCCTCAATAAAGTAAAATAAAATAGATAATGAAATAAAATAACAAACCCCACTAAGAAATTATGGGAAAGGTAGGGATTATATATATTGATAACTATAAAAGCTAGAGCTGTCATAAATTTGAACCATCCTAAAAATATTAAATTTACCTTCATAGGAATTCTTTTTGAAACAGTTGTTTTTAGTTGTTAATAACAAATCCATACTGGAGAATATTGAGAGAATGGGGCAGGGACTTGATTCCAGTATCAAAGTGAATGTGTTCTGTAATGCCTGCGTGTCCCTTACAGAGCATCTCCAGTGCATCACAGACTCTTCCAGTATTGATAGAGATCTTCTTGTGAAGTATTTTTGTAATAAACTGAGTCATTAAGGTTTTCTTGAATTGCTCTGGGATGGTTCTCACCCAAAAGAAACTGATACATGTATTTGTTTTACAATATATTAGTGGGAAGTGATGTTCTACATATGAGATTTATTTTTAAGATGGTTTTGTTGGGAAAGAATTGACATAAATAAAAAATGTGTTCAACTTTCAATGTGAAAAGTGGTTAAAATAAGATGACTTTGATATGATAATGAACATATAGTTTCTGAAAATATGGCTTTGCCTTTGGGTCAGCTTAACTTGAAGAGAGGTGGTGAACACATACTGTTCCTTTTTTTCTCAATTAATAAACAAATTAGGTTAATATTTTAAAGCACAATAGAGAATGATGAGGCTTAAAGAAAGACTGATGATATATATATATATATGTGTGTGTGTGTGTGTGTGTGTGTGTGTGTATTTCTTTTTCCCCCTTGCTTGGAATTACTTGAGTTCTAAAAGCAACTAGTTAGATATGTACAAGAACAATTATTTGGTGTGAATGCTGTTGTCTTATTTACTTTATTTATTCAAAGTTTGATCTCCATACTGGGTATACTCTGTGTTTGTGGGCAAAATTATAATAATTTTAGTATCAATAATTCTTGTTTTCTGTATTGAATAGGAGGTATAGCCATTGAAGAAAATAAATAACCACTTAAGGAGCCATACAATATCTCCTTGGGAATTAGAGGTAATCTCATGTAATTAGGATAGTTAAATTAGCAGTTTTATAATTCTAGAGCTTAAGGTATTAGTGACATATATAAAAGTAGATAATTTTTATTTGATTTTAATTTTTCACTTTTGTAGAACATAAAATTGTCAGAATTTATAATTCTTATTTGCTTTTTCTTTTTGTTAAATAAATTTTTAAGTAGATCTTTGATTCTTTTTATCTTCCTATTCTGGAATAATATGCAGCACGTTTCTAAGTAATAAAGACTGTTTTGTAATTAAGTATTTTAATTTAGCAACTCCTTTAAACAAATTAAATATACATATGTCAGAAAATAATACACTTATCACCAATGTATTAACATGAGTGATTTCTATTTATTTTCTTCATTTTTTAAATTGTTTAAAATTTAATTGATGGAATAAACATCTGTATTTGTTCTATTAGGTTGACGTGTGTCATTCATTCCTGATTTTTTTTCTAACATATATATGTAAACAGAAATTCCAACAAAGATAAAGGGTCTTAACCTGGTGTGTCACCTGTAATGATACCATGAAAGGGACATTCTGGAAATAACACATAGTAGGCTATTTATATATATTATATAATATCCAAATATAGCTTGGATTGAACTTACAAACCTTATTAATTTACAATAAAAGATAACTGCCCTTCTTTGTTTCTCTCCCCTCAAAAGGACTGGCCATTTATATTAATGGCTATTCTAGAATTTGATTCATTAAGTGGCTACTGTAAATTCCTCTCTTTATACTAGATGACTATTCCATAGAAATGATAATAGTCACAGGGAAAACGTATATAACTAAATAATGTGAATAGTTAATATGTAATATTTTTGGACACTATCTTTCAAATCCTGTGTTATGGGCTATTTTTCATTTGATTGAGGAAAAAGTCCAAGTACTACAATTCTCTAGTAGTTAGTATTTTTCCAGTAAGAAAATTCAGGCTTACAAGGGATAAGAAACTTGCTCAACATCACACAGTTATTTACAGTAGTTGAAGTGGAAATGTAGACATGAAAACGTATCCAAGGACATTTCTCAAATAAAAATGTTATTGTCTTTGAAATAAAAAAATGCTTAACATGCAGACTACATTATTAAACTTGGTTGATATGATTACTTAAAGTGAAATTTCTAAAATATGTTATTAAACTTCAAGTGTCATTTTAAAATCGAAAGAGCATCTACCTATCATTCGGATGCAGCAATCCAAAGGACTACATATTGACAACATTTGAATTTAAATCTAATTAGTGTTTTACTAAAAACAGTTGCACAGCTATCAATGTATCTGTCTTATCCACAGGTGTATATTGTGTCAAACTAAATAAACTATGTGTATCTAAGAAAGAGAAGCAGTTAAACATGAAGAACAGTTAATTTAGAAGAGAGTCCAATAAAAAACCATAAGTGACTCTTAATCTCACAAAACAAACTGAGGGTTGCCGGGGGGAGGGGGTTGGGGAGAAGGGGGTGGGATTATGGACATTGGGGAGGGTATGTGATTTGGTGAGTGCTGTGAAGTGTGTAAACCTGGTGATTCACAGACCTGGGGATAAAAATATATGTATATAAAAAATATATGTTTATAAAAAAAAAAAAAATAAAAATAAAAAAAAAAATAAAAAAAAAAAATGATAGTAATGATTGCTATGTCTATTGAGAACATATATCTTCCAAAGCACTAGGCTAAAAGTGAAGTTTATACTCTTAATCTAAAACACCAAATCCTTATGAAGTATTATTATCATGTCCATTTTTAAGTGGGTAAAATGAGCCTCAGTGATGCTAAGTGCTTGCTCTTAGCAGAATGGGGATTTTAATTCAAGAAACAAGAGTTTTAACCACTATGGTATACAGTCTCAGTAGAATCTTATGCTATTACCAAATAAAACAAAACAAAGTCACGTCCTACTAATGGCCATTTATATTAATGGCTATTCTAGAATTTGTTTATTGTTAAAAGAATTAGATATAGTTTTAAATGGAAAGGAGGAAATATTGAGCAGCTTAGAATTCTTTATTGCTATACAACAAAAATTTCTTGCTGCTAATATTTCACCATAAAGGGGAGCAAAAAAGACAGACTCTAAGTTCTTTTCATAGGTATTATTAACAACAGAAATATAGTCTAGCCATATGTATGGTAAATTTAGCCATATATGTGCCTGATGGTATTCTTTAATTACAAAACTAAGGGCATTCCAATCCAATGTTTTCTATTATTCTCTCTTCTTCTCATCTTTTGCCCAATTTCTTCTCTTACAGTTCACTGAGAGAGTAGAAGAAGTAACACAGGGATACCCTCACTTTAGCACCACTAAATTTATCATCCCACTGGTGTCTGCACCTATATTCTCTGTTTCCTCTGTGGTTGGAAGAGAGAAGGTGTTTTGCTCTGTATAAATTCAACCCTAGTTCTTGGGCTGCAGGTATTAAACTCTCTATCTCTCAAAGGCTTTATTCCTAAACATTTTTTTTATCTCTTCTGAATTACCAGTTCTTCTTTCCTCAGTGGTCCATTCCCAAGAGCATACAGACATAATTTATATATTCCATCTTAAATAAACAACACTCTTATTACACCTCCATCCTCTTCCAATTATTTCCCCCATTTCTCTCCTTTAACAGGAAACATGAAGCATCTCTCTTGAGGGAGATGTCTGTATAACTCTTTCCACTTTCATCATCAGCTTTGCATCTGATTTATTCACTGAACTGCTCTGGTCAAATCTAGCTGCCAGATCCAATGGTAACTTCTGTGCCTTCTTTTTTCAGAAACTTCTCTGCAACATATGCCACAACTGATAGCTCACTCCTTCCTTCTTCAAGCACTTGTTTTATTGGTGTCCCAGTCCTCAGACTCTGCTAATTTTCTTTTTGGCTTACTTGCCATTCCTTTTATAGTATCATAAATTTCTATCTGTTTAACCTAATGACTGTTTCTATCTTTTAACCTAATGACTGAGGGCTACAACACTCCAGGGATTAGTGCTTAATGTTCTTCTCCCTTCATACAGTTTCCTCTAGGATAACTTCATCTGACCCCACGGTTTTAAATACTCTTTTTAGCTTAATGCCTCCTAAATTTATATATTCAGCATTGATGTCCCCCTTGAGTTTCCAATCATGCTATTCAACTGCTTTTTTAGCTCCTTTACTTGGATATCTAATAGACCCATCATTTACCACCCAAAACATTCATAAAATTGAAAGATCTTTTAATTTTAAGATTTTTTGGAAAGAAAAGTATAAAAAAGCTATTAAAATTTCACTTGCGTATATAATTTTCCCTATGCTATTGATGTCAATAAAATCAAAGAAATGAAAGTTCTAGTTGGAAACAAAAAATTTCTTATTGCTAACTTCTAATTTATTAAACCATCTAGATAAGAATACCTTTGTTAGAATTAAATTCACCATATGAGTTAAAAATCACTGACATTAGAAATAAATTGAATATTGGCAAAAATACAAAGTCTTATAATTTTTACTCTTTTTAAGCTAGTGATTTTACCTTGTATGGTAGCATTTGATATAAGTTGTACAGCATATGACTGAGTTTTCAACATTGTTACAACTCATCAGTGCTATAAATATACTTCTGACTTCTCATCTTGTGTTTGTTTTAACTTAAATGAGAGTGTAATTTAATCAGAAATAGGCACTTCACCTAATACATGCATATACCAGTGCGTATACAGATTTCAAATACAGTATGGATGATGGCTTGAACTATGATTCAGAGGTAGTGTCTGAATGACTGTCTTAGTGACCTTGGGCAAACTGATGTTCCAGTTTTTTTATTGCATTGTTTTCTGCAATAGGGAATAAATACACTAAAATCACTCATAAGTTCCAGCATGTCCTTTCTCTTCAGAAAATTGACTCTTTGATATAAACTTGTTTATCTCAAGACCTTTCAAAAAAGAAAAACCTAGGATTTCATTTAGTTGAATAAGTAATGTTATCAGAAACAAGAGAGCCTTAGAATCTAGTCTCACCTATGGTAAGAAAGGACATTGATCACATTGTACTCTGCCTGAATTTTAGCTGCCTCATCTGTAAAACTGGCATGTTAATATTTTACCTGCCTGATTTAGTATCAGATAAAATCTTAAAGTTCTATCCTAACAATTATGTTACATAGTCTTATGAAAATATCAATTCTGAAGTGAATCATTAAAGACCAGTGGTTTTATACATTTTTGCAATGTTAGGATTTGGCAAGGTCATGGTCCAAATTTGGTATTCACAAGGCTTTACATTCATTCCCCTCTTCCTGTTTCATTGCCTTATACTCCTGTATTGACTGAGAAATAGCACTATATTTTCCACTTCACTATCTATAAGGAAATCAAGTGGGGTAATGGGAATATTTAACCTGGAAGAAAATTCCATCCAGAGTCAAATAAATCAGAAAATATTTGAAATGCAGATGGTAACCTAGAGGTGGATTTCACCCAGGAGTATTTTGCCCTTGATTGAGCTCTTGTTTTGTACAAGATCCATCAATTTTATAAAGAATGTTCAACATCATTACTAGGCCTACACTCTGCCAGCTACTCCGTAATGTGGCTATCTTTAGAATTTCATTATGTTTCTAAGGCTACACCTAATGATATGGCAAGTCAGGTTAAAGTAGATGGCAGCATGACAGAGACATTCCCATCAACCCAGGAGGGAAACAAAGCTGTTAATGTGGGATACAAAAGGAACGTCAAAGTCAGAGTTGCACTATACTTCTAAGAATATAGAAACTTATTTAAAAAATGCATATTCAATTATTTCACAAGATTATTATCATGCACCCACAATGATCCAGATATTATGCTTGATATTAGAGATATATTTTAATGACACCACCTCCCTGCCTTCAATGTGGTTTATGCTTCAATCTGAGGACAAAAGTGGGAATAAAATTACTGATATAATTTTTGTGAAATCATAAGGCATGTTAGGTTGATGACCCAAAGTTACCTATACAGGAAACTGGTTTTATATCTAAAAATTATAAAAGACTATATAAAAGTCTAATTTGAAATTGAATTCTAATATGGTATCACTAGAAAAAATAAGCAAAATCATGCAAAAATGGTTTTACATTATTTTTAACTGACAATATATAGTCTCAGTGTACTTGGTTTTACATCATTAAACAATTTCCTATTCAACCAGATTTATTTAACATTTGTTAAGTACTAAGTACCAGGGGCAGTGTCAATTTCTAGGAATACAAATATTAATATGATAACATCTCTTCAAAGGAACGTAATCTAAGAGAGACAGCAGATGTGTACATAGCTTTAATATAATAAAATGAGTATTAATATTAGGTGACTTTTTATCATTCAAACTGGAAAGTTCTGGGAATGAAACATGGAATTAAAAATAATTTATGTAATTAAAAATATGTATTGACTGGCACCTGGGTGCCTCAGTCATTAAGCGTCTACCTTCAGCTCAGGTCCTTAGGTCGTGATCCCAGGGTCCTAGGATTTAGCCCCACGTCAGGCTTCCTGCTACATTGGAAGCCTGCATCTCCCTCTCCCACTACTCCTGCTTGTGTTCCTGCTCTCACTATCTCTCTCTCTCTGTCAAATAAATAAATAAAATTTTAAAAAAATATATGCATTGACTAACAAAACTGGTATTATATTGATGAACATTTCAAAGTAGCTATCCATACAAAAACTCTTTTTAAAGTAATTTTGTAAAAAATCATATATTTATGCACAAAGAAACATATTCTTTATATGAATTACCTAAACATTAAAAATAATGTAATCAAAATAATCACTTGTGGTACATATGCACATCATCATTGGTTTCTTGCCCATTATGTAGTGCCTTTTACTTTTTTTCCTAAAGAATTAATATATTCTTATTTTTATTAGTATTGTTAAAGATAGTTTAAATACATTTATTTTATTATTTTTTTAAGATGTTATTTATTTGACAGAGAGAGAGAGGTCACAAGTAGGCAGAGAGGCAGGCAGAGAGAGAGGGGGAAGCAGGCTCCCTGCTGAGCAGAGAGCCTGACAAGGGGCTTGGTCGCAGGACCCTGAGATCATGACCTGAGCCAAAGGCAGAGGCTTCAACCCACTGAGCCACACAGGTGCCCCGATAGTTTAAATACATTTAAAATTATTTACATGTTCAAATGATGTCTCCACAGGCCATACTATTTTTACTTAAGAAAGTTTTCTCTTTATAGGTGCTGAGATATCTGGTAAGTTTAGGGCTAATTTTTAAAATGGAGGAAAGTTTCAATTTGGGTTTTTGGCTTTTTTTTTTTTTTCATACAGAAATGTGCATACATTTCAGCTCAAATATTTTCATAGATACTGAATTCTATTTCTTTTCGGATATCTTTCTTTGACAAAGATTTTTACAATGTAAAATTTGTTAAACAAGTTTTCTTTTTTTTTTTTCAAGATATTATTTATTTATTTGTCAGAGAGAGAGAGAGCGAGCACATGCAGACAGAGTGACAGGAAGAGACAGAGAGAGAAGCAGGTTCCCTGCCAAGCAAGGCGCCCGACATGGGACCCAATCCCAGGACGCTGGGATCATGACCTGAGCTGAAGGCAGCCGCCCAACCAACTGAGCCACCCAGGTGTCCCAACAAGTTTTCTTATATTATGATTTTTTTTTTTTTTTAATTGGGCTCCACTCGCAGCATGCAGCCCAATGCAGGACTTGAACTAACAATCCTGAGATCAAGACCTGAGCTGAAATCAAGATTTGGATGCTTAGCCAACTGAGCCACACAGGCGCCCTTAAATTATGATTTTTAAAATATTCACTTATAAGCTGTGTAATTGTTTTATCAATTTTATTCCATTCCAGCATAAAATATTAATGCAATACAATTAAACATAAGATAGTTTCAAATTGCAAGTAAAATAGTTTGCGCTTCCACAATTTTATAGAAATATCTAAGTTTTCTTGATGCTAAACTTTATTGTTGATAATTGTAATTCACCAAAAACTTCAAAGCTGAAGATCTTTACCATTCTAATAACTGATTATTTTGACTAAAGGTTTTCAACTGATTTAATGAAAACCACATTTAAACTTTTCATTTTCTAAGAATTTCAACACCATAGCAGAGCATTTTGGTCAATTTTGCAAAAGAGTGTTTTGGAGACGCAAACCTTTCAAAGTCTGAATGACAAACAGCAGAAAGAGAAAATGGTACTGATATGCTAAAGTTTACTTATTCATTTTTTGAATCAGCATCCATCTGCCACACACACACAAATGTAATTCAATTATTTCACTGTATATAAATATATCTTTACATTTTAACATTTTTATTGTGATGAGTAACATTTCCTCAGCCACAGTTAAGAATTACATGTACACCAAACCAATTCTAGGTATATTTCTGTTCCTTAATTTTATGAGAGCTTTGTTTTTATCTGAGGCTATTTATCATCAAAATTTGTATTTATACTTTTATCACAAAACAAATAACTATATTTAATATTAAAATTATAAAATGTGAACTTAGTCTTAAAAATATTCAGAAGATAATTGTCGGCTTAAAGTTAAGAAAAAAATGTACTAAGGTGTTAACATATATAGAAGTGAAAGAAATGAAAACAATAGCCCAAAGGATTGAAGTGGAAATGGAAATACACCATTGTGAGGTTCTTATATGAGAAGTGGTGTAACAGAATTTGATGATAGATTTTACTAAGTTAAGAATGCATGTTATAAATATTAGAGCAGGTACCAAAAAATGTATAACTAATACATCAAGAAAGTGAAATTAAGAAGAAAAATCCCATTTAAAAGTTGCATCAGAAGAAAGAACTACCTCAGAATAAATTCAACCAAGGGGTTGAATTTGCAGAAGACCTGTAGTTGAAAACTACAACACATTAAGGAAAGAGATTGAAAAAGACACAAATAAATGGAAAGATACTCCATGCTCATTGATTGGAAGAATTAATATTGTTGAAATGTTCATACTACCCAAAGTAATCTACAAATTCAGTGCAATCCCTCTCAAAATTCCAATTTCACTTTTCATAGGAATATAACAAATCCTAAAATTTGCAAGAACCACAAAAGGCTCTGTATAGAAAAGCAATATTGGTAAAGAAGAAAAAAGCTGGAGCCTCACGTTCCTGACTTCAAACTCTATTACAAAGCTTTCATAATTAAAACAGTGTGTATTGTCATAAAAATGGAACACATAGATCAATGGAACAGAGAGCTCAGAAATAAGCCCACACATATATGGCCAATTAGTTTATAACAAAGTAATCAAGAATATACCATGGGGAAAGGACAGACTAGACAGCCAAAAGCAAGAGAATGAAACTATCTTCCATTATACACAAAAATTAACACAAAGTGGATTAAAGACTTGAATATAAGAGCTGAAGCCGTAAAACTCCTAGAAGAAAACGCAGGCACTAAGCAACATGAGATACATCTTGGTGATATTTTAAAAAATCTGACACCAAAAGCAAAAGAAACAAAAGCAAAAACAAACAACTTCGACTGTATCAAAATAAAGAGCTTCTGCATAGCAAAGGAAACCATCAACAAAATAAAAAGTCAACATCTAAATGGGAGAAAATATTTGCAAATCATATATCTGATAAAGGGCTAATATCCAAAATACATTAAGAACTCACATAACTCAGCAGAAAGCAACAACTAGAGGACAAAAACAAACAAAAAACAATCTAATTAAAAACTGGGCAGAAAATCTGAACAGACATTTTTCCAAAGATGTACAGATGGCTAACATGTGAAGGAAAAGATGATCAACATCATTAATCATCAGAGAAATGCAAATTGTAATCACAATGAAATATTATTTCACATCTCTTAGAATGATTATTATCAAAAAGACCAGAAACTATAAGTGGTCTCAAGGATGTAATGAAAAGGTAATCTTTGTGCACTGTTGGTGGGAATGCAAATTTGTGTGGCCACTATGAAAAACGGTACATTGATTCCTTAAAAAATTAAAAATAGAATTATTAAATGATCCAGCATTTCCACTTCTGGGTATTTGTTTGCAGAAAATAAAAACACTAACTAAAAAATACGTATGTATCCCCATATTCACTGCAGCAGTATTTACAATAGCCAAGATATGGGGGAAAAAAAAGTGTTTATTGTTAATTGAGTGGCTAAAGAAATTGGTGTGTGTGTGTGTGTGTGTGTGTGTGTGTGTGTGTGCATATATATATATATGATGGAATACTATTTAGCTATAAAAAAAGAATGAAACTTTGCCATTTGGGACAGCATGGATGGACACTCAGACCATTATAATATGTGAAATGAGTCAGAGAAAGACAGATAACATATGATTTTTCTTACATGTATAAAATAATTTTTTTTCTTATATAACAAAAAAATAAACAGAAAACAAAACTTGTAGATGCAGAGAGCCAAAAGGTGGTTGGCAGAGACAGGGAATAGGGGAGGTGAAGAAATGGGTAAAGGTGTTCAAAAAGTTAAAAAATGTTAATAGAGGAGAAATATAAAAGGAACAATGAACAGGTGGATCCAATAAAATTGATGGTAATATGGTAGACAAAGTCAACTATATGAAAAGTTTACATTAACTGTAAATGGCCTAATATTTCAAAGGCTATAAATATAAAAAAGGGGAGATTTTTAGACTGTATAAAGAACTGAGACTCATTCATGTGCTATCTACTAAAAACCCACTTTAAATATACAGACACACCAAGTTAAAAGGATGCTAACTAGTACACCAATGTTAGACTACTCATAAAATATTTAATTTGAGACAAAGAAAGTTCAAGGCATGGTAAGTTATCAATGAAAAAGAGACATCTTCGTAATGAAAAAGTCAACTCATTAAAAAGCACTTAAAATATTATACACATATCTTCATAATACACAAAGCAAAAATATGACAGGACAGAAAGAATAAGTAGACGCATCCACAATTGCAACTGGACTTCTGAACACTTCTCTTTCATAGTTGATAAAAAAAAATGGACAGAAAACCAGAAATGACATAAAATTCTTCAAACACAACACTATCAACCAACTATACCTAATTGATATTTACAGAACATGACATCCAATAATAGCAAGTGCATATTCTTTTAAAATACAGATAGTACTTTAGAAAACCATATGCTGGACCATAATGGAAGTCTAAGTAAATTTAAAATTATTAAAATGGTAAAATTTTAACTGAATTTATAATACTAGATTTTTTTCCTTACAAAATGAACTTTCAGACAACACTTTGATCTCATGTAGTGGGTGTAAACAAAACTTTTACTGGAGTTAATATTTGAGGCAACTGATGCTACTGATTCTTGAAAGCAATGATGTGACTGATATAAAATTGAACTTATTGAGCTAATTGTGAAGTTCTTCTTCAAAGGAAGCTGGCATATTACTTTTCATATGCATGAGGAAGAAAATTTAGAACACAAAGCAATGAAATTGCTTAAGTAGAATTCTCTTTCTCTGAATACAACATCATGTTTTTTAAGCAGATCTAGGTCTTCTGGCTTTCACATGGTCAATTGACACTGCTATGGTCCCCATGTATGTTAATACACATTATGTGCAAGTTGTATTTTCATAATCATTTTTATTTTTAATTGAGATACTATTGGGCTTTTTGATGATTAATATATGGACATTATGAACAATGTGTACAGAATCCTTAATATGTAAGTATTCAATATCTAAAAACTATGTAGTTAATTTAAACAGCTATTCTAATGATTTATTGTCTGAAAATGTGTGGAGAATTTGTTCATAAAACAAGAATACCACGCATCAGTATCTTGAAATAACACACTCTTAGCTCTGAATTCCCAACATTTCATGTTTTACTATCATACACGTTACATTCTCAACCAAAATATCCCATCTGTCATATAAGGTTAATATATTAGTAGAAAAAAAAAAAAAAAAACTGGTCCCTTACTACAAATGCTATTGTGGTGCCAGGGAGCACTTTCATCTAGGAAACAACTACACTAAAAAGAACATGGCTACAGAAGACAAGTATTTTAAAATAACCAAGACTTATTTAATACATCAAATACTTTAAAATGATGATGCTGGAGTTAATACATGATCATGACTTCAAATGACCATTTAATTATATTTTATATTTTAGAAGATAAAATTTTCCTTCCACCGCCTGTCTAATGCTAACATGATACATGAAGTAATAAAGTCTCACGTAATGCTATATTATACTATGTTTTGGTTGCACAGAAAAATAATCAATCATCATATGATTTCTTTTGTAAAACATTTTTACCATTTATCTAAACATATTTTATTGAAATGGGATTATGTGGACTCTCTGCTGCTTTTAAAAATGTGTTTCTTAATGTACTAAAATACTTTGACTTATAAGTACTAATAAAAATATTCTAGATTCTTTCATGCTATCTTTTGGGAGCCCAGTTTTAACTTTTTCAAAGATAAGTTTGCCTTACATCTTGGTGGATCTCTGCTTAGGCTCTTCTTGACAGCATCCTTTGGCTCACTGACCTGCTTTTTGGATGGTGAAATCAGCATCTTAAGAAGTGAATATTTAGTACATACATTTTTATTAAACATATACTTTTTAAAATCTCACTGCTGCCATCAATGTGCACTGCAATAAAATTTAAAAAAAATATGTCTGTGATAAAATAAATAGTTGTGAATAGACCCCACAAAGTAAATAACAAAAACACTCATAGTAAGAACATGCAGACTATACGCTTCAGCTTTCCAGCACATCTCCTGAGCCTCTACTTCTGTGCCTATTTTAAGAACACATTTTTCCTGCTAATCCTGCCAATTCATGTCCTGACATCTTTATGTATCTTTCAAACCACAGCAAGACTATGACATAACTTGCTGTTATACAAAAGAGCTTGCAGAGCAACAGCATCAAATGCTTCTCCCACTACCTTTCAAGATCTGAACAAGTTACATGTTCATATCTGAGAATATTTTATTTATATACAAGTGTCCTATAAATTCTCCTTGAAAGGGATGAATTACCTGGCATATGTAAAAGATTAGAAAGTGAAGATGGATTATCAGTATTTGTTTTTCAAATTTAATCATGCATTATAATTACTGAGCCATGTAAACATATCTCACACATAGCTAGATGAGATCAAATACAAAACAAAGGTCTACTAAATACATGTTGGGAATTTTAGCAGAACACTTCTCTATTGCTGTATAATACTGGCCTATCTTGGCCAAAATAATGATACTTTACTAAAAAACAAACAAACAAACAAACAAACAAAAACAAATAGAAAATACAGATCCAAGTGCTAACCCATCAGGATGCTAGGACAACATGCATAAACTAAAATTTTCCTGGGCAAACTGGATCACATGGCAAATCTAATACAATTTGCATATAGTGTCAGAGCAGTACAGATGTGGAAGTGACTAATTCTGCCTAGGAGTTTATTGGTACCAGAAGTATCATTTGTCCTGGACCTTGAAAAATGCCGAAGAATTGACAGATTTTGAATGTGGACCTATGTGTTTCAGGAATATGGAAGAGAAGCAGAAATGTGAAAGGACATTGCCCTCTCAGAACAGTGTAGTTTGATGACTGGATGTGTATGATAAGTCGTGAAGGACGAGGCTGGCAGGTAGTTCGGGTGCAAATTGTGGAGGCTTCCAATGTCATTCCAAAGTTTTGAACTTATGACTGTGGGCTCGTTAAAAAAAAAAAAAAAAAAAAAAAATTAAAACGGAAAGGTGATGTCTGATTTGTATTTTAGAAACGTCAGGTGGGAATGTGGAGAGAAGTTTGGCTGGAGGGATAATGAAGTGAGTGGCTAGTTGACTGTCACAGCAATGCAGGCCATGATAATGAGGATGGGAACAAAGGCAGGGGCACCATGCAGTCTTTTGAGGACAAGAGACGTCAAGCTCTCCTGGCTAAGGGATCCATTTCCTTGAGAATTTTCAACAGCATCGGCTATGGGCCTTCGTAATTCTCTATTACCCAGTGGGGTAGATTCTTAACAGAGAGGTCAGAATGTGAAGAGCATAGAAAAAGCTCTGTCAAAATCAACTATTCTGTGGGCAAATGACAGCATGATACCCCAAAGATGTCCTCCCTGTGGAACTAAAGTGGGACAAAAGAGGCAGATTACACATTTAAGCAGGGGATATAGAGGCTGACTGCTGAGAACCGAGGACAGCACACAGGACAGCATGAGGTGGCTGTGTCAGACTTAAGTAGCTCTGATTAAGCAAAAATGCCTTGCAGACTGAAACACCAAGAGGCAGCGACATACTCTGCAAAGAATGAACGGATCATGAAATGGGAGGCATGTGGCTCCCATTAAGCCGTTAGTGGCTTAATGATGATTATGAAGTTGGTATGTGACCTACATTTCAGTTCAATTCACTTGCACCAAATTCAGTGAAATACATTTCGTTGGTGGCATTTTGTTGCTGAAGGCTCTTCTCCTCGTGTTGCCTGACTTGTTCCTCTTTTTTTTAAAATTCATTATTTGACACTCACTAAACAATGGCTACTTGCTCAAAAGAGGATTGGGCATTGAGGAGGTGGGGGGAAAGGGGACAGAATATAATACAAGTCTGATTTAATTAAAATGATAAAACTCTGATTTGGCTATGGCCGTCCGGGCTTATGCTTGTTGTGCTGCTTAATTTTAAATAGTGTCTTCTTTCACTCTCAGCAATTATCTTAGACTTGGAAAATAAATTATAGGATTGTCCTAAATAGAAAATGTCTTCTGTATGGACATTAGGGTGACAAAGGTACTCACAGTACATTTGGGGAGCAAAGATCACATAATTAAAGCATCTTCAGAACAATGAATTATTAACTATTTATTCTCCTCTTTGAAAAAAAATACAGGTAGTGCTTGGGGCATGGGCTGAAATATTTTTCAGAAAGTGAGGTCAGAAAATGTTTTATAAAGAGAAGTCTTGGTGTCAAGTCTGGAAAAATGAGCAAGACTTAAGCAAAAGGAGAAGAGAAATGGTTAAGGTGAAAAACATTTACACAGAAAGCAGCACAGGGTGTGTGTGTGAGTGAGTGTATGAGTATGTGTGTGCATATATGAAACTAAAGAGATTTGCCTGAGTGAAAGGGAAAATGCAATTGAGAAATAATTAGAGATAAATATGTTTACTAACGGGTCCCTTAATAGACTTGCCTACGGTAAATGAACAAATGAATGAATGGGTGACATGATTCAAATTTACATAGGGAAGCAGACATTAGGTAAGCCACTGAAGTGGCAAACTCTGCCCTTTAAGCCAAATTTCACCTATAGTAGTGCTTTATTGCCCTGTAGTCTGTTAACGTTTTCTTTAAGATTGTTTACTTTGAAGTTAAGATAACTTCACATAAAACTGCTTATTTTCAGTTTCGTTTTAAAACTAGCCTGTCCTGGGGTGCCTGCGTGACTCAGTGGGTCAAGTGATCTGACTTCTGATTTCAGCTCAGGTCAAGATCTCAGGGTTCTGAGACTGAGGGGAGTCTGGTTCAGGATTCTCCTGTTCCCCTCCCCCATCCCTCTCAAATCAATCAATCCATCTTTAAATAAATAAATAAATAAATGAATAAAAGTAGCCTTTTCACCTATAGGGCAAAATGACTATAGCCAGAGGGGACAGCGGCCTTGTGAGCACTCCAACTTTCCCCCATGCCTCACCACGGCTTTGCTTGTGTAAGCTGTGGTACTTGGGAGCATAATCAGAAACACAAGCTGATTAAATTGTAGAACTTCATTGTAACTAATAATTTATAATAAAAAACTTTCTATTTCCTCTAGCATATTAATACATGTATCTAAATAATAACAAGACCATAATTATGTCAATAACTACCAAGTATTTACTAGACACCTGTCACAGCAAACAGCTCCCTTCAGCTACATGTGGATTTGAGCCACAGCTCCAGGCATCTGTTAGTACTATGACCTTCAACAAATAAACACATTTTCTGAACCTCTCTGTATGTATGTGGAAAATGGAGATGGCCCAACATAAATCATATGGCTTTGTGAGGATTAAATGAGATTATGTATGTAAAATACATGACATGTTTTCTGGCACACCAAGAAAGATCTCATTCATGAAAAGAATATTTTTGAATTTGAAATCTGGACCTTGGAAAGCCACATCAAAATGAGTAACAGAAGATATCCAAACAAGTGACTAATTTTCATTGATAGATGCTTGTTAAAATACAATATATTCACCTGCAAATTAATTTTATTTCAATGGGTAGGTTTTTAGTTTCAGATCATAAGTACAAATTTCTATGCATCTTAAAAGAATATTATGAAGACAGATTTATTAAAGTTCTGATATACTACATATTGTTTCCTTAAATGCCCTATAGGTACAATATATATAAAATGCATTACTAATTTAACTGACAAATATGCATTAAAAATTCCTGGAAGCATATAAAATAGCTGGTATCTATTAAGCAGATGAACTTGACATTCACAAACACTAGCCTTAAGCAATTTTTCACATGAGTATAGTCAGACTAGAAATCACAATAACCATTTAGGTATAAAATATTATATATTACTCATTTAAGGTAAAGGAAAGGGGAAGTGTTAGTTGCCAAACAATAATTAGAAAGAACTGAAATTAAACCACAATCTCTGACAAATTGTTCCTATCTTCATAAAAAGAAAAATAATCAGTAAAAAATAGAAGATATAAATATGAAAAATATTCAACTGGTATTTTAGAATTAGAAGCCATTTATGTTCATCAATTACGTGGTAATTTCATTTTTCATTCTTTTTTCTTTTTCTCAAAAGATAAAGTATAAATTCACAGACACTGGCTTTTCTGCATTGATTTACACCTCTCTCACACGAGCTTGGTTTACACAATAAAAAACAGTTCACTTATGTTAGTCAATTATTGCAAACAACTCTGTTCCATCAACCAAAAGTCGGCCAAGTTGTTTAACTGTCTGAAACAGTTCTTGACCCTAAAAGCAATATATTTTGTGGACAGTCATTACAAAAGTTCTTTATTTTCTTTTTTTTTTTTACTTTTTTCAGAGGATTCCAATTTTATATTTGCTCATATAGTAATTATACTTCACTGAACACCAACTATACACTTAATACCAAATATTGTACACACATGATCATGTTAATTTTAATAATGTATTTATGAGATAAGCATTATTATATTTATGTGAATTAGAAAACTCAGCCTCAGAATGTGAGATCAGGTACCCAAATTCAGTAGTTAGTAAAGAACCAGGACTTGATTTCAGGCACATTTCAGGAATACTGGTTTGCATGTTTTCCATTAAATGATCTTAGAAATTTGCATAGGTTTCTGTTAATGGGGTCTTTAAAGACCGTAAAATTAGAAAATCCTCTAGATAATTTTCTCAAAAAGGCAATGTATGTTGGCGATAAAAGCAAAACTATAACAATGAAAATTTTAAAGTTTTTATTCATTTCTCCAGCCACGAAGCAAAAATCCCTTTTGTAGAACAACATATATTTAGCCACTTAGCAGTGTTATAGAAAGCAAAAGAGAAGGAAAAAAAAAAATGCCATGAACACTGGTAATTACTTACAATGAATGTCATTTTATTGTTATAGGAAGTGTTTAATTTAAAAGTAGATCTAAAATATTTTGTCAAGGATATCTGGGAATATATAATTAAGATCTTTAAAACAAGAAAAACAAAATTAGTAAAAATATATGGTTGCTTTTTTTTAATGGCCAGTATTAATTTCCTTCCTTATCTACAAAAATTTCACATTTTGAAATATACAGTTTTATGGTAAATTGAGATTACAAGCTTTAATAATTACTTTATTAAATTTGCTGAATTATTTGCTGAATTATTTTAACACTACCTATACTTTAAAAAAATGGCTTGACAAATAGAAAGAAGGTCTCAATGATTAATTGATTAATTCCAAGTTAATTCTATTGCTTTTTTCCAAGTATACTTTATCTTACCTGAAGATGAGTATGAAGACTAGAAATAAGAATATTTAAGATCATTTAAGTTTTAAAATTAAAGTTTTGGGCAATAAAATTAAAGTACTATCTCAATAGCATTCTTATTTTGCATTTAAGAGATAAAATAATAACTCACTTGAAAACTGAATTGCAAATCCAGATTTGCTGATATAAAAATCTGTATCAAACTGGATGGTTACTATGTTGAGCGTGCTATGGATTCCTTCAGGAATAAGAGATCCACTGATTTCCTTTAGGAGCATCTCATTTTCTGGTGGACCATCCCAAACTCGGAGTATATCATGTGATGCTTCCGTATCAAAAGCAAGAAACTGTAGGCTGTGGGAGAACCACATAATCTCTGTTTGATTATTTTAAACATGAATTCACTTTTAAATAAAGAACATAACAAATGTGTATCTTTGATTTTATTAGATATTTTTTTTCATTCTATCAGATTAAAAATGAATTATATAAACAGAATGTATAACCTTAAATACATATTTTTGAACAGCAGAATTTCATAGAATAGGATTAAAAGTACTCTTATGTCACCTTTGCAAATTACAGAAACTTTAAGCATTCTTTTCTGTGTTCCTGAATTTTAACTATAACTGCAGTAGGTGATACTTATGGAGCATGGAGTACATTTCAGGCACTGACTGAGGTTCTATTACATGCTAGGCACTGTGCAAAATAAATTACATATATTTTCTCTGTTTGTCATAGTGACCCACTGAAGATGGAAGGTATTTTAATTTAGTTCTATAAATGTGGCAAACGGAGTCAAGACACATTAAATAAAACTGCCTATAGGGCGGCAAAGTCATGAACTGACTCCATAGTATCTATATTTACCAATGTTTCATGTTTTTTTTAATGAGAATTAAAATGAAGTTTATTCCAGGAAAGCAAGAAATAGTTCATATTAAAAATCAATCAGTACATTTCATCACAATGATAGGCATAAGAAAAAAAAGTACATGAACATCTCAAGATATATAGACAAAGTATTTTTTAAAAATTCAATATTACAATCATACCCAGTAATCTAAAAGTAAAATGGAATTTCCTTAATGTGAGATGAAAATCAATGTCTACCCAACCCTACCTGGCCAAATGCACAAACGAAAACCAAAACACTATTTCATGTTATGTCTGCTTTATATCTATTCTACACAAACTTAGTGTCTGATATTTTTTGTGGCCAGTGCCAAAAATTAGAAATCCAATTATAAAAACACACTCAATTCTATCTCTACATATATCACACTCATGTTTGATATGTGAATAGTCATAGCTTTAAATTTGTATTGTAATTTAATATCAAATATTGTTCCTTAAGTTAGAAAAATTCCAGAATACTATTAAATTGAGTATTTTTAAGTTTACTAATTCTAATATTTAAATAAAACAATGTATGATCTACACTAAAGAAACACAGGCTGAGAATTGGTCCCATGTAGTTTATTTGGAGGTCTGCAAATTCCCTTGCAAAAGTAATCCACCAGCTGACATTGAACAATTCATGGAGTGCGCCTTCCAGCAAGTTATATGAAGGATAATATTTGTTTCCTACTAACCACCTTCACCACCCAGAAGCCTGTCTGAAATTTCATTTATATAAAACAACAATTCTTAAATTTAAAGCCATTGTTTTGAGAGTGATAACACACCAGAAGCCTGTCTGAAATTTCATTTATATAAAACAACAATTCTTACATTTATTTATTTATTTTTAAAGATTTTATTTATTTATTTGACAGACAGAGATCACAAGTAGGCAGAGAGGCAGGCAGAGGGAGAGGTAGGGAGGCAGGCTCCCCGCTGAGTAGAGAGCCCAATGTAGGGCTGGATCCCAGGACCCTGAGATCATGACCAGAGCTGAAGGCAGAGGCTTAACCCACTGAGCCACCCAGGTGCCGCCAAAATTCTTACATTTAAAGTCATTGTTTTGAGAGTGACAACACACCAACTAGCTCAGATTTATTCTGAGTGGAGGATTTATTTGTTCATTTATTAATCTGTTCCTAGTCATATCCATAATAGTTAAATTAGGATTTAAAAAACATGGTAGCCTTGGAAACCTGAAGGCTGTTGTTTTAGGAGGTGATGGTTCTCCCTTCATCTAGGGGTCGATAATGTGAAGGATTGTGGCCACCTAATTAAATGCAAAAGGAAACAGAAATCAAACAAGGCTAAAGAGGTAGAGAGCTGATGCTCCAGAGATATGTCTAAAGCCAGGATAAACGGAATATTATTGAATTCCTTTCTATGATTATTTCTTCCAAATGTTCATGAGGCTGAACTTAGAACAGTGACCTCCACAACTTTATATCCTTATCAAAATGGTGGACTTAGCACCTTGAATCATCAAGAATTGAAAGATTAAAGTCTCAAAGAAGCATAAAAATATTCTTAATCTCCGTGGTCTACTATAACTGTAAAAATCTTCCCTCTAGGGATTATAAGAGCTACCACTGTGACCCATAAATCAATAAATCATGCTTCTGAATATTTTTCATACTTTAAACAGATGAAAACCACATTTTTCTTTCCCAAGGCTAAAAATATTGAAAAACCTTAATGCTTGATATTGTATACTGAGGCTGATCAGAATTTTCAGATTCCCCAGTAATTTTGAGAAAATGAAATCCATTTACCTGACAATGTTTCCTGGATCTACCTCAATCATCCACATGCAACGCAGATTATTGTCATATGGAAAGGGATAGCCAGGAGATAAGATTCTTCCTGATGATTCTCCTTTAAAACGACCTCCACATTCAGCTATTAAAAAAAAATAATAAATTATGTCACAATTTAATGCTAATCTTTGCAAAACCAATCAATGGATTTCTCAAAAATATATATTTTTCACCTTAAGGAAAATAAGAATTGATCATCCCTCACCTTAAAACAAAACATCTGTATATACTTTTTCAGATTAATGTATTGGTTGAAGCAAAAATATACTATACAATAAAACAATAAAGTCTCAAGTTAGATCACATAAAAGATAGTAAAATTAACCTAATTAGAGAATTTAAAGAAAGGACACACTCAAGAACTCTGATTTTAGTATTCAAAGATTTTAAGATGTGTTGTTAAATAATGATAACTTAAAAAGAGAAAACAGATGGCAAGTTGCTCACTGCGCCTTGATTGCAGTCTGAATAATTCATCATCTTGCTACCCCACCTCTGAGAAAAACTAATCTTTACTGCAGTCCCTCAGGCCTTCTAAATTTCATTGTCCTTTTATTCCCCTTTAAATCACTCTAAACTCTTTCCCTTTTAACCTCCCAAAAGTCAAAGTGGCATTTTTATTAGATTTCTCACTTCAGTAAAATCTAGTTTAGTTTTGATTTAATGGGTCCCTAAATTTTATAAAACTCATCAAATTAAAAATGTTAAGTATTGTCATACAATATAATTTTTTTTAATCTCTTGGAAGATTTCCTTTCCATTTTGATGCTATTTAATACATTGAGAAGTCTATAGAGGTTTTACTTCAATATACAGATAAGCCAGAAGGAGCTGTCTGTATTGGAGATGAAAGAAACTGAGTATTGCAGTTAGTAAATTGTGCTACATCTCTAACCCTTGAAACAAGCATAACACTGTAACACATAACACATTTGAAAATTATGCAGATTATTGGATAAAAAAAAACAAACCCTCAAAACAAAAACATTTTACTTTGTGCTTAAATATTTGAAGGTACTTCCGTATTTGTTTTTCTTGTTTTCCTCACTGTTTCTATCTTACTCACATTCAATGGCTGAATTAAGCTTCTTGGGTTTATTTTGTTTTGTTTTGTTTTGTTTTTATGATTGGAGCAAAGATAGTCAATGACAAACTTTAAGCATTTGGAAGAGACCTAATAACAACTGAATGCAATGGTTTAAATGTGTCGGCTCTATTCATATAGGTAAATTTATTTCAAAGATTTGTATGTATTATACTTCACATTAGTTTTATGTGTCAACTTGGTTATGCTGTAGTACCCAGTTATTTTATCAAACACTCATGTAGATATTGATGTGAAAGTATTTTATAGATGAAGTTAACATCTATGATCAGTTGAGTTTAACAAGTTATCCTTTGATAATGTGAGTAGCCCTCATCTCGTCAGTTGGAAGGCTGTAAGAATAAAAACTGAGTTTCCCGAGACAAAAGGAAATTCTTCAAAACTGCAGCATTGAAATCTGCTGAACTTCCAGCCTTTTGACTTTCCCTGTGGATTTTGAACTTGTCAGCTCCCACAACTACATGAGTCAATTCCTTAAAATAAATAAATCTCTTGATAGATGATAGATAGATAGATAGATAGATAGATAGATTTAGATATTCTACTGATTCTATTTCACTGGAGAATGCTGGCTGATATACACTTATAGAGGAGAAGCAACTTTATTTTGCACTACAACATTAATTTAATTTATAATAACAAGTTTGTTATTTCTAACATAAATGAGAAGATACCAGTATTTAAGATGTTATCACTTACTTAGATTTTTCTCATTTTTAACAAAAATGTTGTAGATAACTTTGCACCTTGTAACTATTTTAATTCATTTTATGTCATTTCTTTATAGTTTATCACTATACGGCATACATATACTATGAGAACAGATTTGATATTCATTCATACAGACTTTTAATCAATTAAAAATCACACTAAGTTTTGTGTACTGTGTTGTATCTTGAATTTAAACATAGTTCGTTTTTATCCATATTTCTTTTATACAAATTTTACTTGGTGTTTTGACTTCAAAAGAGCCAGTGAGATATGCCATAACACTAGAGTTCATATTCTAACAGAAGTTTTATATTAAAAATGAAATAGTATTTAAAGAAGGTATGTAGGTTAAATTATTCTGGCTATGGTGTTTCAAAAAATATTTGTTTGATCCTTGTATAAGCTTCAGAAACACAATCACCTAGAAATGATCCATATAAACAAAGAAAAGTTTCTTATGTGAGACTGGCAAATATATAGGCATAATAGATATTTAAGGTTAGTGAGCACAGAAAATTATGCTCTTAGGCCAGGTGGTGAAGCTATTAATTGTTGCCAGTAGAGAACAGCATCTAAAATAGAATTTCATCTTCTGTCATCATGGAAATCATCAGCATGACACACCATGCATCCAACTGTTTTCAGCTGTTACTCCTGATCATCCATCATTAAAAAAAAGAAAAAAAAAATAGTTTACCCTTCTCATGAAATCTTGAGCAGTTATCAAGTCAGTAAGTTTTTTAAAGTTTTTTTTTTTTAAAGATATATTTATTTATTTTATTGATGGATGAAGAGCAGAAGGAGAGGGAGAGAGAAACTCTAAGCAGAATCCATGCTGAGTGTGAAGCCCGAGGTGGGGGCTGGATCTCAAGACCCTAAGACCACAACCTAAGCCAAAACCAACCTAGAGTAGGATACCTAACCAACTATGTCATACAGGCATCCTCTCTGACTTGGGGGATTTGTAAATATAAAGTCCATTGATTTATTATGAACAGAACTAAAATCTTCTGATTAAAAACCAAATATCACAAAATATTTTAAAAAAGAAGAATGTCTTTAGCTTGGTTCAACATATATAGAAAATACATGTGTTTTAATATATTTGGTTTGTGATCTTAATTTTAAGGACAGCATGGAAAATCAGTATTTACAATTTATACTATAGTGCTACTGTAATTTTTAATGGTTTTCTGAGTATATTACATAGTCACATCAAAGAATACAATCTCAGAGAAAATTAATCAGTGCTTTATTTTTCTCATAACTAATTCCAGTGGGCTAGCTGTTGGTCATATTCCAGAATCCCAAGCTTTGTTAATTTATGTTGGTTATTATTATAGATATTACCCTCATAATCTATCCAAAATCCAATGCCATCTGAAAAGAAAGGCCTATGATTAAATTTTGGTTAGAGAAAAACACGTTTGCTTCCTATGTAAATCAATGTTTCAAGAAACCAACAGAGGCCTTGTGACATCAAACACACCATGTAATTAGATGCAAGGTCTTTAATGACTGGAATTTCACTTTTTTCTACTTGCATTCTAGTAGGTTTTAATGGAGATTCCTATGTCAATCATATCAACTAACAAAGAAATGTTGAAGGTTTAAGTTTCTAAACTCATCAATTTATATACATTAAATATGTGCAGTATTTAGATATTAGTTTTAATCTTAATAAAACGGTTACCTTTTTTTAAAGTGTTGGTCAATTTTATTTATGTGGGCCTGATGCAGAATGGATTTGTGCCTCCACAAATATCATCAAGAAACAAAAATGGCTAAAGAGTAGCTACATGTTTGTTCCCTATTAAGGAGTCAATGTTTTGTTAAAATGTTTCCTTTTGCTGGTTTCTCTCAAGCCAGACACCTATTTATCTTTGGAGCAGGAAGAAAACAAAATTCAAAAAGCAGAAAACAAAACAAAAAACAAAAACAAAACAACAACAAAAAAATCCCACCCAAAACTGGCGTCTTTATCAATACTTTTCTATACACCCTCTTACCCACACATACAAGTCAATCATTTATTGATCTGTAATTTGGTAATACTCCAGCTGTGCAATGAGATCATGATCCATTCTCTAGCATCATAGAGGCAATATATCTGCTGTCACTTGCTTCTTCTTTTGAAATTGGTTAATTTTGTTATGCTACATACACCTCAGAAAAGCTTATGTACTTCTTAGATTTTTGAAAAAGTATATATAAAAAAAAAGCTTTTGAAGTTATTGAGAACAGTTCATTGTTTTTTAATCTATCCTGACACCAGGACATGCGATAAGTTTATTAAAACAAATCCAATCAGTGTGATTCAGTAAATGTGTACAATAAGTCTTAAAATATACTTGCAGTGAGTTAAATTTTATAACAAGATAGAAGAATTGGAATGACTCCATACACTTCATCCATGTTCTACAAAAAATGTACTTATCAAAGAACTTACCAAAAAGACCCTTTCACTTTCCATTAATTCCTCTGACAAATTTGAGCTAGGAGTTTGTTAACTTCATGATTTTAGGTATGAGTTGTGGGTGGACAGATGAGATCCTTTGAAAATGTACAGCATATTTGGACAACACTTATACAGAAATAATTATGAAGATATAAAAGAGGATCCTACCAATACAGGAAGGCAGAGGATAGTCCCATGCCCTTCTTTCCCCCGTCATGCACTTGAGAAGGCTACTGCCATGGAGAGTGTAGCCTGGATTGCATCCATAAATAATAGTGCTACCAGCAAAGTGACCTTGGTCACTGATCTTATATCCAAATTGTGGAATGCCAGGATCCTCACAATGTGAAAGTTCAAAACCTGTGATAAGAATACAAAATTATTAAAGGCAACATTTAACAGGAAGATTTAAAATTGTACAAACAGTCTTCTTCTGTTGTCTTTAATATAATTATATATTTTTCCCTAATTGTATTTCTCTTATAATATTTAATTCTGATAGGATTTGACAGCCATAAAAAGTTTTTTTTTCTTAAAAATTAGAATTTGTTGTAATTTTATAGATTGATTGATTGTAATTTTAAATTTTGCACCTTTGTCAAGATAACTGTACCATGGCTTGTTATAGCACTAAGTTTCTGGCTTACCTCAAGTGATTTATGGCTCATAATTAATTCTAACCAAAGTGTCTTCTAGGGTTATACCATCAAAATTTTAAAATCCAAACAAAACATGTGAAATTATAACTGTCCAGTTAACAAGTATGTCTATTGCAAATATAGCTGTAGTTTGCTTTACTTTGATAGCACTGGAAGGAAATGATAGTCTCATACTGAAAATACAGTTTTTCAAGAGGTAATATAATAATAGTATTCAGCTTAAAGTACTCTGGATTTTTATATTCTGCTCTCTCCACAATATATAGCTTTCAAAAATTCTCACAGGAAAAAAAAAAAAAAAAACCAACATATCAAAGCTACGGGTTGTCATTCTCTGGTGCAAAGAAATAATTCTTATGTCAGCAGTTTGGGCTTTCTGCATGAATTGTGCTGGAAACTTGGTTTCCTGAGATTAATAATCCTGGAGAAGTTCATTTACAACTAACTATATCAGTGGTAAGAGAATGCCAGGGAGCTTTCTAGCCAGAGAAGGTTTATTCTTTGAGGGAAGATGAGGTCAAGCCTTACAGACATCTCTAGATTATAATAGCTGGAGGCACAGGAGGCTAACCTACCTACTAGAGGTAGGAATTTACATTTCAAAGGTTGAAATGAGAACTCAGGATCCTTTCCATCCCATCTCCAAGCTTCAAGGGTCTTTCTCCCTCCTTTTAGGAGAGGAGAGGAAGTTGACTTCCTTAAGCTAAGCAAGTCCATTTTTCTTCATCCCTCGTCCCTGGGAATTCATAGATTTTTCCGTCTGATTTCCATCATGTTATTACAGGAGTGAGGACTGGGTCAAAAGAGTGGGAGACAGCCTGCTATTATTATTACATTATTTAAATTATAATTGTTATTGTCTCTAGACCCAGAAGGCACTGTGTGCATATGCAGAATAAAGTCAATAAGAACAAATATCAAAAACTTAACAGTAATGGCACAATTCATTATTAAGAATCTGAAAGAACTAGAAAAGGATACTTCATGATTTAAACCAAGCATGATAGTAGTAATCAAAATCTAGACTCCTTAGCTATGGCAGGCTCATCTTTTTTTTTTTTTTTTAAGATTTTATTTATTTATTCGAGAGAGAGAGAATGCATAGGAAGGGGAGGAGGGTCAGAAGGAGAGAGAGAAGCAGACTCCCTGCTGAGCAGAGAGCCACTTAGGGATGGATCCCAGGACCCTGGGATCATTATCTGAACTGAAGGCAGACACTTAAGCTACTGAACCACCCAGGTGCCCCTGAAGTTCTTGTCTTTAGTGTCTCACAAAGTGTATAAATGTAAGATAAATAATAGAATGAATGTACCAAAGATAATTAGGTGCAATTTACACCAGTTATAGCTTCTGAGACTTGAGAGCTATATAGAATATTCTAGAGAGCTTCATGAGTACCGCAAAATTTGTGATTTCAAGACAAATGATGTTGTAGAAAAAGAAAATTTTATGTGTGCAAATCATATTATAAACAAAAAGATTTGCATCTCTTTTATAGGCACAGATCTGTGACCAAATTAATCTAAATTTGAACTAGAAAACAAAAAAGCATGTATTCGTTCACATGTCAAATCATGAATTTGCCTCACTGACTTCCTAGAATGTCAAAACAGATATTAAATCACTAAAACTTGCACATCTCAAAGCACTGAATATATGATATTTACAGTATATTGAGGGATACATCACCTCTCAGAGACTATAAGAAGCCCCTTCTACTCTTTTCTTTGGGGTCTTAGCCATTTTTTTCCTCCTGAAAACTTATAGAATTACTTAGCACATTTTCATTATTTTACAAACATTTGCTTCTTTCCTTCGTTTTTTCATAGAGTGAAATCAGTTCATTTCCCCCCTCTTTTCCACAATGCCTTCCCAGCACAAATCTTGGCACATAGAGGGTGTTTAATAATTTTTGTGAATAAATGGGAATTTCAGAGGCAATTATCTTGAGGAGACAACTGAAAAAGAAAACTAAAATAATGCTGATAAGAAACTGAAGTTTATGAAACAATTTTTAAAAATCTCCAGGAATTTCCTGTACGGGTCAATCTGTGACAGTTTCATGTGAGTGAAAATATGTTCAAATAAAGCAAATGGGGGTGCCTGGGTGGCTCAGTGGGTTAAGCCTCTGCCTTCAGCTCAGGTCATGATCCCAAGGTCCTGGGAGCCCCGGGCTCTCTGCTCAGCAGGGAGCCTGCTTCCCCCTTCCCTTCTGCCTGCCTCTCTGCCTAGTTGTGATCTCTGTCTGTCATATAAATAAATAAAATCCGACGAGATCGGGCGCGTTCAGGGTGGTATGGCCGTAGTCCATCAGAAAGGATGAATACCCAACTTTTTTAGCAACGTGGACGGGCCTGGAAGAGATTATGCTGAGTGAAATAAGTCAAGCAGAGACAGTCAGTTATCATATGGTTTCACTTATTTGTGGAGCATAACAAATATCATGGAGGACAAGGGGTGTTAGAGAGGAGAAGGGAGTTGGGATAAATTGGAAGGGGAGGTGAATCACGAGAGACTATGGACTCTGAAAAACAATCTGAGGGGTTTGAAGTCACGAGGGTGTGGGAGGTTGGAGGTTGGAGGGCACGGATCGCATGGAGCACTGGGTGTGGTGAAAAAATAATGAATACTGTTTTTCTGAAAATAAATAAATTGGAAAAAAAATAAGAAAAAAATGGTAAAAGGGAAAGATTAAAATGTTAAAAAAATTAGCATAAGAAAAAAATAAAATTAAAAAAATTAAAAAAAATAAATAAAATCTTTTTCTTTTTTTAAAGGCAAATGTAAACAGCTTCAGAAACAGAGCCAAACAAGAAGTTAGAAGTCATAACTCAAATTGTGACACATATGAGATATAAAGGATCCATGGGGGGTTGGCCGGTTAGCTCAGCTGGTTAGAGCGTGGTGCTAATAAAGGATCCATGGTCAAGCAAGTCAGTCTTTCAAATACAGAAGCAGAAATGGCAGAAGTAGTAACTCTAAATTTTGAGGACACATTATTTTACATGGATCTGCATACTTAATACTACATTTAAAGTGTCCTTGCTCAAAAATTACAAGTTTGCATGCCTTCTACCAGATATAACATTTCGTTTATCATTCAAAATGCACCCACTTCTGAGTTTTACCATATCATTTATCAAAATAAAAATTGAAATCAAGCTCCCTTTTCAAGGTTTATTACCAAATTCATCCTTCTTTAATTTGAATGTTCTGTAAATGTGGTTGGCAATTGCCGGTGATGAGGTAAAATGGAGAAATTCTTTGTAAATTAAGATAATTTATAATACTTTGCATTGTAGATGAAAATGCACGAGGACAATAGTATATAAGCTACAAAGCACAACATAATTTAGTCCAATTTGGTAGAATTATTGTTGCTTATTCATAAATATTCAGATCTGTCTTATCTTTATGGAAACATTCAGCTGCCAGTCTTTTCACTGAAAAGCTCAAATACTTGAAACTGACAATTACATAAAGATGTGTATGAAAAATCCTATATACTATAAATATTCCCCATTCCTCATGAAATTTGATACTCTGGTGAAACGAAATTTGTAGAGCACAAAATGAACTGAAAGTCCCCATTACCTAAATCCTTTTGACTTAATGAATGACTTTTACACTGAGATTTAATTCCTTTCCTGCCACCATTAGTATAAGGATTTCTTATTTATTTTTAAGTCATTATTTGAAACCCATACAAGAATACCAAGAATAACATAACAACTTCTTCATCTGGCTCTATCAGATTCTGGTAAGTGACTTCAGATTAATATTAATATTATTTCAGATTAATATTCATATTAATTGATCATATTCACATATTCTTATTGAGAAATAAATATGATAAAACAAGTTAAAGCTCCGTTTTTCCCTTCTCAGTCCTTCTCTGATTTTTCCCCTACCAAGAGCTAGCAAATATTCTAAATTAGTATATTATTTTCACACCTTTTTAACATTTTTATCACGCATCTATATACCTATGAACAATACCTAGTATATTTTGCATTTATACATTTTAAAAATGTTTATTTATTTAACAGAGGGAGAGAACGAGAGAGAAAGAGAGAGAGCACGTGGGCATGTGAGCACGAGTAGGGGAAGAGACAGAGGGATGGATAGTGACAAGCAGACTATCTGCTGAGCAGGGTGCCTGGCTCTGGGGCTCCATCCCAGGACCCTGAGATCACAATCTGAGCCAAAGTCAGATGCTTAATCATCCAAGCCACCCAGGTACCCCACAAGGATTTATACATTTTATAAATTATACAATTATTTTCAAATTTCTTCTGAAGCTTTATTTATTGCCCAGCATTGTATTTTAACCTTTACAAACACACACATCACACACATAAACATTTTATTCATTTTCACTACTCTGTGGTATTTCATTAGAAACATACTCCAAAATTGATTTATTTATTTTCCAACTGATGAGCATTTACACTGTTTCCAATTATTCCATGCTACAAAAAGGCTATACTTTTTGGTTTCCTTTTGCACATGTTACAAACATTACTATCCCATGTAGGGTTCCAGAGTTCATTTTGTCTTAAGATTCCATCAAAATCTTCTAATCTGCTTTTTAACTTCTGCCTTGGCCTACAAAAAGATGAATAATTCAATTCCTACTCAACACAATTTCTATGCAATTTGTTTATGAGCAATAACTATGTATTCACATGGGGTAATGTTACATAGTCAGCAGAACAGTAATCCAATAAGGCAGATGGCTTAGCAATATAAATATTTGAAAACTCAATCTTTGAATGTAGGTGAGCAAGTCTGATGGAACTTAAAAGAGATATTTATATGCTTTTTAAAAAAAATTCAGTTAAGGGGCACCTGGGTGGCTCAGTGGGTTAAGCCGCTGCCTTCGGCTCAGGTCATGATCTCAGGGTCCTGGGATGGAGTCCCGCATCAGGCTCTCTGCTCAGCAGGGAGCCTGCTTCCCTCTCTCTCTCTCTCTCTCTGCCTGCCTCTCCATCTACTTGTGATTTCTCTCTGTCAAATAAATAAATAAAATCTTTGAAAAAAAAAATTCAGTTAAAATGTAAATATGTACTTAATATTGTAAAAGTTACATTTTAGAAAATTTAATGGTAAATGAAGATGTATTAGGTATATAGACTAAAAGTACGAACTTTCAAATTGTTAAACAAAAAGTAAATAGGTTGTTAATAAGGGAACTGAGAAAGCATGTTGGCTAAATAGAGTAAAGGGTCATATCCTTTCTGAAACTAAAAACATTAATTAAAGTTTAAATAATAATGCAAGGAAACTTAGAGATTAATCTATCGTCATCTTAATCTCTATTGAATTTGGTCGATTTGACTTAGCATATTTAGTAAAATAATCTACAAGAATTATATTTAATGTTCGATTATTAAATTCTACTTAGGCTGTGAATCTTGTGAGAAAAAGTCTCATTTTAGAATTCTTTCTAATTAAATGAAGATGTACACAAAATAGAATGTCAACTTTGCCACTTTAAAATTTGAAAGCAGGAAATAAAAAACAATAAAATTCACAAGCAGGAAATTTGTCCACAGTCATGCACAACAGTTGGGATAATCCTTTTTGATTCAGACATAATAAATAATATAAAAGGAATAAAAAGGAGAAAATATTAAAATACTACACATTCCTTTTTTTCTTCACTGGCCAAAGTAATAATAATAATAATAATAATAATAATAACAATAATAAAAGCACACACTTATTCCTCGCTAGTGAAACTCTATGACATGTATCAAACTTGGAAACCACAAACTTTATAAGAATGGTTTAAGAAGACAATCCTTGCAGTTTTCAGTATATAGATGTAAAACATTTAAACAAGCAAAAGTTTGTGGAAATGACTGATATGCATTTCCAACTGGAGGAACAGGAGATATGGTAAATCATTTTTTAAAAAAATGTTAATGCTCTAAATCCCATTTATAAACATCTGAGTAGAAAACATTATTCACAGGCTTTCCTATATTTTAATTTGTTAGGCAAGAAAAAGTGAGGGATATTTTTAAATGGCTAGTTTGTGTCTCATGCATCATATATTTGTACATCATTCTGGGTTAGTGACATTCAGCTTTGTCTGAACATTAATTCTTAACCATCAGTCATTTGGTATAAGGCCAAACTGTATAGTTGGTTCATTCTAGATACATCTAGGAATGGAATTTTACTAGATATTGCCGAATTACTCTCCTAGGTTACTTTACCGACCTGCATTCCTCAAAGTTAAAAGAGTTTCATGTTCTTCAAATTGCCATCAGCATTTAGCATTGTAGGACATTTTAATTTTTACTAATGTCATGAATATTAATATTATTAAAGCAGAGGTTCTTTCTAAACAAGTATTATTTTTCTCAGAGTTCTTATTTTGATGTTACATAATTTATTTCTGCTTAGAAAGAGAGGACCTCACCTTCAATGATACAAATCTAACAACAACAATAACAAAAATAACCCAACTGTAATAACATATTATTTTCAGTTTAATTTTCTCAATTTCTATTAAACATTTTTTGTTTGTTTGATTACTGCCTACCTGAGGCTACTTTTGTGTGAAATTTTCTTTTCATTTTCTTATTAATTTATAGATTCCTTTCTGTAGAGTTTATATTTTCTTGTTACATATATGGTAAATATTTCCTAAAAATGTCTCATCTTTCTACTCTGTTTATGGTGTTTTTTGCTACAGAAACATTTAAAAAACACATGATGACTGACACTGGGTCAGGAAAATAGAAGCCACTTAGACATTTTGAATTGCTAAGATTCCATACATTAGAAATAGGTCCATCTTTATTCTTATGGTATTGAGGGAAAATACAAGAAATGCAGACAGTGTAAAGGTCAGAAGACCACTGCTGGCTTTCAGGACATCCTGGACTTCAGGGAAGATGCTACCACATAAAACCACCTGCCCGCATCGCAATCCCACCTGCTGCACCAGAGACCTTAATGGCTTCTCCATCCACTCCACCTCTAGGCTCTCGCAGGGCTGCCTTTCATTGGCAGAATCTAAGTAGAGGTCTTCACTGGCCAGAGTATGGGAAATACAGTTGCCAGGTTGCTAGTCTCTACACTTCAGGGAAGTGCAGAGATGTTACTGACTACTGATAGGTTTTTGCTTGTGTATCTTGTTTTAGAAATCGTACTCCACCTTAAAGACATAGCTGTTCTAGGCCACACTTTCTTTTTCCTATCTATTTTATTTTATTTATTTTTGTAAAGATTTTATTTATTTATTTGAGAGAAAGAGATAGCGAGAGAGAGCACGATAGAGGAAGGGAGAAGGAGAAGCATCATTAAAGCGGGTCTCATCCCAGGATCCAGGATCATGAACTGAGCTGAAGGTCAGACACAATCGACTGAGCCACCCAGGAGCCCCTTTTTCCTCAATATTTTAATGTTTTCATACTCACATATAAGTCTTCAATCCCCGGAAATTAGTTTTTCTGTAAGGAGTATACTAGTAGGTCTTTACATGTTTAAGTTCAAAACTTACAAAGCTTTTGGGATGTCAAAGTTATAAAAATGACAGTGACCATTTTGTTATTCTATTATGAAGAACTAATATTGCCTATGTAAATGACAGATAATGAAGAAATATTTCTCCAATATTTTAGCTAGAATACCTTATATTACATAATGCAGCATTAGTTAGCATTTCCTTTATTACCTGGTTAATTTCAAGTTTTAAGAGTGAGAGAAATGCCAAATGCATCTGTTAAGTGTTTATGGGACAGAGACCCACCCAGGCTAACTTTGTTGCTCCCTTGTAATTTACTTATTCTCTACAGGCATTTGCATTAAAATACATCCAAAGCATAAAGTTAGAGCCAATAAATCACCTGATTATTTTTCATTATTAACACTGCCAACAACATCCTAGTAATTATAGTAAAGAGCTTAAATAAGGATAATTTATTATATATTTATAAGGTTAGTACACAAGAAAAGGTATCACAAGTTAGTTAATGCCCATCATTAATTTGAATATAAAGTTTGAAATTGGCATGTTTCATGTGGATTAATGAATCATTTCAAGCAACAAAACTGGAAGGCTAAAAGTGTCCAAATATAGCTGAACTTTTCCCTTGGGATAATGAACATTTCTCCAATGAGTTTTCATTAAATGAAGTGTACAGAGGTAATAACAAGAGGCCCAGAGATAGCATCTACTGGCTGGGCATCATGGACATTTACCAGATCAGTTTTTGAGAAGACAATGCCATAATCCATCAAAAAGGTATGATTTCGCTCTGTAATGGATGGTTGTTTAAAATACCCAACTACTTTCTATTGAATAAAAGTGGGAGAACTACAAATGAGTAGAGCTAAAGGAATCTGCAATGAAGCATAACTTCAAGACATAAAGTTTAAAGACTACACAAACAACATAAAATACACGAGGTCTAAGTTATCCTCTTATTCTAAGTTTGGCCAATAAGAAAACATTCTGATTCTCAGGCATAAAATGATGAAAGTGTCTTTGGAATAAATTGCATTTATTTTTTAAAATATTTGTTTTTACATTTACATCAACAATAAAAAAATGATAAATCCATGGAAATTCAAATATAAAACACCTCGAACTTGGGTTGAAGATAATATAGTATGGTGATTAAGAGGCAGAGCCCTTCAGTTCAATTTCTGTATCTGTACTTAATAGGTTTGTGATCTTGGGCAAGTCATAACTCTTTTGTGCTTCATTTTCCTCTTCTTCTAACTGGGAATAATAGTACCTTCCTCATAGGGTTATATCTTATACCTGGTAGAGAGTAGATAAATGTTAGCTATTATTTTTAACTCTACTATGTAAAGATACACTGGTGTTGAAAGATTTCTCTGTATCTTTTAAGTGAAATCCAACCCCTTACTATAGTCCATCTCGCCCCTGCCTAGTTTCCACTTTTTCATTTTGTCCCATTCTCCTTGCTCATTCAGTTCTAGCTGCATAACTCAAACTCAGGTCTCTCTCGAGCCTTTGCACTTGATGATCTATCTGTCTGGCACCCTCTCCCCACAGATCTGTTTGTGGTTGTCCTTTCTTATAATTCCAATATCAACTCAAGTAATAACCTCTTCTGAGATGGAGTCCCAGAACCAACTAACTACAGTAACCCCATCTCCTATACTATCTCTCCAATTGGCCAGTTAGAAATTATGTCTAAATGAAGTTATCTTATCCTTTGTTCTTGTCTTTCTTCTCTGTCTTGTCCCACTAAAATGACATTTCTACAACTTAATCTTCGGTGAGAGATTCAGTGAAAGACATTGGATTTACAGCCACCTTCTTGAAATGTGGATTGAGGGGCTGAAGAAGTATGGTCAGGTTATCCTATCAGGTTTTGCTGAGTTCTATTCCAGAGTGAACCAGAACAGAGTGGTGCTTTAAGAAAGATACTAAGGGGCGCCCAGGTGGCTCAGTTAGTTAAGTTTCTCCCTCTGACCTTCTGCCTTCTCATGCTATCTCTCACTCTCAAATAAATGAATACAATCTTTAAAAAAAAAAAAAGAAAGAAAGAAAGGATACTATAATGATATCTTAATTTCTGATCTGTTCTTCCAAGTTTAGAAGGAGATGGTAATTTTCTCTCCCTTGACTCCCCCACTACCTCTAGGAAATGCAGCTATGCCTTTAGGGGTCAATTGGGGTCAATTAGGGAAATTGTCAACTAATTTGTATTAAAAAAAGAATGCCTTATCTATATCTTTATTTGGGGTGAGTTTCAGATTTCTCCAGGGCAAGAGTATCTGATAGCTGTTAATTTGAGAAGAATGGAAGAATGACCTGACTCACGGAGGGAGTTAGTTCTGAGAGGCTGTGTAGTGGGATTGATACCCTAATGGTAGTCAGGGTCTGACCAAGTTTATCATGCCATTTTATTCTCAACCAGTGTAGCTATCTAGGCTCCAGTTATTCTAATCAAACTAGGTAGAGTTGACTGGAAACTTATCTGGGAGAAAGATAGCCCCAGAAAAGCTAAAAAGTATTATTCTTGACAACTCTTAATGTTGTGTTTTTATGTTATGTTTATCTTAATGGGTTATGACTGAAGAGATTCAATTTGCTTTAGAAAAATAAAGGAATGAGAGAGTTTCTCCTCAAGTATGATGTAGCATTTCACAAGTATATATATAATTTATTTATTGATGAAGGAGAGTGAAAGAAGCTCACTGTCTTCTTAGTGTAGTAGAGCTGAAATTATTAATAATGAGTAAACCAAACGCTTTTCCTTTTTAAACACCCAAGAGTCCAGGCTTCCATAATTCCATTAATTGCAGAGGCATATATTGATGCAATATCTATGGATTTATTACTTGTTTTGGAATAACTGCTACAGCTGTACATTGTAGTAGACGCTGTAAGTTGTATTCTCAATATCTTTTCTCTTTTTCCCCACAAACAACCTGATTTTGTTCCCAGCAGTAAAAGAATCATATCAGGCTGTATAGCATGGCAGTATAATACTGAGTGATTATTTAGTCTACCAAATAATTCATTTCCCAGACTTTCTTGCCAGGAAATCCAGGTATAATGATAGAGCTCCGTTTAGGACAGGGAGAGATAAGAGAATGTCTGACACAGATTTTGCATTACTGGTAAAGGAGGCATTTGCTGTTGGCACTACCTGTTCCCTCTTTCTCCCTGCCTTGACTATGCCTGGAGTTAAAATAGCCATCTTATGACCATATCACAGACATTAGAACAAAAAAAGGAACACATTAGGGATGCTAAAGCAGAGAGATAGGGGCAGGATCCTTGTTCCCTAGGTTGGAGAGTTGAATCAAGAAACTACCTACCTGTTGTTCATCTTTCGTCTTATATGAGAAAAATAAATCCTGGTAATTTAACCTATGGTTAAGTTTTCTATTACTTGAAACCAAAAGCAACATCTCAACTACTGTTTCCACTGGTCCATTTGCTACTCTTAATGATTATATGACGAATGGGCCTAAAAGATAGCTGAAATAAAATGCCCCTTAATAGTTATGTTCTGAACTATTTGTTCTGAAAATATCTGTTCCGAAAAAATATTTTCTCATTTCTATCTCAGCCATATGTGCTTCTCTCTACTTGAAACTACCAATAACCAGGCAACCACACAAGTCAACAAAATGGACAATAGAGAGATAGTGACTATCCTTCGATAAGAAACCTGTCATTAGATAAGGGTGGTCATAAAAGGTCTATATATCTTAACAGCTAGAATTATGAGGAGCTAGGTAAAAGGGATTAATTGGAATTGGATTACTTGCTATATTTACCTTAATGTGCCTAATAAGATCTTTCTAGTCTCTGTGCCTTTCTTCAGTCCTATTCTCTTTGCCTGGTATGCTCCCCACCACTTCTCTTTGCAACCCACCAACCCAACCTTTAATACCATTCTATTTATGAATCCTTATTTGATCTGACCTAGAGCCAACAGTTCTCTCTTCTGTCTCTAATTCTCTTAATGGGAACTCTTCTATGTCACAAAGAGTTCTCTCAGATGTTTCAGAGGCCAAGTTTGGATAATTATAAGGAGGAACACAACACAGAATTGCAGGTGAAATTCGATTTAGAAATCACCAAATACAATGATTCATACACAAAAACATTGTCTTTTACATTTCTCCCATGTTTGGGCACTTTAGCAAATTCTTTTATGTTCAGAAAATAATTACTACCTCTAAGAAGTTTATGAATATTTAAAATATATGCCCTTGTAGAATCTTCATCTATATCACAAAGGCATTATACAAAATCAGTATTCAGACCACATGTTAATTTACTAAGAGTCTGTAAAGAGATGCAATTGAACTAAAACTGACTAAAGACATGAAGAGAGGGAAGGCCTCCTAAAGAAGTATGTGCAATATGTTTGCAGAAAGTTGTGACGACAGTACAGTGCGATAACTGATATCTTAGTTGAGAACAGAAACTTCTGCAAATGAAATGTTTAAAAGCAAGCTAACTCTGACTGAAGGAGTCAGGGTAAGTAAGCGTCAGTGGGAATCAGAGATGTGTCTTAAAGTTCAAAGTCTCAGGTGAGGCTTCTGTTTGGAATACACCAATGACAATTATTAACCCTGAAGAGAAAGCAGCCTAGCACTGGTGCTATGGCTGGAACCAAAAACATATTGGGAGGATGGGAATAAGTTCCCGTCAAAGCAAGGAAATCTGGGGTTAGCTATTAAGATAATTGCAGATATGTAGAAAGATTGCCAATGTCAAAATCAGAAGTAAAACCTTGGAACAAATAACAATTACTGATGGATGTGTTACTAGTTCCAGGACCTTCCTCAGAAGGAGCTCAGAACACAGCTGTTGATTCAAAAAATCAGAGGACCCTTCACGGACCTGGTGATAATCCACCGACAACTTGAAGTAGGCTATACTTTCAGTTCCAGATCTGAGATGGAAACATTTAGTTTCAGTTCTGAGACTAAAAAATATTTATGGATGTATACCTACCCTTTAAAAAAAATTGCTTTTATATTCTCTTCCCCATTCCACAGCTTTTCATCTTCATAATGACACACATTCTATAATGGACTAGAGTCATTAAGAAGAGTGATTTCAAATAACTGCTTACGATGTCCCTTTTCTGACATGTGGGAGCTCATACAATGACAATAAGAGTCAATGATTTGACTCAGTCTAGACAGTTAACCACCCAATTTTAAATGCAGGTATGTCCTACAATGGCTAGCATCTTTGCATCAATAATCTCAAGTTACACAGAATTTAAAAATCTGGGAAGGAAATCTAGATTTTTTCCTATGAACCCCATTGACATTTTTAGATAAGGAGAAAGGCAAAGTGATGCAGAGCAAAGAAAGGTCATTGTGTAGACATTGAGCCATGAGTTGAAAAATGTCGGCAACTCTGTTAGAAAACAGAGAAAGGGGCAGAGAAAAGCGATTAAACAACAAGGGCCCTTCTGAGCGGATCACACCAATTATACTTGAGCAATAATTGTCAATACTATTACTTTTAGTATATCACATAGTAATAGCTGTAAACACAGTCTGGTTAGATTTTCATTTGTCTTTGGAAGTACTTCATAAAAAATTGCATTGTACACAGTGGTTCTCAGGATTTAGAAATATGAATTTAACATTCATTTTGTTAATTTAGGTTTTGTTGCGTTAATGATGAACAATTCTAACACAGGTAGGAAAAAAAAACCTTGAAATAAACAGGGAGCAATAGTAATCTCTTACTTAAATGCATCAGATTTTTAAATATAATTTCAATATAATATACTCTCCTGTCTTCTACTTCTCATATCATTAAGAAAGAATATTTTCACAAACAGCAATTTGATTCAAATTCCCTTCAGGATCCCATGTATCTTTGATACTGTAATAATTTTAATCTTCCAGTTTCTGTAATAGTTGCCATTCACCTGACTTCTTGAGAAAATTTATAGGCTTCATAGATCTTTTTCAAATATTCTGAAAGTAAAAATTTCTGAATGTTGCTGCTTAGTTGTTTTGCTAAATTAATGAGCATTCTGAACTTCCAAGAACCGATTTGATCTGATTCTAAATTTGTTAAAAACACAGCTAGCAACTATCTCAGTTTTACGTGAGCTTTATTTTGTTAGTGTACTGCTTACAGAGTAGAAACTCAATAAATATATTACTTGAATATGACTTATTGTGGAGAGATGTATTAAGTCTGTTTCTTTTCTTGTGGCACTGGTAAAATAAATTCATTTAATTCCTATAACAACTGATGTAACCCACCAACCTATGCTTCTCAGTCTTTGAACTTCGACTCGTTTGTCAGAATAGCCAATTGGAGTATAAGGCAAGAGTTTTATTTTTAATAAAGCAATTTAACACAAAAGCAAAACAAAATAAAAAACTTAACTCTAATGTAAACTCATCTGAAACCATCCAGTTTTCATTAATGATTGTCCAATATATAACTACCACAGTTGCAAACATTGAATTTTCATCTATTAAAAAAATTATATTTTTAAAATATTGGATGGGAAGAATACTGCTATTTTATAATCATGTAAATAAATTAGCCACAAATTACTTAACCATTCTGAACCTTAGTTGTTTCAATGTGGAAATGAAAGAGTTAGAATACCTGTAATTTATGGAATCAATAAGGTCAAATAATATTGTATATATAGAAGGTAATTCTACACTTCAAGTTCTACAATTCAAATTTGGGGTTTTACTTCACCTTGTAAGTTGCAATTATTTAATAAATACTCAGTCTCAGTGTTTGGCCATTTTTTTCTTCTAAAATACTTACTGGTATAAACAAGTTGAAAACCTTCATCTGTCCCTTCAGAATCAGAATTAAATTCCAGCCAGAGTTGATTTGAAGTACTGCTAAGTGTCAATCCTCGCATAGATGCGCCAGTAAATGCACCTAGTAGATGAGTCGTTTTATCTTTTCCATCATAAATCTGTAAAACGTTTATAATTAAAAATGTAAATGTGCCAATAAAAACCAGTTCAAATAACGTGTTTATGTTTATAAAGAAGAGGAAATTATCAAATTCTTCCCAAATCAGATCACTCATGTTCCCCAAGGACAATTACCTATATTAATCCCTACATATAACAAGCTAAGAAAGTTAGAATCCACATAGATAACTTTAAAATTCTAAGCTCAATATACCTTAACTTTCGATCTTATTATAAAAATAATGCTTTTTTATGGCAGGCATTTAAAATTGAGAATATCTATGGAAAGGCTGGTTTTCAAGGTTGGTTGGTTCTTTTTCTGCAACTTGCTCAAGGGGACCAAGTACCTTTTTCTTTCTAATAACGTAATTAATATAAAATATACTTGCTTCTTTTGCAATTTCTATAATTTTTCCATTTTCTTTACCTTAGTTCATTTTAACTTACAAAAATAGTAAATGAGTATTAAATGTTTTTAGAAATGATCTAACAAGGTAAAAATATATAAAACAAAATTGATGAGCTCTCAAAAATTCCTATGTAATTCTCATTCTTCTGAAGTTGTAACTTCTCATTATATTCTAATTTGCTTTTATCAGTGCATTCAGACATCTCTCCAGGTAAATAGATACAGATTCTGCCTTTTGAGAGCTATGCAATATTTCACACAGTGAAATATCATTCCCATATTAGTAAATTCAGGATTTTTTTGCTACTAAGAGCAATACTGAAATAAACACCTTTTACATATGCCTCAATTTTTTTTGATATTTGTATTTTCGTAAGACAATTATCAATATAGGGGATTTTGGAGCTAAATACTCAGGTATAGCTATACTATTTCCAAAAAGCATATAGAAATTAAGTGGAAGGTTTACCAACATTGCATGTTACCATTCTTGTCCTTAAGATATGAATTTTCAGTGGAGTACTTATGCCCCACGCCCCCAAGGCAGTGAAAATTGGTTCTTGCTTGTGGTGAAGTTTTATATATTAAAATGATTAGTAGTGCTACAAAGATCACTCTATATGACCAATTTTACTCCATAATATTCAGCTTTATGGGGTTGGGGACTCAGTAGATGAATGATAATGAATAGAAAAAGTTGAGAAATGCTGCTCAAAGTTACTTACCTCCTGCCTGAAACTGCTTTACTTCTAACCTGGTATTAGTGTAAAAATTGTTGTTGAATTCCTAAACAAGTGACTTTGCCATAGTCCCAGTGTTCCCCCAAAGTGGTATTATCATGTTCATGTTCAGAGAGCAGTTAGATGGTTCACAATGGAATTTTCATTATTATTATATACATGTAACTATTATATAAACCTGTATGATAGACTTTTCTTGAGCTAAATTTTTGGGTTTAATTTGATAATCTATATAGAACGTTTTATGTAATTCATAAATGAAAATTTATGTGTAGATTTTATAATTTTTCTTTTTCAAATTATCTTTATAAGGTATTAGTATTCAATTTATGTTAACTTAATAAAAGAGACTGGGAAATTTTCACTGTATTTCTAATGTCTGTATTATGCAAATAAAGTAATGAGACTTTTTTAATTAGAAGCTTAAGATTTTTTCAACTCCAGAAACTCTTTGAGTTTTTGTTCATTTAATTACTCCTTATTTATACGATCCTTTTATTTTCCACCTAGAATGCCTATAATTTGTATATTGTCTCTAAAATGGTACTACATTTCTCCTTTATTTTCTCTTTGCATCTATCTTTCCCTCTGTATTGTAAACAATCCTCCACTGGATCTTCTACATGAAAAAATTAGATTTTCAGGAGTAACTAATCTCTTTGTAAGGCTTCTATTAAAATCTTAAATTTTAGGGATTCCTGGGTGGCTTAGCCCATTGGGTTCCTTCCTTCAGCTCAGGTCATGATCCTAGAATCCTGGGATCAAGTCCTGCATTGAGCTCCTTGCTTTTCCTCTGCCTACTCCTCCCCCTGCTTGTGCTCTTTCTCTGGCAAATAAATAAATAAAATTTATTTAAAAAATGATTTAAAATCTTAAATTTTATTTTATTTATTATTTTTTTAATCTTAAATTTTAAAATCATTGGTCAAACTCTAGAAAGTCTCTCCTCTCTCTCAGCACTCTAATTGCATTAAGATTTTTTCAAAAATTTTAAATTTATTTTCAAATTTCTCTTAATGCTCCTACAGTCTGAATTCAATGTATACCACCTGTTCCATGCATTTAATTTGGTCTTTCTTCCCTCCAGTTACTGAATTCTCCTTAAGTATGTATTTATGTACCTTTAGCTATGTAAAGGATTATACTTCCTTATTATTGATATAAGATTTAAGTGCTATAAAGACTAGAGATAAAATTTTATTTAACATGCTATAAAAATGCAGCTTGTGCTCAGAGCCTCTGGTGTCCTCTTCAAACCACATTACCCTACACCTTTTCTGCACAGGAATTTTGAAGTTTCTATTACCAGGCCATTCTGCTATTTCCCTTTGTGACCAAGGGAATCTGCAGCTTCATATAAGCCTCTGGGGCTCCACCAGCTTATTTATTATATTAGCTCAGAGAGGGAGGCAGAAATAAAGGGAGAAAGTTGAAAGCTGAACTCAAGCCAACATGCTCATGGAATCCTAAAAGAAAATATTTTACTGTCCTCTCCCTTTTACAAGGTCTTTCTGTCCACTAAAAACAACAACAAACAACAAAAAAGTGGGTTGACTATTTAAAGAGTATCTGAGCACTAGATAGAGGGCTGCATGGACAAATTTCCTAAAATTGTATAAGAATTCCTTGAACCCCCTGATGGAACTTACCAGACAAATAAGTTTCTGTTTTAGTTATCAGCAAGAAGTTCTTTATCTTCAACAAAGCTGAACCAAATGTTGAGGTTTGTTAGCTCAGCGATTTTATTGTTTGATTACATAAGAATCAACTTTCAGTTTCTTAAGAATAGTAGTTACCAGTGATAATTCAGAGGCAAGTCAACACACTTGCTGGAAAACACACTTTTGTGTCTGTGAGTTTCGAATGTTCAATATTCTCGGAAGCTGCTTTTGAATATATTTATTTTATAACTCTATATATGACATAGTTCATAAATTCTAAGTTTAGAGCCATACATTCACAACCAAACCATTTGGCCAGCAGATCCAGTGATCTTATTTGTGGTTGATATTGTCTAGGTAACCCCAAAGAATATTTTCCTTTTTATTTCCCTTACTTTTTGCCAGCATGTAATTTCATTCTTTTTTTTTAATGTAATTTCATTCTTACATTAAATATAAATGTTCCTTGGATTCAACTAGTTCTGCTTTTATGCATGAACACACTGTAGGAACTTCATATCTCAAAAATAGCCAAATAAAGGGGCAATATAAATCAAACTAATTGATGTACAAAACAGAAGCTGGTTCTTGAATTCTGGTTTTTGTTTTTGTTTTGTTTTTTTAAAGTCTCTCCTAATGTTTTTCTTAAATGTTCAGTGGTAAGAAAAAAAAAAAAAAGTTGAATCATTAGAGAAACTCTCTCTTTACACATGACAATCATTCTTATATAACATAATGTTAAAAAATAAACAAAATAATTTAACTCATATTTAGTTCTATGCACTGTATTATGTGCTGGGAATAAAATAAAAAATTAAGACATCATTCGTAAGCTGAAGGAAATTTTAAAAATATTGTCTGTCCCAAGAGAGATATTTACATTGTGTCTTTCTACTTTTTAAGTTAGAAGCATACTTTTTTCTTTTTCAAAAGATATTATCTTTAAGATATTTTAAAAGTAATGATTTAAAGAAAAAGACTGAAAAGAGCTAATACTAATACATATAGATAGATATAGATATAGATATATCTTAAGCCCAGCAGAGAGGATCTAATTCAGCACCAAAACTCATTAACTAGTTTATTTAACAATGTAAAGTCAAAAGGTAGAAAACAAATAACACAGAGATACCACTATAATCATAAAAGTAAAATGAAGTGTGATAATTCAATTATGAACTTTTGGAAGTATGTATAGAGCTATTAAATTAAGATGAAAAACAAGTGTTAATTAGCAAGGTTTTAGAGAAGAGTTTTATACTAGTGATCAAGCCAATGCTATTTAACTTGTAAATAAAATTCTTCAAATGTATTCAAATACATATGCAAGCATAAAGGCAGTAAGAAATAGCAAAACATTGCAGCCAAAGGCAAATTACTTTGGAAGCAAACATGAATGCAAGCATGTAAATAAAAAAAAATAAAATGAACAAAATGTATATTTCATTTAAAAGTAAATTTTCAGAGGTACTTGCATGGCTCAGTTTCTCTTTGGCTGGGGTCATGATCTTAGGGTCCTGGGATCAAGCCCAGCATCAGGCTCCCTGCTCAGCAGGGAGTCTGCTTCTCCTTCTTCCCTTTCCCCCTCAATCCCCCAACTCATGTTCTCTCTCTCAAATAGATGAACAAAATATTTTTAAAAAAGTAAATTTACAGTACAGAGTGATTATACTGGGTCTTACTATAGAACTTTTGACATCATTACTTTTCATATTTCTATTCTGATTAAAGTCAGGATTATTAAGCATGCTTTTAAAGATTTTATTTATTTATTTGAGAGAGAGACAACGAGAGAGAGCATGAGCAAGGAGAAGGTCAGAGGGAGAAGGAGACTCCCCATGGAGCTGGGAGCCTGATGTGGGACTCAATCCTGGGACCCCAGGATCATGACCTGAGCTGAAGGCAGTCGTCCAACCAACTGAGCCACCCAGGCATCCCTTAAGCATACTTTTATTTATTTGGGTCTATTTTTCTCTTTTTCCTTTTTTCATGTTTTTCTTTCATTGTTATTATTTTTGCTATGTCTTAATACCTATTTGTTTTTCAAAAATTTACAAATCTAAAAAAAGTGTAAGATAACTGTATAATACATTTTTTTGTGTTGGAAGGAAGAGGATTATGGTGTTTCCCATAGAAATATTCTCAGTTACTTAATCCCTAATTCAGATAATGAAGACTCACTTTAATGTCAAATTTAGAATTTCAAGTTGATTTAAGAATTAATATCATTAAAGGCATTGAGGGCTTTTGTAATATTAATGAAGGTCCTCAGTGAGGCTCTAATTTGTCAAATGGTTGCCATTAACCTGGTAGTGTCTTAATAAAACAGACTAGACCTCAAATGATGCCATGTTTCAGTTATCAAACCTTTTAGAATGGATCAGGGGGGTTTTAATTAGTTTTGGTGTACAGACCTTCCTATATTTGGAAGGTCAAACCCTTTATAATGAACAGCTTATTAACACTCAAAACTGTGTTTTTTGTTTTTAATAAATGCAGCATTAGAAGGCATATTCTCAGTCATTCCTTTAATGAATTAGCAAGTCAGATTTTTTTTGTTTTTTTTTTAAATAACTTTTTAAAAGATTTTATTCATTTATTTGACACAGAGAGATCACAAGTAGGCAGAGCAGCAGGCAGAGAGAAAGGGGGAAGCAGGCTTCCTGCTAAGCAGAGAGCCCCATGCAGGGCTTGATCCCAGGACCTGAGCTGAAGGGAGAGGCCTAACCCTCTGAGCCACCCAGGCACCCCAGCAAGTCAGATGTTATCTTAACCCAAGAGCAGAAAGTACATAGAAAATAAAATCGAAAGAAATCACACATGTACATATGCATAATCACACAAACCTGCAAATTATTCCCACTCATGGATATTAGAATTTTCATTTTGGCTGCTTGCTTTATAGGTTGATTTAGGAATTTAGATAAAGTTTTTCTAATAAGGTGAGTGAGATGTCAAAATCTGAATAAAAAATAAACAAGAATAACTTTTACAATAGTCGATCAAAAAGGACAATGTTCCCAACCTTATGCTCTCTTCAAAATAAAATGAAACGAAGCAGATAAATTTTGTTCATATTAAAATATTTATGTCTTCAAAATAGCCATATAAGGTGTACACAATTATAGGAGCTAATATATTTTAGTTAAGGAGTTTAGGACACAATGAAAAGCACGCTTTTCAGGAGGTTTAGCTTTGTGATTATATAACAGATTTGAAGTCCCAATTCTACCTCTCAAGCTGGATGGCCTGTCGAAAATCATTCACTTCTGTTATCCTCAGTATGTGAAAGAATGAAGGGTTTTATGAGATCTCATATAGCATTCTTGACAAATAAATATTTACAGAGTGCTTTTGGAGGAAGAGAGAACAAAGGATTAGCACTGAATAAGCAAAGTTGGTAGATATGTATGGTGGACATCTGAGATATCTGGTTTGCTAGAAAATGTCTAATAACCAGCTCCCAGACAAATAGAATTGGTGAATGTATATACCCAATCATACTTAAAAAATAACTTTTATTAATATAAAGAGAGGTAGACTCAGGGTGGCTCAGTGGGTTAAAGCCTCTGCCTTCGGCTCAGGTCATGTTCTCGTGGTCCTGGGATAGAGCCCCACATCAGGCCCTCTGCTCAGCAGGGAGCCTGCTTCCTGCCTGCCTCTCTACCTACTAATAAATAAATAAAATATTTTTTAAAAAAGAGAGAGGTAGACAAACTTTTTCCAAAAAAGAATAGACAGAATATATTTATAATATTTGGGAGATAATATCTCTGTCATAACGACTCAATACTGTCATTGTAGCACAAAAACAGGGACAGATAATATGTAAATGAATGAACATGGTTTTCTCCCAGTAAAATTTTATTTATAGACATGGCCGTCAAGACCAATTTGGCCCATAGACTGTCTGGGAATCCCTGATTAAAGGGATATGTAGCATGCAAGTTACAAATAGCAAAAAAAAAAAAAAATTAAAACCTGTATATACATTCACTGCTCCAAATTCCATAGAGGTAATTGATTTTCACAGAATACTTTATTTTTGGCCAAATTTCTGTATCTGCATCTTATAACTGCAACTGACAAACAAGAATGGTTCCTAACTGAATATTGCTTGAGTTTTTTAAGTTAACAAGATCTAAGCAAAGCAATGTAAAAACAATGTTATATCAGAAAATGGAATTTGTAAATGACAGAAGCAACTTCTTGGCTAAACCGAATAATAGTTTTTAATTCTAGAAAATATGTATTCTCAATATTTTGGTGTTATTCACAACAGAATGACTATAGACACAACCCATTCTTAAACTTAAGTATAGATGATGTGCAAAGGAATAGATCAAGTCAAGGTCTGTAGTATTTGTCATTTTCTGCAGGGTAACTATTCCTAGTATTGTCAATATCAAGCTATCAATATGACATCTCTGTATGTAGAGTTGGGAAAGGATGGACGCTTTGCATAGTATTTCCACCATAGAGATTTAATACACAGAGCTCACCTAAAAAAACACACATAATAACAAAAAGAGTAAAATAATTAAGAAATGAGAAGTTGTATTTGTTACCTTTGTTTTTAATATAACAATTGTAATATAACTGTAATCTAATCTAATTTAATTTTTAATAATGTGTATGTTTAACAACCAGTTCACAAAATTACTGAAAATTTAACAACAGGTTCTCACAAATAGTATTCCCAAACACTAGCACATAGGTTACAAAATAAGCTAGAAAATAATACGTCTTGAAAAACAACAATATTTTAATAACTTTCTTTTCATACTGCTAGAAGAATGTTATTAGTTATTAATCCAGTCCTTTAACTATTTAGTCTCACATAACTATGATAATTCTTTCAGACTCTCAAAACCAATATTAAGTTATTTAACTGACTCTTCTCCATAATCATCCATCCTATCTACATTTTGCATTAGACATAAATCTTTAAACTACAAAATATTGAGTGTGGTAAAAAGATAGCCTTGAATTTTTTCTCTGCTGCATTCCCTTATCTAAACATAATGCTCAGTCTTTTTCTGAAAATAAAAACAAGCATTACAACAACAAAACAGAGATAGTATTTCTGATTGCTATTCAGCTTTTGTCTTATCAGGCTGACAATGGCAATTACTCATTGGTGATTGTTTAGAGTATACATATAATAAACACCTCCTATAAATGTTAATTGAAAGAAGTAATTAAATTACATATTTTGAGTGAGGGTTGGAGAAGTTCAGTATTCTTGCCCATTAAAAGGAACAGAACCAAGGAAGGATATATTCATAATTCCCAAATCTGATGTCTATCAGATAATCTGGAGAGCTTTATAAAAATCCAAAATTCCAGGTACAGGCCAACTAAAACAGTTTTCCCCAGATCTACTGAATCAGGAAAATCTGGTAGTGGTACCAGGAATAAATTACCTAGAGGAATCATATGATCAGCTATATTTGACATCAACTTTATTAGTATGGCTGTATGTATATTTATGGAAAGAGGAGGGAAAGAGAAAGAGTGGGTGGGTGACTAAGTGGGCATCAGCCTGAATGGCATGCTCTCTGGAGAATGTGTGTGTGTGTGTGTGTGTGTGTGGAGGTATAGATTAAGTTGATACACACACGTTTTTATTATTATTGCTCTTTTAGTCAGAATCCAATACAGTGATATTATAATAAATGCAACAAGAAGAAAAAAAGCCTTGTCTAGACCTTTCACTCATATAGAGTTTATAAGAGAATATTATCCCAAAGAACATAGCCAATCCTACCATATCAAGAAAAGCAATGCTTTTCTGAGTCAAGGGACAAAGGGCTATTTGTTCTATAATGGGCTATTTGTTCTACTAATTTCTTTTCTTTTCTTTTCTTTTCTTTTTACAGATTTTATTTATTTACTTGAGAGGGAGAATGTGAGCAAGGGAGCAGAAGCAGAGCAGCAGAGGGAGAGGGAGAAGCAGGCTCCCCACTGATCGGGGAGCCTGATACAACTCCATTCCAGGGTCCTGGCATCATGACCAGAGGCATGCTGCTTAACTGACAGAGCCCAACATGCTGCCCAAGGCAGCCGCTTAACTGACAGAGCCACCCAGATGCCCCAGTTTTACTAATTTCTTCTGATTTCCTGGTCTGAATGGACAAAGAGCTGACTGCACTAGGTGTAATGTTGGAAAATGCTGGGATGAGAGCGGGCTCTCATGGACTGGTTTGCAGTGGGGGAAATCATCCTGCATCATGAAAGGACTCTGGGCTCCTTAGTCTTTGAAAATTAATCATCTGTCCTTTGGAGGGAGTATCTGTCTGCTTCGTGCCTAACTGTGCCTGTATCAGTAGGTACTTCTGAACTAGCTGTCCATGGAATTAATGGGAAGGATAAGACAACATTTAATCATTTACATCTTAAACTGATGGAGAGACCATGAAGACCACAGAGTTGGAGTTTAAAGCCCAATAGTCTCTATACAGTGGCTTGCTAAAGTTATTTTGAAATAATAATTCAGAATAAAACCAAGGCAAGATTACCAGCAGGGGCTGTTACTACTGTAATATTAGTATATGTAATCTTTTCAACTTGGGGAAACATATATTTATTCTAGAAAAGTTACAGAAATCTTTGCTTGGGATATAAATTTTCAAGAAAGAAAAACCCTTATTTATTTAAAAATCTTTATTTAAAGGGCCTTGGATTGCATTTTTCTGCCTTCTTTTGTTTGTCACCATCACATACACCCACAATGTCACTTTTAACTGGAGTGTCAACCATCCTCAGGCAACACAGGTAACAAGCACATGTTACCTTATTCCAAGGAAGCAGCAGTTTAGACAGAAATTATTCTGAGGAGCACATTCAGGTTATTCTTTATAAAGGCATCACCTGTGATCTAAATGAATTTCCCAATTAATAGCCATAATTCAGTATGGAGAAGTAATGGATATCTTTCAAGAAACACAGAGAATTATATTTTAAAGAAAGAAATATTTTAGGAAGAATAGTGGTAGGTCTGGGGAAGCATTTCTTAACTGTTAACTTATAACCATATGTTTATTATAGCTGCTTATGAGATACAGGTTAGCGGCTAGCCTTATACATCTGATCTATGTCTTGATATATTTCTCCTCATACTTGGCCTGAGGAAAACATAAGCACTGCCTCACTTCGAGGTTTAGGCATCCCATTAATCTCAATGCTGACTCTAATTCAGCAAATAAAGCTTATGTTAACAAGAAAATCCAACAATGAATTGGAGGTTGAGGAGATTATAAAGTGAATCCCTGTTGCTTATTGGGGAAAAGAACAAAAAATAAGAATGATCCTAAATTAATAGTAAAATTGTATATATCTAAGGAAATTTCCCATGTCTAAACAAATCTTACAAGCACACAGTTCTGTCTATATTAGTTCATCAATTATCATCAAAATTATATTTTTTTAAGAAATTTTTTTAACATCACTGCTAAACAATGATCCCCTACCCCTGCCAACCTGAGATGTCACTTTTTTTTTTTTTTAAAGATTTCTGAAAACAGAATTATGTTGGATTTCTTAACAGGAAGGAAATATTGACAATTAGGAAAAATTTATCCAATTATTTAAAAAATATTAAAAGTGATTTTTATATAAGTGTTTATTTTTATTCTACTTTCTCCTATAAATTATATTTACTAAAACACTTACTTGGCAAAATATTAATCAGCAAGTGTGGAAATATTGTATCTTTTAAAAAAATAAGACCTTTGCCTATTTCAACTTTTTAGAATAAATTTGTAAATTTTACACTAAATATTTATTATCATTATTAATATTTTTAAAGATCTATTTATTTATTTAGTTTAGAAAATAGGCAGATGGAGAGGGAGAAAGAATCCCAAGCAGACTACCTGCTGAGCGTGATGCCAGATGTAGGGCTGGACACCTGACCCCAAAGCAAGAGTCAGATGCTTAACCAACTGTGCCACCCAGGCAGCCCACTAGATGTTTACTATTAATAAAATATATTTTACGTATATAACTTACAGATAGGAAGTCATTAGTTTTATGCGTTTACAAAATATAAATTTTTTGTAATCATAAATGCAAAAACAATCCATGTATCAACAGAGATAACCAAGTAACTTAAAAGATATCAAAACAAAAATAAACCATCACTCTATTTCTTAAAGAAATAACCATTCCTATGTTAATTATGTTTTATATATATGATTTGGTGTTATTGAAACATTAAAATTTATATATCATAAATTAAAAATATCTGTATTATAAATAAGCATTGGCAACAAAACATTTATCTCAATGAAAATGATAATAGGAAAATAGGAAATAATGTATAATTGAAATCTATGAATGGCAGAATCAACTTATGGTTGACCACACATATATATCCATATATATGTATTACTATATACTTACTGACTAAAAATTATCAAAATACAAGAGTTTCTGAGTTCACCTACCTTAAGAACGTCTCCTTGTGCTAAATGAAATGTTCTGGCTGAAATATTGATTCCCTTTCCTGCTTGAACCTGAATACTATAAATGCATTCATGGTTGTTTTCATAGTTGAGTGGATAATTTGGAGAAAGCAAAATTCCTTCATTATTTGTTGCAGATGCACCACATTCAGCTGCAGGTAAAACAGAATATTAAAAGCACAGTTTAATAGAAAGCATTATCATTTTCAAGTAATGTAATGTATGGAAGTGTTAATGCATTTTATTTTAATTAGAACCTAACAGGAAAATAATGTACAAAATGGCTGTGTACTGTAGATGATTCATTCCCTCTCAAATAATATATGGGAAGAAGGAACAACTGTCCATGGACAGGATATTTGTACGCAAGAGGAAATATAAAATAGTTTTAGTATTTCACTCCTGCTCCAGGATGAACAGGTAACATGAAAAAGGATGAGAACAAAAGATTTTCAGGACATATTTTAAGTTTGTATATTTCTGGTTAATTGATTACCTTTAAATTTATAATTTATTTCTTTTAAAATACATAAAAAAAGAGCGATCAATTTTATTTTATTTTATTTTATTTTAGAATGATTCTTATCTGATCTTTTTATTTTTACCTTTTCTTGAATTTGACCCCTTTTCCTCCAATAGTCAGCATTCCCCTGACCCAAGAACTTCAGGAATAAAAAGGGAAATAAATACTGTATTGTCTTTCAAAACTGATATAATAGGTATAAGCCATTAACCAATAATTGTAACAAACTGGACACTTTTGAAAAATGGATCACCTTTCCCAATTCAAAAAATAAAACAGATTAAGTCAGTCACATAATCAGTAAATTGTACTGCTAACTCTCCTAGATTAACTTTGCAAAACTTGAGGACATGTCTAACTACATAATTGGGAATTGGGAATTTCTCCTTTTTTAAAAAATTTAATTTTAATTTAATACTTTACAAAGCATGTAGCTTTTATTATAAAATCAAACAAGTCCTTATAAGTTTCCAAACGTATTCCTTATGTCTCAGAAATTCAATGAATTCAGTTTTCTATCAGATCTAATAACTTTTCTCATTTTATCATACCATAGGCCAGGGAGAGTTATTTTTTCAAAGGCTTAACTTATCAGGAAAATAAAGCAAGTCATTATGCTCCAGAAAAGATTTTTAAAATAATGATTCATGAGAATAATCATAGGAAGTATATAACGAGGTAAAATATAATGAATTGTTTTAACTTTTACATACAATGATTAATGCTTAAACATTTACAAAAATAACGCAAAAGAAGAAAGCCTAATGAGAAAATGAAAATGATCGAAATGAAACAGTCAGTATAATGACAATGTAGTGTGAAATAGTAATAAAAACCAATGATATGTTGTTAACAATCAACCAGTCACATGAACTGCCACAAAACTGAGCTCCTCCAAGTTCCTTTTAAAGTAAAAGGAAAGCAAAAAAACAAAACAAACAAACAAACACCCTCAAAAACTCCCAATATTGATTTTTTTTTTTTTTTTTTAAAGATTTATTTATTTATTTATTTATTTGACAGAGAGAGAGATCACAAGTTAGGCAGAGAGAGAGGAGGAAGCAGGCTCCCTGCTGAGCAGAGAGCCCGACGTGGGACTCGATCCCAGGACTCTGAGATCATGACCTGAGCCGAAGGCAGCGGCTTAACCCACTGAGCCACCCAGGCATCCCCCAATATTGATTTAAGTTTTCATTTTTATGTAACCTTTAAGCATGTTTGAACATAAAATAAGTTCTTGTACTTATAGCCTTACACAATTATAATACCAAAACATGTTTACAAAATATAAGAATACAACTACACAAACAGTAACATTTAAAATAGCAACATGTATCTAATGTGGCACAAGATTTCATTTTCCTGAAATTAAATTGCTCTTGGCAATGTGGATGAGGAACCAGCTGCTGGCATATAGGCTTTTGGAGTTTGTTATGCCTTTATTTATTTTTTTTTAAAGATTTATTGATTGATTGATTGATTTGACAGAGAGAGATCACAAGTAGGCAGAGAGGCAGGCAGAGAGGGAGGAGGAAGCAGGCTCCCTGCTGTGCAGAGAGCCTGATGCGGGCTGGATCCCAGGACCCTGGGATCCTGATTTGCGCGGAAGGCAGAGGCTTAACCCACTGAGCCACCCAGGCACCCTGTTATGCCTTTAAATATACTATGTTGTGCATGATTACATTCTCCCTTATCTTATTCCTCTCTAAACTTTCAACTGAATGGTAGAGTATGATACCACGTATCCTTCACTTAGTGCAAATGAATAATTTCTATTTTAAATCTGTCTCATTGACTTCTTACTAGCTTATTACAATCTAGGTATAATTCTGGGGAATAAGGACAAATGTAACAGAACACACAGATGATGCAGAATACACATATATTTTTATCAGTCACATTATTTATTAGAGAATACACACAGTTTTAACTGTTATAGAATCAAGGAGTTCTAAGAATACATCCTTGGATGCCAGCTTGCAACACCAATACACTGATTAGGAGCCCAGGCTTTAATAAGATGCAGAGATTTAGTTTTCAAAACTAAGGGATTTAGTTTTCAAAATTAAGCTCTATATTCTGCCTATATGGGTTTGGTAAGTTATTCATTTTCTCTAAGCCTCAATATTGTCATTATTGCCATGAAAATAATAACACCCTCCTCAGAAGGAAGCTTTGTTTGTATGTGTGAGTTGATAATATATGTAGAAAATACACGCAGAGCATTTAGTATGGTGCTGGAGTACACTAAGAACTCAAAAATTAAAGCTATCATTATGAATATTTAAGTGAATTTTTTAATGCTCATGGTAGTACTCTGCGCCACATACAGAAAAAGAGTTTCAGGATACTTACATTGTCCCCAGTGTGACTACCTAGGTGTAAAAGACATTTATGTATGTAAAAAAGCCAGGAGATTTTTCATTATTTTGGAGAATCACCTATAATATTAAAATCATTTTAGCAGCTGGTATAAACTGAACAAAACAAAACAAAAATGCTCCCCCCAAAAAACAAAGCAAGTTACATCATTACTCCTGAAAATACACTAGCAATTTATTGTTCAATTCTCAACATTTAAATAGATGATGTCTTCTACCATAAATATTATTGGGTCTATATTGTATAATTTAATGGAAATTTGCTTTTATATGAAAAATAACCTGCTTCTGTTATATTTTAGTATTTCAGTTGGTTTAAATGCCTATAAATGTGTTTCTGGTTGGTGAAATAAAATCAGGACTCAAACTAGAATGGAAGAATTAAGGGAGAAAATCTGGATTAAGTTAGTACCTTTTTTATTTAATCATGACCATTGTATTTGCTCAGAGCAAAATGAAAGCACACTGTCCCTTGTTAAAAATGTACTGAGCATTTCAAGAGACCAATAAAGCATTTAATCAAGCATGGGATCCTTCTTTGCATGGAGCCCTGTGTGACTACATGGCCTTCACACCCATGAAGCCAATTCTGTATTTTTTCCTCACAACAGCTCTGCAAGGTAAACTTACTTTCCCTAATTTTATAAATGAAGACTCTAAAGTGAACTTTCTTGCTAAAATCAACCAGTGTGTTTCAGAGCTTGGATTAACACTGGCATTTACATCTGCCATTGCCCATGGGCTTAAAATTATAAATATATAATTTCTCTTTCAGATCAAAATACTTCTTTATTATGACGGGAGGCATTATTAATAATTTAATTAATGGATGCAGATTGAGACTATCCTAGATAAACTGGTATGCGAGGGCACTTTTTTCTTCATTCTTTAACAGTAGTATGCACTAGTCTATTAAAATCTAAGAAGATTATTTTATGTGTACTGGTGTGTGTCCTGGAGGAAGGAAGATTTTCACCCCATTTATAAGTTATTAGAAGTAATTATTAATGTTCAGAATGATTGTGTCATTCCAAGGGAAGATCTTGAAATGTAAAAAGTAAGCATCAGTTCAGAATGTTCCTCTTATATATACACACAGGAAAATGAACAAATTTTTTTTTTTTTTAGTAAGAGTCTTAATAAAGTAAAGAATAAAGAGGAATGAGTTAAGGAGGAATTGATTTCACCACAATACTAAACTCCAGGAGCTAGGTGATTAATAAAAAATTATTTTTATATGTAATCTCATCTTTGATTTTATCTTTGAATTTCAAATATACGCCAAGCTGGCTTACAAGTACCCAACGTAGGACGAACCTTTGATCTGTACAAGCTTTCTTCCTATACTCCAGCTACAGCCCTCTTGCTTGACAACTGGAATTAAGTGGGGTCTAGTGCTGAAGTTCACAGCAAACTTTGCACAGTTTGACCATATGCCCAAGTCCAGCAATGCACCTGTTTCTATCACTATTGTCTAATAAGCTGACACAATATTTTCCAAATGCAGTTCTGACCTTCTAGTATGTGCCTCAAATATACTCATGATCAGCAAGTCAAAGTCCACAGTATGTCATGCAGGGCCATTTATACCATGAATCCAGTCGTCCTTTCGAGCTATTTCCCACCTTTCTTTCCCATGCACCTTGCAGTTCAGCTCTCCTGAACTACTGTCCCTTTGCCCTGGTGTCATATTCAGCCTTTTTAAGTGCCGCTATTTTCTCCACATGTAAGCACCAGCTCGAGTTCCAGTGGATGTGACTTCAGGATCCAAACAAAGCAGCAAATGACTTGCTATGGAATTATACTGTTATGGTTCCTCCCAACATCATGTGGCTGTGATTACGAAATAAATAAAATAACGTCACACTGAAGAATCAGGGATAATTTTCACAAGTAACAGTCATGGCTATAATGTTCATGAATGTCCAGGGGCAGGGGGGAAACATAACTGCATTTTCATTGTACAGGGCATGAATATCACAGCAAGTTTTCACAAAACATACTAAAAATGAGAAGATATATAAGTATCAGTAAATTATGCTTGAACATTCTTAAGGTATGTTAAAATCACCTGAGGGGATAAAAACTAGCAGCAGAACAGCTAGCCCTAAGAGAGAAGAATGATGGTTAGTTGATTCTGGCAAGATAAGCTTATATAAAGAAACATCAGCTACATGGGAAAGAGCTGTTTGAGTAAAGGAAGTCCTAGAAATCCGAGTCAGTTGAAAAACTGTCATGATCACCTAGCCATAGTGACATTTATGGCAAGTATGCAGCTGTCACTGAACAAAAACAGATCTGTGACTTACTACATCAAGGCAATGCCAGGGTTTTCAGGCAGGTGCTGTAACAAATTGCATATATGATGTAGCATATATAGGAGAAATATTTATCTTAATAAAAATAAAGCTACAAAGTTATTTTAATATAAACAATATTTTTGCTTAACTGGGTACCTTGGTAGAGAACGCATAGTAGGATATTAAATTGGCTAGAGGCAGATAACAGTATGCTCTGATTTGGAAAAAAGCACAAACTGATTCAATTAACAACTATTTATTAAATCCTTAGTATGTTACCGGCATGAGAGGTACAGTGTGGAAACCCTCATAGAATGTACTTTATGACAGAAAAGACAGATATTTACTATATAGTCATCCAAATAAACAAATAATATGTGAAAACACAAAATGGGGAGCCCTGACTTGTTCTGAATAAACTCAAGACTTCTCTTAAGGACTGAAATTAGTAAATTAAAGGTAATAGGATAAGGCAGGTTGGTGGAAAGAATATTTCAAACAGAAAAAAACATTTCTGAAAATATTATGGGGGTGAGGGGTTGTGACATGGTCTGGGAACTGGTCTGGGAAAGGTTTTATTTGTGCAAGTTTGAGCTGGAGGGAGGTCCCTCAGGATGAGAGTTTCTTTTGTTGTTGATCTGTTATGATAGGGAAAAAAATGTTTTTCTTAGATGTCTATGAAAGGGGATGTCACTAGATGTGAACTGCTTGTTGTTCTTGTGAGGGAATAGCTTTGTTTTTAAGCCTTAGAAAGTCAGTTGAGGAAGATGAAGAATAGAGAAGTAGATTGAATGAGACTTGTTCATAAAATATTTGAGATTTGGGGTCAGAAAACTATTGCTTCATAGTTCAAGGGTTGGGATGTTTTCTTAAAGTATGGGAAACACATTTTTTCTTTCTACTGTAACATAAGCCCAGAGCCTTGTTTCCTTCATGGTTTGGTCTAGAATAAATTTTATGTTCTTGATAACTGATGTCATTAATTTCTAAAGCCTAAGTTTGTTAATATGACCTTCCTACAAAATAATGAATGCTAATATACTAATAGGTAGTCATGTTTCCTCTCTATAATTTGAACTGGGAGGTCATCTTTTAATCATAGGAATTCACAACATAAAAATATTATATAATTTAGCAGCATATTAGGGAAATACTTTTGGAAAATACGCATTTAATACTTCTTATCAAATATAAATATATGCTGTTTAATCTCCAACCCAAAATGCCATATGTTATGACACCCTTATTTTGTGAAAAACAAATCCTAGCCATATAAATATTTTTATTTAAACATAGAGATTAAGAAATCGATGCAAGTTACCCATATGAAACTCTTTGCTGAGCTGAAAATAATATGTTGATAAATGTAGCCTTCCTTGGATTGGAGTAGAAGAGATATGTGTACTGGAATCTGGTGATAAGAGCACTGCTACAGTGAGGAATTCACTAGAGCAGGGATATCCATTGAATTTCAATTTTTTCTTACTTACTGAAAAACAGGCCAGCCCATGCATCATTAATCTCCATTACTAGGGTAAGAAAACTGGTAGCATCAATGGTGTGTATATAGCCACGTATTTTCAGATAAACTGGTAAAATGCTTTTCAGTAATTTGGCTGGGAAATTTGACAAATGTCTATGATCAGTGAAGTCTGCAGTTATTTTTAAGAATTTGCATTGCAATTGAATCTCTTCTTTTAGGCTATTTTGATAGCACCACAGGTTATTTTAAAATTGTTTTGTGAAAGCGGTTAAAGTAAACTTGACTGGGATTATTCAAAAAAACTTCAAAATATTTTGAACCTGAACACATGGTATGCTAAGTCAAATAAGGTATAACATTAAGTAGAAATATTATTGTCCATATGCTTAATTATTACCAGAGGAAAAATAATGCTAATGATTGTGTTTATATAGAAAGGGGGGGTTGGCTTTCAAACTGTCAAATCCATATCAACCACTTATTTTACATCATATATGTAAATTTACCTTTTTTTTAAAGTTTTTAATCAGTTATTGAGCCCATTACGTCCCAACTCTAATTTCTACCTTATTCATTAAATTAAGACAACATTGATTTTAAGAGGCATCATTATTTTGTGTCTCTAAGAAAGCAAAACCTTGCCGATAATTTAAGATAGCCATTGATTGTGACATACATACCAATTTCAGAGATGTTAATTTTTTTGAAAGGGTCATCTAAGAAATTGTGAAATGTGATAAAATGTGTCAATAACATTGAATACATTCAGGAACTCTTCTCTTAATATGCCTTTATGACTTAACAGTATAAATAACACATTAGACCCATAAAACATTTTTGTCAATTTTTTTTCTCAAATAGTTACTTAAATATAGCTTAGATTCTCATAAAGTGGTTGAAATTAGAGGGAAGAGAAGTATATTGCTCTTCTTATGCCACTGCTAAAAATATGAGAATCCATTAGTACTACTTGTATGAAGTCTGGGTTTCCTTTCCTTCATTGTTCTTAGCAGTGTCACTTTACTGGATTTTAGTTTTTTCAGTTTCTCCAAATATAATGCATTTATGTGTCCAAGGGCAAACTATTGATTGTTAAAGTTATTTACAAATCAAGAGTTCCTGAAAACAGATTTCCACTGGAAGAAATTAAGTTGGAATTTGTTATTTTTCTTCTTAAAATTTCATTTTAATGCATTTTCTATATTCTTGGCAATCATCATTGCCATGCAGTTATTATTTTATGAATTAAAGTCATAATTAAAAAGCATAAGTTTAAAACTTTATTTTTTTTTAAGATTTTTATTTGAGAGAGAAAGACTACATGCATGAGTGGGGGGGGGCAGGTGGAGCAGAAGGGAGCAGAAGAAGCAGATTCCCCCACTGAGCAGGGAGCCCCACACAGGGCTCTGTCCCAGGACCCTGGGATCATGACCTGAGCCGAAGGCAGACGCTCAATCGACTGAGCCGCCCAGGTGACCCAAAACTTATTTTTACTAAATATACAATTTTCTGCCAAAAAGTGAGCAGGAGGGCGCCTGGGTGGCTCAGTGGGTTAAGCCGCTGCCTTTGGCTCGGGTCATGGTCTCGGGGTCCTGGGATTGAGTCCCGCATCGGGCTCTCTTCTTGGCAGGGAGCCTGCTTCCTCCTCTCTCTCTCTCTCTCTCTCTCTCAGCCTGCTTGTGATCTCTCTGTGTCAAATAAATAAAATCTTTAAAAAAAAAAAAAAAAAGTGAGCAGGATTTCCTATAACCTGAGATTGTCCTTTCACGCTTCTTTTACTTCTGTAAGCAGTATTCAAGGTCTACTCTGCTCAGTTTATGTGCTCTTTAAAGATAACACTAACAATTATACCTACGGATATACGAGGTACTACATTAGGTCTTGGGGATAAGGTTCTCCTCATGGGATTTGTGGTGAGAAGAGAGACAGACATGAAAACAGGCACAACAGTAATGTATAATCTGTAGCATAACACAAGTTTGCAATGATCTGGAATGGCAAAAAGTGAGGCGATAATAACATTTTAAAGTAGTGGTAAGAGAATATGTCAAGGTAGACTTCATGGAATAGGTTATCCTTGATCTGAGTTATAAAAAGAAAATCCCAAAAGTAATAAAAATAGTGAAAAAAGATCCCAGGCAGAGAGAACTGCTTGAATGAACGCACAAGTGGGTCAATCAGATTGCTATATTTAGGAGAACCAGTAGTTCATGTGCCTTTCTAGGAAACTAAGACTTTATCATGTAGGCACTAGAGATCCATTAGAGAATTTTAAGAAAAGAAAAAGGTTATCAGGGTGCCTGGGTGGCTCAGTGGGTTAAGCCACTGCCTTCGGCTCAGGTCATGATTTCAGGGTCCTGGGATCGAGCCCCACATCGGGCTCTCTGCTCAGCAGGGAGCCTGCTTCCTCCTCTCTCTCTCTCTGCCTGCCTCTCTGCCTACTTGTGATCTCTCTCTGTCAAATAAATAATAAAAAATAAAATCTTTAAAAAAAAAGAAAAAGAAAAAGGTTATCAGATTTGATAACCCCATTAGGGAATGGATTACAACCCTGGGTTCCTAGAGGCACAAAAGCCTAGAGAATGTCATTATAGAATGTCAAACAGGAGATGGTAAGTATTTGAACTAAGGTGATAGAGGAAGAAGCCAAAAGTAAAGGTTCTAGAACTTGGAAACCAGTGGGGAGTGGGGAATAAAAGAAAGGGAAAGGTAGGGAAGATAGGAGGAAGAGTGGCTTTGAGTATGTTGATGAACTGATTTTTGTACATGGTGAATTTTCTATGCCTGTGGGATATCATGTGGAAAAGTCCACTAAGCAGCTAGACATGCTTGTAGTCATGGGACTGCTTGCATAAGCCACAAAAAAAAAAAAAAAAAAAAAAAAAGGCTGCAACCCGGGATCTGAATGAAATCAGAGGAAAAGCAAACTAACACCAAATCCATGGAACTTCAGAACTCAGAGGCAAGGGGCACCTGGGTGGCTCAGTGGGTTAAAGCCTCTGCCTTCAGCTCAGTTCATGATCTCAGGGTCCTGGGATTGAGCCCCACATCGGGCTCTCTGTTCCACAGGGAGCCTGCTTCCTCCTCTCTCTCTCTCTGCCTGCCTCTCTGTCTACTGGTGATCTCTGTCTGTCAAATAAATAAATAAAATCTTTAAAAAAAAAAAAAAAAAGAACTCAGAGGCAAAAGGACATTCAAGGAAGGTGTTTTCGTGAAAGAGTAGGGAGGCTTTAGATTCAAGGAGATTGTCAACTGTTTTAAATGTCAGAGGGAGTTCAATTAAGATGAATACTAAGGGTTCACTGCTTTGGTAATTAAGAGGCAAGAAGAAAGGGAGTAAGATAAAGCCTTTAATGATACTGGTGGTAAAGACAAGTAGAGAGACAGGAGGACAGCTAGGGGTGACACAGGCTTGAAGGAAGAATTCTTTTATTGTTGTTGTTATTTTGGCTTGGGTTAGTTGCGAATTTTAAAAGATTTGAAGACTCTTAATCTCACAAAACAAACTGAGGGTTGCTGGGGGGAGGGGTTTTGGGAGAAGGGGGTGGGATTATGGACATTGGGGAGGGTATGTTTTTTGGTGAGTGCTGTGAAGTGTGTAAACCTGGTGATTCACAGACCTGTACCCCTGGGGATAAAAATATATGTTTATAAAAAATAAAAAATTATATAAAAAAAAAAGATTTGAAGATGTTTATATTATAATAGTACTGAGATCGAGGTTCAGAGGGATTTTGAGAAGCCATCCCAATTCTGAAGACCTATTAGTCTAGTATCCTAAGACTAAATTAATAAAAAAATCAACTTGGGAAAATCTGTGTGATTTTTATTGTGATAGGTGAAGAAGCAGATTTAAATTCCACGTACACTATGATTATAGAATAATGTATACATAAGAAAAAATGCTATTAAAGAATATAGCAATAAATTCTTTAGTTTTCAGATAAATGACTTAATATTTTAAAATGCACTGAAAAACTGTGATCATTGTGCTTAGACTAGATTATTTTATTTTCATTATTTTTTGAAGACTTCATGGTGGGCTCAGATTGTTATTGTTTTATAATGATTAAATTTTAAGCATATATTTTATTCTTTGACTACCTCATTTAATTCAACTGATAATAATATATCTAAAAAATGTTTGTATAAAAATGCTCCTACCCCACTTAATGATACAAGAGAAAATAATCTTTTAGGTAATAGTGATGTTTTTATATTTCCTGGTGAGTTATTTCAGTGAAGCGGACCAAGTTGTAGTAACAAAATGTTCTGAGAGTAAGACAACAATTACTAATATTTCTGATATCCCAAGATTCTAATATACTTTTGTAGACCCTGTGAAAGCCCAATTAAAAGTGTTAACTCAATAACAAGACAGAAGGAATACTAGAATGAGAGAAACAAATTATTTTTGGAATAAAAGTATAATAATAATGTTTGTAGAAAAGAAGAACAAAATATTATTCTTTCACCGAACAGAATTTAACTATGTACGTTATATGCAAAGCCATAGACAAAGGGGACATATAGAAAACAATGGTTAATAGAATTTAAGTGCTTCCTATACTAAGTACTTTATTCATACTTTTCAGTGAAGTGAGTCTGTGCTTCTGAAGAGAAATGTGATGATAGGAGTGGTTGAATAAAGCTACCCAAGATCACAAAATTGGTAAAGATTCAAACTCAGATCTTTTTGTCTCCAGACCCCAAACTCTCAAACTACTAGTTGATATTTCTACTGAGAGATGAGTAAGATACAAACTTCATAATCAAGGCAGGGACTGCATAAATTACTATGCTACAAAGAAGGGGGTATGAAAAAAATGATAGTCTTACAGCTTTAAAGGAGAGAAAATTCTCTCTTTATGGAAAAGTCACACAATGCCTCATCAAGAAGGTAGTATTTTGGTTGCACTTTCAAGGGTGGATAGAATTCTGATGGGCTGAGAAGGGAAGAGGGTATTTATGGGGAAAAAGATAATTTCGCTGAAGAATATTATTAAGTTTCCTGAAGGTGAGGGAGGAAGAAAGGAAAGGTAGGAATAACTTTTAATTTTACTTAGTTCATTAGGTTTGTATGCATAAATACCAATCTCCGGCTTCATAACAGCCTTGGGAATTTGCTCTCTAAAATGTGTTAAGTACTTAATATTAAATTTAATCTTAAACCATAGATATCATAGATGTTCAAAACAAGTTTCCTATTTAGAGGTTAAAATGCAGTATCTTTCATCTAAAATAGATGAAGTACAAGCTTAATAAAGTTATCTACTGAAACAGAAAGAAGGGGAGTTAGAAAGGGGAGCAGATAATGTCTTCTTTCTACATTTTCCTCTATTACTTTTGTGAGCAGTGTTTAACATTTTTTAACAGAAGGTTAAGAAAGCAGGGATGCCTGGGTGGCTCAGTGGATTAAGCCTCTGCCTTCAGCTCAGGTCATGATCTCAGGGTCTTGGGATCGAGTCCCGCATGGGGCTCTCTGCTTGACAGGGAGCCTACTTCCTCCTCTTTGTCTCTCTGCCTGCCTCTCTGCCTGCTTGTGATCTCTGTCAAATAAGTAAATAAAATCTTAAAAAAAAAAAAAAAAGAAAGAAAGCAAATAAGGTACATGTGGTTTTTAAATATGATTTCTACTCTATTGAAAGTTCCCTAATACCTAAATAAATGAACCAGACATTAGAGAAAACGAACTTTTTAAAGTATATAAAATAGCACACTTAGAAAGGAGAGTGTATGATATAATGAATCTTAAGATCATGTTAGCTAAATTAAGGTATGGTTAAAAAACATAGTTACTTTGTGGGAAGTAAAATCTCTGTTAAACAAATGTAGTCATTTAAGCAGGGTTATTGATTCACATTTCATTGTATACATAAATAATATTTTAGTATCGACAATCCAGAAATCCTTTAGAACTCCAAAACTCATCTCCACAAATATAATCATAATTAAGCTTGGCATTTTTGTAAAGAAATTCTAGCATGATCTGTTGATCCTGCCCTAAGCTCTAAATTAAGGCCTTTGTGAGCAGAGGGACAGTCTTTTTTCTCACATTTAAACACTGTAAAGGAGCCTCAACAAAAAGGAAAAGAAAAATTTGGTCTCTTTGACTCCCTGTCCTTTGGGTAACATATATAATCTCAAATCTCTGCTATTTCCCTAGTTCTCATCATCAAGTTTGAACTGGCGGTGGTCAGAATGAGATGTTCTTAGCTCTTTGAAATCCAAGTTGCTTCTAACTTCTCTGTTTCTTTCCTTCTTGCTGGTAATAATGAACAATTTTATAATATGATCTGATTAAACAATAAATAGGTAGCCTGAGCTTATTAGGACTAGTGACTTTCCAGTTCTGAGGAAGTCATAAATCATTACCTCCCAAGTCTTTCAAAAAACCCACAAGAACTAATGAAGAAAGTCCTAGGAAATGGGGGCCACCTCCCCTGCTGACCATCATCTGATTCGCATCTCTGGCTACACTCTGGGGGCTGATGAAAGTGGACTTCAGGGCCTGAGAGGCTGCTGAGCCTGCAGTGACTAATTGGTTAATTCCATGCATTGACCAATGCATGGAAAGTCAGCATTTCAAATTCTGGGAGTAGCCTCATGCTTTCCTCCTCAAGCTTTTTAAAATGCACCTTTCTAAGTCCTCAATAGTTATATCCATATCCTGTAAAGCAAGCTATATCCTATTCCTGGAAAATGTGGCATTTTAGATGAGTTTTTCAGATATCAAGGATTTACCATGGATTGAAACATTTTTGCAAATTGAACACATCAAGAGATACAAAATGTAGTATACTAACAATTTAATAATTTCTAAATAACTTTTCAAAATAAGAAGTTTAGCTCAACTTCTGAGATTTCATGGAAGTAGAATGACTCATAGATGCCACTCCTAAACCAGATAATTCTTGAATTTACATCTGCTAATGAAGAGCTACAGTCCCATTCCTAGATTACATACATGACAACAGGTACATCTTCTGGATGTTTAACTTTCTAAGCATAGAAAGCATGGGAGTATTTATAGTCTATGGAATATACCAAATTAATCCAAGGCAATGAATCATCCTGGGTTTTGCCACTTTAATTTACTAATCAGTTATTGTCTTCTTTATATTAGTAGCAAAAAGAGACAAAAATATCTTTTTTTTTTTTAGACAAAAATATCTTCATAAAAGAGTAGTCTAATTTTGAATGGGCACTAGGATCACACCCCCTCCAACACATCCAGAAATTTAAAAAATAATTCAAAGAATCAAACTCAGCAAGATAGCTAAGTATTGACATTGTCGGCTTATGTTTGGTTTCAAGGCGTGATTGTTAACAGACTATTGGTTTTGGAAATGGCTTTTCCATTCAAACTAGGTATGAATCATTGGAACTAACGTGGCATTTGTTGCTGAAAACAACACATGTTGAGTCATTTTATATTCCCATTTCAGATTCTAGATAATGAACTAAAATTCAAATGTGTCTTCCTGTGTCTATTGGACAATAAGACTGCAGACAGAATAGATAGCTTGCCAATATAAAACATAAGAGTGGTGCCTGAGTGGATCAGTCGTTAAGCTTCTGCCTTCAGCTTAAGTCATGATCCCAGCATCCTGGGATCAAGCCCTGCATCGGGTTCCCTGCTCTGCGGGAAGCCTGCTTCTCCTTCTCCCTCTCCCTCTCCCTGTGCTTGTGTTCCCTCTCTTGCAGTCTCTCTCTCTCTCTCAAATAAATAAAATCGTTTAAAAAAAAAACATAAGAAATTCACATTTCCTTTAAGTGACAGAAATCTAACTATCTAAAATAGAGCACCTTGAATTAAAATGTTACATTTTAAACATGGGAGAAATGGATAGAAATTCTAGTGCTTAACAAGCACTCTGGGAGTAGAGCGGAGTGAGATAAACAGATAGATTAAATGATAAATTGCTATGCAATGTGCCAAGTGCTATAAAAACAAATATAAACAAGTTTGGTGGAAGTACTGTGAATGGAATAACCAATTTTGCCTGTAAAAGTTGAAGAAAGCCCACAGAGAAAATGAAACTTAATCAGGTCTTAAAGGCATGAAGCACAATCTGCTAAAACATTGTACAATGCTTTTGCTTTTCCTAAGAAATATCTCTTCTCCTTATGTTCCTCATGGTCTTAAGAGGCATTATCAATCAGCTTTAACAGATATATAAACACACTAATTTTTATTTATGTGATATAATGCCTGCATGAATGTGAATAAGAAGCTATCCCACTTCCCTGGTCTTTACTATATCCGTTTCTTGGGAATAGTGGATGGGTTGGAGATCTTTCATGTAGTAACTGTACATTCTCTGTCTTCTCCTACCGAGATGTAACTTATAAATCATAAAAATTTGGGGCATATATTGCAGTGTACAGCAATATGTGCCAGGAGATTATAAATTCTAGGACCAACTGGAGAATGACAACTTGTCCCTCCTGTGTCCTCCACAGCAACACCACAAACAGAGAAGTGGATCAGTGGTCCATTGACAAAAAAAAATCTAAAAGAGGGGCAAACATATTATAATGTTGCAGTGTATAAATTTAGATAGTATCAATTATGAGCATATTAAAAATTGTAATCTATAAAGTAAATTCCATGTGTTCTAAAACTGACTGCATGAAAATGGTCTCTATACACATGGTTTAGTGTTCTAGCATATTGTTACTGAAGATGCTTTTTTTCTTCTATCAATATTTGCTGTGCTCTATTTTTCGTTCCTTGCTCATATTTTCTTCACTACTGTTATTATTACACCAGAGGTTTTTGGTTTCATTTTCTTAGTTTGCCTGCTTATTTTTTATGGAAAAAGTACTCAATAAAGCAAAACTTAAAACGAGAAAATCTTCTTGTAGTAGGTCATATATGTAGAGTTTCATTTTATATAAGCGGAGTTACACACATTTGAAAATCTTAATAATTCAGATATTAACATCCTTACTTTATGTAACTAACTTGAATTTATGTAGTAATTCAATTAAACATAATAAAGCATCTCACAATTTCAAAGCTGTGGACCAAATAGGTGGTAAACCATGTTTATTTTGATGTCACATGGCCTTCCCCTTTGTTTTAAATGGAAACACCTGCTCTTCTTTGGTACACTATGCTTTGCCTGAGAAATACTATGGCATAATTACAGTGCATTCCTTCATTCATCTTACAAATGTTTATTGCCTACTTGTATGTACTAGTAGATACTATTAATTTGCACAGAGATTCAGCCATACATACACACATAAGGGAGAAAGAGATGAAAATTCTTATTTTCATGAAGCACCTATTCCTGTGATTGGAGACAGACAAGAAACAAGTAGAAATAAATAAATTAAATAATAGAAAAGATGGTCATAAGTGCTAATAAGGAAAAGGCAAATTAAAAAAGGGGGGATAGGAGGGGGGTGCATTGAGAGTATTCTTTGAGAAATCATATTCGAGCAGAGAACTGCAGGAGGTAAAGGAATAAGTATGTCATTATATAAGGAAAAGCATTGTGGGTAGAGCAAGTAGCAAATCCAGGTGGGGTTGAGGTTGGCGTCTGGGGAGCCAGCAAGGAGACCAGTATGACGGCAGTGCAATGACTGTGGTAATAAAGTCGCCTCTCCTTTCCCTCCAACTCTCCCTCCCTGGAGTTTATTCCCAACTCAGAGCCTGAATGACTGATGTCATTCATAATAGGGATATCCAAGGATCCCTATGCCCCTTTAACAATCCTTTTTCGGACCCTCCATGTCATTCTGAGTAAAACCACAGTCCCAGGTAATGTTCCACAAAGTACTACGTAAACCTCTCTCATCTTTCTGCCTGCACCTGATCTCAATCTTCCTCTTCCTCTTTCCACTCCACTGCACTATGCTCTGCTCTCGCCTTCTCTACTCTTCTTGGGTTCTGATGAATGGACTACCAAAGGCACTGTATGGATCCTAGGATATATGTCTTTAAATGATCATTCAGGCTCTGAGTTGGGAACAGTCTGGTAAAGCAAAGATGCTCACTATTGCTTTGCTATTATTTTAAAGGTCACTATAATTATAATTATAAAATTTTAAAAAATATTTAAAATTTAAATTAAAATTTAAAAATTTAAAATTATAATTTAAAAATTATAAAATTATAAAAATCCCTGCCAAGCATCCAAGTACTCATAAAGTGCTGGTGATGCTAGCATCAGAAAAACAAAAAACAAAAGAAAACAAATAAACACCTTAGAAGAAATTTAGAGGTGATAAAACACAATGAAACTAATGAACTGCCACGACTGACCTTACAGTTAATTTAGGGGAGATTGTCCACAAAATATTATGAATAATACTGAAACATTTTTAAAACCAGCATTAAAGCAAAAGAGAATCCCTATTATTTTCTTATTATTATTTTAAGAATGCCCCTTCTTCTTCTTTTTATTAATTACTATAGAACATGCACGCATGACTTAAGAGAATTTGAATTGTGATGTCTTTGGGAATATAACCCTTGCATAAAATGGGATGACTTTCTATAACTTCTGTTTTTTGTTTTTTTTTTCTTCCTCCAAATTTTTATTTAAATTCCAATTAGTTAACATATGGTGTAATTTTAGTTCCAGGAGTAGAATTTAGTGATTCATCACTTATATACAATATCCAGTGCTCAATACAACCAGTGCCCTCCTTAAAACCCATTACCCATTTAACCCATCCCCAACCCATCTCCCTCCAGTAACCCTCAGTGTGTTCTCTAAAATTAAGAGTCTGTTTCCTGGCCTCTGTCTCCATGCCCCCATCTATGTTCATCTGTTTTGTTTCTTAAATTTCACATGTGTGAAATCATATAGTATTTGTCTTTCTCTGACTTATTTCATTTAGCATAACACTTTCTAGTTCTATCCACATTGTTGCAAAAGGCAGGATTTCATTCTTTTCACTGTTTAACTTCTAAGTGTTCAAGTTTCTTTTCTGCCCTCTTTGCACTTTATCTCAGTGAACATCAGCTGGATGGCTTGTTAAGGCACATAGTACCACAAATGTTTTCTGCTTTTTTTGAGACTGGTCTTTTTCAGGAGCCATGACTCCTAAACAGAACATTTTCTCTCCTATTCACACACATCCTCCCCCCCCCCACACACACACGTAACTAATGCCTACTCATCCCTTACACTCAAATATAGATCATTTTCTCTGGGGAAGCCTCTTCTGTTTTACAGCATTTATCACCCTCTACTAAAATTGCCTATTTAACTGCTTATATCTTCCTCAAACTGTTAGCTTTTAGAAATCAAGTAATTTATCACTGCCCTGGGTCAATGATATCCCAATTGCCTAGAGTTGGCCCAGAGTGGATAATATTGAGTGGATACTCAGTAAATTTATATTAGTTAAAATAGTATTTTAGAGTATTAGTCTTTTTTTTAATTTAATGTTTTTTAATTAGTGATTTAAATTAGTGATTCTTTAGAGATAGATACTAAACTATTAACAATTATTTTATTTTATTATTTTAATTTTTTTCAGTATATTAATCTTCATTTAAATTTCATATTCTTCACAAACTAGTACAAGCTTAAAAATATATATATATTTAATAAGACCAATTGTTGTCTTCCAACCTCAGGAAATATGAATAGAGATTAATGTTTCCCTCTTTATGCTTATAATTGTTCCAATCTCCAACAGATAAATTTGGGAAATGAATTAACTCAATAACTAATTTTTATGCTGAATCATGAGAATAACAGTGGAGTATTTTAAAAACTTAGACACAAGCATATGAAAATGAATTAACAGCAATGTGCAAAAGGTACCATTTGTGTAATGAATCGGTTAAGAGATTTTGAAATATTTAAATTCCAATCCTGATGACAGGTACCTTAGAGGCACATTCCATTCCAAGGAATGGAATTTAAACTGAAATAATTTTTAATTTCTAACTTTGACAGCTCTTTGATCAAAACAAAATATTTTAGAAGAAAATGGTTATCTATAAGTCTAAAAAAGAAATTCTGGGGGGGGGGGGAGAGGATTGGGCTGTCCATAGAACAGATACAGAGGACCTTTGTAACAGAAGTCAGCTCTTCAGAAAATTATTTGTGACTGTGTGTATATATGTCTTTTGGGAGGAGGAGATGGGAGACGGGGCCATTGGAAGCCCGATCATGGCCTGGAGGAAATATCCTTTTGGACAGTTTATATCTTTTTGCTCTGACTTTCGATAAGTAAGCAACCTTCTGACAACTGAATTGGTATCCCTGGTAAACTGATGTCAGGAAGCCTGGATAATGACTACAAATTTTGTGATCATTAGAATAAAACGTATCCCTCTTCTAATAAATCAACACGTTTGCTTAACCAGTTTTGTCTGGCATGTGTGAATCCACCTAGCAGGCATCACAAAGTTGACTTCACACCCTGCAATCTGGTTCTGAATTAGGGGACTTCGCCAGGATCACACCACCCTTTGAAGCCTCGACACACTTGGCCAACTAAGTTGCTTCTTCATGTGACAACACTGTACATAAAGAGAGAAGGTTTTGGAGTCCGAGTCAACTTTTAGCTTTGTCATCTGGAAGTCAAGTGACTTTTGTCAACCTTGTGCATCAGTTTTGTTTTCTTTTTTGTAATCAGTAAAATAAATGAAATCTCCCTTAATAGTAGAGAGAATTGGAAATTATAAACTTAAATTATCTAGAACCAGGCTAGGCACAAAGTAAATAATAAATGACAAGTCGTAGTATGAGTAACAGTAGTAGTAGTCATCATCCTCATAGTACTTTAGTAGTAATGTTGCCTTTCTCTAATTGCGATACCGGCTTTTTCTAAATATTCCTTATGGTGCACTTTGCAAACAGAATTACTAAAGACAAACACGTAGCACTCACTGACAGGTCCAGAATGCACTGTAAATTAGACTGTGTGAAAACGATTAATTGGAATTTAGATATTGAACAAAAGCTGAAGAGAGCCTCATAGTATATTTAATCAATCTGCTAGTGGTCTTTTATATCATATATATAACCTCCCTGAAATTGCTAAGCATAGAATGGAAGCACTAAATTTAGATATATGATGCAATAGTTTTTGACAATTAAACTTTTTAATTTTTTTCCATTTTATTTTATTTCTTTTCAGTGTTCCAAAATTCACTGTTTATGCACCACACCCATGCTCCATACAATATGTGCCCTCCATAATACCCACCACCAGACCTTATAATTTATATAGAAAATTACTTAATCTTAAATTTCTTTAGAAAAACCAAAAATCAACAAACTGATTTTAAACTAAATAAATATTTATTCGATTTTTATCATTTTTATCATTTGAGATTGAAAGGTTATGATTTGAAGAGGCCCATTTAACTCTTTTAGAGCATAGCATTCATGTTCAGACCTCAACAGCATGCTTTTCTCTAAAATACACTACAAATATATTATTTACTGAAAACTTGGATAACAATATGTTTTAAAATGTTAATGTTCTCTTAAGTGATATAATTTGACTAATTATAAAAATAATTATGCATGTTTTACAATAAACTATAACAAGTTAATTTTTTAAATTATATTTCCTGAACAAATTTTGAGCTGATATTTGAAAGTAAAACATTTTTTTGATCATGCAAAATGTAGCATACCAAATGCTATCATAAAACACATGAACTTGAACTGTCAGAACCCATAATAGATGAGATTAATTTAGTAGCTTTGAACCATGACAGTAGAGTGTTTCAGAAAAGTTGGACAAATACAGGCTTATGTTCTCAAGAGTTAACCTACCAATAAAACCTAAACACATTTCCTTAAATGTCTTTTTAAATGCCCATAGAAATAGTCATGAAATTACTGAACCTGCAAATTTTAATTGAGAGTTTGTTGATCTTTCCAGATAGTTAAGATAGCATAGTAATTGGAACCTAGAAGCATGCAGAAAACTACCTTAACCTGAAGGAAAAAGATTCAAATGAAAGATTTTACAACCACTCTGGACAAGATGTAGAAATATGTATATGTCATAAAATTTAGCCAATAATGTAACTACTAATTATAAAATCTGTAATAGGCTGTCAAAAAATGTGGCTCCTAAAGAAAGACAAAATTACAAACTATATATTATAAGCTATATGAGAAAGAGTTCTGGTATTCTGGGGACAGTGTTGTGGACATATATCTGTTGTCCCTATGGATACTAGAGCTACTATAAACAATATATAACCAAGTAGCAGTGAAAAACAGTGCCTTTCTCCTATATAAATTTTATCTTTAGAAAAAATAATATATATGTGAGCTAAGTACCAGTCTTGTTTTTGCTGGAGGGTACTAGCAATTGATTATCCCTGGAATTAAGGAAAGAAAATCCCATTCCTTGTTTATTTAATTTGAGAAGCAGATATATCCATGAAGAGGGACCATGAAGCTTCTTTGATCTTCACTGAAGTGGTAATATTTGGGAACTTCAGATTAACCAGAGTCACAATATAATACAGTAATTAAAGGTGAGTCTAAAGTCAGAGTACCTGGGTTCTCACTTGGGCTACTTGACCTCAAGGAAGTTACTTAATCTCATGTGTCTTCACATATAAAATAAGGATAATTGTAGTACCAAATTATGGTGGTTGTGAGGATTAACATACAATGAATTTGGAACAAAGTCATGTACATTGTAAACACTCAACAAATGGTATCTTCTATTGTGTCAACTTATCCTCATGTATGATGTTGGTATTTTTTTAGTGTTGTTCCATTGTAAAGATATGGAAATATATGACAGCAACATACACAGTTTGAAAACGCCTGCTACATATATTCCTACGGCACAGTGGTCCTACCCTATAAGATAGATAACCTATAGATATGTAATAGATTCTTGAATTCAGAGCATTGCTTTCATGAGTTATGGCTTTGTCAAGTGGTCAGGCAGTCCCTAGCAGCAGTGCAATAGCTAATAAAGGCACAGGGTCACTTCCGTAGCTAATTGGTTGGCTTGTCACTCTTCCATGGATCGGGCTATTAAGGAGACAGCAAGCCAAAATGGATTCAGCTCATGACTTACACAGACAGGAAATATAGGATTAGCATAATGCCATCTTCTTGTATGACTTGTCCCAAAGTATGACATCAAACTAAAGAGGCCAGATGACAGATGGCATGGGTTTTAGGTCACTCTGCCTTTGATAAGTCAACTCCAAATTAGAACCAGGCAGTTTTAAAGGCTTTTAAAGGTTTTAAACTTTTAAACTTTTAAAGGTTTCTACAGGAGCTTGCAAATGTACTTTAAGAAGGGAACAGCAAAAAGTCCTGGCATATTGTGAAAGTGGGGAGATGAATGAGAAAAGGATGAGTGACAACTCCTCATGGGCCTACTTATCTCCCCCGATTCCTGAAAGAACCCCAGGACATTGTGCCAAGAGTCAGGTCAAACTGCAGACGACCTCACCCACCTGACCCACACGAGAATGTGCGAGGTGTTCAGGGCACCTACGGCACAGAACTTTTTTTTCAGGCTTGTATACCTTTAAAAAAAAAAACAAGATAGTAATACATGTGTAAAATTTGACAACAAAATAATATAGATTAGGTAGAATTGGGTGAGGAGTAGATTAACAATAACATATAAATCTTGATCTTCCATGTTCCAGCACAAAGAGGAAATTATGTTGATTTAGAATTTTTTTTCTTACTTTGGCAAAACACTAACACCCATGTTAGAATAGAAGTCAGATAATTTAACTTTTTCACATTAAAAAAAAAAAATGACCACTTCTCTAAACATGCACACTTCTGGCCTAGGCCATTATTAAAGGACTTAGGAGGTACGTGAACTAGTGTTTGAAGCACAAGTAAAGTCTTTTCAATTTTGGGTTAGATTATGTGTAAATATGCTGGGAAGAAAACAACTTGCAATAGCTAAAAATATTCAGGCTCATTAGTAAAGCACACAGCAGTTTCAAATCTGTAATTATCTCACTGAATAAAGAGCCTCTCTTTTTTGTTGTTGTCGTTTAAAAGGACACTCTCCACATTGATCCTTGAAGGTTGAAAACTAAAAATGTCACATTATGTTAAACAAATTCCATGGCCAGGGAACATGTGGGTAATCTATCCTTTCTCTAGCTTTCTATGAGTCAAATCCTGGGACCATTACATTGGCTGGTGGATTTCAATGATTGTGATTTTTATCATCTATCCCAACATAAACCAGGGATTCCTTTCTACTCCAATCTTCAGAATAAATAACTGATATGTGGAACAGGGGTTCACTAAAGAAAACTTAAATATATGTCTCTACCAGGCCACTGCTGGGTCTTTAACTCAGAGGGTGCAGATGTAGGGAGAACCTTCACTTTTCCTTTCCTTCAATACACATCTGCGTTGCAACTGGGAATGAGCAGACCCATTCCTTTGTGCTCCTCTTTATACACATGCGTTTATTTAACTACAGAAGAAATTCCTGGGAGAAAAGTTCATGAAACCTGATAATCATCAGCTCTCTATTCCAACTCTGCCTCTGAGGCTGACATATATAAAAATGCCTGATGAGAAGCACCTGGGTAGTTCAGTGGGTTAAAGCTTCCGCCTTTGGCTCAGGTCCTGGGATCAAGCCCCACAATGGGTTCTCTGCTCCACGGGGAGCCTGCTTCCCTCTCTCTCTGTCTGCCTCCCTGCCTACTTGTGATCTCTGTCAAATAAATAATTAAAATCTTAAAAAAAAAAAAAATGCCTGATGAACTCCAGTGGTCCTAGGTGAGGTTCCACATCAGGAGGGGAATTCTGAACAGCTCAACCCTAGAGCTCATCCCTCTAGGACCAGGGAACTAGAGACCGGAGAGGGGTACAGAATTGGGGCATTCCTTACTACTGCAGCTGCTGAAACCCAACAGAGCTCAGCGACCTTGGAGCAATGGGTTCATCTTGTGTACTTACTTGTGAATCTGGAGTGACTTCTGACAAAGAACTCTAAACTTAGGGTTCAGCCAGATTACCTGTAAAATACTTCTGACAGAGTCACTAAAAACGTAATCACTGTCTTGCCTTTTAAGGAAAAGGGTTTTGTAGAAACATATAGTTCAGCTTTGTTTTTAAAGACTCTGGCTATAACTTTGGCTTACCCACACCTACCAAGCAGTTTAATGGAGCAACAGATCTGTGAGAAATTAATTACAGGAAAATTTTCATAGTCACACACACATACACACTTTTTTTAAAAACATACTTTCTCATATAATACTCTCTCACAATCACTTTATCCCCATTTCAATTACAAGTTAGTTAGGCTAGACTATTAAGTGACTTGTTCAAGACATTAGCTGGTACTTAGTAAGTCAAGACTTAAATCCAAATTCTCAGACTTGAAAGTTCCAAGTCTTCATACAATGCCAATTACTTATAAGCAGGATCATGAAGTGATTAAATAGTAGTGACCACGAAAATAGGGAAGGAAAGTAGCCAATGTACAGATTAAGGGTGATAAGAAAAGGAAGACAGACCTCCTAACAAGAGAAAGTTAAGACTAGGGCGCCTGGGTGGCTCAGTGGTTAAGCCTCTGCCTTCGGCTCAGGTCATGGTCTCAGGGTCTTGGGATCGAACCCCGCATCGGGCTCTCTGCTCAGCAGGGAGCCTGCTTCCCTTCCTCTCTCTCTGCCTGCCTCTCTGCCTGCTTGTGATGTCTGTCAAATAAATAAAATCTTTAAAAAAAAAGAAAAAGAAAGTTAAGACTATTGAGGAAAGTGCCCTGGAGGAAGATAGAAGGGTCCCCTAGGTTAAAAACAAACAAACAATATAAAGATACTTCTTCTGGCCTAAAATCGTGACCTACAGTAAGATTCAGACTATGAAAGAACGGCTGTTGAGAGCAGACAGCTTTCACATTATAAAGGAATCACCCAGGGGACTTCCATTTCTTATAGCTCCCGAGTTAACTCAAATTGAGAAGTAGCAATTAGGAACAGAAATAGAAATAGAACAAAAAGTAGAAATACGGTTAGCAAAACCAAGTCAAAACAGAGGGCTTATATTTTAACCATTGGTGTTGTATCTTTGAAAAAGGAAAAACTGCAACTTTTCTGTAATCAGAATAACATCAGGAATCATCCCAAGCCAACGTTATTAAAGGAGATTTAATTTCAGGACCCTTCCAAAGCTCTGTGCTTAATTTTACATTAACAACTGCATTATTGGGACGCCTGGGTGGCTCAGTTGGTTAAGCAGCTGCCTTCGGCTCAGGTCATGATCCCAGCGTCCTGGGATCGAGTCCCATATCGGGCTCCTTGCTCCGCAGGGAGCCTGCTTCTCCCTCTGACTCTGCCTTCCACTCTGTCTGCCTGTGCTCGCTCTCACTCTCTCTCTCTCACAAATAAATAAATAAAATCTTTAAAAAAAAAAAAAAAAAAAAAAACAACAACAACAACAACTGCATTATTCTTCTTAAAAAGGTCTCCCAAAGTTTTTGAACTTTACCACAAAGCCTAGATCTACTTCCAAAAGCAACAAATCCCATCTGGACCATTATGGAGTATAGACATACATGATCTGGACTGGCAACAGAACAAGGATCATAAAGAAAGATGGATGAAAAGGCATTAACTAAAGTTACTCCTGGTTGTAGGTTTTATCCTGGAGAGCGGTGCTAATACCGAACCACTCTGTAATCAATCCTGCATCTATCACAAAATATATTCTTACGTATATATTAATAATGCTTGCAACCAGCTCTTCTGGGGTTCAGTGCATTTCAAATAATTCTATTATTTGTATCTCTGTTTGGCTCAGATCATCTTTATATAAAAAGGCAGCTGAATCAAAGTGATGCCTGGGCCCTGGAATCAGATTGGGAGTTAGGATTTCTGATTTGTTATTGGCTGCAGGACATTTTGTTTAACCTCCTCGTGCCTCAGCTTCTGAATCTACAAAGTGAGGATTACTTTGGTGCCTACACAGGATTGCTGTGAGGATGACATATATGTGAAATCTTAGATCAATGCTTGGTGTGTTATTAAGGGCTCAACAGCCGATATTCATTTTGTTGCCTTTCTCTGCAGTCTTCTGAGGGAGCGGCCATTTTCCCTCCTGTACTCCAGTGCCTGGAGGTGCAGTAGGATTGCTTAATTCCCATCATTGCTTACTCCTTCCCGCATTCTAGGCTTCAAATCACACAGTATCAGAATGTGGTCTCCTGTGGGAACTATTCAGTACTCCCTTCATTCCTGGACACGTTTTAAGCTCCCGGTTTACTGTCATTCAAAACACAACTTCTGTCCTATCTGTTGGTGCTTTCAATATTTTCTTCTCTCTCTTTTCTTTCTTTCTTTCTTTTTTTTTTTAGAGAGAGAGAATGCATGCCTGTAATCTCGTCTAGATGGGGGTGGGATAGGAGAGGAAGGGGCAGATGGAGTGGGAGAGAATATTAAGCAGGTTCCAAGCTCAGGGTGGAGCTTGGAGTGGGGCTCAATCTCATGAACCTGAGATCATGACCTGAGCCAAAATCAAGAGCTGGATGCTTAACTGACTGAGCCATCCAGGTGCCCCAACTTTCAATATTTTCTAATTCATTCGGTCTCCCACTCTTTTATGACTATTTTATAGCTTCATCTCTCTTCTTAAGGATGTAGTGTCCTCCTCTCAGCTAATAATCTTGTGTCTTACTTCATGGAGAACAAGAGGACTTTTTACAAGTGTCTGCCAACATGGAACCACACTGGCCCCACCTACTTGCCTCTGTGCCCACATTCCCTGCTTTTCTCCTAAACTCTTTCACTTGGGGTGATCATTTGTGTTCCTAAGGTTTGTATGTTTACAGCCCCAGTACTGAAACATTATTCTTGCTTAGGCAAGAACAGCACTCTGCTAATTTGCCATCAATTTCTTCTCCTTATTAGATCATTTTCATTAGTTTATAAACACGTATTTATCTCTTATACAAAACAAACCCAAACAAACAAACCTTCAATCATGGGATCAGACATCATCCATAATACTGAGACAGCTAGATTTTATAGAAAATAAGCATGAAGCTTAATTTGGATTTTAATTTTGGAAGAGAAATAATTACAAAAGATTTGGAGAAAAACAGGGAAATTTGAAGGTGGGCTTGATGTTAAATGATTCCAGTTATAGTAATGGAATTACAGTTATGCAGGGCAGGGCACCTGGGTGGCTCGGTTGGTTAAGTGTCTGCCTTTGGCTCAGGTCATGATCCCGGGGTCCTGGGATCAAATCCTGCATCCAGCTTCCTGCTTAGCAGGACCTGCTTCTCCCTCTCCCTCTGCCTGCTGCTCCCTCTGTTTGTACTCTCTCTCTCTCTCTGCCAAATAAATAAATACAATTAAAAAAATATGTAGGACAATGACCATATTTTTAGAAATGCCTATGAAAATATTCTGAGGAGAAATAATCTGACACCTGCAATATACTTTCAAATGTTATAGAAAAAATAATATAAGGACAAATATGGCAAAATTCAACAATTGTTAAATTTCAGTGGTATCTATATGAACATCTTACCCTTTCATCTTTGGATATTTGAAAATTTTTATCATAAAAATTTTGAGGAGAAAAATTCTTGATCTAACCCTTCCCTCTAGCTACCACTTCACTATATAGATCTTCTCAGTGAAACTTCTCAGAAAAGTTGTCCAGATTCACTCAGCAATTCCCTTCCCATTTCCTCAAACTTTCACCCGTGGACTTCATTGAAAATGCATTTGTCATGTTCACCAATAACTTCTACATAGTTACGAATATTTGGACCCCTCATCTTACTTAACCCTTGGACAACATTTGGGGCAGGTTTACTCCTTTCTCCTTGAAATTCTTTCTTTACGTAACCTCTAGGACACCAGTCTCTACTTATTATTCAATGTTACAGAGTTGTCTTCCTCAATATCCTTTGCTAGTTTTTAATCTCCCATATTTCTAAACATTGGTGAGACCCAGGTTTGGCTTCTTCTTGGTCTATGAAGGAGTCTATTACTCCTTTGCTTATCCCATCCAAACTCATGGGTTTCAGTAGCATCTATATACAGAAAACCTGTAAATTGTTCTCAGCCTGGACCTCTCTCATGATTTCAAGATTGTGAATTCAGCTGGAATCTTCTCCTAGCTGGAGCCTGGAGACCATGCCATGGGAGTAGTGGGTCCTTATTCTCTCTCTGTGGTCTACTCAAGAGGAGGCTGTCTTTTGGAATAGCCTGCAGTCTGGCTATGATATAAAAGCAGTGGATGAGCATATAAAAGAGGAGTTCTGTGAATTCTGACTGGGAAGCCAAGAATCTGCCTCTGAATTGGAGATGTTATACTAAACTGATTCCAGGAATTGGGATCTTACTAGGCAGTAACTGCTGTTGCATGTAACTTGAACAAATTAAGGAGGAGTTTATCATCAAACATTCTGGAGATCTTTAACACAAATAATCTTTGGTTCTTACAGCTGCCCCTTCCTCTCCAATTTTATTGTTTTTCTCCATAAACTTATGTAAAGGGTATTAAAACACTTTCCTAATGGATTTCCTTAATTTCAGTAGAGCAAACTCAAGCTAAGGAAACCCAGATCTGTCATCCATACATGTAAATATCTGAAAGATCTTGTAACATGTAAATTTGACTCTGTTTTTCCTTTGCTTAAAACATCCTAATGGGTCTCAATTGCACCTTAATATAGCATATAAGTTCTCAAACTCTGTCTGCTTCTCATTTTGTCCAGCCCCGGTCTGTTGCACAAGCAACGAGGAATGCTGTTTTCAGCTTCAGATTTCTTGAAGACAGGCCTTCTAGTTTAGTCTGTATGCAAAAGAATGAATGTAAGCTCATTTATACTAAATTCATAGGGCCTCTTTTTAACTATGTAGAAGTCAGGCAATAAGCATTGTGTTACCTTGGGCACATAGCTACCTAAGTGAAATAACTATATTTCATTGGTTTTACCTGTAAATGAAAGTGATATTAATGTATTTTTCTACATGATACTTATTGAGAAGACTGAATGAGTTAATACATATAAATCACTTGGCACCATGTCTAGCCATAGTAAGAACTCAGTAAATCTAATTTTTTTTAAATTGCCTCTCTCTTTTACATATGAGACAGAAAGGTTAAATACCTTGTCCAACTTGCCACAGATGGGGGTCAGTGGGGCTAAACATCTTGCCCAACTTACCACAACCACTAGGCTGTGAAGCCATGTTCATGATTTGATCTTAGGGAATTTTTTTTTTCCCAAGTCCAGACTCTGTACCCTATGGAATGTTACAGAGTTGTTACTTATTAATATATCAATTCTAATAAATATCAATTCAGATTCCTGAAAACACAGAAAAATGTGTGAAATAAGAACTATCTACCATAGTAGGAAATGTGGCCTTCATGAACTGATTAAAAAGCAGAAAGAAGAAGGTGTTAGCTACATATTGATTACAGTTTTAATTGAATTGGAACTCAGGAAAGAGGTACAAAAAAGCCATTCAGACCCAAAACAGATTTGTAGACAAATTAATTTTACTTGTTTGGCTTATGTTACATCCTTTGACTAGGGAGTCATCTCCACCTTTTCTACTTGGTAAAATCTAGCTCATTTTCACAAATATAATATTTTTGAGAAGCTGTTGTCTATCCTTCCAGGAAAAACTAAGAAGTTATTCATGTCTGCTATATCATGGGTTTTATTTACCATTTTCATCTCATGGTGTATAATTAGTCTTAAGTGTTTATTTCCCCTTACAAATAGAGTAGGAGATCCTTAACGAGAGAGCATATGTTATGTATTTTTACCTTTGCCAAACTCAACTCAGTCAGTGCTCACTAAATACTTGTTGGATTAATTTTTGTTGGGTGATAGAATAGATAATATACCAAATCTATCAATGGGCTCTTTTTTTTTTTTTTTTTTAAAGAGGGTGGGGTGGGGTGGGGTGTGGCAGAGGGAGAGGGAGAGAATCTTAAGCAGGCTCCATGCCCAGCATGGAGTCTAATGTGGGGCTAAATCTCCTGACCCTGAGATCACAACCTGAGCCAAAATTGAGAGTCGGATGCTGAACTGACTGAGCCACCCAGGAGCCCCATCCCCTCGATGTGTTCTAATAAAATAATCGCTAATATTATTTTTCTTATGTTATCATTACCTAGCACACCATGCCAACCATTATTGTCACTCAAACTAAGTTTGGTAAATTTATGAATATATGGATGAATGAGTGAAAGAATGAGTGGAAAGTAAATTCCAAAGGGCTGAGTTTTAGAGATGCCCAAAGATAAGGTATCAGATAGCTTAATGACAGAAGAACCCTGATGCATTAATACAAACAACACTTATTTTGGGGAGTCGCAGAAACATTGCTAAAGAAGAAAAAAAGTTTTGTGCAATAGACATTAGGGATTTTGGAAGTTTTCAATGTTATGTTATTATGTACAAAGAAAATAATAATTCTAACTCTAGCTAGACCATATCACAGTATTTACTGAAATTGGATTCTTGGTTTTATTAACATTTCTATGGACAAAGCTTGTAAATTGGATACCATGTCTCTTCAAAATTTGGGAATGAGTTAAATATCATAGAAATACTTATCGTGAAAATTAAATAAACCAAATTTAAGGAAAACTTCCTTGGGAAATCCCATGATTTTATTTTTAGTCCCAAAACCATACTCTTTTTCTCCTTGAAGAAAATAAAAACAAGTGACATTCACAGAATGGCAATATGATTCTGCATCATTATTGCGATTCTGGAAAAATTCAAATAAACAAAGTATGAAGGAAAGAATTTGGACTCTGAGATTTGGAAGATAGATGAATCTGAGTTTACTAGCTGTGACACCTAATGTGAACCACTTTGCTTCTCTGAGCATTGCATACTCAATATGGGAAGTGGAAATATTAATACCTTCCTAATATGATTATTGTAAGAAGTAAATGAGAGAAAAACATCATAGTACCAGGCATGTTGCCATGTACATCATAAGCACTCAACAGCATCATTTCTCTTCTCTCTCCAGTTATAGCTTTTGGCACACTACTAAAAGGCTGAAAATTCTTTAAAGATATGATTTCCATTTCTAGGGTATTTGGTTTGGACTAACCAACAACTCGTGGATCCCTTGATGTTCATTAAGCCTCAGCAATTTGCATGTTGTCTTTATTCCTATTTGATTCTCTTTAGTTATTTCTTTGTACATTTTTTTGTTGTTACCTTTATGAGAAAGGCATTGTGAGATCAATAAATGGAATATAATCAAAATGAAGCTGTTACAGGGAGAGGGATCAGAAAAAAAAGAAAAAAAAATACCAAAACATCATAGAGTCAGTGATGATATCCTTAAAATTGTACCTGAGGGAAAAAACTGGTAATGGCATGTTAATGTTTTTCCAAGGTCACAAGAAAATTCCCAGAGCAAAGGAACCTCACTATATTATTCTCTTCATCCGTGGATCTCAACCTTTTGATTTCACCCACACACCTAGGGTAATATAGAGCATCATTAGTGATCAGGGTGGATTATTGTAGTCATTTTGTTTCGTGGGCAGAGTGGTGCTGGAGGTGGGTAGGAAAGGATAGGCTCTTGGCAGGAGAGTGGAAGGTTTTTCAGTTTTACAAAACTTACCAGAAAGGCTTTACTGGTCCTTACATAGTAGGAAGAAGGCAGGGTACCTTTTAAACTATCATGGAGTGATATCAGAAAAAATACATATTGGATGAATAAAGAAATGTGGGATAAGGTGGCATACACAGCCTAGACCATCATCCAAAGTTTTTCTATTAAGTTGCCAAATTTAAAAGATATAACTTGGTTTTCCTTTTACAGATGGGAGCAAGGATATGGTGGTGAATCCCTTGTATGCTGTTTCACCCAGGCAAGTGACATCAAGTGGTTTCAAATACCATGAACGAACACATGGGAAATTATCTTACATTATCAGAAAAAGAGAACAATATCTTTAAACAAATCTAAAGTTTCCCAGAACAAACAAAACCCAGGATTTCTTTTAGAAAGTCATGCTCAGATTCAGTTGCGATTCCGATTTTACAAGATTGGAAAAGGTTAATATTTTATACCCGCAGAACTCTGTAGCCAAGCATGATAAAACACTGAGTGCAAATTCAGAAAGGTATAGTAAAATGCATGAAATAAAAACTATCCATCACCTTTGAAACCCAGTCTTTGTAGACTGATTAAAACATATGAAGAGAAAAATGTTACCTATGCATTGAGCATACCAGTAATTGAACTGGAATTCCAAGGGAGCTACCAAAAGTACTTGAGTATACAATGCAGAGACATTTAAAAAAAATGGCTTATAGCCAGAAACTTAGTTGTAGAAGGGTTAATAATCCCCCAACTCCTTTTCTCTGTAACACCTGCTTGAAGGGCAATATTTAAATTCTGCCAAAACCTTCCTAAAGCTCTAAGTTCATTTTTCTCTGTTTTCTCAGTAATTTACCTTGACATTTTTAAATGATTGCCAAGCTACTGTTTATTTAAATAAGTACACTCTCTCAAACCTGACTTATGTGTCCCTTCTTGATACTGGATTTAACTTATGATGCCTATTCTGTAACATTACATTATTTCCATGGCAACTGTCTTGGTATAATAAACAAAGGAAAATGACTTCAGCTGCTTTGTCCTGTGAAGGAGCTGGATTGGAGATTGGAAAGCTTTATCTGAAAACAGCTAAAAAACAGAAGTAATGGTGAAAACAATGAAATTCATTTAATTGTATACCTTTGATTAGGGGGTGAAAGCATTTACTCTGCAGAATAACCACAGTCCTACTCTCCTGGACTCACCCTAAACCTGTCCCAATTAGTGCCACTGAACTTCAGGCTGATTGGCTGCCTAGTAAAATGCACTGTTCCTAATTGATAGTTCTAGTCTGTTCCAGTGTTCTTTTGTCTGTTTTCAAAGCCCTAGGTACATCTGAATATATCTTAGCTAAATGCATTACCAGATGACAAATAATAAAACCATTTATTAGGACTCAACCTCTGTACTAATGGCATGCATATTTCTTGCTATCATTTTCATTATGAGGCTGAAATGGGGGGAAAAAATCTATATACCAGATAGGCAAAATAAATAGACATGTAGACTTTATCAAAACATAGAATTAGAAGTAATTTTAAAATCTATTTGCCTAATGTGACAATGACCTTTCCTCCCAGTTTCAAAAAGGCTTTTAGGTACTGTCAGTCTATTGCAACTTCAATTAAATCTTACCCTCTCCTGAGACATGGCATCAAAATCTAATTCAGTTACAAGTAGCAATAACATTTAATTATCTCCTCCAGTTATCTACACTGCCAAATGATAGTATTTCCTGAGAACCACAGATGTCACTGTTGTAAGCAAGAACCAGTTTAGAGATATGTACAGAATATTATCACACTGGCTTATTTAATGCTTTTATTCTTTATGGCTCATATTTACACATAGCAAAAAAAATCACTTCCAATGTAACCTGCTTCAAATAAAAATATTGTTCGTATATTCTCCTAGGGAAAATTACTTAACCTCCCTGTGCCTCAGTGTCTTTATTTAAACCTCAGAAGACCATGCCAGGCATATGGTAAACACAGAGCAAATATTAGCTTTTATTATTATCTCGGGTAAAATATTTCTTATCTGGCACTGATATGTACTAGAGGCCACTCACCTTCTAATTAAGTAAAAATATAGTAAGGTAAAAACCAAAATTAGTTTGTCTAATGACAAAGTGGATGAATTTCATACATTTTAGTATGAAATTTTAACATTTAGTTTTCTTTAAAATGCTGCTCAGAGCTCTAACCATCTCCTTTTTAAAGAATGTTTCCCAAAGTGCCTAGGTTAGGTTTATTAGATAAAGATGAAAGAAGCATGTGCTTGAGGTATTTTTGAAGTTGGGCATATTCTCAATGAAACCAGGGAGCGGTCACTTAGAGGTTGCAAAGAAAGCAAGTTCCTCTGGTACTTTTGTAATTCTTTCTGGAAGGAGACCCTCCCTTTTGCAATTGTCTTAAGGACAGGACCTTGAGACACAGATTCCAGTAAATACTTCACATTGGCTCCTCTTTACAACTGAACTCTCTTTAAAGAAGTCTGTCTCTATTTCTCTAAAGAAATCCTCTATTTAATACCAAACGAACTTATCCTCTCAATTTCTAATTAGCAGACAGATTTTGGCTTGCAACAAGATTTATAGCCAGAGCATGAGGACATATAAGAGGAATAAAGTGTTTTTAAGAGTCTGCAATTTTAAGTCCTCATAAAAATAATTTTTAAAAAATGTCCAAAGAAATTTGAGACTCTAATAATACAGAAGTTCATTTCAAAGTCTTGAGTGAATCACCATTATGGGTAGATCACAGTCTATTCTGATTAATAGGTTCATGATCATCACATAGTGAATTAACTTTATACTGTCTTATAAAGAATGAATGAGCACCTGTGATATGCCTGAGTTTATGGTAGACACACAGAAAGGCCAAAGATAACTAAGACAGCCTCCATCTTCAAGGGGCTCAGAGTCATCAGATAAAACAGTATGCAGTATTGCCAACTACAATATAATCAAGTAAGGTCAGACACCTATCTACTAACAGGCCAGTTGGATTACAAAAGACTCTCTGTAAAACTGTATGTTTACAAATTCCAAAAGAATTAGAAAAGTTTTAAGTTCACAGTCCTCTATGCAGTTCTGTTAAATAAGACATGTGCATTGGTTCTTTTCATTCTTGTAGATGCTTAGTTTCTATTAGGTACATTTTTTTCCTGCCTTTTCATTTTACTGAAAAAAAAAAACAAAACAAAACAAAACAAAAAACCTGTCAGCTCCTTCCTTTCTTGAACTCTGAATTTCACCACATGCTGAGGAATGATTTATTTCATATACACATACAGGATTCAACATTTCCTCCCATTTTCCATTTTTTGAATTTTTCGTTTGTTTCTATCATACTTATAAGACTCCCCTTAGTAGTCTTTTCAAGCACCCTCATTGTTGGTTGAATGGTTGATTTACTCATTAAACTTGAGGGGTTATGTGTTAATACCTGCATAGCAAATGATTTATAGACTAAAAACCAGTGTGATGGCCCAGGCCGAAATAGGAGTTATAGTCTATTATTTGTGTTAGGCCAAATACAGTACCTCTGAAGTAGTACTTTTTCATATAAATTAAAGTTGAAAATGTAAAAAAAAAAAAAAAAAAAAAAAAAAGGAGCTTTGGCTATCATATATTCATTTCTTTATCAACTCAACAAATTTACTGAAAGCTTTCTATATGGTAAACACTCTGTAGATTAAAAAACTAATTCAATACAACATTATGAAACCTAGAAAGGGGAAATGTAAGAAAAGCTCCTGAAACCTGTAGTGAGGGCATGTAACACATACTTTGAAGGTCAGGAAGGTTTCATATCAGGATGGAGAGATAAAGTGTATCTGAAGAATAAACTGGTTAGGCCAATGAGGGTAGGGGGAAGAGGGTAATATTCAGAATCTATTTCAAGGGGAATGGAGAACAATGGAAGAATTTTAAGTAAGAGAGTGACATCATCAATTTTGTATCATAGGAAGTTCATTCTGAATCTATTGTTTGGCTTGGGGAAGGGGGAGAAGAATAGAGACTAGAGTCTACTTGGGATGTTACAATGATTCAGGTAAGTGATGATAGATAATGATGTCTTGATTTATGGTAGGATGATAGGAATGGAAGTTCAACAGATTAAAATGCAAAGCCTCGCCAGCTACTACAGAACACTTTCAGTGTTTTTTCACTATACCTTTGTACTCACCTTCTTAGAAATAAATTATTTCCTTGTGCCAACACAAGTGAAAAATTGGTGATTTGAATGTGTTAGAACCTTAACAGGTTCGTAACATCTTAAAATGTAGAAGGTGCTTGGCATCTTTGGTAATGACATGTAGCATTGTGTTTCTGTATTCTAGAATGCATACGGGGGATGACTATAGGAGACACTAAGGCCAACCTAAGAAAGGACTTAAGGCATTTCAATTTCATCCGATAGGTGATAGGAAATTAGTTAGTGATTTAAGCAGGGAACAGACATGGTCTAGTGTTTCTAAGGATAACTGGTGTCAACAGACTTTACAGTAAGCCTCCCTTGATACCCATCTTTTGGTATTGTTTGTGCTTTAGTGCAATTCCTTCCCTTGAGTTAAGTGGGAACTTGCTTCTCATTACTCCTGTGGCTATATTTCATTATGTAAAAGTTAATCTTGCTAGGACTCACTGGAGGAACTGTCCTTGTTGACATGGCAAGGAACTACAGATAGCCTATAGAAACTGAGCAAAGAACTAAAACTTTCAGTTCGATATCTGCAATGAAATGTTTACATCCAGTAACCTTGTGCATTTGAAAAAAGGTCCTGAACCTCGGGTGAGAACTCAGTCAACACCATGAATGCAGCTTTTGAGACCTTAAGAAGAGGAGCAATTCAGCTGTGCCAAGACTCCCCATCCACAGAAGCTATAAGAAAGCAAGTGTGCTGTTTTAAGCTGCTGAAGTTGTGATAATATGTTATCAGTAAAAAACAACTATAACTAGAATTGCTACTGAAGAACATTAGATGAAATTTGGAAACAGAAAATCCAACTAGAAAAAAGAAGATAATACAGTGTAATTACACATGTAATTGTGAAGACATGAGCACTGCAATCAGAAAGAGCTGATTTTAAGGTCTTTAGCAAGTTAGGCAATTAATCTAGCTACTTTATAAAATGGGAAAATAAAACCCAAATGATTTTTAAAAGGAATATACGAAAGGAGAAAATATATATAGTTCAGCACAATGCTTAGCACACATTATTATCATTATGCTATTATGCTAATCTGTATGAGGACCAATGAGAACAGGGCAAACATAAAGGTAGTGAAAACAGAAATGGTGGTAAACCTGAGCAATAGCTTTAGGTGGTAGGTCTTTGTGACTATTTCAAAATGGATAGAGAGAAAGAGAGGGGGGTGGTGAAAGATGACACAATTTCTAGCTTGGATGGTTGGCTGAGAATGATGCCATAACTGAAATAAAGAGTGCAGAAGGAAGAGCTGATTTGGCTGAGGAGATAATGAGTTCTGTTTGGCATGTGAAGTCGATGTGCCTGTGGGAGGACATCCATATGGAGAGGTCCAGTGTACAGCTGGGAATGCAGACTTGGTACACAGAAGAGATCTGGGTATCGGGAAGGTTTTGGAGATGGTCTTATGTTATCCAGAAATTACATCAGTGTTCACACACACACACCATCCTGATACTCTCTGTAAAAACATGAGAAATTTTTTCTCTGAGAAATAAGTAAGTTATGTGCTACTTTAATAAACAGAGCCCAATATTTAAAAAACCATAGAATAGGTAAAGATTTTTTTTCTTTCCTTTGAGGTGAATGACTAGTAAATTCCCAAATGCAAAGGGGTTATGTAAGTTGACTAGGCTTGATTAGTCTGTTGCAAAGGTTAGCAAACTATGGCCCTAGGGCCACATTGAGCTTGTTGCCTTCTTTTGTAAATAAAGTTCTAATGGAACACAGACACACCTGTTCACTCATATCTATTGCTTTTAGGACACAATGGCAGTTTAGTAGTTGGGACCACAAGCTATAAATCCCAAAATACTTACTGCCTGGACTTTATAGAAGAAAGTTTGCTCACCCCCAGTCTGTTCTATTTAAAAAAAAAAGGGGGGGGGTCATAGTCTAAACTAGTGCATCAGTAAATAAAATAATAAAGAAAGAAATTCCACCTATAATATCACAGCACTGGTCTAAAAATTCAAGACTTGGTTTCTGGCATAACCTTCCACTCATTACTTATAATCTTTCCAAGCAGCATTTTCTTAGCTGTTTAATAGCAATAATACCATCTTGGCTTACTTTATAAGGTCACAAGCAAAAAACTCAAAAACAAACTAGAAAGCGTGAGCAGGTATATGTTAGTATTATGGATTTTTACACTGTCAAATCAAATCAATGCCCCCAGTCATAATTATACAAGAAAAATATAAATATACATTTGTGTATATAATTTATTAAAGCACTTTTCTATCTAATATTTTCTGTTATCTTTATAAGAAATATTTGGGTTGAGTATAACACATATTGGCACCATTCTTTCTAGAATAGAGAAGTACAGAAAATTAATTGTAGTATCTGAGAGCAACGCAGGTCTCTTAACTAATTTGCTTTCTACATGATTATATATCTATAATCCTGACTAACTTGGTAAATCAGTGATCTTTGATATATATAATTTTAGCATAGAAGCGTGGAGACTGACATGAAATGCACAGAATTTGCTCAAAGATAAATTACCTCTTCAAATGCATTTTACTCTTTTATTTTTTGATTTTTTATATTTTTAATGTTAAGATTGTTCTAGATTTACAGAATTGTTACAGTGATAGTACAGAGGTCCTGTATATGCTGCCCCCTCTTTCCCTTATTGTTAAAATTAATCTTTAAACTAAATAACAATCAGCATATATCATCTAAAAAGCCATAAAAGTGAGAAAAATGTGTAGAAGTATAATACAGAGTTATCATTTTTCTCATTTGACTTATGATTAAAGATAGATGTTGTTACTTGTCCAAGGTTAGATAAAAAAAATCAATGACATGTAAAATTAGAAACAGAAATAGAAGTGTTAAATGGGGGACTACGAGGATGAATGAATTAATGTTTTTAAATCGACTTCAAAATGTGTGGGCTTCCTAAAATGTGTGGACTCCTGCCTAAAGACAAGTCATTACTAACACTGAACTTGCTAATCTACTTTCCAAAACAGTATGTTCTTTCATTAGCTCCTTGTTTATTTGCAACATGACCTGGCATGATTTCTGGTATATTTGGAGGATGAATACAGATATGCAAGTTTTTTCTTGATTTAGAAAGATTACAATGGGAATACCAATGTTTTTTGTATTATAAACTTCAGTAAAGAAAATCAGGTACTCACTTCTTGGCCAAAAACAGAGCAGTGTTTCTTATTTTCAAGGTAATCAATTTATATATGTGTGTGTGTGTGTGTGTGTGTGTGTGTGTGTGTATAAATAGATAGATATAGATATATATTTGTTTTGTTTTGTTTTGCTTTTGACCATTTAAAAAGATGACCAGATTATCCATTTCCATAGAAACACAGCTCTCAAGGATAATCACTTAAATATAGAATATCTTCACTGAAATATCATTTTATCTGCTGATTATGTTTAATCTCTTCCAAAATGTAAAACATAGTTATAGGTACATGTTTGTTGTTAAGAGAAAACTTTCATCTTGATCATTAAGTAGGAAATAAGATTATATGTATAAATACTTAGCTACTGATAACACATTACACTTTCTCATCTCCTTCTCTTCCCTTTACTCTCCTGCTGGAGAGTTCCTCACAACTCTTAGCTGTCATAGTCCTTAAGATAACTGCATATATGTTCATGGAGAGAACTGCATGTATGAGAAAGAGACCGAGGTTTGTTGGGCAAGTGTCTTGTGTTAAGCAGTGCATTAAGTTGATGTACATGTCGTTCATTGCTTAGAGCTATAAGTTACCTTGCACCATAAATATGATTATCAATATTTTACGTTGGAAAAAAAACTTGGTGGGAAAGAGATCTGAACAACTTCGCAAAGGTCGGCTTAAGAAAGGCTGGAGTGTAAGCATTACCTATGTGCCTGCAATGGAGGCCACCTCTTGGGGAGAAAAGTCCCTGCTTCTGAGATTTATGCTCTGAGTTTCTATCAAGATTCTTCTCTTGCTCTACAAATTTCCCTGCACTTAAGTAATCACTGATAAATGGGTAGTGGTCAAAGAAGTTTCCTCTGATTAAAAGAGAGGACAACATAAGGAGTTCTCTGAAGCCATGTATCAACTATAATGAAGACCAGATTTCCTCCCAACATTATTGAAACCTCCAGTCAAAGACAGCAGTGTGCTATGCTGAATGGAGCACAAGCCTGGGACTCAGAACATTGTGACAGTCATGGCTCTGCTCCTAAGTTTGTGTTTTTTATAGACAGTGTCACTTCACTGATAAAACAGTTATGCTAAATCTATTTTCACAGCGTTGATGGATTTTTGGAATAAGACTCTACATGATACAATCCTTTTTAGATTGTGAAGACTATATTCTGTTGTTATAGTATTTTAATAGTTTGTTAAAATATTACCTTCAAACATAAATGCAGAAGTTACTCAGAAAAATTGTTTCAGTGAATATGTTATTTATTTCTTGTCTGATATCCAGAATTAAGATAATTTTCACCAAATTCTACCAACAGAAACTGAAAGACACCAACTGATTTATATACTAAAGAGAGTCAAAATTAAACATATATAAACAAAAAGTTTCTATAATTAGTTTTGATATCAGTTGCCTTATTGTCCCAAGAGTCAGACACATTCTTATATAACCTATGTAAAAACCTATGTATACAAAAGTTATTTTGGTAAATGTTAGTATTAGCTTTACACTTGACATAAAATTTAAAACCACATCTATGGTTTGTTCTGGGAATGTATCCATCGTTTGCAACCTTGTGCCAGGGAAAGACCATCTAGATTCCAAAAAACTGAAACAGAAGCAAACTTTTGGAATACAATCTACTGATAACTTGGCCACTGTGTGTAACATAAGCTTTCTACAAAGTTGGTAGTGCTAAGGGCTAAATGATGGTTTTTAAGCAAGTATGGACTAGAGAATTGTCATGAGAGATTCATAATGTGGAAACTACAAAAAAATCTAAAAAGAAATTAAAACTGTCCAAATAAACTAGTATTGCTAAAATTGGGTCTGTTCCTATGAATGCTTACAAATAACTTGCATTTTATATGACTAAAAATTGGGAACTTTGAAAAGATAACAAAATAAGAAATATATACATATGCATACATGGAACCAGAAATACAAAAGGAACACATTTGTTTTAAAGCATAGGCAGAGTAGTGAAGAAAAGTTTAAAGGAAACTGGAGAAGTTAAGAGTCATTATATTTGAAAGGATATTTCTCTGAATCTGGTCACTTAAATGTATACCTACAGTAGAATTTATTAAAGTCAAGAGCCTTAATTGTAAATTTCAATAAACTTGAAAGCAAGCACAGCTTATTTGAAAATGGGGAAACTATTCCCATGGCAATAATTTGCTTTCTAAATTTGCCCATGGGGTGATTTTATTTCATCCTTCTCATTAAAGATTTAGGCACAAATAAACCTAGTCTGAAAGAAATACTTGATGGAAAGAAAAAAAAAAAAACACAAGAGGCTTTTTTTTTCAGTCAGATTTTCATAAATGTATTAAAATTTATTTAAGAACTAAACCTTAAAAATCTACATGCAAACAATTTATTAATCCATGTAACAGCTTGGTATGTTTTTGGTACTTTGAGAGAAAATATTATCCTTCAAGATTCAACTTCCCTGAGACCTGAGATAAAAACCATCTAGTGAGGAAAAGCTGTGTTTTAGAATATGCAAAACCTCATACAAATCATGGTTATGTCACATAACCTTCATTATCTTGGGCAAGTTATTTAAAATCTCTAAGGCTCAGATTCTTCTGGTTGTGGGGGGTAAAATAACAACAGGATTAGAGTAAGGATTAAATAAGATAACTATATATGAGAGAACCTAGTAGATACTCATCAGTGCTAGTGTTTTATAAAATAGAATTCATTCCCTACTATAATTATTTTTATAAACTAGATTTATAGGCTAGATAGATACTAGATTGTACTCATTATGAGTTTTAATAACATCTAAATTCTGAATTCTTCCTATAATCCAGGGATTGTTTTAGGTCTGAAGGGCATGGCTAATTAGCTTAATCCTCATAACTAACTCATAACAATGAAGTAGGTACTACTAATGTAACCATTTTACAGATGAGAAAAGTAAAGTTTAGAAAAACAAATTGATGCAATAACAAGCAGCCCCCATCTAAACCCAAACACTCAAAAGGCCTCCCTTGAACCACTCGCAAGGTTCTCATTAACTGGGCTCTGAAAATATGTACATCAAGCAAAAATGCAAATGGGGGTAATTCAGGGAAACAGAGGAATTCGAAAGTGGGCTGTACAAAGAAAGAAAAAATACAAACAAAACAAAACAAAAATCCCAGAAAAATTGTGTTCTATATAGCTTCCTGAAAAAGATGCTCTGAGAGTGTGATTGCTCATCACCTCCCAACTTCAAGCCTCTGTGGTTGCTTGTGCTATTTCTATAAAAGCCTAGGATTTTAAAAAGAAATTTCATCTGTTATATATCATCCTGTCCGTTATATAACCCACAGAGGCTGTGAAAACAATCTCATCACTATAAAAGCCTTCAGACCCACATTAACCTGAAAGATCATATTTTTTTACTTGATTTGGGGATCCACAGGATATACCCACATTTTATATAGTGGATAATATATTGAGTAAGTCACAGAGGGCATCCTGCTCATTCTCATTTTCATCTACAGGGCATTTTGCCTCCATAGAAAAGACAAGGTCTTGAACCACAGATCAAATCTCTAACAATTTGCCTGATTTTGTAGCATATTAAACTTACACAGATTTGTGACCTATAATTAAATTTACAATTAAAGTAAATTCAAATTAAATGCTTTTGAGAATTTTAACAGCTTTATGAAATAATTATAAAATGACCATTTGTATCTTGTTCTGTCATAGAAACAAGTACTGACAACCACTGAATGGCTAATGACCTGAAGAAATTTTTGCCTCCTTATTTCCTACTTTGAATAGGAAATGACTTACGTCCTAATCAAAAGTCCTTCATTTTCCTACAGATTTTTTTTTTCCTTTTTATCAGCTAAAACACTCTTTTCCAAAGGCTGGGTTGGTGGCTCCAAACTTGCAACACTTTAATTATTGCTATTCTTTATTTCACAACATAAAATGGATGACCACCTTAATTCATCTATCATAATAGATCCATTTTTATTGATTATACATTTTGAGTCAATACATGCCTCGATAGCCTTTAAATTACCCATCATTTATTTGATACATTTTCTTTCATAGTCATCTTTCATAAATGTGAATCCTAAATTATGAAATATTCCTAAGACTTCAATCATAAGTCATGGGAAATCATCTACTAACAGAATATAAGAATATAACTTTCTATAAGCTCTGAAAATATGATTATCTATCTAGCTAACATCTATCATATATATATATGTATATATATATACACATATATATTTCTTATTCCCATCATCTGAAAAGAAATTTAGAAGCATGGTTGCTTAAATGGAGAAGTTGAAAAGTTAATTGAGGTACATCATATTGCCAAGTGGAAAAAGAAAATTGAAATAACTAACATGAAATAAATGAAGAAATTCAACAGATTATAAAAGAACAAGGGGTGTATAACCATGCAACTCCATGGACCGTGACTACACATACAAGCAAATGAAAGCAGCTGACCACGTACCCACACACCTTGGCAGAGGTGCACTCCACACTCGTCGGCCACCACCAAGACAGATGATCTCTGACGTCCCTTCTAGTCGATAACCTGATGAGCAGGAGAAGGTCAGAGTGTCACCAACCCCAAAGTTGAACCCAATTCGGTTACCATATTGAGGAATTCCAGGGTCTTCACAAGGCTCGAGGTTATATTCTGTAAATGACATGGAGAGGAGGGCAAAGAAAATGATAATATTCACTTTGAAGGGCATTGTGCTATTGTTTGCAAACTGGATGCTATTGGGCTTAGACATTTAAAAGGTGACGATATTTATAATTATGGGAACATACTAATGACACAGATACTTTTCTTCTTTTGTGAAAGATGGAGTAGCTTAATGAGTACTTTTATGTATGAAATTCAATGTAGATGAGAAAATGTCACCTTCTGAGTGATAAATTTGAAAATGTAGCCATTTATCTCATATTCTTTCTTCTGCTTTAGAAACATTTCCATTTCACCAATTTTGACTTATAATAATAGCACAAGAGATGCATATTTTTAAACACAAATAACATCACAGATGAAATCATTTGCACTTTAGAAATGCATTTTACTTAATGGTTTTAATCTAAATGACAAAGGCTCTTATGCCCCTCATCTAAAAGAAGTTCAATTAATCCATATTCTGAAAAAACTCACGACTTCAAAGAATGGTTTATGTAAGACTGAAGTGCCCACACACTGAAAATTGTTACATGATAGATTTATACAAGAAAATTTCCCCAAGCAATGAATGAAGACTATGAAAATGAACACCGAAACATCCTTCAGGGTGTAAGAGAGTACAGTTGATTAAACAACTATATTATAATTTATATGCCATCCTAAGATGAAGTAGCTTAGCTAAAACTATTCTCAGAGCATGCACTTACCTTATAATTGCAATGGAGGACAAAAGGGATTGTTCCATGTTGATGAGCTATTATTTTATTGTTTAAGAAATTTATTTGGATATACTTTTAACATTCTAGGTTAAAACTGATTATGCTTATATGCTACTCATTTTTTAGAAGACAAATATTTCCATGGAAATACTAGAGTAAGAACTGAAAACAAGGGTAGCTTTTGTATGATTTTATACATATATGTATATATATGTTATAGAGAAATAAATACATATAATTATAACATTATAATTTTAATGTTAGCAAGTGGACATAGATTTACTTATTAATTTGTTTCTGTATTAAGAAATAACTACTTGCTTATTCCATTCATCTAGAGACCAGAACTCTAATTGACACAAAAACTTTTTATTCACTTTGGTTGTATAAATGTTTTTTCCCCTGGAATCCAAATTGTAATTGTGTCTAGATGTTGTGTCTAGATGAAGTTATTCTAGATGAAGATATTCTAGAATAGAGGGATGACATTAATTTTTCCAGATCATCTATTTCCAAATTACTAAATTAAGTTTACCTTAATCTTGGCCTGTAAACTATGCTTTTTCCAAGACACATAAAGCTAGAATTTCACTAGGTCACATTCATTTAGGTTTAATTAAAACTTTAAAATACAGCTTTGAATTTCTATTTTAAGTTCAGTAAGCATTTTAGCTAGTTTTGCCCTCTGTTACTTAGAGTAGGTTTTTAACAAATTTGTTTATTTTTTGCTTTTGTTTAAAGTTTCCCTTTAATGTACTACTATAGACAATCTTCAAGGTATTTCAAACTTTCCTTAAAATTGGTTGACAGGTATTTATTTTGGATAACAGGTATTTTTTTTTTCATCTTTTCTGTTACTCTTCCCTCTCTGTTTTGTCATATTTTAAAAACTGACCTTTTCTGGGATGCCTGGGAGGCGTGGCTGCCTTAGCATCTACCTTTGGTTCAGGTCATGATCCCAAGGTCCTGGCATTGAGTCCCACATCAAGTTGCTGAGTAAGGAGCTTGCTTCTTTCTCTGCCCCTCCCCCTGTTTGTGCACATGCCTGCACCAGCGCTGACTCTCACTCTCCACCCCTCTCTCTGACAAATAAATAAAATCTTAAAAAAAATTTAAAAATTGGCTTTTTTTAACTAAAGCTTTTTTAAATTTTTTTATTTTCTTACCAGAGAATGTAATATTGAATCCTTCATATGATATTGAAAAATCAGAAATGAAGCGCAGTTGAGCTCTGAAATTTCCATAGAGACCAGCATTGATTGTTGAAGGAAGTTCTGAACCCGTAAGTCGTGCCAGTGGTTGGGTAAAACTACCATTTTCAGTGATCAGTAAATAGTCATGATGATCTTCCAAATGGAAGGTGTGAAAGTTGAACTGCACGCCTATTAAGAAAAAGAAAAAAATTAGACTCACAAAGTGTATCTGTAAAACACAGAAAGTTACCAAAGTAACTAAAACCAGGACTCTCCTTGTAATTAAATTCTCTGGAAATGAAAAGCACTTCTATAAAATATTCCAAATGCACCATATAATAAAATCTTTTCTATTTTTTCCCCTCTGCCTTCCTTAGAAGTCACATAGCGAGTCATATTGTGGAAACAGTTTGGAAATAAAATAAAAAATCAATGCCTGAAAAGATATCACCCGAGTTTTCTGAAAATTTCAAGGAAAATTCATATACTTTATTTATAATAACGGTGTAGTTTTCTGGCAAACACTTGGCATGCCTCTTTCATTTCCTTCTGCAATCTCCTCAAATAAAAAAACATTGCTTAGTAATATAACAACCAACTTTCAAAAATGCTTAACTCTAGAAGAGAAATATAAAGCAGGAATAGGGATGGACTTTTAAATAAACGTAATGATTATTTTTCAGACGCTTCAACCTGTGTCTATATTGAAAATTGTGCATATACTTGTTCAGATTGCTGAGATTTCACAAAGAAAACTTATCTTTGCAAACAGAATCTGAATCAATAGATAAACATTACAGAGAGCAGAGCCTCTTCTTTGAAATCTTTCACTATGCCAAAGGTAACTACTCGCTCAAATTCTAGTAGCACAGGTAAATTTTTCTACCTTATGTAAATGTTTTGTAGTTTAAAAAATGGAATCATATAACATATGCTCTGTATGGTCTGAATTTTACTCAGAATTAGGTATGTGAGATCAATCTCTGTTTTTGTGTGTGGTTGTCAGTTGTTTATTTTCAGTGATACATAGTATAGCATTTCATTTTGTGAATACACCACATTCATGTATCTGTTCAACATTAGATGATTACTCAGGTACTTTGTGTTTTAGCATGAATATAGATAGTGCTATGAGTATTCAATATGTCTTTTGAAGACTTTATATTTCTTTTTTGTTTTTTTAAGCTTTTATTTAGTTATTTGACAGAGATCACAAGTAGGCAGAGAGGCAGGCAGAGAGAGAGGGGGAAGCAGGCTCCTCGCTGAGCAGAGAACCTGATGTGGGGCTCCATCCCAGGACCCGGGGATCATGACCTGAGCTGACGGCAAAGCTTTAGCCCTCTGAGCCACCCAGGTGCCCTGAAGACTATATATTTCTGTTGGGGAATATCTAGGAGTGGAATTACTGGGTCATGACCGATTATAGGTCATTAACAGTTGCTTTAATAGATACTGCTTTACAAAGTGGCTGTGCCAGTTTACATTTCCATTGCAAAATCTAGTTGGTTTATATTATTGTCAATGTTTTTTTTTTTTATTTAAAAAAAAATTTTTAAATTTGTTTTATTCTGGTGAGTATGGTGTGGCACTGCATTGTGTTCTCCCATGAGGTGTTTTTTGTTTTGTTTTGTTTTTAAGATTTTATTTATTTATTTGAGAGAGAGAGAGTATGTGAGCGAGAGAGAGCGAAAGAGAGGGGTGAGTCAGAGGGAGAAGCAGACTCTCCATTGAGTGGAGAGCCCGACATGGGGCTCAAAACCAGGTGGCCACAAACTCAGGATCATGACCTGAGAAGAAGGCAGACTCTTAACTGACTGAGCTACCCAGGTGCCCCATTTCATATGAGTTTCTAATGATGTTGTCTAGTACAGATGTTAAAGACTAACAATTACACACACACACACACACACATACACCCCTCATACTGTAGACAAGTGAAATATAGTCTATATACAGACTACCACATTCATCTTTCCCTTGAGGTACTTTTTTTTTAACTTAACAAAAAAAAAATCATTAAAAATATTTATTAAATAAATGAGAAAGCCCAGAGCATAATAGGGAACATTCTTTAACATTATTCATTGAAATCTTTCAAATAGGCATTGTTTTTTTAAGAAGGAAGCAAACAGAAGACATAAAATGAAACCAAACAAATACACTGAAAACATAGGCAATCATAAGAAAAGATTATTACTGCAATAATGGACCAGTGATTTGGACTTGGGAAAGATTAGAAATGTACAAAAGTACTATTTTTCAAACTCTTTTCCAAAATGTGAGTTGTTTTTTTTTTCTCCTCTCCACAATGAGCAGGAATATAAGAGCCCTTTTGAAGGAGTCTAGAAATTGAGTCAGCCTTTCCAATGTTCTTCAGTATAAAAATGGTAATTGACACTAGCCTGATGCAAATAAGAGTGGGGTGTAGATATGGCAAAGAGAAGATGCTCTGTCATCTAGATTAACTGCTATCTAAGTTTACAAAGCAACATAAAAGTGGAAATTCAGGTAAGTCAATTTGATTTTTATTATATAATAAAGCAAACAAAAAGTAGAGAATAAGAGAGTAGATGGAAACAGGTAAGAAATATGTTGTTCTACATATATTTTATATATTTTTAGAAAAATGTGTTTATTCTGATATACATTGAATTAATATGTGAGGAAATTAAAGATTCTGTTAGATCATGGTGCTAAGAAGACCACTGTTGAATTTAACACTGCCTTTCCAAGCCTTACTTTCTTCATTTGTAAAATGAGGTTCTAGGGGTGACTGTTAAGTTTAAATGAGATGATATATGGGGGGGATGATGACTTGGCCCAGTGCTTTGCACAGAAGAAGCCCTCAGCAGCTGTTAGCTATTGTTATTGTCCAACATGCCTGGTGAATTTTTTTTTTTTTCCCATGTTACTCAGTCCTAGCCAGCTACTTTACAAAAGCAAACTTCTGTTTATCATATTATGGTTTAAACAATAAAATCTGTTTTCTCTACTTCACAACAGTGTGAGATATTCAAAATTCTGCTAAAGATCAATGGATTTAAGTAAGGAAATAATACTAAGAACCTACTAAACTCTAGGCGCTATGAATGTAAAGATTTAGAAGACTGTAAATAATTCCTATTCTATCCTAGGGAAAGCACACCTAAGCCAACAGTTCAAACATTCTGCTAAGCACTCTGAAAGTGATTAAGTTAGTATACCAGACAATATATACAGGATATACAGACAAGACAGTACACAGAAGCATAGAAATAGAAGTAACCCACTTGTTAATGGAGTCAGCAGAGGCTTCTGCCGGAAATGAGCTTCAAAACAGAGCAGAATTTTGTGGAGAAGCAGCTCCAGAATAAACATTTCAGGAAGAAGGGGCATATGGGTAAGGACACAGTTTTAACAGGGCAGTGGGTATTTGAGGAATAGTGAGAAAAAGTCAGTGGTTTCAATATCACGATATCTTCTCATAAAAACAATCATTCAGGAAGCCCTATGAAGGCAATTACTTTTCCAGATATATGTGAAAAGACTTGGGCTTAAAGTAAAAAATATCCTGAACATCTAGGTTTCAGTTGTAATCAACTATGACATGGGGACTTGTGAGTCTTTTTTCTGATCTTTAAATTTATAGGATTGGACTAGACTATGCTTTATTTAAGGACAATTCACCTTTAAAAGCCCAAGGCCTTTTGTTCTACTTTTAATGTAGTCCCCTCCACACAGATATCTAGGAGACTAAAACATATGATTAGCATCGTGATTTCTGCAATGTGTTTAAGGAAAATCTCTTCTAGTATCATCATAAACAAGGAGGGATATAGGCAGGATGATGCTATGGTTAATAGAATTTGAAACAACTGGATGCATTCTAACACCCTGATTAGGGTTAAGGGGTGAAGAGGTTACTAATGGTTTATTTGAAGTTTCTTAGATCTTAAATACTTAAACTTTTAGATTTGTTCTATTAAGATTTTTATATACCCATAAAGTCTTCGTGATCATGCTTATTTAAGAAAATTCTGTCTGTATATGTAAATATAAGCGAAATGTAAATCATTTCAAGATGATCTCACAAAAACTAAAGATAAAAATTAATATGAGAAAATATAAAAGGGTTTAAATATAAAAACCTGAACTGTTCTATGGCTATTGAATCAGGATAAAGGTTAAAGTGTCAATTCAGGGGTAGGTAATTAGCAGAGATGTAAGCAAAATAAACAGCAAACAAAGAAGTAAAAAGCAGGATAATGGAGAGTCATGATGAAGACACATACCTGACAATGAAATATGTAGATATAGGTAGGGAGGAAATGTGGTTTCAGAAAAAGAGTACTTGGTGTGTAGTCATAAGACGTAAATTCAAGTTCTTTGTCCAATCTTCACAAGTACTGTGACTTTGAGTGTAAATAAATAACCTCTAGTGACTTCAGATTCTTGTCTTATAAAATGCAAGTAACACCTACACTACTTCACAAGGCATTGGAAAGTTCTATTGATTCTGGATAACATCAACTGACAAAAAGAAAAAAAAAGTCTTGCACTGAAGATAGAAAAAAAAATCAACAGCATAAATACAGAATTGTAGGATTTGGGCTTACTGTTTTTAAATTAGTGCTATGACATGATGGCAAAAAAGTTAATACGCACAGGCTTCATAGAAATACTTTGTGAAGTTAAATAATACCATACTGTGTTTTGTGCTGGGAAAATACACTCTTGAAGGCTATTGATATCCCTAGATATCAATCCACTGGAATACCTCCAGAGAAAGGTGGTTAGAATGGAAATATCTTATAATAATGAATTGATGGAACTGAGGTGATCTGTCTGGGACAAAAACCAGGGATAAGGGACTGGAGGTAGCACACATGAAAGGCATGATGGACACAGAGTAGTGACTTGGTACATTGCAGAGTTATAGTAGAGAAAGAATTAGGTTGTTTTTGTTTGTTTTGTCTAACTCCAGAGGGCAGAACAGGGATAACCGTTGCAGAATAATTTTCAAACAATTACAATCATACAAAAATTGAGCACGTTTTCCCAAGGAATAAGTTTGCCATCAACACAAGTATCAATATCAGGCCAGTTTATTATATTTCTGGAACACTATAGAAAGAAACTGGTGTGCTGGGTGAGGTTGGACTGTATTACCTTGACAATTTCTCCCAACTTTAAGAGATTATCTTTCACATAACTTTGGTTGTACTTTGGAACAGTTGTACTTCCAACAAATTTTGTTGGCTCTTAAAGAAAAGCATCTAAATCTGCATTTCTTGCCATGTAAATTCAGATTTAATTAACACTTGCAACCTGTGAAGATGCAAAATCTTAAGTGTTAATTAAACCTCTATTTACATAGCAAGCAGTGTGTAGCCCTCCATTTTATTGTATAATGCAAGAAAGCTTATTTTAAACTTCATTAATACACTGCACACTGGAATAATAGGTTGCTCTGGTTAACTTCCAGCAAAGAAGTCTTATATTATGGAGAAGAACAAAAACCACAGTTTACAAAGTCTTCTACTTCATTCCTTCTGTTCAATACCAGAATACTCATTTTAACATTTTTTTCTTGACAATATTTAATTTCATTATAATAATAACTCTAATATAATCCTCACCCTCCATAAAATGATGTATAATTTTAATAAACTTCATTTGCAGGAATGCAGTGACTTCAAGTGTATTAAACATAAGCTTTAATTTTAAAAATTGCAATAGCATCTTTTCCTTGGTAGGATCTTTTAAAAGATTTTCTATAGTAAAATCAGTAAGTACGATATGATAGTAAAAAGTGACAGGAACGATTTAACAACAAAGCTAAAAGAAAAACTACTTCTCGAAAGTTTTTAAAATGAATAAATTCACTCTTTTAAAATTTTTTTAACCTTTTTTAAAGATTTTATTTATTTATTTATTTTACAGAGAGAGAGAGATATCACATGTTGGTGGAGGCAGGCAGAGAGAAAGGGAAGCAGGCTCCCTGCTGAGCAGAAAGCTCAATGCAAGGCTGGATCCTGGATCCCAGGACCCTGAGATCATGACCTGAGCCTAAGGCAGAGGTTTAACTCACTGAGACACCCAGGGGCCCCTTAAATTCACTCTTTTTAAAAGATTAGCACATAGAGATTTTTAGATAAATAATTTTAATCCATTTTTGTTTTGATATGTTGGGATGACCATTTTCCTGCTAAGGTGTTGACTTAATCACTTTTATTGGTCATTTATTAGTTTGGTTGTATCACATGAATGAACTGTATTTAGTTCTACAGGCCCTTTCATTTAGTTGTTTAAAAGACATTTATTAACATCTACCCCACGCAGAGTGTAATTTTATACTCTCAGTCAATTACGTGAGATATATCTGCAGTTCTGATAGAAAACCAAGACATTAGTATTTTTGGATGGTATACATTCATATGAAGAATATAATTATAATAAATAATCACAAACATGTTAAAAGCAATGTATATAAGTATGTTATGTGTGCTTTACAATTGGCTCAGCACTTCAAATCATCTTCCTATTCTTTTATGAACTTTTGAAATCAACCTCTTAACAATAATACCGGAGACAAAAAGCCATCCTGTTTGAGATTTTGTTGATATGAAAATTCCACACAACATTACTTTAATACATCAAAGGAAAACAAATATCTCTTGCATTATCATTCTGTTAAAAACATAAGCATATTATAATACTATGGAAAAGTAAATATAATCCTCTCCTGCTGTTACTCAGACTGGATTTTGTGTTAGCGTATTTTACTACTGATCTGTTTTGCTCATGCAAAATGACATTGTAAAGGACATTGAAATAAAAAATAGATGCAATGAAAATTCAGAGGATAATCCAATTATCATTGCATGAGGCAAATTACCTTTTCCATGAGTTACATCAACAGTCCATGTACAATTCAGAGAATTTGGATAAAATTCCGGGTAACCAGGTGATAAGATTGTTCCACTAGGCCCTCGAACATCTCCTCCACATAAAGCTGAAAATACAAAGAAGTACAGTCATATGATCATAGTTAGAGAGGCAGCGGCTGAACAAATCTCTCCTCTCTTGAAATAGAATGAATCTGATTTTCTTTGCTTAAGCTACTTCTTGGTAATAATAGGAGTGTGTAACAGACCTCCTCCAATACTAGGAAGCTGTTTCATCCACTGCAGCCCTAGAGAAGAAATAGGTATGTAACAGCCTCTGAGAATTAGCTGCACGATAACGCAGCTCATCTTCCCACATTTGAATTTGAAGTACATACTTATCTTATACATTTCTAATTATAAGTAACATTTGCATAAATTGGTCATAAATTAAACATGAGTAATTAATTGTTTAGTAGCTCCTCTTTTATTAAGCTTTAAGAAAATGAATTGTTAATTATACAAAATCATTTCTTTTAGATTCCTAAAGGGGTATGTGTCATTCCACATATAATTCTTTTTTTTTAAAGATTTTATTTATTTATTTGACAGATCGTAAGTAGGCAGAGAGGCAGGCAGAGAGAGGGGGAAGCAGGTTCCCTGCTGAGCAGAGAGCCCTATGCGGGGCTCAATCCCAGGACCCTGAGACCATGACCTGAGCCAAAAGCAGAGGACTAACCCACTGAGCCACCCAAGTGCCGTAATTATTTTTTTTAATTTAATTTAATTTTTGTATGTGTGTGTTCCAAAATTCATTGTTTATGTACCACACCTAGTACTCCATGCAACACGTGCCTTCCTTAATGCCCACCACCAGGCTCACCCAAACCCCCACCCCACGCCCCTCCAAAACCCTCAGTTTGTTTTTCAGAGTCCACAGTCTCTCATGGTTTGTTTCCCCCTCTGATTTCCTGCAACTCACTTCTCCTCTCATTCTACCAATGTTCTCTGTGTTATTCCTTATGCTCCACAAGAAAGTGAAACCATATAATAATTGCTCTGCTTGACTTATTTCACTCAGCATAATTTCCTTCAGTCCCTTCTATGTTGATACGAAAGTTGGGTATTCATCCTTTCTGATGGAGGCATAATACTCCATTGTATATATGGACCATATCTTCTTTATCCATTCGTCCGTTGAAGGACATCTTGGTTCTTTCCACAGTTTGGTGACTGTGGCCATTGCTGCTATGAACATGGGGGTATAGATGGCCCTTCTTTTCACTACATCTGTATCTTTGGAGTAAATAGCCAGTAGTACAATTGCTGGGTCTGGGTAGCTCTATTTTTAATTTTTTAAAGGATTTGCCACACTTTTCCAAAGTGGCTACACCAACTTGCATTCCCACCAACAGTGTAAGAAGGTTCCCCTTTGTCCACATCCTCTCCAACACACGTTTTTTACTGTTTTGTTAATTTTGTCCATTCTATCTGGTGTAGGGTGGTATCTCAATGTGGTTTTGATTTGAATCTCCCTGATGGCTAATGATGATGAACATTTTTTCATGTGTCTGTTAGCCATGTGTATGTCTTTTTTGGAGAAGTATCTGTTCATGTTTTCTGCCCATTTTTTGATGTGATTATCTGTTCTGTGTGTGCTGAGTTTGAGGAGTTCTTTATAAATCCTGGATATTAGCCCTTTGTCTGTAGTGTCATTTGTGAATATCTTCTCCCATTCTGTGGGTTGCCTCTTTGTTTTGTAGACTGTTTCCTTTGCTGTGCAGAAACTTTTTATCTTTATGAAGTCCCAAAAGTTCATTTTTGCTTTTGTCTATACTGCCTGGAGGAATCTATACTTTCAGTGCCATCACGATAAAAATTTCACTGGTGTTTTTCAAAGAGCTGGAACAAACAATTCTAAAATTTGTATGGAACCAGAAGAGACCTGGAATTGCCAAGGAAATGTTGAAAAAGACAAACAAACCTGGGGGCATCGTGTTGCCTGATTTCAAGCTTTACTACAAAGCTGTGATCACTAAGACTGCATGGTACTGTCATAAAAACAGACAGACCGACCAGTGGAACAGAGTAGAGAGCCCAGATATGGACTCTCAACTCTATGGTCAACTAATCTTCCACAAAGCAGGGAAAAACATACGGTGGAAAAAAGACAGTCTCTTCAATAAATGGTGTGGGGAAAATTGGACAGCTATGTATAGAAGAATGAAACTCGACCATTCTCTTACACCATACACAAAGATAAACTCAAAATGGATAAAAGACTTTAACATGAGGCAAGAATCTATCAAAATCCTAGAGGAGAACATAGGCAATAACCTCTTCAACATCAGCCACAGCAGCTTCTTTCAAGACATGTATGTCCCCAAAGGCAAAGGAAACAAAAGCAAAAATGAACTTCCTATAATTCTTTTTAAAACAGTGATTTATGTGACAGAAAACCTGTAAGGCTGCTTCTGTACTTCTCCATTTCTTTGGGAAATATCAGGAACAGACAGGAATGTTCGAAAAGCTATAACTTTTAAGTAAATACTCTGATATAATAAAAATATATTTATGAATAACAAATAAATTCAAATTTGATTCAGTGTTCATTTTCTTCAGAACAAATCATCATTTACATTGTCTTCACCCACATTCAAAAAACACCAGTGGTTCTGCTATGGCAGATCATTTCATCAGTATTAAAAATTAAGGGAAACAAAGATATAGGCAGGTAAGAATGTATATTCTAATAGAAACAGAAAGTTATTGAATGGCTTATTCTATTCCATGTGGAGATGTCAGCTCTCTTAGACATGGCAAAAGCAATAAGAAATACATGTTGTCTTGTCTGTTCTGATTCCTCACTTCCCCAGAACACAGAAAAGTGAGTTTTTGCCTTCTGCTTTTCCATGATTTCTTCCAAGTAATGATGCTGAGAAGAGTCAAGGCAATTTGGCTACCATTCTACACTGACCTGACTAGAAATAAGTCGTCTGCAATTCCCGTAAGTATTCAAAATGCAGGTTTGAACTTACACACACACACACACACACACACACACACACATTTACATTTATACACAAAATTAAAATCCACTTCTCCCCTTTTTATTTCTTTTACTCCAACCAGGAATAAAAGAAGCTCTTTTACAAATGCCTGTCTGGGAGTTGTCTTACAGATCACCTCCCTAAGACCAAATATAAGACTAAAATAAAGCCATGCTTCTGTTGCAATAATATTAATAACATCACTACATCGCAATAATATGCATGGTTTGCTACTGTAGGCTCCTATTTAGAGACTGTACAGGGCTTGATTGGCAACTATTATTATTGAAACTCTCAAATGTCCTTTCAATTTTTTTGTTTTTCTCAGTCTGTTTTTGTGATCAGTTGAAGAGCTAGTTATACCGTTTCATTGTACCTTGCTGGTAACGGTGGTGCTAGGTTGATCTGTTTTTACTTCCCTTATAATGCATGCTACTTCTTGACAGGGGACTGTTTTTTATTAGACTATATTTACATATGTTAATTTATTCCTAATACACTATATTTCATTTTTTTCTCCATTGTGAGAGTCGGATAAAAAATACAACATGGTATGAATTTGTTGAGTAAAATGTGATGAGTGAAGATGCTTTACCATTTGAAAGGACTCTACTGCATACAGTTAGAGTAAAACTCAGTGAGCAGAAGGACTGAAATTAAGAGAGTTAATTAGTTAAACACAGAAAAAAGTTGTGAAGTTTTTATTCAGTATGTCAGACATGTGTTCTTATGCATACGTGTGTGTAATCAGCATGTGTACAAGTTGTAGAGGGAAAACTCTTCTACATATCAGCATTCTTTTTTTTTTTTTTAAAGCATATAATGTATTATTTGTTTCAGGGGTACAGGTCTGTGATCCTGTCTTAGAAAATTCACAGCACTCACCATAGCACATACCCTCGCCAATGTCCATCGTCCAGCCGTCCGATCCCTCCCACCACCCTCCTGTCCAGCAACCCTATTTGTTTCCTGAGATTAAGAGTCTCTTATGGTTTGTCTCCCTTTCTGGTTTCATCTTGTTTCATTTTTCCCTCCCTTCCCCTATGACCCTCTGAAATGATAATTGTCTTTCTCTGATTGACTTATTTCACTTAGCATAATACCCTTTAGCTCCATCTGCTAATGGCAAGATTTCAGGGGGGTTTTGATGGTGTATTCATATATATCTGTATTCATATATATCTATATATATCACATATGTGATGTGTGTGTGTGTGTATATATGTGTGTATATATATATGTGTGTGTGTATATATATATATATATATATATATACATATATATATATATATCTCACATCTTCTTTCATCTGTTGATGGACATAGGCTTTTTCCATAGTTTGGCTATTGTGGACATTTCAGCATTCTTTTTCCTTTTTTTTTAAGATTTTATTTATTTATTTGACAGAGAAAGAGAGAGTACAAGCAGGGCAGCAGCAGGCAGAGGGAGAGAGAGAAGCAGACTCATTGCTGAGCAGGGAGCCTGACATGGGCCTCCAACCCAGACCCTGGGATTATAACCTGAGCTGAAGACAGATGCTTAACCGACTGAGCTACCCAGGTGCCCCTACACTTGGGCATTCTTTTGAATAAAGCTACTCTGTCAAATCTCCCTTCTGTACTTGGAGAATTCCTTGAGAATTTTCTGTCTGCCAACTATACCTATCACATCTGAGTCAAAGGTGGGTTGTTAAAGGGACATTTTGCAGATACATGAATAAAGTTAGGTAACTACGAATACATTAAGATATTTAGGAAGAATGGCCAATAACTACTATACTATTAATGACCCTTTATGTTGTTGCTTTGATTATAAGCAGATGATAAATATAGAGTGCATTTTTATGACACAGTGGAGGGTTTTGTTATTTGAGAATATTAGTAGTAGATAAAGGCCTTGAAAGAGGACTTAAAGATAGAATTTCATAGTAAATTATGGGGAAAGAGTGTAATTCTTGTGTTTTGTTTTTTTTGGAAGATGAAACTAAAAATAGGAAAATATGTGTGTTTTATATCTTAATAAAAATTGCAACTACTCACTAGTTCTTAGCAAAAGCATAACAATGACTCACATTGAACTTACAGCATGACAGGCACTATTCTGAATACTTTTATTTTTATTAACTCAATTAACTCCATAACAACCCAGTGAGAAAAGTACTGTAATTAATCACAGTTTATAGACAAGAAGGCAAATACAGAGGGAACTCTAGCAGTCTAGTTCCAGAGTCTGTGATCTTAAGCTGACTCTTAAATCAAGTGTTAATTTTTTTCACAATTTCTACCAAAAAATTATAGCATACTATACTATGATGTCCTTTACTTATGTTTACTTTGTAGCATTCCTCCTCAAATGATCAATCTATACGAAAATTATTAAAGGATATGGGGTGCCTGGGTGGGTCAGTTGGTTGGGCATCCAACTTTTGATTTAGGCTGAGGTCATGATCTCAGGGTCATAAGATCCAGTCCCTACCGCTGTGTCAGACTTGGAGTCTGCTGGAGATTCTCTCTCTCCTTCTACTTCTGCATCTTTCCATACCCACCTGCCCCTCCCCATTTGCACAAGCATGCTCATTCTGTCCCTTTCTCTCAAAATAAATAAAATCTTTAAAAAAATATATTCAAAGGTGTCATTCATTTTCTCAGGGATTCATTTAATCTTTTCATATTTGAATCGTCCTCTTTTTAAGCACCTAACACCTAAATGTGTCAGTATTCTTGTCTTTAATTGATTTATATCTTATGAATTCTCATTTGTCAATGGCTTTGTCTGTAATTGAACCAGTCTTCCATCATCAGCAGCCACAGCATCATTTTCATCAACCTAATGAAATCCTTCATCTTTCTAAATGAGATTATTTTACATTGCAAATATTTGGAATTGTGTTTGCTTTATATCACTGGCTTTTTGAACAATCACAAGAAATTACTTACATGTGTATTGATATAATGCATACTGATAAATGCTAATGCAGGCTGGAGTTGGATTAATTTTATAAGTGGTTAACTTATTACTGAATATTCTACCAATCTCACGATGTTTGCTTCCCTCAAAAGTTCCTTCCTATTGGAATGCTAAGAAAATATAAGAGGAAATCAGCCTATTAGAATCAGTTATGAGAAGACTAAAATATTAAGATGAACAAAAGAAGGTAAATTTTATATGTGAATTTTTTTTTACTTTAAGATAGAAAATGGAACTCAAATATATTGTAAAAGATACAGTGGTATACAGACTATTAAGAAAATTTTTCTGAAAATACTTTTTTTCACTCGGTTCAACAGAATATGTGGCCATTTATACAGTAAACTTCATTAGAATGAGAGTATCTAAAAAGGATGCCATGGATCTTCTTTTTTGTATGTCACCTCTTCTGAAGAAATTTCAGTTTATGCCAACAACCTTCCTAATGGATGCCATATGTCTTTAGGGATGCAAACATTTTTGTAACAGATATAATAGGTTTATATGTTCTTATCAATTTTGTATTAAGTAAAACACTAAAGAAAAATTAAGGAGGGATGAAATGTCCATGAAATACCCAGTAACTCTCTTTTAGAACAAATAGCTGGCAAAGAAAACATAAAATGATAGAGACCAGTAGCACAGCAAAGTTACAATGACAGTCCTAAATACTGAGGGCACTTAGCTAGAGATGCAATGATCTTGACTACTAAGTGGTTTCCTTTATCTTTCCTCCTTCTTGGATTTTTGCCACAGATGATCACTACCTTGTCACATGATAAATATCAATTAGAGTTTTAAAATAGTAAAGTCTTCTCAAAAGCCAAACCCTTGAATGTTATTGTCCAGACCTATAAATTTTACAAACAGCAAAATTTTAGCAAACAATAGCAAAATTTTACTTTGCTATTTATAATAATACACACCTGGCAAGTGCTCAACTCTCTACAACAATAGGCAATTTCTAACCCAATATCCATCAAAAGATTTTGAGTACTGCAATGGAGCACAGAAATAGCCATCTACTACAAATCCCATTATGACTTTTTGTTTGTTTGTTTGTTTGTTTGTTTTTAATCTCAAATTTGTTTTCCTCTATTTCTAGGTCTCCCCAATTTGAACTGTAAACCCATAGGAGAAACCCTTAAGTTCCATGCACCCTTGCTTATTTTGAACTCTTGTATACTAAACATCAATCTATGTACTCTTTCACTAGGTTAGCCTATAGACTCAAATATTTTTAAAAGATAGGAGAAATAGGAAAATTATGAGTTTAAATACATCCAGTCCAACTTTCGGTTCTGCCTCTAATGATTTGAGCGATGCTGAGCTAGTTGTGTAATCTCATTACACAACATCCATAAAATGACTCCCTACCTTCGATAAAATGGTTATACTGTTTATCAAACAAAAAGGGATAATTTTAGGGTGAAATTGGAGTGCCAAGAAAAAAGGTGAAAATGGGCTTATCTTAGGCATTTCAGACTATATGGCCCACCCAACTATCTATCAACTAGGGTAGCTATCTTAATTAACAATGCTTAGCTCCTAAAGGATTGAGTCATACCAGGCATATGACCTCAAATTTACCCCTAGTACTGATGTGACAACCACAATTACATCTTCAGTACACAGACAACATCAATTGGCTGTGATTTTTGACCTATACACTACTCTTTATTTTTCTTTTTAAGATTTTATTAATTTATTTGGCAGAAAGAAAGAGAGGGAGCACAAGCAGGGGAAGTAGCAGGCAGAGGGAAAGGGAGAAGCAGGATCAGCAGGAAGCCCTATGTGGGGCTCGATCCCAGGACCCTGGAATCATGACCTGAACTGAAGGCAGATACTTATCCGACTGAGCTACCCAGGTGTCCCAATGTGTGTTTTAAGAAAATCTCTGATGGGTAGGAAGAGGTCTTTTAAAAAAATATATGTTAAAGAAACAAGAAGATCATGTGGTTCTTAACCTCAAGAATATAGGGGTGCCTGGGTGGTTCAGTGGGTTAAAGCCTCTGCCTTCAGCTCAGGTCATGATCTCAAGGTCCTGGGATTGAGTCCGCATTGGGCTCTCTGCTCAGCAGGGAGCCTGCTTCCTCCTCTCTCTCTCTCTCTTTCTCTCTGCCTGCCTCTCTGCCTACTTATAAAATAAATAAAATAGTTTTTTAAAAAAGGAATATAATAAGGAAAATAAGAAAATGAGTATAACTATTATCTGCTCCACTAGTTCAAGGAGAATATAAATAGTGCTTTTTCATGTTCAATAATATTTCTTTAGTGCCTCTATAGTAAAATTAACGAATATTGATTTAGTGAATAAAAAGGACGTTATAAGTTAGCAAAAGATGCTATAACAAGCAAGGAGCTACAGGGTCTAAGAAAAGTAGAGATTTTGGGTGCCTGGGTGGCTCAGTGGGTTAAAGCCTCTGCCTTCGGCTCAGGTCATGATCCCGGGTCCTCATATTGAGCCCCTCACTGGGCTCTCTGTTCAGCAGGGAGCTTGCTTCCCTCTCTTTCTCTGCCTCCTGCTTTGCCTACTTGTGATCTCTCTCTCTCTCTCTGTCAAATACATAAATTTTTAAAAAGGAAGAAAAATGAAAAGTAGAAATTTTGCCCCAGATGCTTTATCCAGGGAAAGCATAATGAGTCAACAACTTTTAAAAACTGACTAAAATTTTGATTCAGGTGAGGGGAGGTGGAGGACTTTCTAGTGTGAGGGGAATAAAAAGGTGAATGAAGACCAAGGACAAGATACTATATATGTAAAATAAAAATACAATAAGTATTCCCAAAAGACTGGGAAGTATATTTCATTTATTCTTTCACTCAATACAAATTTATTGAGTACCAGCTGTGTGACAGGATCTGCTCTTGGCACTGAGGACATAATAGTAAACTTAACAAAGTTCCTGCCATATAGAACTGACATCCTGGTAGAAAAGTGAACAGTAAATACATAAAGGTATTAGGGAGTGGAAAATACTATAAGGAAAAGCATAAGTGGTATGAGAAGTGTTACTCTGTCACAAAAGATAGGGTATGAGGGGTGCCTCTGTGGTTTAGTAGGTTAAGGGTGGGACTCGGTTTCAGCTCAGGTCATGATCTCATGGGTCATGAGACTGAGCCCGCATTGAACTCTAAGCTCAGCATGGAGTCTGCTTAAGTTTCTTTCTTTCTCTCTCTCTCTCTTTGCCCCTCTCCCTGCTTACATGCACACAGTCTTTTTCTCTCTCAAAATTAGTAAATTTTTTTTTTAAAGAGCGAAAAAAAAAAAGACAGACAAATCAAATGTACTAAATAGCACAGAATCTAACTAAACCATTTCTGACTTGAGGTTCAAGCTTCCTTGGTCAATAGTGAAACAAGATGAATTTAAATACTCAGAAACTTAAGTATACAGAAAAGAGAACTGAATTCAAAGTACTCCTTCCATCTGACAGAACTGGTAGTAAAAAGGATAATATATCATCTTTCAGTCACATATTCCAAGTAGCACAGAATATCCATTAACTAAACAGCTATACACCAACACTATCTTTAGTCTCAACATAGAAATGAAAGGACATATGACCTGGACATATGTCCAGGATAATTGTAGTGGGCTGTTCTCCTTTACTACACTAACTGGTTCAGGTATGTACTAATCAGAAAACTTTCCTGTGATTTTTCTACTTGGAACATGGAAGAACTCAAATTCTTATCTGAACCTGGAAATATGAGACTATAAGTCTGTATGTTCCTACGACTGTATTCTCCACTGCCTGGTGGAGAGCCAGCCTGGCTGCAATTAAGAGAATTATGTCAAGACACAGGTAGAAAATGGATAGAGCCTTTAAAAGGTTTGAATTCATGTTATAATTAGCAATGAGAAGTACACCATCCCTGCCTTTTCTAAGGGTTGAATAAACAATAAATTCCTCTTTTATTTTTTAAAACCAGTTACAGCTGGGATTCTGTCACTTAAAATCGCAAGAATGCTGACTATTATAAATAGTATTGTACCACATACAAGGAAGACATGCTGATGATTCCTTTAAACCTTGTTACAAAAACAAATTGGCCTGAAGCTGAAAAAATGATGGCAATGACAGTATTTGAAAATTTAATCATAACATGATCTTCCCCTTTGAACAAGAATAAGTGCAGAACTTGGAAATAGTGTTATAACTAAAAAGTAAAGCCCAGGATCAGATAATGCATAGACTTATGTTGTGTGTGTTTTGTGACAAAGCAAGTATGAAAGCCCTATTCAAACTTACGGAAGCAGTTTTTTCCACTGTATTTTCACATGAGTTTTCTGAAAAATGAAGGGTTTCTGACTTACTTTTCATTGAAACAAAGAGGAGGTAAGGACACTGGTAGAATATTCATCACAACCAAGAATTTACCACCACAGGGCCATCTGGGCACCTTGTCATAGTGCTATGTATCTAGGTAGAATTTGGACTGATACATTTTGCCTTTCAGTTTTGGAGGTAATGTTCTATCCTTTCTGTGCATTCCTTGATACCAATCTGACATTTTTCAATCCTGCTTTGTCAAAGGTCCAAGTACACAATATGCACTTAAACTGGTTACCTCAGCACATTTTGAAACTATAGGTACCATCTTTAGGCATAGGGTAAGTTTGGCTGGTTGTCAATCTTTTTTTTTTTTTTTTTGAAGTATTGTTGACAAATAATACATTTTTAAATTTTCTTTATTAATGGTCTAATAAGAAAGTTACCAAAATTCAAGATAACTTAAAATATGAAATATTTATAGTTGTATTAAGCCTCACATTTTATAAATACTGCATTAACTTCTTTTTGGTTTACAAATCAGCTTATTTGCAAACTGAATTCATTCTTACCATCACAGGTTGGGAGTGGATGACTCCACCAGTGGTTTTTTTCACACAGAAGAGGCTCTTCATGGCTCAGCCTGTATCCCGGATCACAACTAAAGGAAACAGTAGAACCTATGGAGAAATCGTGACCATAGCGACGGCCGTGTACAGGAATGCCAGGGTCCAGGCAAGAATAAGTGTTCACTGTAACACCTAGAAAACAAAGAGAAAATGATAGAGAGTAAGTTTGATGGTTTCAAATTTGCCAAAATGGATTCCTATTTCTTGAAAGGACTGTGAGCTATGATTTTCACAAATATGTTAAGGTGCCCATAGCTTTATTTAAACAACCAGCAAATGTCTTAACAAATTTTTGACATTTTTTACTCACAAAGCCCATGTTCAGATCACTTAGTTATGTAAGAACCTGATGAAAACGTATAATTATCAAACTTTATACTGGTATAAATTATATAGATAAAGGGGCACCTGGGTGGCTGAGTCAGTAAAGAGGCTGACTTTTGATTTTGGCTCAGGTCATGATCTCAGGGTCCTGGGATCGAGCCTCAGGTAAGGCTCTGGGCTCAATGGGGAGTCTGCTTGGGATTCTCTCCCTCCCTCTCTCCCTTTTCCTCTGCCCTGCCCCTTGTTTTCTCTCTCTCTCTCTCTCAAATAAATAAATCTTTAAAAAATTGTGTAGGTATAAATATGTACGGATATATGAAAGTATGAGTGCCAGTACCTTTCTAAGTAAAAGAGTACAATTGCTCCAGTGGCTACTTGTTGGGATTTTCAACAGTCTGCCCTGTACCCGGTGTCTCCTGATGAAAACCTTCCTTGTGACTTATAATGTCTAGCTGAAACCACACCATGAAAATGCTCTTCCCTTGATAAGATGTGGTTTCCCAACATTGGCCCTGTTGAGTTTTTCTTTGCCCTGGGGCTGTCCTGTGCTTTGCAGTACGTTCACCAGCATTCCTGACCTCTACCTTCTAGGGTCATGACAACCATGTCTCCAGATACTGCCAAATATTCCCTGGGATGTGAAAAATGCCCTAAATTAAGAACTGATGTATAAGGTAAAATAAATAATTACCTTCCTCTTCCCAAATAAAAGGCTTAAGCAATGAATTACTGTTGCTTTTATATTCCAAAAATATAATAATTAGCATTTCCAAATTACATCTGAGTAAATCACATTCACAAGATAAACTATTTATTTGTATTTGCTATCCAATTTTAAAACAAAGCTAAACAAAATACTAAAAACATTGTAGTTCAATTTATAAAGAGACAAATTATACATTTTTAAATATATTTATCAAGCTTATCCATTTCATTTAACTGTTGTTTTTAATTAGAAACTAAAAATAACAAAATCTTATCTTCAACACAATTACTTTATTATTTTTTCTATTTTTTTTCAACACAATTACTTTAATATGCTATATTCTTCTTCGCAATGTGACCATTTGTCTTCTAGGTATCCAAGGCTTTGAGATCTTTGTTCATCTTTGTATCCCTCTCATATTGTGTTTTTTCCCCCATAAAATATGTCTGAAATCTGTCCTCATTGAAAAGCACCATGTCATTTACTTCTCTTACCCTACCCAAGGCCTTCATCACTTCAATTCTGTAATACAAACAATGATGTCTGCCCTCTCTTTAGTACCTTTCATCTCCAATCTATCTTGATATAATTTTGGACACATATATCCCTAAAATATGATATTTCATTGTTTTTGTACCCTACTTTTCATGGCACCAAGTTCAAAGTTATCACCTAGAGATTCAAGACTTCCAAACTGAACTATACTATTTGTAATTTCCACTATTTCTCAGTAGTCATCTTTCCTACCAGTCAAGTTAAGTTTCCATATTAGTTTTATATTTTATTTCACTGCCACAAATATACTCAATCATCCCTTTACTTTATAAAATCTTCTCAATTTTTACCAGATAAGCTTAGATCCCCTCTCTTTCCAGTCATGATGCTTAGCCCATAAATAACTTTTCTTTATCCCAAACTCCTATTTTTTAGTGAAATCTTAAGAAATCAGGGAAGTGTGGGCTTGAAGTAGTCACATAAAAGGTAAATCATGGTAAAAACAAAATCAAACAAATGTAATTCTCCAAAAGTGATTTTAATAGTTTCAGATTATTCCGAGTAAAGGTCAGTGAATAGTAGTACAAGGTTAGTTATTTCATTTGTCCTTGTCTCTACAACTGAAAGATAAAGTAAGATAATGTATTTCATGTCTTTTTATGTACTGTATACATCTATAGTCACAGAATAAGTCTAAGAAGATATTTCATAATTATTGATAAGCAAATAAACCAGGGTAATGGAAATGCTTTGATTCCTCTACATCTCCCATATGTATTGACTTTAAATACAACAACCATTATTTAAATAGTACCTTCTCTTGGATGTCTTCCATTTCCCATAGTTGAAAAAAAAAAAAATATATATATATACATGCATACAAAAATTAGGTCTCTGGAGATGGCTATCTGTGTCTACAAATTTGTTCCATATCCATTTATAATTCTATTATTTTATATAATATTTATATTTCCAAGAAGACTTAACTATATTTGTATTTTAAAAAGTACAACATAATGAACAGAACTTTTTCTTGGGAGTGGGAGGGGAAAATAACTGTACTGAAACAAAAAATGGGTTATGTTCCTAAATTCTAGTCCATGTTGTTATTATTATTATTTCTAATATATTTTGAAAACTATGAATCTTATGTTATTGGTATGGTTTTTGCAATCTCCCTGTTTTGAGAGAAATTCGAGTTGGGTAAATAGCACCCCAGGAAAGGGTTGCAATGAAAATCTGGAGTGCAAACAGTGGTAGCCGTACAAATAATCCTTCCCATCACATTTTGGTCTCCCAGAAAAATCAAGTCTTCTTTTTTAATGGATTTAATTTGGAAAAAAAAAAAAGAAAGAAAGAAAAAAATTCACTAAATACCAAGTACATATTTAAAGTTTTAATTAGTATAATAATTAAAATTTCATTCTACTGATTTGGGGGTTTGTGAATGGCTCATTTAAAAAAAAGATAGTTTGGTTACCTCCAGCTGGGGAATTCACTAAGTAGCAACAACAAAAAAGAGGTCTTTGCTTCTTTGTGTTCCTGAAAAGAAGCGGCTTGTGATGTTAGAGATTATTTCACAGTAGTAATCAAATCACAATGTTAAATAGAATAAAAATGAGAGAAAGCAATCTCTTATCATTGAATTTAAATAGAACTTTACTGTCTTTGAGCCAGATTTGACCCAAACCAACATTCAGTGTGTCTTTGATCAACCATAGCCTCTCTACCACTCAGCCTCCACTCTGCCTTTTTCATCATTAGCCTCCAATGGTAACTTCCACCATTACCAAAAGTCTATGGGTGACAAACTCTCTGACTGTGACAAAGACGCTCTATCTTGAATAAACTTAGTCAGGCTCCTCTGAATCCTTTTAACTGGACCTCACGGGTAGCCCATATAGTCCAGTTTTAGCAGCAATCCTCCTGGGTCAGTTTACTGAAAGTCCCCCTCCCTTGATATCTACTCAAATTCCTTATTCCCCACCCTCAATATCTTCTCACTCTAGCCTGCCTTCAGCAAAAATCCTGCCTGGTGGCTTTAGTTGATCCCCCACCTCTAATCTTCTGCTCCCCTTAGCAATTTCCCATCCACTGATTCTGCCGCCCCTGACCCCCAACACTCTGCTCCTTGGCTATAAAGTTCCACTTGTAGTCAGAGTTGAGCTCAATCTTTCTCACTTTATAGGAAACCCCAGTATAGTAAAAGACTGATCTATTGTTTTAACAAGTGTCTGAATAATTTCGTTTATAATAAAGATACATTTGAGCTTTACTCCTCATTTTAATTCCTCGTCTGATTAATTTTCAAAGAAAAAAATATGAGCTATTATTCAATGATTACTTACTGCATGTTAACTATTATAAAAACACATTGCATGTGTGATTTTACTTAATTCTTAAAATTGTCTTATGTCTGACATGAGATCAAGACCACACACCTTGGTTGGAGTGGGACTGAATGTGATTTGTTAGGTATAGAATATAGCAATGGATTAAAGGAAAAGTGCCTGCCCTTCTGTAACATATTGATAAAAATTAATTGCTGATAAGAATTAATTTTGAAACATATTTCAAAAAATGACTACTCTGACTCAACTTCAACACATACATAAACTAAAAATCTCAACTAAGGCTCTTCAGTTCATTTGAATTCCTGAGTGTGTGTTAATTTCTTGTTATATTTTACAATAATGTTTAGGAAATATACTCCCATGCCATAAAGCACTAACTAAAAAGAGAAGTTAATATAATTAAATAATATTATAGACAATACAATCTTTAAAAGAGTAATGAATATATGTTTATTATGGTTTTAAAAGCCCATGAGCCCATTGAACAAATCTATTGATCTGAATCAAATCAATCTATTGAAACTGAATGTTTTAAATGGAAAGTGTGTGCAATTAATGTGAGTAAAATATAAAAGAATAAATTTATGAAGTATGTTTTAAAGGAATCTGTCAATGTTCATATACATCTTACATTGATTGTTACTTTTAATGGCTTTTCAGAATTGTGCACAAAAATCTAGTACATGGGGCAACTTGGTGACTCAGTGGGTTAAAGCCTCTGCCTTTGGCTCAGGACATGATCCCAGGACCCTGGGATCAAGTCCCACATCCGGCTCTCTGCATAGCAGGGAGCCTGCTTCCCTTCCTTTCTCTCTGCCTACCTCTCTGCCTACTTGTGATCTCTGTCAAATAAATTTTTAAAAAAACTACTATATGAACTAATTGTTTAAAATTTGTTGTCTGCTACTTCTGAGATTTCCCTAGTATTTCCTTTTGTGATGTTGTTAGATAGATATTGTGGAAAATCTTTTGCAGAATTTACTAAAACACATACCTTGCAAAACATTAGCATTGTCATCAGTCAAGAAATTTTATCTTAATAAATCTTGGAGTTCTTTTAGTTATACAATTATAATACCAAATGTAGGGAAGAGAGAATAGGGAATATTTTGGCTTTACTTACTTTCATAATGAATCTTGAAACCGTTATTAGAACGGCTGTTGTCTGTTGTAAATAGAAGGTATATAAAATTACTGCTACTGAATAGAAACTGGGGCACTTGTGTACCATTGTAGGATCCAAGCAAGGGTGACAGAAGATTTGGTCCATCATGTACTTCCAGAACATCATAATTCAGTTCAGTCTGAAATCTAGGATTAAGAGACACATGTGAAAATATATTTATTAGGATAACATTATAAGAGAAATAATAATTTAGATTGCTATTTAAATGACTAAACTTTTTACAATTTTATATTATAATTTTTCTTTAGCTTATCTAATATTATACATATCATATAAGACCTCATCATGTGCAAATACCTAAGTTGTAAACTCTTATTCTTATGGAAAATTATCATTAAAGAGGTATGTGTATATATTTGTTGTTTATAAATAAGTTTTCTTTCAAATATGGAGTATCCTCAGTAAACAAATGTTTTTTTCATTAACCAAGCATTTTGGGAGTCACCTTTCTTTTACCTTCTTCCTTGTATGGAAAACTACGTGATTCATACTTATCTTTAATCTATTAATCAGATTCTCATCTTACTTGTATATATATTTCAAATCTGACTTCTGCTTTAAAATGTGGTCTTTTTTTTTTTTTATTTTTTGGACAAATCTACTTTGGCCATTAAAAACTTGGTACAGTTTCATTTCAAAATAGTGATCCTAATTATAAGTAGGTAATGATAATAACAATGATGTAGTTGATGTTCACTAAGTGCTTGCTCTGATAAATATTTTATCTATATTCATTTATCCAAAGCTCATACTAACCCTTAAGTTAGCACCTATTATCATACTCATTTTTCAGATAAGAAAACTGAGGCCTGAAGAACTTAAATAGTTTAAATCAAGTCTTTCCATCCCTAACCACTATACTATGCTATGCTACACTGGCTGGTTTTATTTTTAGATTTTTGGTGGTATTTACTGCTAATGTTTTTGATTCTCTTAAAAGATGCATATTTTATAAATGCAATCAACACAAAGCCACTTTTAACATGCATATAATATTATTAATAAAATAGCATTTTAAATGCTATTTAAAAAGTGCAATTGAAATATGTTTCAATCTGTACCACTTTTACACCCTGTTAAGCAATATACTTATTAAAATGAATGAATTTTATAAGCTTATCTTGGTTTTTATTTTGCAATATGGAATATATTGCATTGGTCTAAAAATAACTTTTCCAAAAATAAAATTTAGAATAGGAAATGTATAGGAACACATTATGTCCTTTAAGTAAATGATCAGACGATTGTACATTGTGAATCCATTATTTGGTTGTTTTGTAGTCAGTCTATTGGAGTATTAAAATTGGAGTTTCACTTGGATAGTTAGTCAGCTGATAATAACCAAATTAAAATGCACAGAAGAGTCAGAGATTACTTTGAATTGAAACATAAAGAGACAATTCTTAATAGAATAGCAACATTAACGGGTGATATAGAGAACACTGTTCAGTAGGAGTGAACCCTTAAAAAGAAAATGATTACAGATTTACCCTAAGGAACTATAAAAATACATTAGAGTAACAAGGGAAATGAATTAGGTTTACACAATAATTTTACTTTCTTTCATTTTGTGTTTCAAGATAGTCATATACATCTCTCATAAACTGCCTCAATCTAGTATTCATTTGTTTATGACATTAAATTTATTGTTTATCATAAACAAATGCTGTGGAACCAGGAGACGATATTAAAAATGAAATTGAGCCTAATCTTACTCAGCTTTTGTTCTTTTAAAAACATTCTTGATGTAATCCAAAGTCATTCTGACCAAATTGAAATAGTCCTCATTAATTTAAAAGTTAAAAAAAAAAGTGGCTATCTGGAAGAGTGATACTGATAGTTATGGCCTAGGACTTGAGGACAGGAAAAGGGATAAGAGAATGGGCTTAGGATGACTAATAGTAAATTGTCGCCCTCGGCCCGCAAGGACGACAATGAGCCTGGTATGGTGTTAATGCTTCATTTCCGTTTATTTAATCAACTTCCTTAGCTTATATACAGCAGGGTGACCAATAAGGGGTCAAGCAATGGGGAGAGCCAATGAGAGTCCTGTTACTATGCTGATTAAATTTGATACAGCCAATAACTATGTCCTCCTTTAGGCGGGCTTCACCAGAAAGTTCATTGTATACTTGCAGCATGTTTTGCTAGCAGTGAGCCAAGCACCTTCTTGTAATGGCGGGGACTTTCCCGGCTGGAGGCAGTCCCTGACAGTAAATGAGTTCATTTAGAAACTGCCAAATATTGAGAAAATTGAGAAACTGTTGGAAGAAACAAAGCAAAATTCCTCTGCAGGTCTGAAAATAAGACTTGTAAACTTTTCAGCTATGTAAGAGATAAGCAGTTTAAAAACCACATATGTTCTTTGGCATTATTATTTTGCTTTGTGTTTGATAGGAAATTCAATTTCTTCAGACTTCATTGACTTAAGGTATTTTAGACAATTTCAAGGAGCCAAATAGTGGCTAATATATTTGTGATGTTTTTTAGTTTTTGTTTGTTTTTGTTTTTGCTTTTTACCCCTGTAGATTAAATCTAGTCAACTGTTATATTTGAGAATATAGGAAAATGGCTATGCTATCTTCATTATAGTATTTACTTAAAATTTCATTTTAACCCAATTAGTTTAAATTATTCCTGGGTACAAGAAAGCAAGTGACATAATTCAGTAAAAAACACAGTGCCTTATTTGGAACCAAATTCTATGAAAAAGCATTCTCAGAATGACAGAAACTATTAAAGAGCTAGCAATCAGTGTTCTTACAAGAGCTTGGTTGGAAATCAGAAGGGAATTAAGTTTTTCAAGTCATAATTCTTATTCAATACTTCAAAGAGGATATCTTATTTTTAAAACAATCTTATAAGAGAAATGAAACACAAAGATATTATAGGATCAGTAAACAAAGAAGTGACAGATGTGCATATTTCTAATTTCAAGGTGACTATTTTATACCTCTAACCTAATGGATAAACCTCGTGTTTATTTTTTAACTTGAGCAAGTTCCTTGCTCACTGTTTTGTGACTGAGCTACTCCTAACCATGTGATGGCTCTTTAAGAGGTGTATTATTTTAAAGGAATCAATTTTCTGACAAAACACATGGGATATGGACAAGCCTAAAGCAAAATCTCATACCCTTAAAGGATCTTTAGAAAAGAAGAAATGTAGGAGGGTATTTATATAATTTTCCTTTCAAATAGCTCCAACTCAAGAATCTTATGGGGGTGTGTGTGTGTTATGTGTGTGTATATAGGAGGGAAAGGTAGAGGACTCAAGCCCCCAAACTTTTCCGTTGAGAACATTTTTTTAAGAACAGAGACTTCATTAATTTTAGTTATAAAAAGTAGAATTCAAAAGAAATATACCAATATAGCTATGCCCTGTCTATTCTAAAATAGTGAAAATAACATCAATATAATTCTTAATAAATTTCTAACTTTTGATTCTTCCCATGTTTGAGTTAATTAACAAGGAATAGTTTCATATATACGTGTGTGTATGTATGTGTGTGTATATATATACATACACACATCGGTATCATTGGTATCAAGCAGGTGAAGGAGGTTCATAATTTGCTTCAGAGGGTGACTTAGGGATTAAGAAAAGAGGCACAGTTGACAAGTCTGGCTCCATGGTGCTCAAAGGAAGAAGACAAAATCTTTGGACTCTGGGAATCATTTCTCACCGCAGGCCTGTTCTGGCTGTTTATTGTTGCTGTGCACAAAGTCTAGCATTGAAAATCACTTTTCAGTGTGACTCTTGCTTACATCCTACCTTAAAGGATTTGTGTCACAGTAAGCAGATAAGAGAATAAGAAAGTAGCAGCATAAAAAGTGCTAAGTAAGTATATTTATCAAAATTAAATGGGATTTTTGTCTATTTAACTGGCATTACAGTTTCTAAAAATTGCTGAGTTTTTTTTTTTGTTTGTTTGTTTGTTTAAAATCAGGAAGGGAAGTCTGGGATGGTTTAACTTAGAATACAGGTTATAGAATGTACATTAATTCACTTTAGAGAATTCTGAAGATATCTGCCCACAATAAGCAAGCAGCAAAGAGACCCATGTAACTGCCTATTAGTAGGGATAGAACATACATATTAAAAACTTTGGACAGAGAAAATGTGTCTTCAGACAGAAGTATAAAATCAAAAGTCACAAGTGCGGTGCTATGAATGATAAGCACTGCTTTGCAATCTGCTTCTTGAGTTGGCAACTCTAGATCACCTACTTAGGGCTCAGAGATATCATGTGTTATTTATTTATTTCATGATGGTTAATGACTCTCATTAGCAAACCAGGAGATGCTTTTTTCATAAAACAATGCACTTTGTGCTAATAAAACTTAAACTAATTTTCTATTGATACCATTTTATGCTTATGTGTGGCTTTAAACTGAATATAAAATAATGAAAATGAGCTATTTTTAAAGTTGTCTACCACTGGAGTCAGCTGGGAGGTGGAGAAACAGTGAATTCTTAGGAGAACACTAATCTTTGATTAAGGAACAAAATCTAAATTTGCAAGTTTGTAAAGAAAAACAAAATCCACCCCAGGTCCCAATCCCCAACATCACCCACTTGGAAGCTCACAGAAACAAACAGTTAAACTGCTCTGCATAATAAAGTAAGAGTAGAAGTTTACCCTGCTTTATACTGGAAGGAGTACTGAGAGGTAGAAGAAGAAGGGTTGAAGATCCTGGGTGTGGACAAGGCCAGAGGCAGTGAAGAGTCTGGGATAAGAGAGGGCACTGGAGAGATACACACAATCATTCCTGAGATGGGGATTACCAGGAAAAATTTAAGACAGTGCAGTAATCCTCTTTGGTTATCCTCTGTATTAAGGTTTTTGTGAGAAGGATGGACAGTGATACAAATAAGGAGCCGCATAAGGAGTTGAGGAGGGTAGCAGCTTCCAGAGCTCACAACTGAGATGAGGCTAAGAGCAGGATTTCAGAGCCAGGAGTAAACAAATGCAGCCCAGAAGTTCTGAAATTTAAGGAGAGCCCCCACTTTCCTCTGCATATAAGATGAGGCTCAAGTATTTTTATTTAGATATTGAAGGGTAATGATACGGTAAGAAATATATGGGTGACAGATGTTATAAAGTATGGGAGTGTAATACATTTTCAATTGTCTTAACATCATAATACCTCACACAGAATAATGTTATATCCAAAACAGGAAGTATTAAAATTATGTACTTGTACCTATAATAATGTACTTATTTAAGATGAATCAGTTATGATAGGAAAACATGCTAATCCTTCAAGTGTGATGAAAATTTAACAAATTAAATATGCAATAAATTTCTCATTGACATGAATAAATATAATATTTTAAATTATTAAATGATATAATTAATATTATTATGTTATATTACATAATCCAAACCAAATAGAATTAAAGTAAGTTTGGTTAATTTGGGTCCCACATTCATGGAACACTGTTATGTGATGAAGATTTTATTCTGAATACATCATATGCTTTTCACTAAAATTGCTATGGCAACATAGGCTATATCATTGAATAAAGGGTATGATTTCAACATCATAACAAAAAACTCTGCCAAAGTATTCTAAATATAAACTTAAAAAAAAATGTGTAAGTCATTGTTATGGGCTGAATTATATCCCTCTAAAATTCATATGTGAAGTCCTAACCCCTAGTACCACAGAATGTGCCTATATTTAGAGAAGTGTCCTTTAAAGATATAATTAAGGTAAAATGAGAACATACAGGTAGTCCAGCATGACTGATCTCCTTATAAGAAGAGAAAATTCAGCAACAGACATACACTGAGAGAAGACCAGGTGAAGATATAGGGAGAAGATAGCCAACTCTAAGTCAAGGAAAAAGGCCTCAGAAGAAATAACCCTGTTGACACCTTGATCTCAGACATCCAACCTCCTGAACTGTGAGGAAATAGATTTCTGTTGGTTAAGCCACTTGGCCTGTGGTATCTTATTAGACAGCCATAGCATACAAATTCAGTTATAGTAAAGTTGTATAGGCCACAGTAAGGTAGGATGGTCTCGTGTGAAATGTTTAATACTTTACAGCTGTCAAATAGAATTTGTTTTCTTCTTGAGTTTTAACACTAGTATGGATAAATTAATTCAATGAAGAACTTCTTGTATTAGGGAAGGATCATGTTATATTTGTAAAATTCAATCATCAGTATAATTCTGCTATGTTTATATTTTCTATGTGAATATAATGCTTATAAAGTTTCCTTTTTTAAAATAAAGGGATTGAAAGATGATGGGAATTGACAATATAATTGGGAAATTATATACATACTTCCATTTCAATTTGTAAATAGTGATCCAATCACAGACCGGAAGCTTTAGTCTTTTAACTTTTTAATATTTAATATTGTAATCTTTCATGGCATAGATTATTTGATCACAAAACTATTTTTCCTAGGAAAAAAAATGCTCAACTGGCCAATCATTAACACACATTAATTTGACATAGCCATTTTTCTGAAGGACTTGAGGGTATAGATATGCAGGTGGTGTGTTTAAGTGTTTTAAGCTGTATTACAATATAAATGCAAATGTGTTTATAGCACTTTGCCATTCAAAATACAGCAGAACACACAGGCCTTTTAAAATCAGGACAAGTAAACTCATTAAGTTAAAGGTCACATGTTCTTATCTCAGTAGTGCATATATGTATATAAAGCATATGCATATAAAGCATATGTATATAAAGCAAAAAAGGTCCATTTTGCATATCTCCATAGTACTGACAGAACATTAAACAAATAGAAAATTAACTTGAAAGCAGCCTGAAAGGTTCAAAGGGACAAACTGAAACATTCAAGGCACAGAAATCAACTATTGCATTAAAATTATACATTGATTTAGTAAATAAAATGGATAATGCCAACTATTCTTTTAGATAATCTGTAGTTTTTTAAAGGTAGAAAAATATTTGTAGAGACCTTTCAAATGTAATTTTGATAGAGTGTCCAGGTTCAGCTTCAATCACCCACTCACAATTCAAAGAGTCTTTGTAGTATCCTGGCCATCCCGGGGAGAGAATCAATCCACTGGGAGCTGAAAAATGGCCACCACATGGAGCTGAAAATATGAAATCAGAGAACAAGTAAGAACAGAAGTTTTAGAATAAGTAGTAGAGATTATTATTAGTACCAACTATAATTTTTAAATGAATTTCTGCATGTCCTTTTAAAACGTTATTTAATAATGTTTTGAAGGTAAAGCTACATCTGGTCCTATTACTGAGTGATAATTTTCCTTAGAAAGAGTAATTTACTTTCTGAAATATGGCTTTGCTATCCACACAGCATGTCAGATAAACTGATCATCTTCAAGTGTCCTAAAATATCCCTTACATGCATTCTTGTGTCTCCATTTTCATTTTCAAGGCTTGAAAACAATGTAAATTGTCAGTTTTAGTTTCTCTCTTTTATTTTCTGGCTTACATTAGCAGATACTGCTAATTCATTCTACACACTGTCTAAAACTCTAATCTTCCTTATTCTAGAGTTCCTACTACAATTTGGGCCTTCATTGATTCAGCCTCTTTTCTGATATCCCATCCGTTGATTTCTCTCCTGCTTCAGTCCAGCTGTCAGAATAATATTCTTCAAATTACAGTTTCATTATACCATTCCCTTTCCTAGACATCTATTTTGATCCCTTTTCCTTTAACATTAGATTCAAATCTTCAGCTTATCGCTTCCAGTATATAATTTTCTGCTTTTCTCTAAATATACACACAATTGAAATCGTAATGACAACATTGTAATTCCAGTAGGTACTGATTAGGTCTTTTGGTGTAAACACCTCATTTTGGAGATGAATAAACCAAATCCAGAGAAGAGCAACTCCCCAAGGCTCACAAGGCTTACTAAATTTTAAAAGTACTTTCCAGTTATTTTTTTATAAAACAGGACCTCAAAATGGGTCTTCTCCCATTATTTCCCAGTATTGGTAAATGAAATCACCAACCATGGAGTTACATAAGCCAGGAAGCTAGAGGTAAGTATCTTTCATATTTCCATAATCTTTTTCATGTAATCCCATATCCAGGCCATCCTCAAGCTCACTCTTGTTTCTCCATCTCTATAGCCACCATCTTCGTTAAATTATCATATCATCATCTCATCCTTCCAACAAACCTTCATCTTTCCTTTTTTTTTTTTTTTTAAGATTTTGTTTATTTATTTGAAGGTAGGGGGAGGGAGGGAGAATGAGAGGGAGAAGCTGACTCCCACTGAGCAGAGGACCTCATGTGAGACTCGATTCTAGGACCCTGAGATCATGACCTGAGCTGAAGGCAGATGTTTCATTGACTGAGTCACCCAGGTGACCCTTTTAACTGGTCTTTTCATCCACACTAACTATCCTTCATACTATAGCCAGAGGTTATTTTTTTTCAACCACAAATCAGACCATATCCTTCAATGGCTTCTTTCTGTGTTGACTAATAAGGTACTGCATAATCTAGTTTCAACTCTAGCGTAGATTCTGAACTTACCTACTTGACTCTGCAGCCCAGCTACCTTAGCCTACTCTGTACCTTCAGGAAGTACATACGGAAAACAAAAATGGAGCAAAGAGTATTTAATTACTGAAAATTATTCAGGAAAGAAAAAAAAAGATCAAATGTATACTGTATTAACTTTCCAACATAATAGAGACCATTCTTGATGATTCCCTGTTATATTTTTATTTTCTCTAAATCACTCCATTTAAACTTTATCCCATGTGTTTATATTCTGTGTTGCTTACTTGTTTCTTTCTGTTTTACCTTGCAAAATTTTTAAAAGCTATTGCTCCAGACACTATTTTTATTCATTGGCATTTTTAAAATAATTTGATGTAACCCAAACAGAATAGGAAATATTTATAAATTGGCCTAGGAATCACACATTACTACAAATATCCAGTTAAGAGAAATATTTTTATGTGAAATTGCCAAAATGTGTTATTTGCATGCAAAAAAAAAAAAACAACAAAAAAACTCTGTCATATAAAATTAGATTTTCTTCCTTCATAGAATTTCATTTTGTTTCCTAAAAAGCTTTCAAAGGAGACCATTTTCATTCGGATTATTTACTCCTCTTTGTTACAATGACTCATAATTAGGTTTCCTGTAGGGTTATTATGTATTTCAAAAATAAAATTATGTGCATAATAGCCACTTAAATTACCATATTTTAAAAGATAGAATAGAGAGTATCTTAGAGAAGGTCCCGGAAATATGGAAAATCTCTGACAGAAATCCTTAATATGTCATGGACTCATATTGTTTTAGACAAGTATTTGTGCACTTCAGTCTAATTCTCATTAAAAGAGGTAATCAGTCATAAAACTAGCAACTGAGTAATAGGCCATAAAGGATTAAAAAGTAAAGTACCCAGAAGCATTTTAGCTGGTCCCTCCATCTGAAGTGTGATGGAGGCAGTTAGGAGGGGCCCTTAGAACAAAGGAGAACATAAAAATGTGGTTACTGATTGTTCTCTGAAAGGACTTCCCTGAAGGTGACCCTACTTATAACATATTCTGAAGCAGCTCCTTTCTCTCTCATATAGCGTTGAAACTGTCCAAATTTATCATTCCAAAAGTATGGGAACAGACTCCCCAACAGGATGTGAAACCTAAGAGAAGAGACAGATGGTCAGTGGAGGTCCGCTGGGAAAAGCCTCGTGGTCACAGCGACTAGCAGGCACGTGGCAGGGAATTGTGCACAGGGACAAGCCATAGTGTAGCAACAGCAGCAGAGTATGGAGTGGGCAAAATGCAAGAAAAAAATAAGGCAAGGTCAAATGTAGAGAAAAGAGGTGTAGAAATCTGCCCAAAGCAGAAAGCAGTATAGAATACAGGAAAAAAGAGAAAGAGCATGAGCTTTTGAACAAAGAACTATTGACAGGAACAGAAGGCAAGCTGAGACCAAAGCAGAAGTTGACACCCTACAATCTTCCTTTCACTCCTGGGTGGGACAGGTGTGACATTCTTCCAGTAATCTCCCATTTTATGTTAATACCTTGCTAGAGGGGATAAACAATCTCAACCTGATAATGGCAAGACCTCAAGACCTCAAGGCCTCAGGGATCATGTAGGTCCTCTTCAGCATATGAAAGTTCTTTTGAAACCTCCCTTTTTCCTTACCTCCCCTAACCTCACAGTATATAACCCACTGCCTCTCACAAGCCCAATGCAGCATCTCTTTATGCCCATGGGTCCTGTCCCTGTGCTTTAATAAACCACTACTTTGCACCAAAGATGTCTCAAGAATTCTTTCTTGGTCATGGGCTCCAAACCTCACCCCACCGAACCTCATTTATATTCTAAAACTTCAACACTAATAATAATATTAGTAGCAAATATTTGAATTTATAAAGAGAAATTTAACTGTAAAAGGAAAAAAAAGTTAGTGGCTTAAACCTTACAACTATGTCATATGCATATACTTCTTACATTAAATTAATAATTTTCTTAAATAGATTACTTATATTTTAACTTCAATGACTTTTTTAAACTTACTCTAAATAAAAATGACTGTGAAATCGTAGTGCTTATGTAGGACTTATATTTTTCCCCAAATGTCTAAAAATAAATATGCAGCTATTAAAATGTAATAAATACTTAAACATTTAACAACTAAAATAACATTGTGTACCTCCAGGGATAAAGGCAACACAGTTTAACAGAGTTCTGTAAGACAATAACTAAGCTTTCCTGAATAAGGGAAACTGGAATATAAACAAAACAGAAAGAAGATCAAGACCAGACAAGCTACTTTCAAAATCCCATTCATTCATTCATTCATTCACTTATTCATCATTTACTCATTTGTATGTCAGTCATGCAGTAAACAATTGTGTGTCAGGTATGTGTCTATGTGGTATTTGTATTACTTTAACCAATTAACATTTATTGAATATTTCTTATGTGCCAGGAACTATGTGAAAAGTCCCTTGGATTATTTTATATAATGCTCAAAAAAAAAAAAAAGTCCAGCCACTTTCATACTATTATTATAGATAAGAACATGATAAACATAAGAATTTAAATAATTTGCATAGGTGGGGCCAAGGCCAGCCTCCCTAAGATGGACCACTTTGCATATTGATTATTTTAAATACATATTACTTAAGAGAAAACCTGTACAAAATGGGCATCCAGATCCTTCTCTGTCCCCTTGAAAGCCGGAAATAAATCTCTCACATGAAAGGTACCTTTCCCGTACCAGAAGGTAGAGAGATATCCTTAACACCAGAGATGGGAAATTAAGAGCCAAGGAGGCTGAGTAAAAAACCCTTGTTATTTCGTTTGCTGCCTTACTATTGTGGTCTAAAATCTGGCTAGAATTTCATATCAATTGAAGCTCCCAAGCTTTTCTTTGTCCTGTCAATTCCTCAAAGAATCTTTGCATAAAAAGTACATAATCAGTCTTGCTCATTTCTTTAGGGCCTCCTTGAGCATGTAATAAAACTTTGTTTTATTTCCTTCTGTTAATCCATCTCATATATAGTTTCTGCTATATATAAGATACTCTGCTAGGTCCTGAAATTAAAAAAAAAAAATAAACCTATAGGACATTTTTTCTGCCCTCAAAAGACACCCACTCTACACAGAATATAGGAATAGCTAACATGCAGAACAAGTACACGCTTGAACTTGATAGACTGTCTGGAAACACAGGGAAGTCACAAGTAACATCCTAGAGACATTAGGAAGGAGTTCTTGGAGGTGATTTTGTCAGAAGTAAATTTAAATTAAAAAAAAAAAGAATAGAAGATAAGAGGAGTTGGACAGAGAACAGAGACAGGAAGTGAGAAACATGAACCAGTAGGAGGGAAAGTCAAGTAGTTCTTTGTTTTGGAAGCTTATAGTTTGTGGAGGAAGGACAGGACTTTTTGGTTTTATGCAGTCATAACTGCTTTTGAAGACTTTTAAACCTAGTGAGCATCTGGGAACTTGCTAAAATGCAGATTTCCAGAACGCACTTCTAGTAGTTCTTAGGTGGGATCCAGAAAGCTGCACTGTTAACAAACCCTCACCACCCCCTGACCTCACAGGCCATTTTGCTGCTGTTAGCCCATAGACCACACTAACAAAACCTAAGATATGGCTAGTCTGTAGCTTCAAGATTCTCCTGGATAATATCTCAGGTTCCTGAGATAAAGACACAATTTGCATCTGTTAGTGAAATACAGATTGTTGTGTTTAAACCCCCCCATTTTTATCAATAAAAAGAGGGCATACCTGATAAATATAAAGTAGACATAGTTCATCTATCTATTTTTATTTTTCTAAGGTCTGAAGAAAGTCTGTTATAAATAATTTGCGTTGGAGTGCTGACTCATTTCTGTGTTACTTTAAGTAGAAGGGACAAATTCAAAATACCCAGTATGTTTTAAGACCTGTATGAAAGAGTCAAAAGTGCTTCAGACTGTATTCAGATAAAATTCCCTTGAATAAAAATGCTATGGAATTCTAGTGTTCCACAGTGGGAGATGCTCTTTCATCTGAGAAGTGGCAGTTAGGTGCTCAGAGGGGAGCTGGGGATGGGAAGAGCTGAGTTTGATCTCAGGGGTTTGGCTGTAAGTGAATTTAAAAAGTGAGCATTCTAACATTCCTTCTGATAGATAGCCTTTCTGGGGAGCTGACATGATAAAATTCAGATATCATCTCAGGGATTATCAAACAAGGAGGGTTCTATCCTTGTCCCTCCTTTTTGAACTTGCTTTATGGATAGGTGTGGTAAGTAATCACAGACTCTCTTTAACATCAGCACACTGGATGATTTTTCAAAGAAAATTATGAGAAATGTGTCAGGTCTGAATCTAGGATAAAAAGAGGAAGCCAGAAACACACAAATTAAAGGGCCAGGGTTACAGAGAAATTGATGAGGGAGCAGGAGGCTGGCTGAGGACAAAGCAAGAGCTGGCGCCTTGCACCCACCCCCCCTTCCATCCGCTCCCCTCCATAGGTGTAGCATTCCTCAGGCACCCCTGACTGCCATAAAATGATAAATAGTTAACTTGCTGAGATCACAATCCTACAAGACAGGAGTCTCCCTTGGTTTGCAAATGTCCTTGAGATTTACAAACAAAGAAGTTACCTTATCAATAGCCCAAATTCCAAAGACTCAGAACTCAGTTTCTCAAGCCTAATGTCACCCTCCCCTCCATAAAAACCAAGGAGGTGGAGGTAGAAGGAAAAGTAAATAAAGTTAAATTTCTTCTAAACCTAAATCTCATTAACAAGGATGCTTGATGGCAGGAATGTAACATTCCACCAGGAGACTCTCAATTGTCTTTACTTGATAGTAACTAAGCCTTCAATATCCTGATAGTATTCTTTGCCCCAATAGCCCTTCTGAATACCCCTTTGTCCTCACCTACCCAACTCCTGCTTATATAACCAACCACCCCTCACAACCCGGGGGCAGCCGCATCTCTGCCTGCCCACGGGCCCTGTCCCCGTGCTCTAATAAATCACCTTTCGCACCAACAACGTCTTAAGAATTCTTTCTTTAGTCGTCGGCTCCGAACCTCCTCACCCCACCGAACCTGACTTAGGTTCTGGGACTTCATCAAAATGATCACAGCTCTGCGCCATCTTTCATCTCCATAACCCCTTCATCCCTTCTCCCAGACTCAGCTCTGCAGAGAGTGGGAGAAAACCCCGCAGATTGCTACTGTATCAGCTTCCCTATGGTAGATCTCTAGGAGAATGGAATTTAATACTACATAAACATGTAATTAAAAGTGGGGTCTATTTTTAGATGCATACACATTTTCTCAAGGAGAACCACAAATACATTCTGATCTCTGCATCAGACTGTTACTCTAATTGCTCCCTCAGAAGAACTGCCTCCAAAGAGAATGCAATGTCTGTGAACGAGAAGGGTTTCCAATCCTTTGAGACTAATTGAGTTCAAGAGAAAACCCCTTATCCTCAAAGGGAAAGTTCATCAGGCATGTTGATCCAGCCTTGTCTCCAAAGGGTTCTCCAGGGACTTCAGTCCTATTCCATTCACTCAAGGAATTTTCTCAGATATCCCATTAGAGAGGTAGGAAAAATAATTAGCCATGGTTATGCAGAGAGTTCTCTGCTGAGGGCAAAGAAATTCTTGCTTGAGTACACATTTTATGTACATTCTGAAATTGATGGAACAAAAACAGAAATGGGTTTCTTTTTATCATTTCCTTCTTATATTCCTTCCCGCCTGCCTCCCTGCCTTCCTTCCTCCCTTCCTTTCTTCTTTCCTTCCATCCCTCCCTCCCTCTCTTCCTTCTTTCCTTCCCTTCTTACCTTCCCCCTTCCTTCCTTTCCTTCCTTCCTTCCTTCCTTCCGATGATTGCCTTCAAAACTGTACTGCCAAATCTCCATCTCCTTAAATAAATGTTTAACAGATCCTCTAATCTTCTCATCACTTTCAGGACTAAAAAAACTTGGTCCAGTCCAAAACGAATTTTTTTTTTATCTTATTCTCTCCACACATCTACCCAAGGTACCTCCTTGAGCATTGGCTGAGAGGCTTGGAGAATGGGGAGGAGTGTGCTGCTGGAGGACTTGTACTTGCTGATTCATTCCTCTATTCACTTCAGTATTTAGAATAGTCTCCCCCCATCTTATCTCCTTCCTCTTTCTTTTATGTCTTCTTGCCTGTGGTCTTTTAGGGCTGGGATGGGACAGATTGTGTTGTCAGTCCTTTCCTGGCTATTGCTATATTACCCCTGACTCTTCCCTAATGCTTTCCATTTGTTGGATATGGAAAATGTTTGCTCTCCATGATAATAAATGAGTCTTTTGGAAAGCCCAAGAGCAGATTAAGGGTGACTTCTCACTGCATAATTTCGTGATATTGGAGAAGTTCAACCTTTTCCAGTCACCTCCTTACTCCCACCCCTGGAAGTATACCCTATGGTCTCAGGTTGTTGGCTTTCCTTCACTTGGTGGTCAGGCTTAGGTACCTTCTTTGGTATTCATTTGATACATAGGAAATTCACATCACTGACTTGCCAAATTGTTTGAATTAGACAGTTCTCCTTCTTTTCAACCTGTCAATTTTCACCAATTTTCCTCCTCTTGCTCAATAAGCACAGAAGACAGATCAGCAACTACTACACTGTATAATCAAATATCTATCTGGGGATTCTCATTCCTCTTTCTGCCAGACAACTCCATTCTCTATGAAGGATTCTTCTGAAGCCCTCCCCCTCAGGTTGGCTTGCAGAGAAAAAGACTAGTATCCTCCTTCCTATAGGGAGATAAATGAAAAACTGAATAACTTTGACTTCAATGGTTTCAGATAGATTGACAGGTAAGTAGATGACAGATAGGTAGATAGATCTAGATCTTGATTTCCCTTTCTTTTTGCTGCTTATATAAATCGGAGGTTGGGTACCTGAGATTATGATTGAGAGAGATGAATCAGTTAGAACACAATTAGCCATGAAAGGGGCATCTGGACTTCGATTTATTATTGTTATTATTTTATATATTGGGTATTGAGAATTTTTTCTCCTTAGCTGGGTATCTAAGTTACCAATACCAAAGCAATAAGAAAATTTTCCTCTATACTTTGTCAGTCATTTTGCTCCCAAAGTTTTTCATGTCAGCCCAGAAAGTTACAATTATAATATTATTGGATATTATGAGTCTCCACAAGGAAGGGGAACTTCTCTTTCAGTTAGTCTTAACTTAGTGTCTTAATTAAATCGACAGCTTTGAGCCAATAGCATTCATCTGACTCTTCCAGTGTATTTCATTAAATGTAATCCTCTTTATCTATAAAGCAGACCAATGAATGTATTATATCCTAATTATATTCAAGAACATGACCATGTAATCCAGAAGGCCAATATTCTATTTCCATTTTTGTTGAAGGGATTGCTTTAGATCAAAGAGGGCATTGCTAGCTATAGAAGAGAGAGCAGGGGAGTTAAAACCCAGGTAAAAATAAAGAGAGATACAGATAGTGTACATGCATCAGAACCCTTCTGAGTCCCAGTGGAGAAATGACTAAGAAGATATTAATCAATGGGCACAGGTGACTGGGACAACAAATTATTTCTACAGAACTGAATAGGGACAAGGGTAGAAACAGTGAGACCAGTTAGGAGGCTTTTGCAGTAATTTGGGCCAGAGAGGATGGTTTCTGGGACCAGGATGTCAGCAGAGGAGGAAGTAAGAACTAGATGAGTTCTGAATATATTTCAAAGGTAGAACTAACATGTTTTTTCCTGATGGACTGTGTATGGTTATAACAGAAAGAAAGGTATCAGAAATTACTCCAAGAGTTTTGGTCTGAATTACTGGAAGAATGGAGTGCTATTAATGATGATGGTGAAAGTCTGTGACAGTATCAAGTTTGGAGTGACAGAGGGAGAGCAGATCAGTTTTGGACAGGTTAAGTTTGAGATGCCTATTAAACATTATGGGGAGATGTTGAGTAGGAAGTTGAATGTAAGACTCTGGACTTCAGGGCAAGGAACTAGACTAGTGATGTAAATTTGAGAGACATCAGCACACAGATATTATTTAATGTTAGAGACTGGGTGACAATTACCCATAGAATGAGTAGAAATAGAGAGGGGGAAAATATTCAAGTCCTAGCTCTGGAACATACAGAGATCATTGAGGTGAGGAGAAACCAGGAAGAGAGCCTAAAATGAGTCTGAGTCGTACATTTAATAAAATGAAATTTAATAAAGCATACAATTTTTAGAATGTTTAACTTATTTTTCCCTAAATAGTTAAATAATAATAATTTTAAAGTATTAAGAAACATTAGATTTTTAAAAGTAAATGGTATGTACTTATAACAAAATATCAAATACATTTTAACCCAACTCTCATTTTTGGTCTGTAAATAAATCCTTCTCATCTTTCAGTCTATAAGAGTCGAGTTCAGTAGCTTTAAAAAAGTGACATTCACCAATGAATAATAAATCCTCATACCCAGGAACAGTTTCTTTCTATGACTACAACAAAGATAGGAGATTTAATTTATGTCCAACTGTCTTGCTTTCTAAAACAGAAAACTCTAGATGACTTAGCACTCACTTCTTGACACCTAGAAAGAGAGCTTTCTTGTTTTATTCTAAGTCTCATGGCATGGTATCTTTTTCAAGATCTTTTGGGATTTGGTGGCTGGTTTATTACTGGCAAATACGGAAGCAGGCATTTATAAAGTAGATATGCAACCCAGAGAATAGCTTGAAAAGATATGTCAAAAACTCGATCTTTCTCCTTATTCATTTTTTTAAACTAATGCATAATTTCTTATAATGAGGTAGAGAACTGTATTTAACAACCTTCCAAGGAGAAAAAATCTCAACTGAAATTATTAGAATGGGATGAACTAATCTTTCTGGGCGCAGAGTACAGTGGAATGAGTAGGTCTTGTGTTAGTCTAAGGGGCTACATACGTGTAAGCAAGGGCATGGGGCTGAGACAGGGAAAATAGAAAGATGGAGAACAGCTTAGTGATGATAGGACTGTGACTGTAAGCATGAGGGAGAGAGATGATGATGGTGGGGATGATGATTTTTACATGTAGCCATTCCCTTCAATGGGAGGATGGGGGAAGAGATGGCTTAGAAAGGTATTTGGGAAGCTTTCTATTTACTGTACTTCATAAAATTTTCATGTCTTAACTCTTAAAAAAAAAAAAAAAAGCAAACATCTCTCTTATTTATTGATGCTTCCTGAATAACTTGCATAGTTCCTGAGTCCACCTGAATCCAATCATACCACACAACTGAACCCTATGAGCAGCTAAATTATTAGAAATAAAAAAATGTAGTGCCAAAAGGTGAAAAAGAATCAGACACAAGCACAATACCAATGAGAAGACAAAAGGACATTATAGACACTAGTCTAGATTGAAATGACAATCTGGGGAGAGTGCTTTATTCATGGAATAGGATGTTCCAGCTTCTTTAGGTGCTAGAGGATTGGACTTGAATAATGTTACACAAATTCACAAAAAAGAAGGAACTCAAAACATGGTATAGCTATCTGGAAAGTGGTTCTTGGGTAAGTCCAAATTTCCTGTGACACTGGAATCCTTTCTCAAAATGGAGAGGTTGATATATATCTTCTGACCTGCTCCATTGGCCTGGCACACTCCCCAAGTGATTGATTGCTACTGTTGGATTTCAAATTAAAGGGACCTTAGTAATCACTAGTTCAAGCCATTTTCCTCTTGGAAAATGTTCTTTTCTAGGGGGCATGAAGGAACTGTGAGGGCCAATGGGAATAATGTCATCAGTTGTCAATGACATCATTCTTGTATTATTTATTATTATTATTGATATTAAATAGAGAAATATTTACTTGTAATCATGTCTCTATGAAAAGTGAGAAATCACACCTTGCCCTTAGGAGGACAGTTTGTCCTATGTAGCCCCTCTAATTTGCTTCTGTTATTGTATTGCTCTTGTAAGCATTTGAAGTTATGACTCCTGATCTATAGCAAAGGGCATTAGGTAATATTTGTGGACACAGATCCATCAAAACCACCATCTAATGGCAGTCAGGCTCACCACCCTGGAGAACATGAATATACAAAAGAATCTGAGCTGAGTGCAAACGCCAGAATGGCATTTTCTGGGTATGTGGTAATCTCTTTATAAATGGTTAAAAACAAGACATCCACTAGGGAAAAGTACAAACAGATGGCAGGATCAGAAGCACCTGTATATTACAAGTTCAGGTTATAGTGGACTTACAGCCAATAGACCAAATGACCATGCACATGAACCCTACTACAGAGATTCATGAACTCATGAATATATATCTATATATATCTACCTCTATATAGAGAGATAAATCTATATAGTATATATATATAGCTATATAGTACATATATATTTATATAGTATATCTGTATATAGATCTGTACCTTTTTTTTTTTTTTTCGAGAGAGAGAGAGAGAGATGATGATGAGCAGGGGGAGAGGGGTAGAAGGAGAAGCAGATGCCTCACTGAGCATGGAGCCTGAAGTGGGCTCAATTTCAGGACCTTGAGATCATGACCTGAGCCGAAGGCAGACACTTAACCAGCTGAGTCACACAGGGACTCTGGGACTCATGAATCCAATGGTGCTCAGATCATTTGAGGTACAGACAATAAGGCAGGCATGTCTCAACATTTTGGAGCTGGCATTTGGACCAGCAGAATATGGTGGCCAGAGACCAGGGAGTTTCCCAAAGCCCAATAAAGAAACCTCTCTGATTCAAATATTATACCTTGAATTTTGTCTTCTATATAGCAGAATATTCAGAATGTTCACAAGGAACATTCCGGAAACTAGAAATGTTCTGGGATTACTGAGAAAACCGATTCTAGGATTTGAGTTTTAGGGATGGCTCCAGTTTGCATTGCTTTGTACAGTGAAGGAAATCTAGTCGCATAGTACCCCCTTGAGACAATGAAGGCAAAGCAACATCGGACCCATATTTCAGAAGATACTTTCATGCATCCAGGTGAATAGAGAAATAAATCCAAACACAGTAATGTTGAGCTCCTTTTCCCCCTTTTCCAAATTTATAAGCACCTAGGCTGGTAGAAAGAAAGGACTTTGAAGGAAACAGAGTCAGCCTCACAATGCCCTCAGTGGCTCCTGAGAGAAATTCTGATCATGTTAGGAGAAAGAAAGAGAGTATGGAAAGAAGAAAATCCAAGAGAAAATATTCTGAAAAGAAAACTGCACTTCCTGAGGGTTGAATTCAGTGAGGAGGCTCACAGGTACCCAACAGGGGTTTGGGCTATGTGGAAAAATAAATGAATGTGAGGCCAAGAGGGGTCTTAAGGGGACCACAGGGCAAAAGAGGGAGAGTGTTTATGCAGCTATTACGAGTGGGAAACTGATGGAGACAGAGGAAGAGGATTTTTAGGAAGCTTTCATGGCACATCATGAAAATCCCTATGTCAGACCATTAAAGTAGACCTATGAAAACCATCTACACTATTCATGGCTGTAGGATATATCTTTGAAGGAGACACCATGCAGAGACTGGCCCTACATACAGCCAGTTATATTCAGGTGACAGTCTAAGTGTAAGTGAAGAAGTCATTGATTGTCACTAAATTGAGTTAGGGGAACAGTTTGTGGAATTCAAAGTGAATGATTTCAATGCTGATTATAGTAATTATAGTAGTTTGCTTTCCATTAGCAAAACTGAGAGACTGCAAGGCTTTCGATTGTCTCTAATCTTTCTTCCTCATGGGTAAATTTGATCAACCCATTCTAGAGAAAGAGGTTCAAATTTTCACAAAGATAGCCTAAATCTATCCTTAGTTAATGCATCAGTGGTGAACTTCAGGTCAGTGAATAAAATGTATAACCCAATTCTGTTCAACAATTGCATTTAAGCTACCTGAAATGAATCCAAGTTCAGCTCTGGGATCATAGAACTGCAACAAATTATGATCTCATTTCTCCCTTTCCTCTCACCAATCCTTATTCAAGGACCAAGACTGATAAAACATTTCCTTTCATTTTTTTCTTCAAAGATTTTCCACAGTTTTAGGGTTGAAGACTGGTTGATGTGGGTGAATTACTAATTTGTCAATATACCTAACCTTCTAAACAACTGAAGTAGATGGGGGTGGGGTGTGGAGGGAGAGGAAAATCTTTAAAGAGGTTAAAGCTTTGTGTTTTGTTATGGAAACACTTTATACTGACTTCCTTTGCTCTATAAATCCTGATTGAAACAAGCAACTACCACTTTCTAATTTTAACACAGCAATCCATACATCCGAGTAACTTTTAACAATGCATTTAATTTGGTAAGGTTTTATGTTAATGGACTAAAATAGAAATAGTTATCTGTATTAATCAGAACATATGCATGTATGTATTTTATCCATATCAAATATTTAATATAATGATAAAAAAAAATTAGCTAAAACATGAAGCCTAAATTGTAGGCTGTGATAGTGCCCTAAAAGAGAAATTTCAATAAAAAGCAAAACTTTTCTATCAAAGTATGGAAGTCTAATGGATGAAGAAGACAGGCAGAGAGGGCTTTCAGACATAGGTTTTTGTGTGTGTCAGTGGGAATGGCTGTTGGCAGCTTGGGGAATGGTGGAGGGAGAAGGGTGTTTAAAAACAGATCAACTGTAAGGGCCTATTTAGCCAAAGCAGCTTTATCCTGGTGGAACAGTCATTTTGTTGTTTATGCAGTAAAACTTAAACCGCTCCCCCAACCCCCACCCAACCGCCAGGGGACTTACTTAATAGCAACTCCAGGAAACCAGTTCCAGGTAACAAAGCCCAAATACACGGGCGGGTCAGGCCAGGTGGAGACATCCAATCAGTGGGGCACACATACTGTCTCCCTAACTACCAAGGAGTGTGGGCCCCGCCTTTTGGGGGCCTTTTGGGTGCCAATTCTGACCAAGGTGATAGGCTAGTTCAAATATCTACTATAGGGTAAATTGTGATTCAGTTGGTAACTTGTGCATGACCTAGCATGACTGTGCAGCTTTCTCTGTGTGTTGCAATCTCACTGGCCACCTCTGTGAGCCTGTGTGGCCAGGCTCAACCACATGGCCCTTGCCCTTTAAAAGGTAGTCGGTAAGGTAGGGAGGGGTCACCCTCTCTGTAAGAGGCGGCGCCATCTGGTGGATTTGATTCTCAATGCTTGGCGCAAAATGAAGCTTTGCTTGACCTTTGCTTTGTATCAGTCTCGCTCCTTTGATTATGGACCCATCACAACAACCCCAAAAGAACACATTAGTGAAGAAGAAGCAGCAGCTTTCCTCAGCTAGTCTCAGGCTTTTGTTGTTTATGTTTAAGTAGAACTGAGGCAAAACTAAAACAAAAGAAACCCTTACAAACCTTACTTAGAGTCTCAGAAATTAAACTCGCCAGAGTGAGTTATATAGGAGTTGACAATGGTCTGCTTTATTGGATGGAAACTGCCTTGCAACATGGCCCGGGAAGTGACAGGTGACCTGACAAGCCCCACTGTAAGATGGCTTCCAGCCCACTCTGATTCTGCCTTCCCTGTCTCTAACCTTATCCTTAGCTAAGGACCCAGTTCCCACATTGGGGTTAGATCCAGAAACTGGCAGGTGAGCCAAGTATATGTAACTTCACTCACACATCCAGAAAGAAAAAAAGAAAAAAAAAAAAAAGAAAAAGAAAGAAAAAGAAATCTTTTCCTTTAGAAACTTCACAAAGCTCTCTTTAGGATCACTTCAGAGCTAAATCAACAAAATGATTTGTTGATGTCCAGTTTATTTTCACCTCCTCATTCAGCTAGGAAACAAGCTACTTCTAAACCAACACCCAAATTAGGCAGGGGAGGATCCAACCAGATTCAACAATTCCTCAGAAAAGGTCTCTGCATCTGTCCATGGGACTGTATACAACTCCCAGGAGAGAGGCGGGAGCATGTCACTTCTCAGCTGGAATGACTTTCTGCTGGTCACAGGATAATTTTAATCCATTTAACATCATTTACAAAGCATGCCATGCTCTGTGCCCCTCTGATTATTCATCGAACCCCTGACCCTCTATCCTCCACTCCAGCACATCAAACCAGTAACCTTTCCTCTGCCTGAAACAAAATTTCTCCCATCTCCTACTTTCTTTCAAATACTAATGTAGGCTTTCCTGACTGACTCCCCAAATTCGGGTCAGGAACTATGATTAAAAAAATTAGTGAGCTCAGGGGCAAAGTATAATGGGGAAAAAAAAATGAACATTACTTTACATTTTTTTTTATTTCCGCCTTTACTGTGCAATTCTATTATTATTATTATTATTTTAACATAATAGCACAGTCATAACTATGGCCAGCGTAGCCCATAACATTTGGGGTTTGGGAAAAAAACCCATGAAGTCATCTAGTTCAGCCCCCTGATACAACAAATGAGAAAGTAATTAGTAGAAGAGGGAAGTGCTAATTGAAGGGGATAATAGGAAAACGTAATCGCATGGTCTGGGTTAGTTCATTACAGGACATTCTGAAAATGTTCAACTCAATGAATGGCAGCATTTATAGGTAATGGCTATATTAGTCAATGAAGTCTGTTATATTTCTGAAAATTATATATTAAATATTCTCTATTTATCACCTAGAAATTGAAAAAAAAAAGACAAAAAAGGTTTTCATTAAGAGTTTGGACACAGGTAAAAAGAAAAATTGGGAAAGCAAGAAAAAGAAGAAACTATTTAAAAATCATCACCTAATTATTGCATGGTGATCTATTAAAGGGTTTCATGGCTCTGGTTCATCTATCTATTCCTTAGTAAAAGTTCTTCCATATCTCTCTAAATAAAAAAAACATATGTAGTCTTAGGTACTGCTGTGGAAGGAGAAAAGCACAATACAGAAAGTTAATTCGTATTGTGACAATTTTTTTTTTAAGATTTTATTAATTTGAGAGAGAGAGGGTTAGAGTGAGCATGAGAGAGAGAAAGGGAGAGAGAAAGAGAGACAGAGAGAAAGAACTCACACCAGCAGAAGAGAAGCAGTGGGAGAAGCTGGCTCCCTGGTAATTAGGGAGCCCAACTTGGGGCTTAAACCCAGGACGCTGGGATCATGACCTGAGCTGAAGGCATAAGTTTAACTGAGCCACCCAGGCACCCTATATTGTGACAATTCTAAATTGAAGCTCCACACCCCATACACACATTCCTAAAGATTCTAAATTGAAACACTATACTTGATATATTTTATTTTTAAGTAGGATCATCTTTTCTTTTCCAATATAATTTGTGACTTTATAGGAGTGTCTATATTCAAAGATATAAACTTTTAAACATTGCATACACACATACTGCACACAAACACATACACACATTACATACATGTATATATTGCCCTGAACTTTCTTAACTATATCTTATTGAACAAATCAAAACTGAAGAAAAGTGTTTAGCAAACTATGCCCACAAAAATTATACATTTTAAATAATGGTTGCTCTAGAATAAATTTATTTATTTCAATTAATCATTGTTAACATTTTTTTTTTTAAAGATTTATTTGAGAGACAAAGAGAGAGAGAGCAAGTGAGTGCTGGAGGAAGGGGCAGAGAGAGTGAGAGAATCTCAGACAAACTTCCCACTGAATAAGGAGCCTGGCCCGAGCTTGATCTCACAACCCTGAGATCCTGACCTGAGTTGAAACCAAGAGTTGTACGCTCAACCGACTGAGCCACCCAGGTGTCCTGTTATTAACACATTTTTGAAAACTAAATGTTTAAACTGTGAATAGTTCAAATCCCATGAAAGAGGATGACTAGAAACTATAAGGCATACTAAACTATAACTCTATAAGGAGAATATCTACATACAACCACAATTTACCATTTATTAAAGTATATCTTTTGGTAAGAGTTCCTTTCTTTAAAGGGGACTTCTAAAAAGATTTCTAAAAATTTATTTTAACATGAAACACTAAGTGTAATTTGCTTCACTAAATATGCCTAATGTACATTATTAAATAATATTTTATCATAAGGATTACTATAGTCCTGGTAAATGGTGCATTCCCTGTGATGGGTTCTAGTGCACAATTATGATGGGGTTATAATTTTCCCTGGCCATTTCACTTACCTCCACATCTTGGAATGGGTCCACTCCACATTACTTTTCCATCCATAAGTATACACGTAATTGTTTCTGTTCCCTGGGTTTTAATAAATCCTTCTTCACAAATAACTGAAATTGAACTTCCTAATTGAAAGTTGTCCCCAAACCGCCGTGCATTGATTGGTATTCCTGGATCAGGACACTCGTTATGTCCAAATGCTTGAGAAGAGCAAACAAACAAAAACACACAAACAGGCAGTATGAGACGAACCCTTATATATTTGCATTGAGAAAAACTGATTTTGAGAAAAGTTATGCTTATTTCTAGAACAGCCTTTATTTATTAAAAAAAAAAAAAAAAGAATTGGTGGCTCTCCTTTGACCCTACCTGTTTGCCTATGGTGTAAATAGGTGTGACTTTTAAAATATGAATTATACTCTAGATTACACTTCAAAATAGAACTGCTTCTGCCTATTTCTGGAGATCATTAGGCTTTTAGGCTTTGGCTGGGTAAAAATTACCACTATAAACCAGTCAGAATTCCAATTATTCTGAATACATAGCAGGTTGACTACATCTCTTTGCAAGCTTTTCTTATGATTCAGTCTTTTGAATGGAGAGACAGTCTTGTGAAGTTATAGTGAAAAGTTTCAAACTGGTATGAAAGTCTTAAAATTTTTTTATAATTTTCCATTTGTCATCTATTTTCTGCCATCTAGAAAAAGGGAAGGGAGCTAAGTCTTGCAATTACCATGTTTGAGGCAGTGAAAGAAGCTTTGGAAAAGTTATAATCTAATTTAACATTTACAGCTCTAAAGAGTAATATGAGATTCATAAAAAGATAAGTAGCTGGCCTCAGGTCATAGAGATAGGATTGAAATGTATCCCTCACTCTGACTTCTAATTTTTTCTCAACAACACTGTATCTTGGGTTTTCATCTCAGGTCTCAAAAGAACGTGAGTTCTTGAATTCAGGGCCACTTTATTTTATTTTGTGTCTGCCAGGATATATTTAGCCAATCTTTAGCAAGTAGCAGAAGTATAGGGACGATGTGCAAATTTTAATCTTTCAAAATTATAGATTACATGAGTCCTCCAAATTGTTCTCTTTATTCATCTGGATGACCAAGTATGTACCATAAATATTTAAATTATTATGAGATAAATGAAAGAACATTTAAATAGCAAAGTCTGAATGTGTACAACATAGTTATGAGGTATTTACAATTATTTCTATATTCATGCTACATAAGTACAGGAAGTAATTTTAAAGTCTCTCACTAATCATCCCTTTGATATTATTCATAAATTATATAAGCTTTATTATTCATTCTCCTCATTTTTAAGTTAAACAGTATAAAAGAACATTAAAGTAACTTCTAAAATATACAAAATATATTTTGTAGGTATACTGTTTTTTTTCTAATTATTATTTTTTTGTGTGTGCCAAAAACCTCAATTGATTAAGCCTTGTTGTTCCTAATATAATGCCTGGTAGGTATTTATTTCAGAAAAATATAATTTCAGTAGAAAACATTAAATATAAGAATTTGCATATGATGGATTATATTATTTACTGAGAAACAGAACAAGAAACAAGGAGGCATATTTCCATAATATCCTGAAGGTACCATAAACATTAAAGTTAAAAATTATATGTGTTTAAGATAAAATGAAAATTTAGATGGATAAGTGCATATATATATGTGTATATATGCATACCTTTATACATATAAATGAAGTATTGTTTAAAGGACTTTCAGATGAAGCAACTATTTTATACAACAGTTTGTATGACACATGTCACAGCTAATTTAACTTTAATGATGTGCAATTACATGTTGACAACTTCACCACCAGTGACACTTTGAAAAGGCAGTAATTGCTTTTTGTTACTAATAACCAAAGCTCAGCACTGAATGAGTGGGGGTGGAGGTTAGAGATGCCATTTTTTTTTTTAAAGCAGGAAACTATAATCCTATTGTTATATGACACAAATATTAACTCATCAAGTTGGTCAATATCTGACAGTGTGGTAGCATCAAGGAAGAAAAAAACAGAGAGTCACTAGTATTCATTCTATGGCTTTAGAAACATTTGCAAACAGAAGCATTAATATGTAAGGGTGTAAATACACTAAGATGTTTTCTCCTTCATGTGATTCTTTTTTTTTTTTTTTTGCTATATTCAAACCATTTTTTTTTTTTTTTAGAAAAATACAAAGAATATGAGTGATAGGTAAGAGTTATTTAACTCTTATCTGGATAAGGTTATTTAACGTAAAGAAATCTCAAAAGGAAGCAATATAATAAACACAATTAAATAAGATGTTAAGGTGATAGTTCAAAAGGCAACTAAACAAATGACAGCTAATGCTTATTGAGCATTTACTAGGTATCAAATATTTTATGCTAACTTATTTAGATGCACCATCTAATAGATTCCTTACAAAAGCCTAAATATAGTTTTACTGACAGGAACACTGAGGCTCATTTATTAAACCTAAGAATGGAGCAGAGCCAAGATTTGAAGTTACATAGGTTCACTGAAGAGATGACACACTTAATCTCTAAGGTACTTCTCTCTGGTGGTGGCCTTGCTAAATCAGCTCAGTGGTCTGCTGCCCCTAAGTTAATGACTGCCTGCTCTGTAATGTTTCTGCAGCCTTACAGTTTTTTTCTTTGGAATTATAATTCTGTTCTGTCACTATTTGTTTATAGGTTCCCCATGTGTTTATAAATATTTTGGTTTTTATTTTATTTTTTAAGATTTTATTTTTAAGTAATCTCTACATCCAACATGGAGCTTGAAACTGCAACCCCAAGATCAAGAGTCCTGTGCCCCCCTGACAGAGCTAGCCAGGTGCCCCAGTTTATGAATATTTTGAAAGAAAGATTTCTCTCATCTATATGTTTGCATACCAATAATGGAACAAAGTATATGATATATAGTAGGTTTCCTTAATATCGGGCTTCTCACAAACAGAGAAATGACACAACTGGGAGTAAAATATGGTTGGAAATCAAGAACTAAATGACTCCCTGGCACAATTTTATACATATATACGATTTGTTCAAGTTTCCTGTTCTGTGGAGGAAGAGAGCTGGTTTATGTGATTCCTTTCTAGCTCTACATTGTAGAAATATGTTTTACGGAAAAAATAAACTTACTGTTATAAGTGATGTTAAAGCCACGTCCCGACATTGAATGGTCCGCTTGAAATTCCAATCGCAGTATATGACTATTACTGGTAAGATGGGAAGGCACCTCAGCCCCAGTAAAGGTTCCAAGAATTGGGGAGTCTGGAGAGTCACCATCTTTAACAGCAAGGAAGTCAAACTGAGATTCCAGATCAAAGTCATTAAAAGAAAGATGAATCCGGCTCCCTGGATCAGAGATTATTGTCCAGATGCAGTTTAAATTATTTCCATACCCTTCTGGGTAATCAGGAGAAAGCACTGTTCCCATTGGTGCAGTAAAGTTAGACAGACAAGGAACTGTTAAAATAAGATTGTAAAATACAACAAATTTTCAAAAGTAATATTCTACCTTATTTTGCCATATCCTTATTAAACTTTATCCTGATTTACTTATTATATTTTATTCTTATTATACATTATTTTGCCACAACTATGGTAATCAATCAGCAGGTTGAAAAAATAATATTAAAAAATGTAAGTTATAAAACAGAAAAAAATGTTACCATATTCACATATTAAGAGGCAAACTGTTACTTTGGGTGACTGTATGCTTAAATATGCAAGAAAATGTCATGGGAGTAATAAAGGCAATTTATTTTGACATTTATCATATTTGTGTTGGCGTTCTATACAAAGTTTTTGTTTCTATGCTTAAGAAAGAAAATTGGTAAAATATTTAGAGATTTTCATATAAAGCAAGAATCCTCAGGAAATGATTGAAGACAAAAAATATTATGCGGATATTAATAGAACTAGGATGTTGTAGCCCAGACAAAACTTGGAGAGAGGTTGGTGCTTAGGTAAGGTTCATTCCTGCCATGGCTCTCAGAGTTTAAAACACAGATAAGAAGACAAATTAGCTTTTATAGCTATCACCACTAGTTGCTAACACTAGAAAGACAAACTTTCACATCTTACTAAGATGAAGTCTCTCCCTGCCCCTGCTGGACACCTCCCCTCAGTTTTCTTTTAACTTTTAAAAACATCTGAGCTAAAGGATCAACAGAACATTTAGGAAGTAGAAAAAGGGTAAAAAACAAAGGTCTCTAGTTACAGAAATATAAAGACAAAATGTAACCATACCTATATATATGTGTGTAAAATATGTAACATATGTAAAAGAATGATAGGAATTATATATATATATGTATATATATATAATCAGTTGTTTATTACTATATATGTATAATTTTTTATCATTTTAAATGTAATTTCTAACCTAAGTTTGCTTCTTCTGTATGGAATGATGCTAGGAGTTAACACCAGGTCTTGGAAACTGATAGCCATTGGGCTGCATCCAGACTGCAAATGTGTCTGGTATGATTTTTGCTTGTGCCTGTACAAAAATTTGAAATCACATTTTAAAATCATCCTACTTCATATTTGAGGGGAAAAAGTCAGGAATTCTAGCTTCTTTGAAAAAGTTAATGCACTCCAGATCCCCACCACTTCCATCATGGGTGCATACCTACCTCGTCCTATTCCTTTCACACCTTTACCTGCCTGCATCCTGGAATCATTTGATTCTACTGCCTTTGACTTAAAGACAGGGTCCGCAAACCTTCCGTAAAGGAACCGATGGTAAATGCTTTGGCTTTACAAACCACATCGTCTCTTTTGCAACTACTTAACACTGCCGCAGTAGCAGGATATCAGCCATGTGCAATAGGTAAATGAAAACACAGTTATGTTCCAATAAAACTTTACCAAATTAGGCTTCAGGCTACATTTGTCCCAAAGACCTAATTTTGTTAATCTCTGATCTAAATGATCTCTATTCTAAACCCTTTGTTATATTAGACACAGTTTTTAATGACACTTCCTTTGATCCAGGGTTATATTTCTGTGAGTATCACACTAATTTTATGGCAGCAACTTAATATGATACTTTGAAGGCCACTTAAGCACTTTTCTTTTAAAAAATTCTCACATCAATTCTACTTTTTTTTTTTTAAACCTAGCAGCATGTCAATACATTCCTAAAGAATGTGTGTCCCCAGATAAATTATGTTAGGATTTTTATTGAACTTTCAAAGCAATATTCATATAATTCACATTTATTATAATGTAATAATATAATGTGTTCTTATTCAGGAATATGGCATCTACCTATGTTTTTCTCATAAAATATTATTTTCTGAATAAGTTTGTAATTTTCTATAGGTTATATGGGTTTATGCAAGAATTATTTCCACATATTTTACAATTTTACTTTTCTGAATAAATTAGCTTTCTATTACATTTTCAAATTAGCTATTGGTGTATAGAAAACTATTAATTGCTACGTATTTATCATATAGCAAGTTGCAGGGCCTACTTACTTTTAAAATAGTAAAAAAAAAAAGTGTCTTCCAGATTTTCAGGAGTTTAAATTTGTTTTAGTCAGCATTATTTTAAATATTGTATTAAATGTATTTTAATACCCCTTAAAATGACTTAAAAAGGACTAAAAACAGTTTCCTGGTGGGGGGTATTAAGAAGAGAATGTATTTCATGGAGCACTGGCTGTGATATGTAAACAATGAATCTTGGAACACTGAAAAAATAAAATAAAATTTAAAAAAAAATTTCATTTTTGATGTGGTATATTGTATTAATAGATTCTCCAATAGTACACAAAATTGTCTCCTTGGAAGAACACCTAGAATTAAGGATCTTTAAGTCTTTCGAAGTATTACTACTATATAATGCTAAGAGAATCCAATCAAACTCTCCTAATACATTTTCTTCTCTTACGGTAGAAACCTCACATGCGAAGCATGCGCTCTACCACTGAGCTACATCCCCTGGCTCGGTAGAAACTTCACAAGGTGATCTTGGTCAGGGATGAACACTGGCCCTAAAAGGAGAGGGGTTATATGCACTCTTCCTCTCCTACATTTTCTAAAGAGCTCCCAAAACATATTTTAATTGGGGTAATTTCTGCCACATTCAAAAAATACTCACGTTGCTAAAACGTGAGATTAGGTATCATGGCAATACGTATCCAGACAGTATCCTGAGAAACAATAGTGCTTACTTGGTATTTGATTCTATTTTTCTCTTTTTAACCGTGCAAAAATACCTATTAGAAAATGACCTCTAGTCTCTTTAAAAGTTCTGTTACTTTTAAAAATGTGAAATAATTTTAAATTGTTAAATAAGCAACATTTCCAATAAAAGAAAATACATGTTTTGCAGCATATATTGTAACGGAGATGAATGTAGGTCTTGAAAGAGGCTACTTTAAAAAAAAAATAAAACAGTTAAATATTGAAGTAAAGTTTGTGCCTTTTAGAGAATGAAAGTTTTCACAAATGAAAAACATTGTAAGTTAGATACAGATGAAATATCTTAAATTTGAAAACCAGAAAATTATTTTTATTTTCATGAGTATTGGCTTTATATGTTACCATTTGTGAATATTCAAAGCCCAGATGCAAAATTTTCAATATTACACCTATAACTGATAAGTTTCATTTGTTTTGTTGGTATTTAGCTGAAACTGAAAGCGCATCAATAGATAATATAAATTATATTTTTGTTGTAGTTAAATTGCAATGTTTTAATGTATTTGAAGAAACATATTCTTTTAATCCAAGCATACTCTATATCATAAACATTAATGAATTTTTCCCTGTGCAATATGGCAGAGAGCATGTATTAATGTGAGCATCTACAAGCAAAAAAATAAGTTAATGTATTATACATAGAATATAAGCTTTAAATATTTTAAGTGCTTTTGATCGAAAATAAGCATATACTATCTTGTTAAAATAAATGAATCCACTAGAATTAGCTCAGATGTATAATTTCTGTAAGAAGTATGTTATCTATAAAGTATAAAATGCCACCAATAAAACATTATAAGAACACATGTAACATATACTTTGCAATTACCAAGTGAACTATGTTAACTTTATTTAAATCTTTAATGAAATTTATAATTTGGCATAAGCATACTTGTTAAAGATAGTATCACAAAGTGCTACTCGTTCAAAAATAATTACACGGTTCCAGCTCTTTGCAATTAATTACAAAAGCAATTATATGCAAGGACAGGGTAACATATGCTATCTGAAAGCAAAGCATTTGGTACTCACAGATACAGATGGGTATGTTTGCAGACCATTGGTTATTCTCTTGACAAACAATGGATTTCTCTCCAATTAATTCAAACCCAAACTGGCATTCGAACCTTAAAACATCACGATTAGAAAATCCATCGCCTTCTCTAATTCCATATAAGGGTGTACCAGGATCACCACAACTTTCTTTTTCAATTTCTGCAAAAATTAGAAGATACAAGTCACCTTCCAGGGGTTTGAGGCACATGCTACCCGTATGACCAGTTTGGTAGATGTACACTCTCTATATCGGAGATATTTCAGAACAAAAAAGATGAATATGTTTTCCAACCTTTTTTTTTTTTTTTTGTGCTACTCTTACAACTATAATTTAATGACATGATCTTTAGAAAACAATAAATGTAGTTCTCTCATTTTGTAGATGGGGAATCTGGGGTGATCAAAACACATGCTAGTGATTGTGCCTAACAGAAAATTTCAATTTTTTGTCTGCACTATACACACACACACACACACACACACACACACACATACACATCTCAGTATTTTCCCCAAACCCCCAAAACATTTCTTATTTTTGTTATCTGTACATGATACAGTAAATCCTTAGGTCGTGACCAGGATATGAGGTACTGTTGCTCATCTTAATGTTCCTACAGCATTCAGTGAATACCTTTCTTGTAGGATCTGCCAGTCTCCCTGACACTTGCTGGTTGAATTATTTCCCCAACTATACCTGTCAAAAAAAACTTCTTAGGGCAGGAATCAATTCTGCATTCCAAATCACCCAGATATGTTCCTCCAAAAATGTTTCTATATGAGTTAAATTGAAGAAGGTTGAAAAAATTCTCTTAAAAGCACACGAAAGCATTCTTTCAGCTGACATTCAAAGAAACTCCAACTGTCTAGGATCTTCATTGTGAAGCTAAGAATGTCAATAGCAAATTATTGTGGTAGTTGTTTTTATTTTTAAGTCACATGAAATCACATTGTCTTCAAATGATGGAAAAACAATTTAAAAGATAAAACTTTGAGATAAAGTTATGGCTTCTATCCTGATATTCCAACAATCACACATTCCCGATTTTTCTATAATCTACCAGCACCAATTAGAATGGTCTCTCCAGTTGTTTTCCCATGTTTTTATAATTATACATAGGCATATATCATATGAAATATTATAAACATCTATATTTATGTAAATATTAAACTCCTCTCTAAAACTATGTATTATAATACATACATTACATATGCATTATAATTTTATTGTAGTATACTGTGACTGTTATTCTATAACTTGCTCTTTTTCTAACCAAACAATAATTTTGGATTTATTTTTGTATACGTGCTGCCGAAGCGAGCACATTGGATTTATTTTGGAACACCTGTGTATTTTTATCAGATGCCACAGATGGCTATAATGATTCCTTTAATACACTGGATTTAATATTTTACTTCTATCTATCCCAAGAAACTGAGATCAAGACCTGAGCTGAAACAGCACTCAATCTACTACACCATCCAGAAGCCCCTAGACTTGATGTTTTTAATGTCACTATCATTTACCTAGGTATTGTTACTTATTTATTATCTATTTATTTATTTAAAGCTTGGTGCTTGATAGATTTCTTCTGTCAAATAACTTGTAAATTTCTTTTTACCTGCTGAGAAATTGTTACCATTATTTCCCTTAAAATATTGTTCTTATGTACTTTCATCTCTCTAAAATTCATTTACATTGAATATTGGAATTTGGGGATTTAGCCTTCATGTTGCTCAATCTTTCAAATTCTTATTTTTGAAGTTCTCTGTTCTGCATTCTTGAAGAAATATATATATATATATATATATATATATATGTGTGTGTGTGTGTGTTAATGTATGTATACATATTCTGATTTACTAATTCACTGTGTATGCTTATCTAATCCCAAATCAACCTAATACTGAAAAATCATGTCATTTTTTGAATATTTAATGATTATTATTACTTTTTATTGTTTCATAACCTCCTACTATTCTTTCATGAATGCAATTTCTCCTTTTATTTCTGAGGATATCTAATATACTTATTTAAAATAATTTTCTTATTCCTCTTTCAACCATTCCCTTGGGTATAAGCAGAAGAGTATGAAGAGAGCAGAATGAAAGTTCTAAAGCAGCATGTTTAAAGAGAAAGTGGTAAATTATAATTGTTGTTGATCCTGTGATGAAAGTATGGGAGGAGGTACTTGAGGAAAGAACAAGACTGCTGGTTTTGAGCAAGCTGACAAATAACTGTTTTTATCTGATTGCTTTGCCGCAACTCTGCAGGTCCGGCACTCCCCATCTTCACCTTCACCACCCGCCACCTTCAGGCTTATTTCTTCTAATGTCAGAACCACCTGTAGTTCTGGGTGTAGATTTTTCCCTCTGTTGAGCTGTGGTGCAGTTCACTTTTGTGGTCTTCATTTTGAGTTGGGGAGCCCTCCCTCTTGATAATTGCACTGGATTCTCACTCCATATCTGGGTATCTGGCTCTGAAATATTTTCCTCTGAGGTCATCACTGCAGTTTCTCAGAACTGCTGACACTCCTTCCTGGAGGCTTCTAGCCCCGAAGCCCAGGGTCTTCCTGCACAGAAGCCATAGCAATAGCCTCCCATGATGACACTGGCTTATGAAATTCTCAGCTTACCTCTATATTCTGTATATATTTTTACACATTTATTTATATAAATTTTTGTTAGGATTCCCCTATAGTCTCATTACAACTAACACTTCTTCTTTCTATTCTTAAGCATCAGTGAATTTTTAAAATATGTTTTCTAAAATCTTTGGAATAGAAGTAAGAGTAAGCGCTTACTCTACTGTTTTGAAACCAACCATATTTTTTTTTCCTTTGTTCCTTGATTTTTGAAAATCAAAGTTATATTTTCTTTTTTATTATTATTTAAATTCAGTTAGTCAACACAAAGTACATCATTAGTTTCAGATGTAGTGTTCAACAATTCATCAATTACGTACAACACCTAGTGTTCATCACATCTTGTGCCCTCCTTAATGCCTATCACCCAGTTCTGCATCCCCCACCCACTTTCTCTTTAGCAATCCTCAGTTTGTTTCCCATATTTTCAGATCATAATGCTTTGAAACTGGAGCTCAATCATAAGAGGAAATTTGGAAGGAAATAAAACACTTAGAGGTTAAAGAGTATCCTGCTAAAAAATCAATGGGTCAATTAAAGAAGAATTTAAAAAAAAAATTCATGGAAACTAATGAGAATGAAAACACAACTCTTCATAACCTTTCCAATACAGCAAAGGCGGTCCTAAGAGGGAAGTACGTTGTAATAGATGCCTTTCTCAAGAAATAAAGGTCTCAAATACATAAGCTAACCTTACACCTAAAAGAACTGGAGAAAGAACTGCAAATAAAGCCTAAGCCAAGCAGGAGAAGAGAAATAATAACTGGAGCAGAAATCAATGAAATAGTAATCAGAATAACAGTAGAACAGTTCAATGAAACTAGAAGCTGGTTTGTTGAAAGAATTAGTAAGACTGATAAACCCATAGCCAGACTTATCAAAAAGAAAAGAGAAAGGACCTAAATTAATAAAATCATGAATGAAAGAGGAGAAATCATGACCAACCCCAAGGAAATACAACCAACTTTAAGAACGTATTATGAGTGACTATATGCCAACATATTAGGCAATTTGGAAGAAATGGACAGACTCCTAGAGATATATAAGCTATCAAAACTGAAACAGTAAGAAATAGAAGATCTGAACAGACCTATAAACTGCAAGGAAATTGAAGCAGCAATCAAAAGCCTCCCCCTAAACAAGAATCCAGGGCCAGATGGCTTCCCAGGGGAATTCTACCAAACATTTAAAGAAGAACTAACATCTATTCTTCTGAAACTGTTTCAAAAAATAGAAACGAAGGGAAAACTTCCAAACTCATTCTATGAGGCCAGCATTACCTTGATCCTAAAACCTGACAAAGACCACACCAAAAGGAATTATAGACCAATAATGCTGATAAAAATGGGTGCTAAAACACTCACCAAGATACTAGACAAAAGGATCCAGCAGTACATTAAAAAGATTACTCACCACATGGGATTTATTCCTGGACTGCAAGGGTGGTTCAACATTTGCAAATCAATCAATGTGACACATCATATTAATAAAAGAAGGGACAAAAATCATATGATCCTCTTGATGCAGAAAAAGCATTTGACAAAATATAGCATTCTTTCTTGATTAAAACTCTACACAGTATAGGGATATAGGGAACATACCTCAATATCATAAAAGCCATCTATCAAAGATATATTTTCAACAAAGATGTAATTTTGTTGCCACAGTACTCTCATACTGAAATATGTGCAGTAAGTACAATAAATACCTACCTATTATATATCAGTGTCTTTAAAAATTTTTTAAAGGTGAAACTGATATCTGAACAAATAGTTAATAAGCAACAGATGACTATTACAGTAGAAACAGTCACAAACAATAACTAAAAATAGTGGCTATTATTTTTTGAGCATGAAAACTGTATTGGCACTGTGGAAATCCTTTTTCAACATTAATTATGTAATTTAATCCTCATAACAACTCTGTGATGGAATTAATTGTCATCTTCATTTACAGATGAGAAAGCTGAGAATCAGAAAATAAGTATGGTGTTTGCTTCGTCAGCACATATACTAACTAAAATTGGAACTATACAGAGAAGATTAGCATGGCCTCAGTGCAAGGATGACATGCAAATTCATGAAGTGTTCCACTAAAAAAAAAAAAAAAGAAAGAAAGAAAAAGAAAAGAAAAAAGATAAGCATAGCTATAGACTGAATAATTGCCCTCCCCCACCCCCCATTCATATGTTGAAACCTAATCCCCCATGTGATGGTGTTTGGAAGTAGAGTTTTGAGGAGGTGATTAGGTCATGAGGTTAGAAGCCTCATTATTTATAAGGGATTAGTGCCCTTATAAAAGAGGATTTTAAAAGCTCCTTTTCCTCTTTTGCTGTGTGAGGACATACAGAGAAGACAGTCATCTATGGATGAGGAAATGAGCCTTGATCTTAGACTTTCTAGTCTTTAGACTGAGATAGTTGTTATTAGTCCACCTACCTTATGGTATTTTTGTTGTAACATCCCAAAGACACTAACTCAGACAATTTCACAAAACTTGTGTATAGCAGAGTCTATGTGCAAAACAAAGTCTTTCTTTCCTCTCTCTTTTTAGTAGGTTCCACAACCAGTGTGGAACTCACAACCCTGAAACCAAGAGCTGAGTTGAGATCAAGAGCCGGATACTTAACCAATCAAGCCACCCCGTGCCCCACAAAGTCTAAATCAGTAAGTTATACTGGAGGAATTTTCATTCTTTAATTTCCCATTTATGAAATATTTGTTTTGTTTCTAATATGTATCAAAATGATACTAAGTATTATGGATATAAAGATAAATAAGTTGTATCCTCTGCTCTTAAATAGCTAAGCCCTCTTGGAGCTGGAGGTTGGTAAATAGGTAAAGGTGATCCTTGTGCTTAGAGTTATTTCACTGAGTGGATTGGAGAAGAGAAAAGAAGGAAAGGTATTTAGGTGGAAGATGAGCAGTAGCAATAAAGATATGTAGTCTTTTTGTTTTTCTTTCCTTCTATAGGTGGTGACTTGGTTGGAAGCTGAGTCCGTCGGGGTTACTTTAACAGAATACCATAGGCTGGGTTTATGAAAAACAGAAATTTGTTTCTCTGGGCTGTAAGAGCTGGGAGGTCCAAGATCAAATGTCTAGAGATTTGGTGTCTGGTGACATCCTATTTCTTGGTTCGCAGATAGCCTTTTTTTGCTGTGATGGGGTCCAGGACAGGACTTACCAGAGTGTGCACTTTGATGTGTGGATTGTTTTGACTTGAAGTCAATCAAGGCCCAAGGGACTCAGGAGTAGCTTTTTGCCTCCCTTTTAACTGCCTGAAAGCATTTAGTTAGAGGGCCTGGCCTGGTAGACAGCTATCACTGAAAATAACTACAAAGAGTATCAACTAGGTGTGGTAAGCCAGAAGGAATTCAGCAAGGCCTGTTTGTTCAAATTCCTCTTTGTGTCCCATTGTCTCTGCACAGCATGGCAAATATTTGTTTAGAAACATTAGCTTTCCCCATCTTCCTGTAAATTGTCTTCCTCCCCTTTGAAATCCCAGATCCTTCCCACTTTCTCCTTAGCTCAGGATGGTATATAAACCTCAATTGCTTGACTATTATTAAGAGGACTAATATCATGGGGGTTCTTATAAATATGAAATTAACATTTTCTCCTATTAATCTGTCTTATGTCAACTTAATTATTAGACGAGCCAAAGAACCTAGAAGGGAAATGTTTCCTTCTCCACTAGCTGCATCCTCACATGGTAGAATGGGTGAGGGAGTTCTCTGGTGCACTAATCCCATTCACTGGGATTCCACTCTGATAACCTAATCACCTCCCAAAGGCCCCATCTCCAAGTCCATCACACCATTAGATTTCAATGTACAAATTTCAGGAGGCACAAATATTCAGCCTACAGCAAAGGCAGTGAAGGTGGCACTAAGCATTGAAGGGTGGTGAGATCAACTAGGTGATGTGGGTGGGGGCCAAACGAGTAAAGGTAAGGCCAAGAAGGCAGCCAGTAAGTTTGGGAGATCGAGTATATATGAGTGGATAGTGAAAAGCATAAATTTGAGGATAAAGATAACCAGAATTTTTATTATCAAAAAGGAGATGAAGAAAAAGAGAAAATTTCAAAGAATGATGAGGGGAAATTGGAGTGGAGGAGTTGTGTGAATTTGCATTTAAAATATGGATATACACAGGTTAGATAAAGATGAAAATATATATAGATAGATATAGATATAGATAAAGCTATATATATATATAGATAAGACTATATATATATATATATAGAGAGAGAGAAAGCTCTGCATGTAGAATGGCAATTTAAAAAATGTAGAATTAATAAAAATAGAAGATCAATATTCGGTAGCCATGTTAGTGATTTTGGATTCTGGGTGAATGTTCAATAAAAAAACAAGATAATAGTGTAGTCTTGGGTTACCTCTCTTTGAAGCATGTATCAGTCACAAAGGTGAAAATGGCGATGTTACCATGGAAAAACCAGAAGACACTAATTTTACCAGGTGATCACAGTTCACATAAACAGTGCGGGAAATGTGGAAATTGTTTACCTTCTGGTGTGATGCACTAAGATGCAGAATCATTTCTGTGGTATTCCTGTTAAGAATGCATGGGCTAAGTCTGGATAGGAGGAAAGGCTGCCTGGACTCAGATTGAAGGACGTGTTATTTATAACAAAAAGACATGACAAATAAATGCAATAGTTTTGTGGGTTGACTCTTGAACAAGGAAGGGAAAAGAGACATTTTTTGGATCATTAGCGAGATTTGAATGACGTCCATGCATTATTTGATAGTGTTGTATCAAGGTCAACTTTCCAACCTGGATGGTTATTTTGTGGTTTTGTGGGACAGAGTCTTTGTTTTTATAAAACTCAAAGTATTTGGGAGTGATGAGGCATTATGTTTGAATCTTGCCTTCAAATGGTTCTGTGGTGGTTTTAAAACATGTCTGCAAATTCTTTGATGCTCCTCCTATCCAAAGGTGCAAGCAAATTCTCCTCTCTTTGATTATTGGACAGCATTAATGACTAGCTTCTAACAAATGGAATGTGGCAGAATGGACATGGCCACTTCTCACAGCAGCTATCCTAACACTACCAGTTGCCTCAAGCCCATATATGTTTGGGGCATGGAACAACAATCAACACACTCTACTTTAGCTTGTTCATTGCAGCAAAAACTATAGAAGTACCAAGATTTGATCCAATTGGATTGCAAAGGCTTAAATTTTCCCAGCAGCTCCCTTAAGGATTTTCAGTGCCACCTGGAATTGAGGAGAACTTAACGCCTGAGGGATGAACTTTGACCAACAAGAGGCAGGAAATGGGAAGGAGACCAGTGGATTCATTGCTTACCTCCCTCTCCCCAGAAAGATGGCACCAAAACACAACTGGCCCACATGGCCCAAATGACCAAACACGTAGCTGTGTTTCTTGTGAGGCTGTGACCAACTCAGTAACAGCCAGTAGTATATAACCCCATATTTGGTTCCTCCATTTCCCTGTTATATTCCTTTCATCCCTCATCTTTGCTGTTTTGGAATTGCATTCCTTTCTTCCCCCATAAAGTATTAATCCATTGGCTATGCCTCAGCCTCTGTTTTCTAGGGAAAAAAAGCTAGGACCTGTGACTTATCACTGGCAACCAGTGAATGGACTAGGTAAGGGACTGGGCTAGCTAATGGTTATATAAACACACATGTGGTTTCCAGGAAGATAGGATATTAGCTCCAATTATTGAGTGACTATTATTTGACAACAGGGTTGCTAAATACTTTAACTGTTTTAAGTCATGCATTTCTTATGAAACACTGAGAAAAAGGCATACTACTCCAGCTTAACAGATGAAAAAACAAGGTTCTGAGAGGTTGACCAAGCTCATATACACAGAAAGAGCTTAAATGAGATTCAACATCTATATAACTCCAGTAAGCACACTCTTTTCCACTGTTCCATGCTGCTTGAGAGAAAGGATGCAGAGGATAACGTGGGCCAGACATTGAAAAACTGGGGAAAATAGATGAATTAACTTGATTCCTGTATTGGAAAAGATAGCAACATTTTATTTATTTTTTTTTATATGAATGAATGTTAGATTTAATCACATTTTTTTTTTGCTTTTACTGCTGCTCTTTTTTTTTTATTAATTTTTTATTTTTTTATTTTTAAAAGAGGTTATGTCTCCAATGCTTTAACACACTAATCCCACTTCTGCATGGCACCAGAGTAATTTTAAAAATTATTCAGTTCTCTTCAAATCCTTTCCAGTGGAAGGTCCTCATAATCTAAATCTTTCCTGTCTCTCCAGTCTTGTCTTCCATCCTTTTCCTACAAGCAACCTAAATGTCATGTCTGTTGAGACACCTACTGTTCCCTTTCACACCCACATGACCTCAGAAATGCTATCTTCTCTGCCTAGAAATAAGGCATTCTTCTAGTATGCATAACCTGGGGAAATTCCTGTGTATTTCTCAAGGTCAGATTATACTTTTTCCATGAGTACTGCCCTGAGCTGATAAACACAGTTAGTTTTTCCTTTCCTTTCTACGGCATACTTATATTGACCTATACATTTTGCTATAATTTATTTACTTATTTATCTTCTCCCACGAGCTTTTAGTGATCTTTGTATTTCAGGTATCTATACACATGAGGGTAACAATAATTTATATATCATGTATATTCCAGGCAAAGTTCTTTTTTTTTTTTTTTTAAGATTTTATTTATTTATCTGAGAGACAGAGAGCAGGAGTGGAGGCAGGGCAGAATGAGAGGGAGAAGCAGACTCCCTGCTGGGTGTAGAGTCTTCTACCAGCTGGATCCCAGGACCCTGAGATCATTACCTGAGTTGAAGTCAGAGGCTTAACTGACTGACCCACTCTGGTGCCCCAGTGCCTGATTTGAACCCAGTTAGTTGTTATGGAATATGTGTTCTTCAGACTATATCCTCTCTCAGCATGATTTTCAAAGGATAGTTGTGGAATATGTAAAGAATGAAGAAAGGCAATGAGGAGCATACAAAAACATGTGGTTCTATTAGTAAACAATATATGCAATCACAAATTCCTACAGCTATGGAGAACTAAATATATAGAAAACCGTAGAATGACATGTTCCTGTTAACTCTTTTGGATCATTTAAATTCTATAGTTGTCTTATAATGGTAGAAGATGAGTGCTGAATATTTTCTAATTACCTCTCAAGAACCATTCACCATCTTTTTATTCTTGCTTTTTACCACTGGGTGTAGGAGTAGGAGTTGACCCACTTGGACCCATAATAGAGAGGCTCTTGTGCTACCCAACTTTCTCTGTGTGCAATGAGTAGTCAAGAAACAAGTGGCACTAGCAGGAGATGGGATGAGGAGATTGAGAAGAGAGTTCCAGAGGGCGTTTTTTCTCCCAATTCCTCTGCCTGATGACCATGGAATGGCTGTAACCCTTGACTGAAAGCCAAGCTTATGTCAGGGTCTCCTTTTCATATAGCTGTCCTCTGAGAGCTGTGGTTATCATTCCTGAAGATGATCATAGCTCCCTGTTGTACTGACAACAGCCAGAGATACTGTATAACATCTTCTAAATTTCCTTAATTTCTGTCAACATATATACATAGACTTAATGTGAAAGTGCCATTTGTTTCCTGCAGTATTTCTGACCGATACAGTGTAGCTTACCACTGATTGCTTAATGCAACACAAAAAGAATTGTTAGCATCCCACTGATAGGTGATTTCGTTATCTTAGAGTATTTTGTCTCCTGGAATACAAAGTGGAGTTGGGGTTTCTTAACAAATGTTGCCTCCATTGGAGTCACCTAAATACTGTGTGTCATTTACAACTTAAATTGGAAGGAGCAGAGTGAACATTCATTTGCAGTCAGAGGTTTGCATTCACAGAGTAGCACCTGGTTCTGCTCTTTCTCTTCCCTGCTGTGGAGGCAAAGAAATCAGAGGCTGAGGAAGAGGTGCTAAAGTAAGTGAAGATGGGAGGTCAGAGGAAATAGAAGCAGAGCACTATGGAAAGCTCTTTTGCAATGAGTTGAGAACAAAATTGGAAATGTAGGTTTAAATGGCAGTGGCTGAAATTTGTAGAACAGGACTCTTTCAACACCTTTTCTATAGTGACCAAGTAACTTTGATCCTTGATGCCTAAAGTAATAAACTCTAATTTTAAATTCAATCAGATTTCCAGCCAAAGACTCACATCTGGCCTCAAAGTGACATAGAAATTCTCATTGATCAATCTCTGACTTGACAACAGTTGACACTGTAATTCAAATACTTCACAGAGAAACTGTGTAGGTTAAAAGAAAGTGATCTGTAAAACTTGCAGTTTTGCTGATTCTTAATGTTAAGAAGCCTCTTGGGAATCTCATTACCTTAGCAACGGGCTTACAAAGGTTGTGAAATACGGAATCATGAAGCTAGAAAAGACCTTGTGAGTTAAATTCGGTCTCACCTTCAAGCATCTCAGACAAATGAAACTATAGTCAACTTCAAAAGATTTTTGAGAATAAAATCTATAGCTTCCCAGGTAAAGTAATAAAAGATGTATTTGCAATAACAGATGTGTACTTTACATTCATGATGAAAACCCTGACATTTAAAAAACTTCAGATTAGATAAAACCATTTAATAAAAAATAAATATGCAAACTTCAGAATGCTGTAAATATACCCTGAGACAAAGTTTACCTCTTCCAACAGAGCTAGTGTAAAAGAATATCTGTAGCCCATAGTTAAATCATACATTCTTTTGATATATAACCAATAGAAGAATTTTTAAAAATTATTCAATTCTTAATCATATGTGACCTTAAAAAGTTACTGAATGCTTTAACACATTTCATAGAATTAAGAGCTCTTTATTGGTGATAAAAACAATGTGCTTTTCTTTGCTTCTAAATATGAAGTTTTTTGGCATATCATTAATTTGGAGCTGTTTTTGTGGTTGCATTGACATATTTATGATAAAACTATATTCCATCATCTCAGTCACATGTTTCCTTTTTTTTAAAAATATTTTATTTATTTATTTGACAGACAGAGAGATCACAAATAGGCAGAGAGGCAGGCGGGGGGTGGGGGGGTAGGGGGGGAAGCAGGCTCCCTACAGAGCAGAAATCCCAATGCTGGGCTCCATCTCAGGACCCTGGGATCATGACCTGAGCTGAAGGCAGAGGCTTTAACCCATTAAGCCACCCAGGCACCCCAGTCCCATGTTTCTAATTGAGAGGATACCAAGGAACTACAGTTAACATATGTGTAAACAAACAAGGCGTTTGCCAGCTTTTATAGGTGTCATGTCTGAATGTGTCTCCTCAAAATTCAAAGATGAGTATTTGAAGATGGAACCTTTGGGGGTGATCATGTCAAGAGGGCTGAGACCTGAGGAATGAGATTAGTACTCTTACAAAAGGAGCTTCAGAGAAATACCTTGTCCCAGTGAGGACAGAGAGAAAAGGTGACAGCTATGACCGAAAAAGACCGAAAAAGAAAACTCAACAAAAGGTCCCCATGCTAAAAACAAGCAAACAAACACAAAACAAGAAATAACACAAAACAAAATAAAATAAAACAAAAACAAACATCTGGTACCTTGCTCTTGGACTTTCACCCTTCAGAACTGTAAGAAATAAATTTCTTTTGTTTATAAACTACATAGTGTGGTATTTTATTATAGCAAGGCAAAGGGACTAAGACAGTAAGGAAGGATCTATGAACTTGGGTTGTGTGGCATTTTCTTCCAACCCAGTGATTATCAGACTTTCTTCTGACAATGGGCTTCCTGGGGTTTTATGAAAAACATGGCCCAATGGAATGAGGTTATTTTTAGAGAAAAGACTAAGTATCCTCTGATTTAGTTAAAAAGAAATAATATATGAAAGTAGGTATTTAAGTATTAACATATTTAACAATATTAACATATTTCACAATAGTTCAAAATATTCCCCAATGTAGTGATTCTAAAACTGAGAACCAATGTTAACTAAATAGTTCCTTATTGTATAAATTTTATTGTCCAAACATTTTAATAGGGAAAGGTGGGAATCAATTAAATACACACATACACACAGATACACACACACAATTCTTGATATAGTCTCTTAGGTCAGAAAATCCAAAGTCTGGTCTTAACCAACTTCAAAGTATAACAAACTAATTTCAGTGCAATATTTGCTAAAGTATCCACTGTGTACCAAGAACTGTGCTAGGAACTATAGCCACAAAGGAGTGTGTGTCATAATCGTGGCCCTTAAAAAACAGTCTGTAAGGGCGCCTGCGTGGTTCAGTAGGTTAAAGCCTCTGCCTTCAGCTCAGGTCATGGTCTTAGGGTCCTGGGATCAAGTCCCGCATTGGGTTCTCTACTCGTCAGAAAGCCTGCTTCCTCCTCCTCTCTCTCTCTCTACCTGCCTCTCTGCCTACTTGTGATCTCTGGTGTCAAATAAACAAATAAAATCTTTAAAACAAACAAACAAACAAACAAGAGTCTATAAGAGTCAGTCTGTCAAATAGGTGTATCCAGTGTGTATTTTTAAATTTCTTAGCACAGATTTTTTAAGAGAATGAAAACAAACTATGCTCTGGTTGACAGCTTTGCCACAAACTGTAAATGTTTTAAAGCTCCAAGATGATTTGAGAAGTTAAGTACATGCCCTATGTATTCTGATTTAAGCCTAAAGGTGAAATGTAAAGTGACAAGTGACTCCACTTCCCTGACTTGTCCTGAGGTAGTGTTTTCTTTCTTTATTTCCTTTTTTTTTTTTTTTTTAAGATTTTGTTTATTTATTTGACAGAGAGAGATCACAAGTAGGCAGAGAGTCAGGCAGAGAGAGAGAAGGAAGCGGGCTCCCCGCTGAGCAGAGTGTCCGATGTGGGGCTCGATCCCAGAACCCTAGGATCATGGCCCGAGCCAAAGGCAGAGGCTTTAACCCACTGAGCCACCCAGATGCCCCCTGAGGTAGTATTCTTAAAACCTGACCCATTCTTTATATTCTTAATGTCCTTCACAGGACTTCCTCAGCATTTGCTTTCCACCCGGGACTAGGTACAGTGTGTATGAGAAAAGGGTGATGTGGCAGGCTTTTGGGGTTAGGAAACCCAGGAATATGCTCAAGGTTATTCTCATTGTAGAAATTTCAGATCAGTTGATGCTATCAAGTAGTAAACCATCTAACTATAGATAGATTCATTATCATTTTTTCAGGTACAGTGATATTCATTCACACACTCATTCATTCATCTGTCCATTCAATCATCTCTTAGTATGTTCATTCAAGAAGAGTGTCTTGAAAATTATACTTTCTCCTTAACGTTGGGATGTAGAGATGAATAAAACTTCATCTATTACTGCCCACCAGGAAAAAAACAAACAAACAAGTATGCGAATACATAAAAGTGTGACAAATAATGTTGTTTAATAATAATATAATGGGAGGCATGGGAAGAAAATGAACAATTCTGGTTAGGAGTGGAAAGATTCTAAAAACTGAAACATAAGGGGTGCCTGGCTGGCTCAGTCAGTATAGTCTACAACTCTTGATCTTGAGATTGTGAGTTTGAGCTCCACTTGGGTATAGAGATTACTTAAAAATAAAATCTTAAAAAAATAAAAAATAAAAAAAAAATAAAATCTTTAAACAAAACACAAAACAAACATAAACTAAGATTGGGCAGGTTTGCAAGGATGTGTGTGGTGGAGGGAGGTGTTGTAGCATGTGTGGTAGTTTGTGACATTTCAGGCAAGGAGAAGAGTTTGACCAAAGGATGATAGACATCCTTTTGGAAAAATCCAAGCAGGTCCGTATGGCTGGGGTTACAGTACAACGAAGAGTGAGGAAAGACATGAGGTTGGAAGCTACGGGGTAGCTCATGTGCACTAAGAAGCATCTCTGACTTTATTCTAAGCACAGACAAGCCTTTGGAAAAGTATCCTGACGATGCATACCCGACAAACACTTCACACATAGCAGTCATACTCATATCCATGAAATGAACTAAACATGATATAGAGTCAATTAAAGAGACACGACCCCATTCCCTTAGGAACTTAGAGTCTAATAATAGAACAGTTAAATGAAAGTATCAGGAAGCATTCTTTTTTATGAGAACGAGTCAACACAGCATTGTTCACTTCAACCTCACTTAACCTGTCTATTCTTTAAATATTTTCATTTAAAGTACCTTGAATGAAAGAACAAAGTGAAATATAGATTTTCGTCTAAATCTCTGTAGCTACCTGTTTAAAAGAGTTTGCAAGCAGGGGTAGATCAATATTTTTTGAACTATAATAGCAATCAAAGTAAATGGATTTTTCTTTTGAAAGAACCATAACTGCTAGCAGCCTAACAGCAGCCATCAAAAACTTCTAAACATTATTTCTCTTACTATATCTACTGGATGATGAAAAAGCTTCTAATTATTTGGAGTTATATTTATAAAGCAAGTAAGAAGAATCAACCACTCTTATTTGTTACAAAAGACCAAATTAAGACAATCCAGAGTTCAAAAAAATGAGCAGAATATGTCTTTTTAAAAAAATAACATGTTTTCTCCTAATCACCACAATTTCCACTCGCTCAGAAGTGACCATTATCCCAACTTTTACAAAAACCAACTTAGTGTTTTTACTGAAAGAAGGCAAGAGGAGAATCTCTAGAATGCTGGCAATATTCTCTTTCTTGCTCTGGGTGTTCATTTTGTCGTAATCATGAGTTGTACATTCGCATTATGTACCTTCTTACAAATTGCTATAATTCATTATTTTTTTTTAGTTCACCTTAAAGTAAGAAGGAATCTGATAGTAGTAACTATGACAAAACCTTTCTTTACAGAAAGGGAAAGACATTGCATGTTGCAATCCATTCCTGTCCTTTTCTTTCTCTTTTGAACACAGGAAGTGATAGCTCAAACTACCACAGTCATATTGCAACCATGAAGGGAGGGCCAAGAGACTTGCAAAGAAATCATCCCTGACTTGTTGAATTGCTGAACCAATATCTTCAATTACCTGCCTCTAGACTTCCTGTTATGTGATAAAAATAAACCATCGTTTTTTTAAGAAGTAAGAGAAGGATGGTGGACGAGCTAGTGTGATATGTCTAAATAGATCAGTTTTCTCACAAGAGTAAAACAAGAGTATTAATTATCGATTTATATGGTCATGATAAGAAATGTAAGTAAAATAGATAGCATAATCCCTAACAGAGGATAGGTATAAAAACATTATTTTTTTTTATTACTCAGAAACAATTATATTGAAGACTAGGGGCCTTCAATATCACTCATTCACACATAAAATGTCTTGCATGTTTCTGGGGTTTGTTGTTTAATTTAATTTTGTTTTTTGTTTTGGTATCCTTGATGTTGGTGACCATGGCTATCTGTATGACTGTATGTTGAAGACACTTAAATTTTATGTTGTATACTTCATATCAAGGATTTGGGCTAGATGAGACTTATTTTGTCCTATATTATGACAGAGAATAAGTCAAACATTAAATGTAAATGCACTCCAAAAAAAATAATGATGCTGATACAGTATTAGCTCTTTATGGAACTGAGTCCTAGAACTATCCACACAACTTCTTTCAATCTGAGAAATAGGTATCAAGCTCCCATATGCACTGAACTAGTCATTAGGAGAATCTTAAATGTACTGGACTAGGCATTTCCTGAAGGAGATAAACATAACATTTAATCAGGTATTTTGGAGCCCTGGTGATAAATATAGAAACAATAAGTACATGTAGTATTATTGGAACTGATTTCTTCATATAGTTTTGGTCTCTGAAACTACTATAACAACTACTTTTCCATTATTTCTGTCTAACTTTCAGGCTCCAAGCTGTTTCTAGTGTTTTCAGGAGAGAACCCTATATCAATCTACATTTTAGTTTAAATTTGAATCATCATCTAACTTCTTGCAATTTAGTTGCATTTTAACTATTCTCAAATAGTAAGGCGAATGGCTTTGCAATTTTCAAAGGATACTAAGTTGTATTTGGGATATACAGTAGCTCCCCATTAGCTATGGGAAATATTCCAAGATCCCCAGTGGATGCCTAAAACTGCAGATAGTACTAAACCTTATATATACTATTTTTTCTATGCATACATAATTATGACATATTTAATAAATTTGGCACAGTAGATTAATAAAAATATTAATAAAATAGAACAATTATACTGTAATAAAAGCTATGTGAATACGATCTCTCTCTCAAAAGATTTTCTTGTTTTGCCTTCACCCTTCTTGTGACAATGTGAGATGACACGGTGCCTACAGGATGAAACGATGTGAGGCATTATGACACAGCATGAGACTAGAGTACCTTCTGATAATAGGTCAGAAGGAGAATCATCTGCTTCGAAACCAAGGATGACTGCAGGTAACTCAAAGCTCAGAAAGCAAAATCACAGATAAGGGGGGATTAATTGTGACATTTGAAGACGTGAGATTAGAAAAAAGGTGTTTGGTTTATTCATTCAACATAATAGCATGTGAAGACATGATATTTTGGGCTATAAAGGTTTAAAATGTTGAACAATGTATAGATTTTGTGTATGTGTAAGGACAAAAAATGATTAGTTACATAATATGCATACAAATAATTTTAACACAAGGTAATATCTGAAAATGTGGTATTATCTATTCAAGGTGTTTTATTTTCTTTTGAAGATTTTATTTATTTATTGGAGAGAGAGAAACAAGCATGAGAGTGGGGTGGGGGAGGGGCAGAGGGAGAAGCAGACTCTGCTGAGCAGGGAACCAGACATTCGACTCAATTCCAGAACTCTGGGATCATGACCTGATCTAAAGGCAGAGGCATAACTGACTGAGCCACCCCGGCACCTCTTCAAAGTGTTTTAGAAATACAGAGGAAGAAAAGCCAGAGGAAGAGATTCAGAAATTAGAATTTAGAAATTTGGAAGAAGGAAACAGTCTTCTATGTTTCCTATATAGAAAGAAGGAAAGTGTAGAGATGAACATAGAAGACTGTTTCAAAGAAGTTGAATTTTAAACCATTTTTTAAGCATTTTATTATTTATTTGAGACAGAGAGATACAGAGATAGAGAGAGAGAGAGAGAGAGAGAGAGAGAGAGAATGAGCAGGGGAGAGGCAGACTCCCTACTGAGTCAGGAGCCTGATGTGGGACTTGATCCCAGGATGCTGGGATCATGATTTGAGCTGAAGGCAGACACTTAACCATCTGTGTCACCCCAGAACCCAGAAGTTGAGTTTTATATGGTCCTTAATGAATGCAAAGGACTTTTATATATGGAAATCAGAAAATACATTACAAAAGGACTGAGAGGTATAAACTTGAACAAGAAAAGGTTTTATAAGATATGAGTGGAAAAGCAAATTACAGCCAGAGTATGCATTTTCTTGTAACTGGTCAGAGTGGAATTGATTATATGAGAATGTAGAAGATTCTATAAAGATTCTGGAGTCAAGTAACAGAGGTAAAACTAACCTGGAATCTATGAGAAGAACAGATTCAAGAAAATAGCCTGAAATTAGCTATTGGAATAATTCAAAAAAAGCAAAATAAAAAATATTAGAATTGTAACCAAAACAGAGATGATAAATACTGGTAAAAGACAAATGATTAAACCTGCAACTTATTTGAAGTGGGAAGTACAGAAGGAAGACTAAAGTTGAAAAAAAAAAAATATATATATATATATATAAATTAAAAATAAATTTCCCAAAGTAACATAAGCTCCATGAATTAAGAGGGATTATGGAATAAAAGTGGGACGTGATGGTCAAAATAATCTGTGATCTGAATGTACTCTAGAGAATGTTAAATTGATTTATGTAGCATTTTTTTAACCCTTTAATGTATTCATTTCCATTGTGGAATTTTAGGTGAGGTATATAGTAGATGATTATGGATTTAAAACTTTAATTATTTTTACTGATGGACTTAATATACACATGGAAAATGGCCATTCTATATATGACAATAGCTCTCATCTGATGAGAGGCCCAAGAAGCCAGACTACAACCTCTATAGCAATCTGTTAAGAACAGTCAGATTTGGTCAATGATAGCCAATTTCCCTAACTTTTGCTCCCACTTCCAACTCGGGATCAATCAGAGGAAGCCAATACACTACCCAAACTAATCAGATAAGATGTTTTGCTTCTAGTTAGCCTACCTCCAGCCTCCCCATGACAATAATCCTTATTAGGGCATAACTGGAAATCATCTTTCTTTCCTTCCTGCCTTCCCTCTTTCTTTTTTCACTGCAAGATTTCCTTCTCAACTGACTGCCTTTGAGTTTCTATGAAAGGAAGTGATGGTGGCTGATGTCCTTGCTGTAGCAAGCTCTGAATAGTCTCTGTTTGTTCTCATTTCTATGGTTTTCATTTACTTATTTTCAAAACTCCAGTAAACAATTAAGTTTATATATACACACCAACACCACACAGGAAAATAAATGTGAAACATATTTCACAGAACAATGTATAACTCCATAATTGTACTATGCCCCCTGATATTTTCTGTTCCATTTTATTCTTTTCACTTAAAAAAAAAAAAGGGGGAAAGAAAAGCAGAACCCAACTCATTAAAATTATTTAATGGCCCTATTCAATATGAACTTTTTATTTTTTTATTTATTTATTTTTAAAGATTTTATTTATTTATTTGACAGAGAGAGATCACAAGTAGGCAGAGAGGCAGGCAGAGAGAGAGAGAGAGAGGAGGAAGCAGGCTGCTCCCTGCTGAGCAGAGAGCCCGATGCGGAACTCCATCCCAGGACCCTGAGATCATGACCTGAGCCGAAGGCAGCGGCTTAACCCACTGAGCCCCTCAATATGAACTTTTTAAAAAAAGATTTTATTTATTTATCAGAGAGAGAAAGAGAGTGAGCACAAGCAGGGGGAGAGATAGGCAGAGGGAGAAGCAGGATCTCCACTGAGCAAGGACCTTGATGAGGTACTTGATCCTGGGACCCCAGGATCATGACCTGAGTCAGAAGCAGATGCTTAACTGACTAAGTCACCCAAGCGTCCCTGACTTTTTTTTTGTTCTTTTTCTTCCAAAGCAATTGCACACTGATCTTCTAAAGGTTATTTGCCCCTAGAGTCATGTTCACAGAGCATCTCTTGGATCTTGTTTCTATAGATTACGCGTAATAAAGTGCGTATACATTTTGAGTAGGGATTACTGGAAGACTGGGGATGTGAATTGCAAATAAAGAGATCAGGATAAAGACAGTTTTTAATGACAACCATTTAATTCAAATTAAAGCATATCGATTTAGAAATTACAGCTCAAAGAAACAAAAAGAAAAATTACTGAAATCAAGAGTTTCATAACATTCCAGTCTTATTTCCTAAACCTTCTTTGACATTTAGCCTGACTCTTAGACTTTTTTTTTCTTGTCCTATTACCTACTATTAAAGCAGTAGTATGCACTGGGCAGAGCAAACTTAATAAAGTGGAAGTCCTGTCTACCAGAAACTGAAGGGGCAGTGTAAAGGTAAGTACGAATAGAGGCTTAGCTCTCCCTGCTGAAAATAGAAGACTCCCTCTCACCTCCCTTTATCTTAAAGTTTTCACTTTGGAAAACTTGTAATCATCAATTCTTTCTGTCTTTCTCAAGTGTATATAAATATTTTCATGTGCTAATTGAAACTCTTCTCAGACTCAAAACTTATAAATGTTTTCCAAAAAATCTGTAAACCATCTCTTTGGAATATAATCATCAGGAAGACAGCACTCCTAGCTTCCTTTCTGTAGAAAGGGAAGATTCTAATTTCAATGGACACCTCCTTCCAAGTTACAAAACTACTTCCTGTCATAAGCTATAAGAAACTTATCTTTCCGGGGTGGCTGGGTGGCTCAGTGGGTTAAAGCCTCTGCCTTCGGCTCAGGTCATGATCCCAGGGTTCTGGGATCGAACTCCGCATGGGGCTCTCTGCTCAGTGGAGAGCCTGCTTCCTCCTCTCTCTCTCTGCCTGCCTCTCTGCCTACTTGTAATCTCTGCCTGTCAAAATAAATAAATAAAAAATCTTTAAAAAGAAAAAAAAATAAGAAACTTATCTTTCCTATGGATAAAACCAATTAGCTAGCACAGTTAGTCACCCCAATATCAGATCAATTCAGGATGAATTATTTGTGGCAATAATGCTGTCTAGTCCTCTTACCTGAGGACTATTTGTCATTTATCTTCAGAACATAGATGTAACAGTTTGTATCTGCTTGACTATATAAAAGGTTAAAATGTTTTTCTGCCTTTGCGATCTCTTTGGTGGATTACTTATGATGCATATCATGTCTTTGTTTAATGCTTACTTAATCATAAAACAGATTTCTTTATCTATTGCTTTTGTAAATAGGTTTCCTGGGTTAGGAAGATATTCCTTTTTTATTTTTATTTCCCCAAACAACAGCCATATACAGAAATTATAAACATTTTTTCTTAATAGAAAGGATTTCTATTTTTAGAGTTTTTGTTTCACTCTTATATTAAAGTTTGGAGTTGAAAGAATTAGGTATGGAGAAATATAAGAAAAGGCTGAGAAAAGTACACTGGGCTAATCACAAAGGATATAGAGCCTAAAAATCCCTTGTATCATGTGTATTTCTATATTACAACATTTAAAAATTTATTATTTCTTGTTTGGAGTGGCTAAAGTTCTTTATGCTATGATACATACTGGACAAGCAATCAGTTTCCTTCTAGCCATACAATTCTACTTTTTCATAGATAATCTATAAAGGAGAAGGAGGTAAGGGAGAAGAAGGAAATCCATACAAACAGCTCCTTGATTTTTCCAAATGGCCTTTCAATCACCACATAACTGACTAAAAAACATAGTTTTTTGAAAAACTAGAGTTTTAATTATAGAAGCTTAAATTATCCCTTCATTTAGAGCTTAGATTCTCTCCTGAAATCAGCTTTTTACCTTCCCATAATCAAGAAAACATTTTTAGCCCATTTACATAAATGACAAGCAAATATTTAAATTTTAAAATGATACAAACTTCACTTTTAGTTGGAAGTGCTCTTAAAAATCCAACATGGGGTGCCTGGGTGGCTCAGTGGTTTAAGCCGCTGCCTTCGGCTCAGGTCATGATCCCAGAGTCCTGGGATCGAGTCCCACATCGGGTTCTCTGCTCAGCAGGGAGCCTGCTTCCTCCTCTCTCTCTCTGCCTGCCTCTCTGCCTACATGTAATCTCTCTGTCAAATAAATAAATAAATAATCTTTAAAAAAAAAAAAATCCAACATGATTTATACTCGACTTTTCAAGAATACATTGACAGTGTAAATCAATGTACACTGCATAGGTATTATTTGCTTTATGAATTCTCATGTACATGTGGAAATTCAGTCATACATTAATACCAAGATAAATGTGGACACCAACACTGACCCAGGTTTCCAATAACAGTGTTTCATACTTATTTTATAGGAATATGTTAAAAATACATCCGGGATGCCTGGATGGCTCAGTCAGTTAAGCTTCTGACTCTTGGTTTCAACTCCTATTATGATCTCATGAGTCATGGGATTGAACACTGCACTGAAGTCTATACTCAGTAGGGAGCTACTTGAAGATTTTCTCCTTCTGCTCCTCCCTCATTCATGTGCTCTCTCTTTAAAATAAATAAATAGGGTGCCTGGGGGGTTCAGTCATTAAGCAGCTGCCTTCTGCTCAGATCATGATCTCAGGATTCTGGGATCGAGGCCCACTTTTGACTCCCTGCTCAGCAGGAAGCCTCCTTCTCCCTCTCTTGCTCTCCCTGCTTGTGTTCCCTCTCTCTGTCAGATAAACAAAATCTTTAAATCAATCAATTAATCAATCAGTCTTAAAAATAAAATAAGAGATGTCCAAAATGGAGTTGCTTATGCTAAGCCTCCACCACCAAACTGAGAAGTATAGTTTTTGCTCTCCCAGAAATGGAATCTTAAACCAGTCAATCAGGAATTACCTGAACTGCACTAGTTAGGTAAAGTGCTTGAATAACCCCTAAGACTCCCTAAGGAAAGTGGCCTTTCTTAACCAATCCACTCTTTTGCCTAGTACAACTTCCTTATAGTTCCTGTTTTCTATTGCCTATAAATTCTTTCATTTTGTACAGCTTCTTGAAGCTTCTTTTTATCTGCTAAATCAGATGCTACCCATTTCATGAATTGTTAAAACCAACACAGAGTTTAAAATTGATAGAGGAATAGATAAATATTATATATATATATATCAACATAAATATATGTATTTATTTTTGTATGTTTTGATGTATATATGTATGTATTATCTACATATATTTGTATTTATGTATATAAATACATTTTATTTTTACATATATTTATGTATATATGTATATGTAATAAATATATATTATATATATATACACACCACACACATACACACATTATATTTATATATATGGAGTAGAATATATATATTAGAATGGAATATTAGAATATAGTATAATATAATGGAATATTAGAATATAGTATAATATAATGGAATATTATCCAGTCATAATAACATTTTGCCATTTACAACCACATGGATGGAGCCACAGAGTATAATGCTATGTAAAATAAGTCAGTCAGAGAAAGAAAAATACCATAGGATTTCACTCATATGTGGAATTTAAGAAATAAAGTAAATGAGTAAAGATAAAAAAAAAAAAGAGAAAGAGACAAACCAAGAAACAGATTCTTAACAACAGAGAACAAACTGGTGGTTACCAGAGGGGGAGGTGAGTGGAGGGGATCAGTGAAATGAGTAATGGGGATTAAAAAGTGCACTTATCGTATGAGCCCTGAGTAATGTATTGAATTGCTGAATCAGTATACTGAACACCTGAAACTAATATAACACTATATGTTAATTATACAGGTAAAAAAAAAAAAAAAACTTTAAAAAATTCACTGGGTTGAAATTTGTTTTTTAATACCATCACCATTCTAGTAGAATTTAATTGAATTTGATGTTTGAGTCTAATATTTATAAAATATTTACATGAGAATTACTTAAGAACGGGACAAAAAATGTACATAGCATGGCAAGGTCTTTTGTAGAATTTAATGCAAAAAAGAATGTTATAAATTATAGGGAATCCAGGGGTGCCTGGGTGGCTCAGTGGGTTAAGCCTCTGCCTTCAGTTCAGGTTATGATCTCAGGGTCCTGGGATGGAGCCCCTCGTTGGCTCTCTGCTCAGCGGGGAGCCTGCTTTCCCCTCTCCTGCCTGCCTCTCTGCCTCCTTGTGATCTCTCTCTCTGTGTCAAATAAATAAAACAAAATTAGAAGAAAATATACTTTATTCCAAGCAGAACAGTTAACCTTTTGGGGGGCCCATTTTAGTATGCTCTTCCATTTTTCAGACTCTTATCTGAGGCAGAAGCACTCTCATTTATTTTAATCATAATGAAATGGAAATTTCAAGACACCAAGAGTGTGGAAAGTTTATGTATACCTTTTCACTTCATATTCAATGCAATACCTAAAGAATGCTTCCATTTTACAGGCTTTACTCAAATGGAAAACTTTGCTGTTCATTTAGCCATCTTCTCTTGCATGTTCTTTTTGGGGAGAAAAGTACTCACAGATTACAGCTGAGCTGCTGAACAGAATTTCAGGGTTACAGATTTGGCAACCATAGAGGTGGTGGTAGGCAGTGCGATTTATATATCATCATCACTGCCATACATATATATCTATATATCTATATATAGTATGCATATATATTATTATGCAATATTGTCAATATTATACAAATGTAAATATAGTTATATTTATATATATAGTTTTATATAAATAAAAATATATTTAGTATATAATGATGTACTACCATATATCATAGTATTCTAGATGAATCCTAGTTAGGTCATCATGTGTGTCCACTACATGACTATGATCTGTAAGTCTGTCGACTCAATATACAAGAGGATAGAGATGAAAGAGAAAAATCATATGCAAAGTTCTGAGAGGAGAGGTAGGAGAGACAGTTACTGAGGAAATTTGGGTCCTAATCTTTTGCTGGCCTATGGGAGAGATTTGAGCTCACATGAAGAAGTTGGGGTTAGAAGGTAAAATTTGTGACTCTGGGTACAAGTCAGTGATGCTATAGGCCTCAAATGAAAAACTGAGAAACAATTTGAAGAAAAGCCTGTACCACTCACATCCACTACCACTGATATCCTCAGGGTCTAAACTATGAACTCAAGGTGACCAAGAATGAAAGGAAGCTTTGTCTGAAAGAGCAGGATTCTAGATGAAATGTTATTTTGATTTAAAAACAAAAACAAGAATGCCTTTTCAAGTTGGTAGGGGAAAACCAATTATAGTTCAATTTGGTAAATTTGGTCTAACCCAATAATTTAAATAATCACCTAGGTAACACAGTTATTTTCTATTAAACAGATTTCCTTACAGTTTAAGTGCTTGATACATGTAAATTGTTATCCTTCTCCTGCTCTTCAGAATGGCTTTATAATGGCTGTGTAATGGGGTGGGTTAATGTGACACCAAAAAGACTGACAGGACAAGGGAGGTCAGTAACTGTCCGATGTCCTCTGATTTTTCTGTTGCTGCTGATGTAAGGTAGTTGGCTTAGTATCTTACTTAGACTGATGAACCTTCGGGTAAAATTATTCTGGTCTGGATTTTGGAGTAATTTGGGGGATACAAGGGGTCTGGCCATTTGCTTTTAAGGTATTTATGCTTTTCAGTGCTTTAATCTTGGATATCTGTTGTCTGTTAGTTTTTAAAGTGTTACACAACAAAACTCTTCACCAAGGGAGCAGATAAAAGTTACTGCATATCCACACGTGTCCACACTGTATGGAATAAAAAACAGGGGATGAATTTTCTCCCATGCCATATTAAAAGGAAAGCTGACTTAATTTATGGGCTGCATACTTCCCCACCCAACTTAATATTTAGGAAGTTGGTTATTAGTTTGTCCTTGAGCAACAGGTTTAATATCTTACTTTTTCCCATAATTCTTCAGGCTGTTGCCAGTATTTGTTATAGGCTTTTTTCTCCTCTTCTGTATATTCTTCTTCTCTACTATAGTGAGCTTGAAGACAGAACTTGCACATTCAGAAAGGATGTCTCCTATACTATATGGAAGAAACCTTGCGGTGATAAGTTTCATAGGTTGTAAAGAATTTAGAATGCTCATCTTTCTCTGTGATAAAGGCTGGCTTTCAAGATGATCTTCTCAACTGAACTCAAACTCATACTTGGGAAGTCAACAGCTGACCTAGTTCCTTTTCTTTGAATCGCTATCTTAACAATTCTTATAATCAATGAGGTATATGGGTTTGGTGACCTCCAGTGACAGTCCTTTACATAGTAATGCAAGAGAAAAGTATTACACAACTAAACTTTATTTCATTTTCCATATTGTAATTTAGACGTTTTACTACTTCACCTTGAAATTTCTGTTCATCTTTCAGACTTATCTACAGTGTCATTTTCTTAGGCAGCCTTTAATGTACCCCCATTTTTAGCAAATCCTGCTTGGTTTAAATGGTAGGAGTACATATTGAGATGGCCTATTTATATGTACTTGTTCCCATTTTTCTGAAAGTTTGTAGAGAAAGGAACTTGTCTATTTCATTTTTTCAGCCCTATTATCTGACACAGAACCTGAGACAAAATAGGCATTAACAAAAGTTCTTAAAGACAAATGTAAATCTGTAAGATTAGCACGAGTGTTATTTTCGGTTTAAAAAAGATTTATAATTTGAATATCTTTCAATGAAGCAGAAGGCATTCCTATCTAAATTCACGTTAAATTTGATATATTATTCAAATATCAAAATAAAAGAAACAAATCAAATAATCAGATTTATAATCAAGGTAATTATATCAAACTTGATGTGAAGGAAAATAATTTCATTTGATATCTTAAAACATATATAAATAATATATGCAGCTACCATGGAGAAGAGAATTGGAAGCATGATTAGAAGACCAAGTAAAAGTTATTTATATTTTCTAGTAAGAGATTAAAATTTAAGACAGAAAGGTCAGTGACATAACAAGGTCCCCAGAGAATGCAAAGAAAGAATGAGAGTGGGTAAAAACAGTAAAAGGGTAAAAGGAAATAATAATAAGAAGAGAGGTTTTCGAGGGCAGCTGGGCTTTAACTAAATAGGTGAAGTAGGTATGGGGGACTTAGTACTTACCACTCATGCTAACCTTCATATGATATATCTTACAGGACTAAAAAATTAAAAGAACAAATGAACTAAAGAGTTTACTTTGTCTTAAACTCTTTTGCAACTGGTATTCTAGATGTGGACTAGATATATACAGTCAGGTGCATTTAGGTGAGATTTGGAAATGGGAGAGACATAGAAGCCATCTTCCTTGTGCTTCTGTTCATGAAGGTAAGCATGGGTACTGGGTTTTTCTCAAGTGGAACTCCATTGTTCAGTCATGACTTCAAGGCACTAATCCTTGAAAGGAAGATTTTATTGATGCTGACATCGACTTCCTGATTCCCCACCTCCTGCTATGACAGAGATAGCACTCATTTGGCTGTTTGCTTCTTGTCCTTGTCCTTATTCTTACAGTCTCCTCAAAGACTCAATATAGAACCTGTCTTTTTTAAGAGTCCAGCAATTTCACTTAAAAAAATCTATATTAAATCATTTTCTGCTTAAAATGGCAGGAGAGTTCTCCTTGCTACCAACTGAACTCTGACTAAAACATCAGGTTAGAAAGAGATGATATTGACACATTATTTTGTACCAATGTTGGTATTTTGTGGTACTTTCTAAATTGTGTTTTATAAGATATTAATGTTATCTATGGTAAAAGGTAAGTATTACATAACTCACCTATAAACTAATCATTTTCCAAAAATTTATACTTTAAAGAATTCTAGACCTATGTGGATCACACATAAACACAAGGAATTATATCCATTCACATATATGGCAAGTTCTGAACTGAGATATTGGTAGTTCACAATGTGGCTCAGTGTCTATCAAGAATGTGGTTAATTTATTCAACAAGCATTTACTAAAACATTCCATGTACCAAACAGAGATTCTTATCAGCAAAAGAGGGATGGATGGATGGATCGATGGATGGATGGAAGGAAGGAAGGAAAGAGGGAAAGAAGGAAGGAGAGAGGAAGGGAGGGAGGAAGGAGAAAGAAAGGAAAGGAAGAAGCAGCAAAAAAAAAAGATGGCTGAAGAGCTCACAGTCTAAATTTCAGATAGATAATATTTAGAATATAATTATATTCTAATAGAAATTATATATTTTAATATACATATTTATCCACATTTCTTTCTTTTTTTAATTTTTAATTTTTTATAAACATATATTTTTATCCCCAGGGGTACAGGGTTTATCCACATTTCTATTAGATAGTATGGAAGCAAGAGAGACAAATCTTCCAGGGAAATTTAGCTGCTTTATTATTCTGAAATGATCAGTTTGGAATGCATTTTCATCCTTCACTTTCCTTGTTTGTATTGTTACACTTTCTACAAAATCTAATTCAAGTGCCAATTCATCTCTGACCCTACAGTCCTTTCACACTAGAACAAGGTCAGTTTCCACATGGTTAATTGCCAACACTAGGCTAGAAATGCTCAGCTCAACAGTACAATGCCTTACCTATAGCGGGGGTCACCTGCCCAAACAAGATGTTTGTTATTTGATTTGTTTATTATCTGAGATATTCTGAAAGCTCTGATATGTGAAAAGCTGGAAAAATCACCAGGAAAATGAATCAGCGTGACTTGTTTGACCTTGGTAACAACCACATTAAAAATACTAATATGCCAAATATGCAGTAGACATATTCTGTTGGAGTTGGATTCCATAGGAAGAATAAACAAAAGAAGAGAAGAGCAAATATTTATCAACGATAACAATTTTACATGTTCTGTCCTTGATCTAGCAAAGCTATCTTATCTAGGCTTTTCTTAATGCTTTTTTCCTCGATGCATTCTTGCTTTGTCAGCTTTGGCACTATTTAATAATAAAGAAAAGAAACATCTAGTGAGGCCTTAGAACTATTTCTGTCTCAATGTTCCTGCCCTTTGACTGCCAGTTTTTAGCTTTCTAAACACCACCAGTATTTTTTAAGGGATGATTTCATCATATATGGTGTGTAAGATAGAATGCACATGAAATTTTCTCAATTATTAGACAACAAATAATCAAAACTATAAATTGACTAAAATTCTTTGCCTGACCCAACTTTACTCAGGCCCATGAACCTTCTCCTAGATTCATCTGTGTACTTTCTTATAAAACCCAGCTTTAGTAAGAATTCTGCTATGTCATTGTAACAAGAACCCCCATCAATATCTGATACTCTTGATGTCTGGTTGGGTTCCTCATCCTCTACTATTCCCAGGTGATATCTGATCACCTTAGCCTGTCTTTCCACTAGGTTGCTTTGGCTAAAATACCCTCTACCCATGCAGTTTTCCCTCAGTATCTTTCCATCCACTGTCCCCCGACTCTGTTCCTTGGCTATAAATTTCTCCTTGCTCATGATGTACTTAGAATTCAGCCTAGTCTCATTCCCTCACTGCAAAACCCTATTCTAGTGGTCCCTATTATACCTATTGCCATGGACCCACTTTCCTTGAATAACGTCTGTCTTACAGTCTTCAACAACTGTTATAATTTTTTTTTAAATAAACAAAACACTAGAATATAGTTTGCTCAGGATGCAGGAATCTTGCATTATATACATATATATATATTTCAAAATCTGACTTCACAACTTGCCAAATATACAAATTTTGAAATTTGCTTAACCTTTCTAAGACTCTATTTCATTATAGGAAAAAAAGAAAAAAGAAAAATATCTAATAGGCCTATGTTGGGGATTTTATTAGATAAGTCATATAATAATAGCTGATCAATACAGGTTAGTATAGTTTGAACCATGAGGAAACTGGCCTTGAGTTTGCCAAACTTCAGAATCATGAAAAACAAAAACAACAACAACAAAAAAAAAACAATGGGACTATTCAAGAGACAGAAGAGAAATAATGACTAAATGCAATGAGTGAAATTTAATTGGATATTAGGTGAAAAAAATGTATAAAAGACCATTTTGTCCAATTGGGGGCATTGGAAATGAGTGGCATATGAGATGACTTTTGTTAATGAATGTTTATGCTATTAGTGTCATAATGATATATGGTTATATAGTGAAAGTTTCTAATCATTAGGAGATACTTATATATTTAGGGGTGAGATAGAGTGATATGTATATCTTCCTTTTCAATATTTCAGCAAAATAAATAAACAAGCAAATAAAGTCTCTGTGTGTGTGTGAGTCTGTATGAGTGTGTGTGGTGGTGGGAAGAGGGAATGTGTAAATATGGCAAAAACCTAAAATATGATGTCTAGATGAGTAGACATCAGAGTAGAAGTGTCTCTTTTATCATTATCTTGAATTTTCTGACCTAAACATTCATATCAAATAAGTCCTTATTCCTAAGCTATAAAATAATAGTAGCATAAGTAAGAACAGTAATGATAATAATAAAACAGATGTCTCATAATTTAAATGAGTATTAAAATGATTTACTTCTAAGTAAAGATTTTAAAAGTCATAAAGTGTGTTGGTTTTGTTTTGTATTTTCTTGAACATATAAAATCTAATAGGCCAAAACAAGAGACCGATGTTAGTAATTTAAAACATTCAGATGGCATACTTTTGTGAGTACCATGCAGGTCACATGAACCATTTGTTAATGGGTAACAAAACGTAACCCGTTGTAAATGCATCTGTAAAATGTAGTTATTAGTTACAAATGTAAAAATTTCGTAATGTATTAATAATCATTAACTTAAGCATATGGAACACCTGCACAGACTGGAGGAAATAACAGCACAGAAGGTAAGAAAACTGAACACTAATATTACAGATTTCTTAATTAAAAATGGCAACTACTAATTTTCTCATTAATTCCCTTGCCAATAGTGACAGAGTATCTGTTTTGCCTATTTCCTAAGAAACTATTCTAGTTATGTGTCACCAATGGGTCAAAGCAGTTCAGTACATTTCTCTCAAGCATTTCAATCTATATTTGCCAGTTCTTGTGGTGAGTATATTAGATTTGACATGTCACATCTCACACTCATGATGGCAGCAAATGGCTTAGTTGATATATTTCATTAAAGTGTAAGATAAATTCTAAACATCAAATGTCCACAACAATGACTTTCTGTTCTTGTCAGGAAGTAGGGCTATTATTCTCCATGAGTATCATCAGGAACCTTGTTTTCAGAGTACAACGTACTTTGCTGTACAAGCTTTACATGCAATAATGAGCTGTTGTTGAAGAGGGGAGGGAATAGAGATTAGAAGCACAGACTTTGGAGTAAAACAAGTAGGGTTTAAATCTAATCTTTGCTATTGTTGACTGTTTAATTTTGGACACATTATTTAAAATCACAGACTCAGTTCTATCATCTCTACCAGAGTGAACATGGTGATAGCCATCTCGTGGAATTATTGGAAAAATTAAATCAGGTAAACATCACAACATACTGCAAGGCACATACTAAGAACACCAACTTTGTTATTCCAAAGATATGAATTGAACTCCCACCCATTTTGTGCAGTATTGTTCTAGGTATTGCTCACATAGTAGTGAACAAGAGAGCCTCCCAAACTTCCTCCACCCAAAAACTTGGAGAATAAAAGAATAAAGGAAAATATTAGTCTATGTGGAGCTTTATTCTAGTTAAGGGAGGCAGACAACGCAGTATAAACAAATGACATTTTATAGCATATAAGAAGGCAGCAAGTACTATGCACAAAAACAGAGAATAGGGAAACTGTGGAAAGGTGAATGGATTGCAATTTTTAGTATAGTGGTTAAAGTAGGTCTCTTTGAAGAATGACATCAGAGCTAAGACTTGAAAAAGATGAGGTGGTTAGCATACTTGGAATGGGGAAAAACTCTAAGGAAAGAGTATGCCTGAGTGTTTGAAGGAGGGTGGAGACCACAGTATGACTTACATTTTGAAAGGATCCGTTTGGCTTTATATTGAGAGAGGCAGAGGGTGGAAGCAGTAAAATCAGCTAGGTGATTGAAGATGATGGGTTGAGTAGAGTGTTTACAGGGAAGGTGGTTGGATTGTGGGTATATTTTCAAAGTAGAACCAGAGGATTTGCTGATAGATGAAAGACATAGGTTAATCAAAGATCTCAGCAATAATTTTGATCTGAGCAACTAAAGGTTGAAATTTCCATCAACTGAGATGGAGAAAACTATAGGTAAAGCAGTTTGGTAAGAAATGAACTCAGGTGAGTTTGGGAAGTCTGTTAAGTATCCAAGTGGAAGTATCTAGAAGGAAGCCGAGTGTCTGGAGGTTTAATAGGACACACCAGTGTAAATACAAGGTTGACACATGGGTGGTATTGAAAATATACAACCAGATGAAGTCACTGAGGTAGCGAGTTAGAGAAGAGAAGAGGACAAAGGACCACTAACATTAAGTGATTGGGTAGAGGCAGAAAAAACTGTGGTAGAAGGAAAACCCAGAAGGAAAATCCTAGTGTTCTGGAATAAAGACAAGAAGTGAGTATTTAATACTGATTTTCATATGGCTGATTTGTTAAGTAAGATGTGTACAGAGAATCTACTAATAGACATAACAACGGGGTGGATATTTTTGACTTTGACAGAAGTTTTAGTACCACAGTGGTAATGAAAATCTGTTTGAAACAACAGGTTTAAGGGACTATGAGCAAAGGCAAATCAGAGATAAACCAAAATGACCAACTCTGTTGAGAAATTTTGTGGCCAAGAGAAGCAAAGAGACAGGGTGATAGCTATCAGGGAAACAAGGTCAAATAACTTTTCTCTTTTCTTTTTTATGAAGGGAAAATAAATGAGAGCATAGCAAAAAAGTGACAGTCTACAACTTGGAAGAATGCTCTCACCAGACATCAAACTTACCAGTGACTTGATCTCAGATTTTCCAATCTCTAGAACTGTGAGAAATATATTTCTGTTGTTTACAAGCTCCCCCATTCTATGCTATTTTTGTTATAACAGCCTCATGGACCCAAACAGAGAGGTAGCTAGAGAGGGTTCATCTATAAAGAGACGGTGACATTGTTGTTCAAATGTGTAGTTAATATTCATTAATATTTTAGAAGAGAGAGCACAGTTCATCCACCAGTAAGTTTTTAGTCTTTACTCTTTTGAATTCTTCCTTTTCCTATACCTTAGCTTGTATAGTTAAGACAATAAGGTGGTTAAAGATAATCCTAGTACTCATTAAATTAGAGCAAAAGCTGCAGAGAAAAAAGTGATTTGATAATTGATTCATGACATTAATTTTAATGAAAAATAATACTGGACAACATAATGATGCTACGTGACAAGGATAAAGACAAGAACCAATGAAGATGGGCTTGAAGGGAAAATGGCTCATTAAAACTCACTTTACTCCCTAGTTTAAGTTATGACCAAATCAAGAAATAAAGAATTAAGGACAAAATGACTGTGCTACTTAAATTACTTGTTTACTGTCATTCTTCAGGTATTTTTAAACCAAAAAAAAAAAAAAAAAAAAAGCGAGAGAGAGAGAAGGAGAATATGAAGAAGCCTCATGTGCTATTAAATCTGTAATTTTTCTTAATTTAGAATATATATTGAGTCCAAATTAAAACTACAAAAAGATGTAATTACCTTGAATAATAATCTCATTCACAGTGAGTTTTTCATATACTGTGTTAGGGAAGCATATGAAATACCTAGCAACAATTTGTCAAAGAGATAAATTGTGGACTGTATGTGATTTTTCAAAAACTGACTATAATTAATGGGTTGCAGTGCTACAGATATGAAATTAAGAGCAAGCAACATAACGGATATCTTTTATTGAGTAATCATAATTTTCTGTGGCTTCTTTCCAACTCTATTAGCATGTGAACAAGATATTTTCTGTTGAATTAAACTAACAAAGGGAATGATTGAGTCCTTAAACTCCAAGGATTATCCTTGGAGGTTGTTACATACTTCTCCTAAAATACTTAATAATTCAGTAGAAATGGCATAATTTTCCTCCTTAATTTGGAAATTGGCTTTTTTTTTTAAATTTCTATCATCAGCCCACATATATAATAAAAAATAATAGATTCAAAACTTGGTTTTTATTTTTATACTAATACCATTGTATTATTTTGCAACATATGATTTTTGGGATCTAGGATTCATTTCATAGTGATAGTCTATTTTATATTACCTTTCTGAAATAAGTACATGTTTTTCAAATCTTATTCAAAATGAAATGCAATAGTGGGATAGTGTTGGATTCTAAATGGTATTTTTAAATAGTTTAATTGGACATTCTTTCCTGCTTTGTCGAAGATAGTTGACCATAGAGTTGAGGGTCTATTTCTGGGCTCTCTATTCTGTTCCATTGATCTATGTGTCTGTTTTTGTGCCAGTCCCATGCTGTCTTGATGATGACAGCTTTGTAATAGAGCTTGAAGTCCGGAATTGTGATGCCACCAACTTTGGCTTTCTTTTTCAATATCCCTTTGGCTATTCAAGGTCTTTTCTGGTTCCATATAAATTTTAGAATTATTTGTTCTATTTATTTGAAAAAGATGGATGTTACTTTGACAGGAATTGCATTAAATGTGTAGATTGCTTTAGGTAGCATAGACATTTTCACAATATTTATTCTTCTAATCCAGGAGCATGGAACATTTCTCCATTTCTTTGTGTCTTCCTCAATTTCTTTCATGAGTACTTTATAGTTTTCTGAGTATAGATTTTGTGCCTCTTTGGTTAGGTTTATTCCTAGGTATCTTATGGTTTTGGGTGCAATTGTAAATGGGATGGACTCCTTAATTTCTCTTTCTTCTGTCTTGTTGTTGGTATAGAGAAATGCAACTGATTTCTGTGCATTGATTTTATATCCTGACACTTTACTGAATTCCTGTATAAGTTCTAGCAGTTTTGGAGTGGAGTCTTTTGGGTTTTCCACATATAGTATCATATCATCTGCGAAGAGTGATAATTTGACTTCTTTGCCGATTTGGATGCCTTTAATTTCCTTTTGTTGTCTGATTGCTGAGAATGTGGATTCCCTATATGGAGAAGACATTTCATTGACCAGAAATATAATTTTGAAAAAAAGTAGATAATTAAATCTTAATATTGAAAATTTGACTTGTGGGGCGCCTGGCTGGCTCAGTGGTTAAGCCGCTGCCTTCGGCTCAGGTCATGATCTCAGGGTCCTGGGATCGAGTCCCGCATCGGGCTCTCTGCTCGGCAGGGAGCCTGCTTCCTCCTCTCTCTCTCTGCCTGCCTCTCTACCTACTTGTGATTTCTCTCTGTCAAATAAATAAAATCTTTAAAAAAAAAAAAAAAAAAAAAAGAAAATTTGACTTGTATTTTCCAGACTGTAAACTCTTACGTTGTGTTGGCATCAATTTGAAGCTACTGGGTATAGTGCTAATTTCCTTTTCTGACAAGCATTTTCTTGTTTATCATAAAAAACAAATGGCATTAACACTATAGTTAATTGGGGGTAGTCATGTGATAGAAAATGCAGATCATTTAGAAGCATTAAGCTTTGTCAGCTGGAGCCCTAATTCTCCTCCATTAAGATTAGATAAAGTGCTCTCAAGACAATAAACTGATTATGACAACGTAACAGTACAAGTAAATTTATTAGATGAATGGCTTGGGAAATTAAACAATAAAAACAGAGGTAATATAAAGTTCCAAAACACTGAACAAAGACTATACAAATCAGGAGTGGGGGCTATTCAAGATAGTGGTGTAGGAAAACTCTGAACTCACCTCCTTCCATGAACACACCAAAAGTATAGCTACATATAGAACAATTCATCTGAAAAAGACCCGAATGTGTCTCTCTAAAACTACTTGCATATCTCCTCCACACAGAAGGATAAGAAGGTCACGTTGAGAAAAGTAGGAAAGGCAGAGCTACGATCTTGCTCAAAACTAACCCCTTGGGCAGCAAACTATAAGTGGGAGGAATCTCAAAATAACAAGTGCATCCCTGAGGAATGAAATGTTCAAGCCCCCATCAGTCACCCCAGTCCTTGGGACCTGCACCAGAGGGACTAGCCCTCAAAATGTTTGAATTTGAAAACTAATGGGTCTATGTCAGGAGATGCAAAGGAAACCAAGACTCTGCTCTTAAAGGGCTCACATACAGACTCACTCACTCTGGGATCCAGTGTAAAAGAAGGAGGTTAAAAAGTGCCTACACTGTATGTGAAGGAGATTCTTTAGTTAATATTAGAGCATCTGCCAGAGAGTCATGGTCCATTGGAATTTTGTCCAGGGTTGGTTTTGTTGGAGGGTGCCATTTTTGCACTATTTCTCTCTCTACATTGCTCGCACTCTTTGTCCTGGCCCTGTGCTCTCCCACATCCTTGCCCCACCAAACCTGGTAGGTGGGCTTTCCCTGACATGGTGCTGCCCCATAGCCCAGTCCTGCCAAAGGTGGCATGAGGGCATGTCCCAACACAGTGCTCCATTGTGGCCCAACAAAACTGGTGGGTACACAGGAGGAAATGCCCTTTAAACACCTGGATTTGTGGACAAGGAGTCTGCATTACGGGGCCTCAAGAACTGAAATAACTGAGAGACAGGTTTTGGTAGGCTATCGCTCCTGGTGTACCATATAGACAATACACGGAAACACACCCCCAGTCTTCCTGTGACCCCTCCTTTAAGATTGTTTTACATAATATATAAAAACCAAACAGAGTCAAGCAAAAATAAGGAAACATAAGAATATGTTCCAAATGAAAAGAATAAGATAAAACCCCAGTTGAGCAAGTGTGGGGACCAAAATTAAGGAACCCAGAGATAAGTGATTTACCTAATAAAGAGTTCAAAGTAATGGTCATAAATTTGCTCACCAATCTTTGGAGAAGAATGGATGAATTCAAAGTGAACTTCAACAAAGAGATAGAAAACAGAAATTTCTAGATCCAGAAAGCCTAGAGAGTTCCAAATAAGATGAACTCAAGATATCTATAGCAAGATGCATTATAATTAGAGTGTCAAACGTTAAAGATAAAGAATCTTAAAAGTTGCAAAAGAAACACACACACACACACAAATCCAAAAAACACCTACTTCCTATCAGCAAGGGAAGTCTCACAATACTATTAGCAGATTTTTCAGCAGAAATTTTTCAGCCCAGAGAGAGTGGCATGATATAGTCAAACTGCTGAAAGCAAAAAATTTCTAACCAAGAATAGTCTACCTGTTCAAAGTTATTGTTCAGAATTAAAGGAAAGATAATGAGTTTCCCAGATAAGCAAAAGCTAAGGAAGCTCATCAATCACCACTAAACTAGCCTTATAAGAAAAATTACAGGTACTTTTTTAAGCTGCAAAGAAACGGTACTAATTAGTAACAAGGAAACATAAATACAAAAGTACAAATATTTCTGGTAAAAGAAAATATACAGTAAGGATAATGGACTAGGCACTTATAAAGCTAGCATGGAAGTTTACAAAAATAACTATATAACTATAATAACTATAACTACAATTAGTTAAGGGATAAGCAAAATAAATATGTAAAAATATGACATCAAGAGGCACCTGGGTTGTTTTTGTCTTTGGCTCAGGTCATGATCCCAGCCAGGGTGCTGGGATCGAGCCTGGCATTGGGATCCCTGCATAGCAGGGAATCTGGTTCTCTCTCTGCCTTCTGCCCTTCCTCCCTGCTCATGTTCTCTATCTCTCTCTTAAGAATAAATAAAATCTTAAAAAAAAAAAGTAACATCAACAACAGAAAATGTGAGGGGGGAAGTAGATATGTAGGTTTTAGAATATGTTCAAACTTAACTTTCAATCAACTTAAAATAGAATGATGCATCTATATGTAGATACAGGCTCTATGTATTTATAGGCTGATATATGTAAGCGTCATGGTAACAACAAAGCAAAAACTTAGACTAGATACATCCAAAAGAAAATGGGAATAGAATCTAAACATAGCATTAAAAAAAGACATGGAACCACAAGAGAGCAACAGAAAAAAGGAACAGAGGGGAACTACAAAACAGCCACAAAACAATTAACAACAAGGAGATAAGTACATAGCTATCTATAATTACTTTAAATGTAAGTGGATTAACTCTCCAATCAAAAGACAGAGAGAGGCTAATTGGGGGGAAAAAAAGTGCCTATCTACATTGTGCCTACAAAACTCACCCTGTTTGTAAAGACACACAGACAGATAGTGAAGGGATGGAAAAAGATATTTCATGCAAATGGAAACCAAGAGAAAGCTGGTATAATTAAGCTTATAGCAGATGAAACAGACTTTAAAAACTGAGTGTAATAAAAGACAAAGATGGGCATTCCATAATCATAAAGGAGTCAATCCAGCAAGACGATATGACATTTGCAAATATTTATGCATTCAACATAGAGGCATCTAAATATATAAAGTGAATATTAACAAACCTAACGGGAGAAATCAACAACAATATAACAATAGCAGAGGACTTTAACACCCACTTGTGTGAATGGATCATCTGGACAGAAAATCAATGGGAGAACATTGGCTTTAAATGACACATTAAACCTCATGGATTTAATAGATATATATACAGAACATTCCACTCGAGAGTAATAGAAAACCCATTTTTTTTAAGTGCACACAATACATTCTCCAGGATAGATTATAGATTAGGATACGAAACAAATCTCAGTGGCAGGACTGGAAATCTCTTTCTTACACCATACACAAAAATAAATTTAAAATGGATGAAAGACCTAAATGTTAGACAGGAAAACCATCAAAATTCTAGAGGAGACCATGGGCAGCAACCTCTTTGAACTCAGCTTTAGCAACTTCTTTCTTACTAGACACATGTCTGGAGACGAGGGGAAAAAAAAGCAAAAAATGCACTATTAGGAGTTCAAGATAAAAAGCTTTGGCACAGTAAAAACAATCGTTAAAACTAAAAGGAAACCTCTGGAATGGGAGAAGATATTTACAAATGACATATTAGATAAAGGGCTAGTATCCAAAATAAATAAAGACCTTACCAAACTTAACACCCCAAAATTAGTAATCCGTTAAGAAATGGTCAGAAGACAGAACAGACATTTCTCCAAAGAAGAAATACAAATGAAAGAATTTGTAAGCTAACATACACATGAAAGAATGCTCAACATCACTCATCATCAGGAAAATACAAATAAAAACCACAATGAGATGCCACCTCACACCAGTCAGAATGGCTAAAATTAACAGTTTAGGAAAAAATAAATGTTGACGAGGAGGCGGAGAAAAGGGAACCCTCTTACACTGTTGGTAGGAATGCGAACTGGTGCAGCCACTCTGGAAGAGAATATGGAGGTTCCTCAAAAAATGAAAAACAGAACTACTCTATGACCCAACAAGGGCACTACTAGGTATCTCAAAGGATACAAAAATACTGATTCAAAGGGATACATGCACCCCAATGTTTATAGTAGCGTTATCAATAGTAGCCAAATTACAGAAAGAGCCCAAATGTCCATGGATTGATAAATGGATAAATAAGATGTGGTATATATTACTCAGCCATCAAAAATAATGAAATCTTACCATCACAATAATGTGGGTGGAGTTAGAGTGTATTATACTAAGTGAAATAAGTCAGTCAGAGAAAGGTGAATACCAAATGATTTCACTCATATGTAGAATTTAAGAAACCAAACAGAGAAACATAAAACAAGAGAAAAATAAAACAAGATGAAAACAGAGAAAAATAAAACAAGATGAAAACAGAGAGAGAGGCAAACTGTAAGAGACTCTTAACTATAGAGAAGACACTGAGGGTTGCCCAAGTGAAGGTGGGTGGGAGATGGGCTAAATGGGTGATGGATATTAAGAAGGGCACTGGTTGTAATGAGCATTGGTGTTATATGTAAGCGATGAATCACTAAATTCCACCTTTGAAATCAATACTACATTACATATTAGCAAACTTAAATTTAAATAAAAAACTTGAAAGTAAAAAATAAACTGAAAACCATAATAGAAATCACAAAAATAGAAGGATAAATAAAAAATATGTGAAGATTAAATAGCATGCTACTGAACAACCAATGTGTCAATGCAGAAATTTAAAAAAATAATAAATTAAATGAAAATGAGCATACCATATACCAAAATCTATGGGATGCAGCAAAAGCAGTTCTAAGAAGGAACTTCATAGTGAGGTGTCTATTTGATGCAGTCAGTTAGAGCATCTGACTCCTTTTTAGCTCAGGTCCTGATCTCAGGGTCATGAGATCATGGCCTGTATTGGGCTCAATGCTCAGCATGGAGTCTGCTGGAAATTCTCTCTGTCTCCCCCTTCATCTGACCCTCCTGCTCATACACTGTCTTTTCTCAAATAAACAAATAAATCTTAAAAGAAAAAAAAAGAAAAAGAAAAAGAGGGAACTTCATAGTGTGATATGGGCCTTCCTCAAGAAATGAGAAAAATTTGGTCAAATTTCCACTTTACACCTAGGCGAACTAGAAAAACAGGAATAAACAAAGTCAAAAGTTAGTAGAAAAAAGGAGGTAATAAAAATCAGACTGAAGGGGCGCCTGGGTGGCTCAGTGGTTTAAGCCGCTGCCTTCGGCTCAGGTCACGATCTCGGGGTCCTGGGATCAAGTCCCATATTGGGCTCTCTGCTCAGCAGGGAGCCTGCTTCCCTCTCTCTCTCTCTCTCTGCCTGCCTCTCTCTCCATCTACTTGTGATCTCTCTCTGTCAAATAAATAAATAAAATCTTTAAAAAAAAAAATCAGACTGAAAATAAGTTAAAGATGAAAAAGAGGAAAAGATCAATAAAACTAAGAATTTGGTTTTTGGAAGGATAAACAAAATTAATAAACCTTAAGCTAGGCTCAGTAAGAGAGAGGGCTCAAATGAATAAAATCAAAATTGAAAGAAGGGAAGTTACAATTGATACCAGAGAAATACAAAGGATCATAAGACCTATATGAACAATTATATGCAAACAAATTGGGCAACCTAGAAGAAATCAATAAAATCCTAGAAACATATACTCTTTCAAGACTGAATCATGATGAAATAAAAAGTTTGAATAGACAGATGCAAGGAGATTGAATCAGTAATCAAAAACCTCCCAACAAATAAAAGTTCAAGACTAGACAGCTTCACTGGTGAATTCTACCAGATGTTCAATGAAGCTTTAATAGCTATCCTTCTCAAAATCTCCCAAAATACTGAAGAAAAGGAAATACTTCCAAACTCATTTTACATGGATAACATTACACTGATTCTGAAACCAGAAAAATAAACCAAATACAAACAAACAAACAAACAAACAAATAAATAAATTATAGGGTAATATCCCTCATGAACACAGAGATAAAAATCCTTACAAAATATTAACAGACTATGTTTATAAAAAATAAAAAAATTATAGTATGTTTAAAAAAAATATTAACAGACTAAATTTAACAATACATTAAAAAAGATCGTACATCATGATCAACCAGGATTTATTCCAAAGATGCAAAGATTGTTTAGCATCTGCAAATTAATTATTATGTTACACAACATTAACAAAATGAAAGCTAAAAATCATATAATCATCTCAATAGCTGTAGCAAAAGCATTTCCCAAAATTCAACATCCATTTTTGAGAAAACTTCATCCTAGCCAGAGAAATTAAGTAAGAAAAATAAATAAAAAGTAATACAATTGGAAAGGAAGAAGAAAAACTGTCAATAATTGTTGATGACATAATTCTATGTATAGAAAACCCCAAAGACTCCACCAGAATCTCTTAGAACTAATAAACAAATTTAGTAAAATTTCAGGATACAAAAATCAATACCAACAAATCTGTTGTGTTTTTATACACCAACAACAAACTGTCAAAAAGAGAAATTAAGAAAATAATCCCCTTTACAGCTGCATCAAAAAAATAAAATACCTCAGAATAAATTTCCCCAAGTAAAGGATCTGTATACTGAAAACTGTATGAAAGAAAGTAAAGAGTATACAAATAAATGTAAAGATATTCCAAGTTCATGGATTAAACAAATTAGTATTGTTAAAATGTCTACAGAGCAAGCTACAGATGTCTATCAAAATCTCAATGGTTAGGGCACCTGGTGAATCAACCAGTTGAGCATTCACCTCTTGATTTTGGCTGAGTTCACCACCTCAGGGTCCTGGAATGGAGCCCTGCTTCAGGCTCTGTGCTCAGTGGGGAGTCTGCTTGAGAATTCTCTCCCTCTGTCCCACCCCCTCCTGTGTGTGCTCTCTTGCTCTCTCTAGCAAATAAATGATTAAATAAGCATTTCAAAAGAAATATTAATGCCACTTTTCAGAGAAATAGACAAAACAATTTAAAAATGGTATAGAATCACAAAAATCCCAAATACACAAAGCAATCTTGAGAAAGAAGAACAAAGCTTGAGGCATCATGTTCCTGATTTGAAACCATATTAGAAATCTATAGTTATTAAAACAATTAATAGAAAAAAAATTCCAGTTGGAGTAGCATTACTAGTTTTTATTTCCTTTGTGACATGATATAGAAAGTGCCCATTACAGATACCTGATGCTACTGTGTTAGGGTGCCAAATCAGTGCTGCTATCTCATTTTAAAGGATCTCATTTTAAAAGATGCTCAACATCACTCATCATCAGGGAAACGCAAATCAAAACTACAGTGAGATATCATCTTACACTTGTCAAAATGGTTAAAATAAAAAACACAAGAAACAAGTGTTGATGAGGATATGGAAAAAAAGAAACCATCTTGCACTCTTGGTAGAAATGTAAGCTTCTGAAGCCACATCATGGAGCTTCCTTAAAAAGTTAAAAATAGAACTACCTTATTATCCAGTAATTGTGCTACGATTTACCCCCAAAACACAAATCACTAATTCAAAGGGATGCATGCACCCCTATGTTTATAGCAGCCTTATTCATAATTACAGAAGCAGCCCATGTCCACTGATAGATAAATCGATAAAGAAGTGGTGTATATATACAATGGAATATTATTCAGCCATGAAAAGGTTGAAATCTTGCCATTTGCAACAACATGGATGCAGCTAGAAAGTGTAATGCAAAGCAAAATAACTCCGCCAGAGAAAGACAAATGCCATATAATTTTTCCCATATACAGAATTTATGAAACAAATGAGCATGGTAAAGAAAAAGAGGCAAATCAAGAAACAGATTTTTCACTATAGAGAAGAAACTGATGGTTACTGGAGGGGAAGTGGGTGGTGAAGTGAAAACAGGTGATGGGAATTAAGGAGAGTACTTTCCATGATGAGCATCAGGTGTTGTATACGGAAGTGCTGAATCACTACTCTGTACACTTAAAACTAATAACACCGTATGTTAACCAACTGAAAATAAACATTTAAAATTTAAAAAAAATTAAAATCCTGCTAATTAGGGTATGCAGTATTTGTAAATGTAGACTGCATAATTAAAAATAAGGATAAATCTCAATTATACAAAAGTTGAATAAACAACTTTAATAAGGAAAACTGGAGAAATAAAAGGTAAGTAATTTGTAAATTATAAGGTAATGGTATTGAAGTAATAAAAAACTCTACGAATACCTATATTTACTACTTTCATAAACATCATGTTATGAAAAAAGCTTTTAATAACATAATAATGAGATTATGTTAGTTTTATTCAGAGAGAAAGAGAGAACACCACTGAGATACAGTAGCAAAAAAACCAATATTGACTTTAAACAATAATAATTAAATGTTAATCTCAGTAAGAAGCTAACACTTTTTTTTGACTTTGGGCAAAAACCTTAGTGTCTGTGTTGAGATTTGCACAGGTAAAATGCAGGTAATAATAATATCGCAGAGGGGTACTGTGAAGCTTAATTAATTTCTCCAGAGTGCTGCGGACATGAGAAAATGTACATGCAGCCTGGACATTTAATCACTATTACTCCTCCAGGAGTTTTCTTTTGATATTGCCTGAGGAAGCTAGATGGAAGACTGCCAAGTTACTGAACACCCAGAAGGAGCTAGAATACCTTGTACTGAACAGTAAAACAAATGAATTAAAAGCTAGCCCTTTGGAAGAAACCTCAAGGAAATGAAAAAGTTAACCCCTTGAGGATGGCAGAGGGGATGAAATAAATTAACATTATAATTTACAGTTTTCAAAAAAAAAAGAAAAAGAAATCATCTATGTATGTGAGCTAAAGTTCCTGAAAGGAAGGAGGGAGGAAAAGAGGAGATGGAGAGGTTGAGGGAGGCGGAGGGAGTGAAGAGAGAGATTTACAAACACACATACACATAATGCAGATATCTACATCTATTTAATGTATATTTTAGATGAAGAAAGAAAAGCAAGAGGGTAATATGTGGGAGAGACCTGGCAGATGGAGGAGGAATGAGATGAGGCCATTTTTAAATACTAGTAAATTGGAAAAAATATAATTCAGAAGGTTATGAACTTTTCCAATATTTAGAGAGCTGTTATAACTCTTCAGAATTTAAAAAAAAGATTTCTGCAGTAGAATTAAGATTGATATTCTGAAGTCAAATGATTTAGTGAGTTACTTGACTCCTAAAAATGATAGAACATTAGTTCTTCGAGTCAGAACCGAATTCACAAGGACTTTGTGAGGATTTACTAAAAATATTTCCATGTAAAACACTCAGAAGGATGTTCAGAGGATAGGAAGTACTCTTGGTACATTTTAGGAATTATCATTATTCAAATTATAATGAATGCAAATGCTGAAGTTGCACTGATTTCTTGCTATGCCATTTTTTTCTCTTTCATATCAAATATTTTACATTTAAATTATTAACAGCAAATGCCTGGTACTTGAAGAACAATCCCAAGTCACAGTTTGAGTGATACTGAATTTTTCTAAGTCATTTTCAAACTTATAACATATTTTCCCTGTGGAATCAGTGTTATGTATGAATGTTGTTTGTGGTAGACTAAGTAGCTAGCTATTTTAAAATAAGAGTAGAAGAAAATAAGTGATTCATTGGATATTTGTGGAACAACTACTTATATCCATCCTTTGTGAGATAATGTACAGGAATAAAGTAAATTGGAAGTTGGTCTAAAGCAGCTTTCCATTTAGTGAAGAGAATTTAAACATATAAATACGTGAATAAATTACAACTGATCAGTGCTACACAAGAACAAATACCAAGTGAAATGATGTGAAATTTCTAAGGACATAATTGCCTTTGCAGTGACAATTCATAAGGGAAAATAAATAATAAAATACTTCCTTGTACATGCTCATTCCTCTGTACCTTTTACAGCTTCTTAGGCAGAAGGCTGGACAGTGAAATGTCCCTGAATTTATAAAAAGGAAAGGAAGCAGAAGGAAGAGCTCACTAGAAAGTTTCTCTCATTGTGTCTTGTTTTGAAAATCCCTCTGGTGGTGGAAGAGAAGATACATGATTTAAAAAAAAAAAAAAAATGTTTTCTGGAACAAAAGTATCCAACTCTGAAAGAAATACTTGAGTGAAAAAATAAAAATAATTTCTACCCAAACCTCACAGTTACTCTACTAATCTAGCTTGTCCTATATTCAATTAAATATGTACTGAAGTTTTTTAGATAATGGTTAAAGACTGCTGAGAATTTAAACAAAATTAAAGAAAATCCTAGGAAACTTAGTAAATCACAATGTGAGTGGAGAGAAAATTAGTGCATGTTTGTCCTTTGTTTGCCCAAAACAACCCAGCAAGTGAACAACTCAAGTATATTAAATCTCAGTGGGAAGCCTAGTCTTGCCAATGATGAATAAAAGGTTTTGGATCAGAGGTTTTCATAGAAGTTCTCACTGAAAGTATTCTGTATTCATACCTCAGATACCCATTTCTTACCTTTATTTGACAAGTGTTTATAATTTTATGTTACAATATTGTGTTCTAGACTGAAGATGAAGAATTCTTGCAGACTATCAGCTTATAGTCCAGGTGGAGGAGAAAACACACAAACCAATACTTGCTGAAATCTGCGTGCTCCTCAAAGGTGATCCTAATACGAGGTCAACTCTCCTTGAATGGGTCTATTGGGTCAACGTCATTTTAGGACAATGAATGTTTCAGGCACAGCTGTGTTAATACTGATGACTGTCACACCCTCACACCCCCACTCACCTTACAGCAAAGTCTACCATCTTCACATGTTTTAAAACATTACATGTTTTTATTGATGTATCATCCATCTTTGATTCTTTGGACAGGAGTTAGTTGTAGACTGGGTTTAAAATAAATCCACATCATTGCACTATCAAAATCAAAAGGTTTTTTGTTTGTTTGTTTGTTTTTTAATTATGTACCTCAAGAACCAAGGTGAGCAGGAAACAGACTATATCTCAATTTTCAGTTTTATGAAAAGAGACTGTGTTCCAGTCCTTTTCTGTTTAAATTATCATTTAATATTTTACCTCATGTTTGGATGCCCAGCAGCTAGCACAATATTGAGCATAGAAATATATAATACATGTAGAATAAATGAATACATGGTCTCATTGCTTTGGGACAAGTTAAATACCAATCTCCTTGCCACCGATGGATTTCCCCAAGGCCCACAATCACCCCCCCCTCCATATTTCTACAAATGCTTTTACACTACTAACAGAAAGCTTTCTTCATAAACACCTTTGTCAGATCTTAGCAACTCTTAGCTAAAAACCTCTTCTCGTGTTATCTAGGTCTACTCGCACTCTGATCTGCCAACCCTAATGGGGCTGCAGCCTAGATTCCCAGCATTCTTACCACATGCACCTGCCCACAGCCCCCTGAATACCACAGTCTACCCTACACATTCTTGCCTCCTCTAAACTCCCCTCAGGCCACGGTATCATTTCTCCATTTCTTAATGGAGTATTAATAACTGTGCTCTTAATTCAAGATTCCACTGGCCTATGAACTATGTGAAGGTTTTCCAGAAGAACAAATCCCTTTTGGTGTTCTTCAGTGATTTTCTCTTTGCTGTTCTATACAGTTATTATTAACTCTATAATACTGTATTTATCTCCCCTGCTGGGCTGTGCAATAGAAATTATGCTGTCTTTCATTTTGTACTTCTAGGGTAGTGCTAGGCTGTAGTAAACTCTGTTGAATAAATAGGCAAATGAAGGAAGGAAGGAAGGAAGGAAGAAAGGAAGATATTTTTCATTAGTGAAGAATAGGAGGAAATCCTTAAACTCATGTTAGCACCTAGTTCCCTGACAGAAATGAAAGCTCCTCCTTCCTCCTTCCTACTTCCTCCTCCTCCTCCTCTTCTTCTTCTACTTCTTCTTCTTCTTCTTCATCTAATAAGCTCACAGAAATAACTGAATCAACTTTGTCAAATTTTATAGCTTTCAATTTTTAATTGTTTTCTCTTTAGGATTTTTTAAGTCATTCAATATTGTTAACATTTACCTCTTGTGCTTACTTTTAGAAAAGTAAAGGCAGCCTTCAATGGGGATAAAATCTAGCAGTGATATGAGACCTGAGGTTAGGCAAAAATAATTAGGTAAACAATTGGGTGGTTTTTCATATCCAGCAAAAATTGCTTGAAGGGAAGGAGTGCGTAAATGTGGATACAAGAAAACATTGTATATAAAAGAACACATTATTTCTGGAAACTTTTGAAAACTTGCAGGACACCAAATTTAGTAATAAGTAGGGAAGCAAGCATTTAATTAGCACCATGTACAGCAAATCCCCTCTCTAGTTGATTTTTGTAATTACATAACTAGAGCTTTATCTCTTTAATATAAGACTTTAGTCTTTTGTTAAAAATGCTAAAACTAAAAAAAAAAAAAAAATGCTAAGACTCCCCACTGAGGTAATAAGTTTGACCACTTACTCATGTTTGATACTTAGAAGTGATCTATAGCTACAGGCAGGTTTTCCTGAAAAGTGGAGGATAGAGTTTGGAACAGAAGGTTTAAAGGAAAGGGTACTAGGAGGGATTACAAGTCCTGCCTTGCCCCAGACAGTTTCAGTTTATCCCTATTGTGGCACTGTCATTATTAATAGCATTGTATATCATTCCCAGAAGTGTCCTACTTTGAACAATATACTATATTGTTCCCTAAACAATGAGAAAAGAGAAAAATGAGAGTGATGCGATACATAATAAAGCTGCAGGATATGCTAAAACCAAACATAGACATCATAATGACTGACCCTGATTCCTTATGACTAATACCTATAATTCTAAAGGAAGCTTTACCTGCATATCTCATTTACACAGTTCAGTAATGTGGTGACAATGAAGAAGCACCTTTTCTTGACCTTTCTAAGTAATGAGTTTATGAATCCATTACTGTAGCTTACATGTTCCCCCATTAAGATCTCTATTGCAAATTAAAATACTTAGTGTCTGAAGTAGATTATTTATTAATGTAAATCATTGTCTACACTCATCTCCTATTCTTAGAATTATGATTGCATTCTGATGATAGTTTGATTGATAGCTAGGTGAAAAATAGTCTTGATCGGTAACGAACGTGTAATCGTGTGATGATATAACCTTGATTTACAGATTGTGGTGTATTCCTGCAGATGAAAGTAGAGGGAGACTGGGGGGATTAGCCCAGGGATCCACAAGTGTGCTTATCTATCAGTCTGGCACTTTTGAAGTAGAAAGTCAACTAATATTTAAAATGACTAATCACCCATTTTATAAATTTGAAGTTGGCATCTCAAAGACTGATGAAATAATCCTTTCAAAGTGGTAGAATATCAAAAGATGCAGCTGTTTTATCTAATTATTCAGGGAAGTCCTTGGTATATAAGTGTTCAGTAGCAATCTGAACACATAAGAAAATAATATTGTAACATGAAATTATTCACTAATGAAAGGACCACTTATACAATTAATATTGGGCAAAAATCCCAATACATTTAACATAAGCACATAGCTCCTTTAGAGCAAACATTTTGAAAACCAATTTTGCAAATCTTGCAAAACAATGAGGACATGATAGATACTCCAGAAGAGAAATATTTGAATTGTAAAGATTTGAGAGGCCTTAAGAAAAAGTGGAGAAACCATTGACTAAATTTCTCAACATGTCTCTTATTACGACCATGTTCTGTAAGTCAAGTGTGAGATGAAGGATAATGCACTGCACTTAGTATTATTTTAAAAGACGGCCAAAGGAACAAGTCAGAGTTTGACTAATTCTTTGTGTACTTTACGAATTATTATACCGTTGAAATTAAGCTTACATTTTAACTCAAAAGGAATGCAATTTAATAATTTCCATTTATTTTCAAGATAAAGACGTGTAATTCTTTTCATTCACAATATACTGCAGAATTCTCAACAGTTTTTAGGAGATTCATCCTAAGTGGATTTTTTTTTCCCCAAAGGAAATTATCTTCAAATACGAAAACTTCCTATTATTTCCTAAATCACTCACTGAATATACTGTAAACTGAATGTCCATCTAGAAACAGTTCTATACAAGTTTCAAATAGTCCAATAAAAAAGTTATAAAAATTCACCTAAACAAATCCAAGTCTAATACAAATAGTATATGTTAAAAGCATTCTGTGTAAGGATAATTTAACTTAGAAATTCTTTTTTAACCATGGATGTTAAGGAAGTTAAGAGCTTAAAATGGAAAAGCCACCCTTCTTAAAACATTATATTTATTTAAACAGATATACATTTCCAATATTTATATTTAATTCTTATGTAGCCTCATCTTTTCTATATAAATTTCTACTCAATTTTTTATTCATCCATAATGCTTTTTTCTCTGTAGTGTTTTCCATGAAAACTGCAGTTGACTTCAAATATGCTTTTTCCTACATTGCATTATAGTCACTGATGAGTATACAAATATTTATTAAGGCTATAAACCTGGAGAACATGGTATTCTCCATTTTGCTTGGTCCGTGAGTCATATCTCCTAGTACTTCTTTAATTCCTCCATCTTGAAAGACTCATACATTTTCAGAAATATTCTTGATACAATGGGGAAAAATTCAATTTTGTGTTTTGTGAGTAATTGTACTAAACTCTATGTGACCTTAAAAAAGTCCCATAACCATGATAACTGTAGATGGAACTAGAGGGTATCATGCTTAGCGAAATAAGTCAAGGGGAGAAAGATAACTATCATATGATCTCCCTGATATGAGGAAATGGTGATGCAACATGGAGGGTTAAGGGGTAGGAGAAGAATAAATGAAACAAGATGGGATTGGGAGGGAGACAAACCATAAGTGACTCCTAATCTCACAAAACAAACTGAGGGTTGCTGGGGGGAGGGGGTTTGGAGAAGGGGGGTGGGGTTATGGACATTAGGGAGGGTATGTGTTTTGGTGAGTGCTGTAAAGTGTGTAAACCTGGCGATTCACAGACCTGTACCCCTGGGGATAAAAATATATTATATGTTTATAAAAAATAAAAAATTAAAAAAAAAAAGAAAAAAAAGTTTCATAACCTCCTTGAATATCAATTTCCCAAATGTTGTAGGGAAGCTCCAAGTGGTTATTTATTCTAGCTGTAAGAGTCTATGTATACCACCTAAGTTATATTGCATTTCACTGGTGGAGGAGGGGATAAGAAAATCCAGTCACAGACAATTTGTATATTGTAAGATAATATACATGGCTTTTTTCTCTCAAAATATATTTCTTTTGGATGTCTGAGTATTAAATGTTAACCATCTAATTTTTAATTGTGTTTTTATACTTTCTATCCCAATTTATAATATCTTCAGTGATATGGATACCATCCATATTACTACCAAACTCTCACATGATTACATATTATAGGGAAATGGGACACCCCAAGAGCCTAATTAGAAGAAATGCAATCTCATTCTCATTTGGCATTCTTGCTAATGCTGATATCAATGACCACAAAGAATTACTTGGAAGAAATTTACATTGCTATAAGTGTGGCAAAAGTGCATATTTCCAAAATTTTTGTATGCAAATATTAGGATTTAAAAAAATTCTAGTCTTGGAACTTTTGGCACTACTTGCTTGTGGTATAGAATTATGAACAAAAATTAAGAGACAGTTTTTCTATGTCTCTATTCCTTTCAGTATGTACTGTCAAGCATATCTCACCCCATCCTGTTTCCATTTTTAAAACATAATATTTTATTTATTTGAGAGAGTGGGAGAACATGAGCAGGAGGAGGGACAGAGGGAGAGGGAGAAGCCGACTCTCTGCTGAGCTGGGAGCCTGGAGCCTGAGGTTCAATCCCAGGATCAGGGATTATGACCTGAACAAAAGTCAGACACTTAACCACTGAGCCTCCCAGGCACCCTTCCTGTTTCCATTTCTAATACATAGTTTTCCTTGCTAGCTTTTTGTTGTTGTTGTTTTTAACTATTTTATTTATTTATTTGAGACAGAGAGAGAGAGTTCAAGAGGTGGGGAGGGGCAGAGGGAGAGGGAGAAGTAGACTTCCCGCTGAGTAGGAGCCCAATGTGGGGCTTTATCACAGGACCCCAAGATCAGGACCTAAGCCAAAGGTAGCTGCTTAAGCGACTGAGCCACCCAGGTACCCTTCCTTGCTAACTCTTCACTATGTTTTCATGAGGAGCTAATGATGATGAAAAAATATTTCTTATTTAGGATATAAGGCTTTAATCTTTTCCAATTTACTGTTTTCACTTAAACAGCGTGCTCTGAAAATCATTTCTTATCTTTTCTTAAAGATCCTCCTTATTCTTTTTTTATAGCTGAGCCTTTGAAGATTCAAAGGTAAGTGAAACATAGTTTCCTTAAGGAGACTAGTGAAGATTATACATATATAAGCAACCAAAAAAGCATACAAAAAGTGACATATTGAAAATATGAATTTTGTTATTTAATTAAGCCCAAAGAAAGAATGGTTTACATACGTTCCCTAAGGACATCTGGTTGAGATTCATAAAGCGGGTGATGCTTGAACTGGATAGGAAAGTAGGAGTTAACCCGGAAGAAAAGATCGTGGAAGAATATGTAGGCAGTGAACACCATGTACAAAAGGCCTAGACGAAATGTCCCTGCAGAGCAGCGTGTATGCTACTTGTTATACACATAGTGGCTATTCAGATCTGTTTGTTAAATTTAACTGAACAGAAGTAAGAATAGGTTTAAGGATGTTGAATCCTTTGGCATGGTTAGCCACAAGAAGCCTGGTGGGGAGAAAAACAAGTATAAGTTTGGATAAACATATCTGGCAGAGTTTGAGAAAAAGTTTCATCTTTTTTTTTTTTTAACAGTATAGATTTATGATGAGTTAAAGCCATTATAATAAATGAATTTCCCAGCCAGAAGTCAAGGATAGAAGGACAGAATTGTGGAGAACATATTTTAGAAGTCAGAAGGAAGATGAGGAGCTAGCGAAAAGGTTGAAGTGAGTATGTATATATGAAGACTGAAAATCTTGCCTCAGAAACCAAAGGGAGACTATGTTACTAATAGGGAATTATCAGTGCTTCAAATTCCACAGGGGCTTCAAGTTAGCGAAAAACTTAAAAAAAAAAAAAAAAGTTGGTGTCATATCCCATGAAAAAAAAGGCTCAACATCACTCATCATCAGGGAAATAAAATCAGGCGCGCCTGGGTGGACTCAGTTGGTTAAGCAACCGCTTTCAGCTCAGGTCACGATCCTAGAGTCCCAGCATCAAGTCCAGCATTGGGCTCCCTGCTCAGCAGGGAGTCTGCTTCTCCCTCTGACCCTCCCCCCTCTCACGCTCTCTCTCTCTCTCTCTTATTCTCTTTCAAATAAAGTATTTTTTTTTTTTTAAGGAAATGTAAATCAAAACCACAATGAAATCCCACCTCACACCAGTCAGACTGGCTAAAATTGACAAGTCAGGAAGCAACAAATGGTGAAGATGGGGAGAAAGGCGAATGTTCTTCCACTGTTGGTGGGAATGCAAGCTGGTACGGCCACTTTGGAAAACAGTATGAAGCTTCCTCAAAAGTTAAAAATAGAGCTGCCATATGACCTAGCAATTATGTTACTGGGTATCTACCCCAAAGATAAAAATGTAGTGATCCAAAGGAACACCTTCATGCCAACGTTTATAGCAGCAATGTCCACAACAAACTCTGGAGAGAGCCCAGATGACCACTGACAGATGAATGGATAAAGAAGGTGTAGGGGCGCCTGGGTGGCTCAGTGGGTTAAGCCACTGCCTTCGGCTCAGGTCATGATCTCAGGGTCCTGGGATCGAGTCCCGCATCGGGCTCTCTGCTCGGCAGGGAGCCTGCTTCCCTCTCTCTCTCTCTCTCTGCCTGCCTCTCCATCTACTTGTGATTTCTCTCTGTCAAATAAATAAATAAAATCTTAAAAAAAAAAATCAAGCCAAACAAACAAAACTAAAGAAATTAAAAAAAAAAAAAAAAAAGGTGTGGTGTGTCGTGTGCATACACACACACACACACATATGTGTATATATACACAATGTGTACATACATGTCTGTACAATATGTATATACACACACAATGGAATATCGCTCGGCCATCAAAAAAAATTCAATCTGCCATTTACAACAATGTAGATGGAACTAGATGGTATTATGTTAAATGAAATAAGTCAGTAAGAGAAAGACGATTATCATATGATTTCACTCACATGTGATATTTAAGAAGCAAAACAGAGGAGCATAGAGGAAGGGAGGGAAAAATCAAACAAGATGTAATCAGAGCAGGAGACAAACCATAAGAGACTCTTAACCATAGGAAATAAACTGAGTGTTGCTGGAAGAGAGGGGGAGGGGGATGGGTAATGGGGTGATGGGCTTTAAGGAGGGCATGTGATGTAATGAGCACTGGGTGTTATATACGACTGATGAATCACTGAACTTTATTTTTGAAACTAATGATATATTATCTGTTAATTAATGGAAATTAAACTATGCATACCAAGAAATCATTGCAATACCAAAGTAATGAAATTTTCTTCTAGGTTTTCCTTATGGAACTTTATACTTTCATGTATTTATTTAAGTATTGAAACCATTTTCAGTTGATTTGTGTGTATGATGCCACATAAAGATCCATTTTTCATTCTGTTGCATGTGGATATCCAGTTTTCCTAACCCACTTATTGACAACACTGTCCTTTCCCCGTTGGTACTCTCGTTGAAAATCAGTTATTACATAAATGTGGGTCTATTTATGGGCATTCCGTTATGTTCTGTTGGTCTACTTGTATGTGTTTATGCTAGTACCACACTATTTTAAAAAGCAACAAAAGCAAAAATAGACAAGTAGGACAACATCAACCTAAAAAGAGCTTCTGTTCTGAAAAGGAGACAAGCAACAGAGTGAAAAGCTAATTTATGGAATGTGAGAAATATTTCACAAACAATATATCTGTTCAGGGGTTAATATCCAAAATATATAAGGAATTTCTCCATCAATAGCTAAAAGCAAATCCTTTGGATTAAAAAATACTGGGCAAAGGACATTGAACAGGCTTTTTTTTTTTTTTTTTTACAAGAAAGACACAAATGGCCAACCAGCTAAATGCAAAGATGCACAATATCACAAACCATCAGGGAAATACAAATCAAACCACAAAGAACTATCAATCTGTTAGAATGATTACTATTAAAAATAGATAAATAAAATACAAGTGTTGGTAAGGATGTGGAGAAATTCATGTATATTATTTATAGGAATATAAAGTGGTGCAGCTACTGTGAAAAACAGTATGCAGGTTCTTTGAAACATTAAAAACAAATTGCCATAAAATCCAGCAATCCAACTTCTGGGTATTTCTCTAAAAAAAAATCATAATCAGGACCTTGAAGAGACATATGCATCCCCACATTTGTTGCAGTGTTACTCACAATAGCTAAGATGTGAAAGCAAATTTAATGTCTATTGACAGATGAATGGATAAAGAAAATGTGGTATATAGAGGCAGTGGAATATTATCCACCCATAAAAAGGAAATCCTGCCATATGCAACATCATGGATGAACTTTGAGAACATTTTTCTCAGTGAAAAAGACAGAAGGACAAATACTGCTTGAATCCACTCATATGCAGAATCTTAAAGAGTCAAGTTCATAGACAGAAAATAGAATGGTGGTTTCCAGGGCCACCAGTAGGGGGAAATAGGAAGTTGACGTCCAACAGACAAAGTTTCAGTTATGCAGGGTGAATAAGTTCTAGAGATCTGCAGTGCAATATTGTGTTCCAATTAATGGTACTTCAGTGTACATTTGAATTTTTATTGAGAGTAGATCTCATGTTATCTGTTCACAATACTAAAAAAAAGGGGGGGGTGGAGATTATCTGAGTAACATAAACAGTTTAGGTAGAGTGCAAAAAGTTGATCCCAAGCTGAAGTGGGTTGAGGAAGGAATAGAAATAAAATGAAAGAAGTCAATGATAAACTTTAAAGACAGATGGGAACTAAGAGAAAACTTGTAGATGATAGTCCCAGAGGAAATGAAAAAATAGTGGCATCAAAATGCTTGACAAAAACAGAAAAGAAAAATTCCTCAGAGATAGGGAAAGAAAGGCTTTTCAGGGGACATATGCTCCTGTCGCTGAGAGGTCCAAGTGTAAGATAGAGTGTGTTACCACCTAATTTTCCACTTCTAACCTCTCTGTGCCCACTTGCCCCAACCCCAACCTGATGTAGAACTGATTCAGAAGGACTCAGATTTCTGTTAAAAATCTTTTGAAATTATAAAATGTTGTACTATTCACACTTTCACATTGAAACTACTGCAGAGGCTTAAAATATAGCATTTCCTATTAATGTCTCCTTTTCCATTGTCGGCAGAGTCCAAAAATCTTTTGATAGGCCATTCTTGATACAAATACGATGTACTCCAAAGAAATCTGTTAAGAATTCTTAGAATTCTTACAATGCTTAGATCACTAGATTAGAGTTTACTCCTTCCACTGGGTAGAAAGTTCAAAGACTCTTCTCTTCCCAGGAGAATGCAGTCTGTACAATGTGTTGGAAATACACTTTGGATACTGTACTTCAAGAAATGCGTCTTTTTCTTGCCTATCACTTAGTTGTGCTACACCTCAGAGATTTCATAGGTAAGAAAAGTTATTTAAAAATTGGATCCTAAGTTGATTGATTTTATGAACTATGAACTATGTCCAAGTCCATGGACTAGAAACATGATTCATGTTCTAGCCTTGAAAATTAAATATACATATATATACATATGTATATGTGGGTATGTATGTATATTTAATCTTCAAGGTATACATATATACATATGTATGTATGTGTATAGGTATATTCTATAGTTATACTTTATCATAAAGCAACATTAATAGCAGCAACTGGTATTTTATTACCATTTTCCTCTTTATACATTACTGATGCAACAGCAAGAAAAAGGAAGAAACAACTTATTAAGTTTGCACAGTTTTCCTGCAGAAAATCTGAACAGCCTGGCCTGCTTAGCAAATGTGTGACTTATGTAATTACACTGGTCTCCATTCTCAGAAAAGCCTCACTTTTGGTTTAATGGTTTTTTGTTGCCACCTTGGAATTTTTAATTATTTTGAACAGGAAATCTAACATTTTCATTTTGCACTAAGACTTGAAAATTGTACAGCTGGTGCTGGTGGACATAAAGACATATTTCATGTATATTCATAGGTGTGCATGTATGTACATGTGCTTGCACTTGTGAGTGGGTGTGTGCTTATGTGTAAATGTTAAAATATAAAAATGATATTGAAAATCACAACAAAATAAACCTTCATAAACAAAGGCAATTAAGCATACAGTACAAAATAGTTTAAAACATTTTTTTCATATTGTAAAGGAAACAGAAGAGTCATTAGAGCTTAAACCCTCAAGAAAATAAAATATAATGAACGTGAATTTTCAAAGGTGGAACAATAATTTCCAAATGAAGATTTCTCAATGACTAGTTTTAATTATTAGAGAGAACATATTAGTATAGCGAAGAATCATTGTAATCTCTAAATAAAGCTGTATATTGAGTCAGCTTTCAGTAAAGAAACAATGTAATAACATCTCAATCACTAGAATTACTGCTTCTTTGTGATTGTGTATATTTACAGAAAATCTTCAAAGAGGCCTTTTGGCAATACTAGAACTTATATTATAATTTTGAGTGAATATTTAGCAAAATTTCAGTGACATGTCTCTTGTATACAATTTTAAATCAGTTTCATTATTTTTGTAAGTAGCGATACCATAAACCAATCAATCAGGAATTATTCCCATGAAGTTACATTTAAGAGGCACAAGCTTTTAGGATGACTATAGTAACTAAAGTGAGAAATTGGGGTGTCAGGGTGGCTCAGTCAATCAAACACTGGACTCGACTTCAGCTCATGTTGGAATCTAAGGGTTGTGAGATTGAGCCCCACATTGGGCTCTGTGCATAGCATGGAGTCTGCTTGGGATTCTTACTCCTGTCCCTCTGCCCATCCCCCCATCCCATTTGTGTGCTCAATCACTCTCTTTCTCTCTCTCTCTCAATCTCAAATAAATAAATAAATAAATAAAATCTTAAAAAAATAAAGTGAGAAATTGGTGAATGCAGTTGAGTTAGAAAACAAAAGAAAAATGACATGCATGTTTTCAGGGTCAATATTTTAATAATATTTTACAGTTTATATGATACTTTCACCCACACTAACTATCTCATATAATCCTAACCAACTTCTTTGTCCTTTCTGCTTACAGAAGGGGAAACTAAAGAATGTTTCTGAGGAAGTACAGAACTTATCAGTGTCATTGACTTTATAAATGGTAGGGCCAGAATGCTGATGCCATATAAGCAAAATGGCATTGCTATTATAATTGACAAACTTACCCATACAGAGAATTTATTGTTGGTTAATGTAAAGTTCAGGTTAAAAATTAAATTAGATTGGATAATAATTTTCTTTTAAATGATAACTCACTTCACACTGACAATATTTTGGAAGACTGTGCAGCTATGTTATAATTATTTATTTAACTGCTAATCACTTATAGTTTAGAAACCCTAAAGAAATATACTGCTTACAACAGAAATATTAAAATGCTACATTCTTAGAAAATTTACAAGACTGGAAAGAAGACAGTTTGAAAACTTGCATAGGTAGAGCAAGAGGAAAGAAAAAATATTGAAATGAATGATTCATTCCCCCTTTTTTTTATACATCAATGTGTTTTTCTTTTTGGTTTTTAGAAAAGATAAAATTGTGGAGGCTATTTGGTAATGTGAAACTGCATTTAACATTTAAAATGTAAATTGGACTTTTAAAAATGTGTTTCTTTAAAAGGGAAAATAAATAGTCTTTACCAGATGCATTTTCTTCAAAATGCTTGCATCACATAAATAAAATCACTGTGACAAGCACTTGATTCCATTTCATGTCAACTAAAACAATTGCCTGCCCCTTGTGCCAGGATATTTCATTAAAAACAAATGATTAAACAAGGTGAGATGAATAGATATGCAAGCAAGCAAATTTGATGTAACTGCTAGGTAAAATCATTTCCTGAAGAGAATCTTAAATCTATGAAGTGGTCTGTTAGGTAGTGTTATTATATGCAGCAAACTAAACTTAATCTTTATAAAAAGATTGTCATCTCAAAGGAGAGAACCAAAAAGAAATGGGCATTTAAAAATTTTCTCACATGTACTTTTAGAAATTTCAACATGTTGAACATATTGTAACAACTTGTCCACACTACAGAGAGCTCTGTCTCTATGTTAAAAGAATGTCATTAACAGCCTAAACTGAATCTAAGAACTTTTAAATCAGAAGGAAATTTATAAATATCATCAATCCACAAAGAATATGCTTGACACTCAAAACATTAATTTCCATGTCATTTCTTCATGTAACAGATTAATGCATAGATATCATAATAGTAGAAGTCAAACTAAGTAATTTAAATTATTTCTCATCTTTAAATTGTTTCTCTGAATGAAGAACATAAAAGGATCATTTCTTGTTACTAAAATATAGTATTTATCTTCCAATAAATACATTCACAAATTTAAAATGCCTTTTAATACTGAACTAAATTATTATATTTATTAAAATTATGACAGTAAATCATAATTTAAAATGGATAAGTAAAAGGGAGAAAATAACTGTCCTCAGTATGGGAATAATGTGTTATATTGCTGTCTTTTTAGTTGGTTATTTATTTTTAATTATGAAATAAAATGAAGAGATGACCTTGGGCTTATGTAATGAGATAAAACCTTACAGAATAGAGTGATTTACAGAGTAGAGAGTTGTCAGTCAAATAAGCAAAAAGAGCTTTCCAAGAGCAGATAGCATTATAAATACAAAGACAGAGACAGGAATGGGTAAGGTATAGTGCAGGAAAGGCATGCCAGCTAATTTGGTTGGAGAAAATGGCTCAGGGATCAACGAAGGAGCTTAGATTTATCCTGGGCACATTATGAAGCTATTTTAGGTTTTTAAGCAGGAAAGTGACCTAGCCACATCTCTGTTTTAGAAATGTAACTCTGAAGATAGTGCCTATTAGGGCTGATAAAGGGATGGAGCAGGAGCCAGGGTGAAAGTGAGAGCTGCTGTTATGGAGGTAAAACTCATCAGCTGTAGCAACACATACCTGGAACAAGCAGGTGGAATGTAAATTGATTTAATTTGGTAGTATGTCTGTTTCTTTCAAAGGAAAAAAAAAAACAGTCTCAACCATATGCCATATATTCAAAATTATAACAGTACTACAAAATGACATATTTTATACATGTTTTTTCCCCAAAAGAGGTAGGGTTTGCATAACTTTGATTTTGTGCATGTGTTTTATACTGTACACTTTACCACGGGTGGCTACAATTTTCCCCAAATTATCATGGATATTCAAGAATGATCAGGAACTTAAAAAAAATTAACTGACATATGCTTTCATAATAATAAACCTTTCTTGAATATTGGGTTGAAAAATTAATGAAGGTATAAATGTGTCTATACCAATATCTAAATAAATATTTACTAATTTTAACTCCAAGTTTTAATTTTTAATTTTTATTTTTAATTTAATCTTATTATTTTGAGGGAGAGAGAGAAAGTGGGGGGTTGGGGAGGAAGAAGAAAAGCAGAGGGAGAGAGAGAGAAAGAGAATCTTAAGCAGGCTCCAGGACCAGTGCAGAGCCTGGTGCCAGGCTCCATCCCACAACACTGAGATCATGACCTGAACTGAAATCAAGAGTTGGAGGCTAAATCAATTATGCCACCCAAGTGTCCCTACAGCCTTCAAATATTTTTATATACCATTAAAAAGTCTATAGCACCTACGAAACAGACTTATAATGATTAGTAAACAAAATGCCTCCCAATAATGCAAGGCATGTATTTTTTAACAGATATTTAAAATGCCTTAATAGGACTTCAAAGAACATGTTTAGTTCCAAAATCACAGAAGGAATAAGAACCACCACAGGAAACTTCCCTTAAATTTTATTATTTTAAATAACCATTTCCTTTCCCCAGGGGAAATAAATGAATGTGTGGTGACATGATCAACTGGTTTTCAGTGTTTATTCCCACACATGTTTCATTCACCTTTTTAGCATAGCAGAAAACAGAAAGGTAAAACCTGTATTTACCAGATTCCCTTACAGCTATAATTCCGTATGCTAATTAAATTATATCAACTAGATAGATCCTTAAGATATTGGATTTCCTCATGTTTTGGAAGACGTTTTCAGCTAGCGAATCAAAGTTGTAGGAGTGTAGGTTGCTGCCTCAATCTCCCAGCATTGTTACAGTTTTAGCTCCACGGGGGGGGCGGGGGGGGGGTTGGAAAAGCAATTACAGGGAGGTAGCTTCCTGGCCTTTGATCTTAGTTACAGTAGGGTGTCTTCGCATTTTGTGGTGTCAAGGAAGCCACTATATTTTCTACCTTCTTGATTGTGGTAGAGTTAGTAGCTACCTATGTAGTATTCTGACGCTCATCTCCAGCCTACTCTGCCAACCTGTCTACAAATTTTGAAAGCACATAATTTACTGTATTAAAATCCTTTCTCCTTAAAATATGTGGACTTTTCTTATATTGAACCCATTTTTTATACTATGTATCTCCTCCTTTATGGAGGTTTCTTTAATAATCTAATAGTACAATACATTATTTTTGAATTATCTCTATTAATGTTTGTTGATTCTATATTCTATTGCTATAGTCTTTTCTGAGCAGGATACAAAGAAAAGCGACCTAAAAAATAATCCTTTGCTCCCGGTTTTTGTGTCTGAAAACATAAATCAACAGAAGAGCTATACTATACTGTCCTTGGATTAGAAGGAAGGAGGGAAGGGCATGGTGGGTAAGATTCTTTGCAGCTCAGGATACGACCTACTTCTCCTCACTGTCATTAATATGTCCAGTCACTCCTCCAGTTCTGTTTTCTTTTTTTTTCTCTTTCCACCACCACATCTCCAGTCATCTTTCTAGATGGTGTTAACATCCATTTGGACATTCTACCCAATAGTAGAGATCCAATGGATCTATTTTCCACTTCCATTCCACCACAGTGATTCATTTCCATGGACAAATGTAAGACTGTGTCATTACCTACAACTTCAATTTCATAATCTTACCCTCTGAAGACATTTCTTATCTTTCTAGGCAACTCTCACTGGTCCATCATGTCTATAATATTCTTCTATTTATTTCAGAACAATCATTAGGATCACTTTTTTTGCACACTTTAATGTCTTTGCATCTTGGTTCACTGTTCTTTTCTGGAAAATTCTTAGCTCTGGTTAAATTCAAATCCCAATATACTTTAAGGGTGGACCTACATGCCTGAGTATGGCAAGAGACACACCTTAAATAACACTAACTTCCCCACACTTGAAGTTTACAAATGATAAACAGAAGAGGACCTATAGCACTATCAGGCAATTACATATTTTCCCGGCCCATTTTCTTTCTCATCCTCTTCAATGACTCCTTCCTATCTAGGTCCTTCCTCTTCAGATATTCTATACCTTCTTCTCTTTCTCACTCCCATATAATTTTATTTTCTCACTGAGTAAACAACCAGGGCATGGTGATACTACTACAGAGGTTTGAATAGTAAGAGGAAGTCAAGTCTATTCTTGCTATAGGCAGTTGCTTAAAGCAGAAGTTAGTAACGATAGCCCAAGGACCAAGTCTAGCTTGCCAAGTGCTTTTTAAAAAGTTTTCATTTAAATTCCAGTTAGCTAATATACACCATAAAATTAATTCCTGCTGTACAATATACAGTGATTCAACACTTCCATACAACACCTAGTGCTTATCACAAGTGCACTCCTTCATTCCCATCACCTATTTCACTCATTCCTCCACCCACCTCCCCACTGGTAACCGTCAGTTTGTTCCTTATATGGAATAGTCTTTTTCTTGGTTTGTCTCTCTTTCTTCATTTGCTTGTTTGTTTTATTTCTTAAATTCCACATATGAATGATATCATATGGTATTTGTCTTTCTCTGAATGACTAATTTCACTTACCATAATATTCTATAGTTCCATCCATGTTGTTGCAAATGTCAAGATCTCATTCTTTATATGGCTGAGTAATATATCATATAATTATACACACACACACACACACACCTGTGTGTGTGTGTGTGTGTGGCACTTAATATATAAATGTCTTAAATATATATATATATATATTTAAGTATATATATATATATATACTTAATATATATTCTTCTTTATCCATTCAGTAGTCAATGGAACCATGGAACCTTGGGCTGTTTCCATAATTTGGCTATTATAGATAATGATGCTATAAATGTCCGGTGCATGATCCCTTTAAGTTGGTATTTTTGCATTCTTTGGGTAAATACCTAGTAGTGCAATTGCTGGATTATAGAGTAGTTGTATTTTTAACTTTTTGAGGAATCTCCATACTGTTTTCCACAGTGGCTGCATGAGTTTACATTCCCACCAACTGTGCATGAGTGTTCCTTTTTCTCCACACCTGTTGTTTCTTGGGTTGTTGATTTTAACCACCTTGACAGGTGTGAGGTGATATTTCATTGTAGCTTTGATTTGTAGTTCCCTGATAATCAGTGATGTTGAGCATCTTTACTTGTGTTTATTGGTCAACTGTGTATCTTCTTTGGAATAATGTTTATGCATTTCTTCTGCTGGCAGAGCTAGAACAAGCAATTGTAAAATGTGTATGGAACCATAAAAGACCCTGAATAGCCAAAGCAACCTTGAAAAAGAAGACAAAGTTGGGGGTACCACAATTCTGGACTTCAAGGTATATATTGCAAACTATAGTAATCAAAACAGTATGGTACTGGCACAAAAAGAGATACATAGATCAATGTAACAGAATAGAAAGCATAGAAATGAACCCATAACTACATGCTCAATTAATCTTTGACAAAGCAGGAAAGAATATCCAATGGGCAAAAAAATCTCTTTAGCAAAGGGTGTTGGGAAAATTGGATAGCAACATGCAAAAAAAAAAAAAAATGAAAATGGATCACTTTCTTACACCATTATATTTACATCTTACATTTTCTTACACCATCTTACAAAAATAAATTCAAAATGAATTAAACGCCTAAATGTGAGACCTGAAACCATAAAAATCCCAGAGGAAAACACAGGCAGTAATCTCTTTGACATCAACCATAGAAACCTCTTTCAAAATATGTCTCCTGTCATCTGATTTTACAAATAAAGTTTTACTTAGGCATAGCCATGCTCATTCATTAATGTGCTGTCTGTGGCTTGTAAAGCCTAAAATACTTACTATCTGGCTCTTTACAAAGAAGGTTGTAACCTCTGATTCAAAAGTTAGAACAAAGATAAATTATTTTTCTAAGAAAAAATATTTTTTCATTGACATATTTTTTGGAACTGCCAGCACTTGGTGGTGGTAATGGAGGAAGTTTAGTTGGATTTATTGTTGTATGTAAGTTTTTTATTATTTTTATGTGATGTCTATGCCTCCATCACTCACACAATCCAGCCCTTGTTATGCCACTGCCAGACTAACTTCCATAACTGCCTAACACCAAATTCATCAACCTACTTGTGTCTGCCATAGTTAAGCTCCTTTTCTTCCTTTTGGATGAATTTCCCCTCCTTCTATCTGAGGCCAATTACTCAACCTGCATCTGGGATCACGTTCCCTGTCATTTACTTAAGAACACCACTCCAGGGATGTGAACTCTCTCTCCTGCATCATCAATTCCTCCTGATGCATTACACATGGAGTGTAAGAAAAAGAGGAGTCAGTGATTATTTCTAGAAATTTCTGAGCAACAGGTGGAATGAAGCAAGTTTTAAATGGAAAAATGATAGTTCAGTTTAGATCATGATAATGAGAGAGATCAAATACCATTAATTATGTAACATTAGAGATGCTCAGTGGAGAGTGGCTATGTGAACCTGGAGCTTAGGGGAGAGGTTAGAGCTGGGGATAATATTTGAGGTAACAACCAAAACAGAGTACTTAATATAGTATAGAAAAAGGGAAGATCATTTAAAAGTTGAAGAGTATTCAGTAAAGAAAAAATGAAAAGGAGTACCAGTAAGGTTGCAAGAAAGATAGGGTAGTTTCTAGAAATAAAATGCAATTTAACAAGTTCAAAGCAAAATTAAAGAAAAGAGTTTTTCAACAAGGAATGATCAGGGTGTTAAATGCTCCCAAGAGGCAAAGTAAGATAAGGACTGATACATTGCAGTTGGATTTGATTACAGGATGATCAATGATGACTTTGAAGGAAGCAGCTTCAATGAAATACTGAGAAAGTCTATAGGAGAAGGCAAAGTGAGAACATCAAATACATGTAAAAAATTTTTATGAGGAGTTCTTTTTTAAGAGGGAACTGGAAAATAGTGCAATATATTAGTTTTTAAGACTAAAAAAGGCAACTGGTCCCAGAGGTGAAAGAAAGAGCCCAAGATATCTTCAGGACCAAGTGGAAATAACTAGACTTCAGAGAAAATGGGATGGTTAATTTGAGCTCAAAATGATGCCGCCTCAGCAAAAATGTTTCCACTCAAAGAATGACATTAGAACCATAATTCTGCTGCAAGTGCCTCTGTTGGCTTATATATAACAAATATATTCATGGCGACCAAAACACGTGCCCTCCAAAAACTATTCCATACCAAGAAAGCTTTCCAATACCTTTACACACCCCTGAGAAGAATGGGATAATGGGGAGGAGAGATGCCTGATAATGACAAATAGAATTTCCTGGCCATTCAGCAGGTAGAGATGGTGAAGAAGTACAATTTAATTTTATGACAAGTAATATAACATTTTCTGCACACAAGTTTGTGATGTAAAATTTATACTGGGTAAATAAAAGTTAGTTGTTTTGCATACTTAATAAATGTTGATAAACATTTTTAAAATATCTATTTGAATTAGTGCCATTATAGTAACATGTCCAAGATACCCACATATTTTTGTGGAGTACAGAGAGTAAAGCTCCACTAGAGAAAACAAAACAAAACAAAATTGGGGTAGTTGCTATGGAAATGTAAGAAAAATAAAAAAAAAAGTGAAACATTACAAAAGAAGAACAATAGTTACTGATTAGTATGAAAGAAAGGAATGGTTCAAAGTTTTCTCAAAGTTTAATCTTTGAATGGAAGAATAAACAAAATAAATATCAAGGTGGCAGTCAGTTGGCATTATACCATGACTCCTTTAACTATCAAATGAATCACTCTGTTCAGTTCAAAAATTCCAAAAGAGTCACATAAAATCTAATTTCAGGATCTAATGTCTAATCTATCTGGAGGGATAATTTTTTTTAAACACAAAATAGCATCTTCTCTGCTTATACCAGTAATTGTTTTATTATAAGACATAAGGATATGATTGTTTAACCTGCATCAGGAGTCAGAGAATAGTTACATCATTAATAACATGACTGATGGTAAGTAGAATAAACAAGTCATTGTCACAATACCTCAACTTCAACATTCTATAATTTTTATGCATATGCATTTCTTTAAATTTTCTTCTATGTCAGTTGCCTAAATTTTTTTAAATTAATCAATTTATTTATTTATTTGACAGACAGAGATCACAAGTAGGCAGAGAGGCAGGCATAGAAAGAGAGGAGGAAGCAGGCTCCCTGCAGAGCAGAGAACCCAACTCGGGGCTTGATCCCAAGACCCCAGGATTATGACCTGAGCCGAAGGCAGAGGCTTTAACCCACTGAGGCACCCACGCGCCCCAGTTGCCTAAATTTTTAATCAATTTTCTCCTACCCTCTAAAATTCTCATTTTAGCAACAAAACCTCCATTTCCAACTTATCACTGAATTCTGTAGTAAAAGAATAAATCCACAAGTGTGTTTTGCACAGCTCCTTTAATGTTCTTGACATAATGCTATCAAAAGTGCTCTTCAAGAATAGCCACATTATTGATTATACACATATCAATTAATAATATATAACAAGAGAAATGATAGTACTTATGTAGTCATTTTCCCCAAGAATTGTGCTATGCATTTTATATATATTAGCTCATGTTATTTTATAACCTGTGAAATGGATCCTATATTTACCAATTTTATAGCTGAGAAAGTTGGGGTTTACATTCATCATTCCTAAGATCAAATAGCTAGTAGAGATGAATCAAGAATTAGAATATGGGGGCACCTGGGTGGCTCAGTGGGTTAAGCTGCTGCCTTCGGCTCAGGTCATGATCCCAGGATCCTGGGATCGAGTCCCGCATCGGGCTCTCTGCTGAGCGGAGAGCCTGCTTTCCTCTCTCTCTCTCTCTCTCTCTCTCTGCCTGCCTCTCTGCCTACTTGTGATCTCTCTCTGTCAAATAAATAAATAAAATCTTAAAAAAAAAAAAGAATTAGAATATGAGCTGCTTGGCTATTAGTCCATGCTCTTAAGCACTACTACTATCCTTAACTGCACACTGCCTCTTAATGAGTGTGGTATACATCACCACTCAATTTTCTGTTCTCCTTCCGTAGTTACATTTTATAAATAAATAGGAATTGAGCAACAAAACATGTTCAATCTTCTTTGTTAATAGTAAGTATTGCAATTAAAATAAAACAAATTAGTTTCATAGGAGAATAGAAAAAGAATGTTGTCCCTTTAGGGGGAAAATATTTCCAATTGTTTACCATTTAAAGGGAAATAATTAAATATTCAATAGGCTGAGTGCTGTTAAGTGAAGGATTGAATATTCCCTTGCAATCTAAATTCTATGTGTGGCCAGCGGCACGGTGAACAGTTCAAAGAATAAAATTTCTAGCCTGAGGAATCTTAATGTGCTTTTTGTAATTCAGGAGAAACAAATAGATATCAGCAGTGATATTTTCACCAAATATAACATCATTAGGTTGTAATGATGGGGAATGAAGAGCAACATAACTTTCAGGCATTCTGAAAGTTATTCTCTCAGACAGACCTATATTTTAGAACATGAAAAAAAGAGGAAGGAAGGAAGAAAAAAGAAAGAAACGGAACAAAGAAAAGATTTACAAATAAATGGTCTTTGCTGTTTGTAGTTTGTAGACAGATAATATTTTAACTCAGATCTACTAAATATACAAAACTATTTTGCAAGTATGTTTATAACTTTCAACAGAAAGGATGAATAAAAACTAAAAACAGAGATAAGATCATTATCATTGATATTCAATTAATTTATCTATACTTGAATACATACATAAGCAGAGTCTAAAATTTTATTTCTCAGTTATTAGGCCCAAGAACAGGTTCTTAGACTATTTTTATGATGTTATCAGACAAAATTTTGAGTGTTAATCCTGGCTATCCCAATTCCACTCTTACTTTTTCTTTAAAAAAGGAAATGAAAACCGAGTATGGAGTTTGCTCAGAAAATCATGCATTCAATGAGTATATGACTAGCTATTATGGACCAGAAACTGTTGTATGTTAACAAGACATGTTCCCAAACTTCTTTGAACATAATTCCTGATATATGACATCCCAACTGACAGCAAAACTGGGGCAACTCCCCCCCCTTTTTTTACTAAAAAGAGCAAAAGAAAGAAAAACTCCCTTTTAAATAGTTGGTAGTTTGCTTTGAAAAAATTTTAATTATAATATTAGTCTCACAGAAAATCATAAATTAACTGAATAGTGTACAAATATTTTATTAATGAATTATACTGGCCTTGATATTAAAACCAAAATGTACATTCTGAATGAGCTTCTGACCAATCATGATTTTTATCATGCAGTTATTACCAAAAGTTTTAAAATGTTTTATTATATTTTAAATAAAAATTGCCCTTTCCCCCCTCTCATTTGCAGATGAAAAAACAAAACAATACAGAAATATGATTCAATAAAGAGCAACCTGAACAGAATTAAATATATGCTGGAAGTTCTGAAGTGAAAGGGAGTATCTATTTATACTCTCCATCATTGTAAGATGAATAAATAACATCTAAACTAAACAGTAATATAAATATAATGATGGTTATGGAAGAGGGGTATAAAATACACAACTTCTCTGATGTTGATGTTTCAGGAATTCATTGCAAATAAAAAGAGGGAGAGGGAAAACAATTAGCTTCAACCCAAACTCTGCACTGGAGGCTTTCCCCCTCCTCTCATTCTCTTCCCTGAAATAATAAGGGTCTCGAAGATGTTTGAAGAAATAGTAAAAGTAGTAATAACAAGAAATAACAAAACACATTAAAAGTTTGAATTAGTTCTTGGGACAAATGGAACACACTAGTACTAATTTTATTCAACACCTTAATATTGTGTATCAACAATGATAGAAGGTGATGATATGACTCAGGTGCTACAACTGAGGTGGGGACAATTATATGACTTAGTTGCAACAGAGGTGGAGATGGTAGGCACGAGTGGATTTACATATGAAGTTTCATACTCTCTTTGATTCAAACATGAGGATGGATGGATCTATTTGCAGCTGTAGGAAAAACTAAACCTTAACAGGAGTTTCCTTCCTACCAAAAGAAGACCAACATCTTCCTTTCTTTGTCCTAGCCAAGAAGTAGCATAGAATGCCACACAGAGAAGACTGAGACCCGGGACAGAGTAAGCTACTGTACATCAAAACCAGGAAGGAATGAAAATGTCCAGTTCTAATTATTCATAAGCAATTTGCGAGTGTGGTGAATGAAACAAACCTCCTGAAAATACAATTTGTGAAGAAGATACTAAGACACACATGGGGATAGCCATACAGGACAGTCCCTGTTCCAAAACCAAAACACAATCCAAGAGACCAGTATGGCATAAGAACAGCCTCATGGGATGTTAAAAAAGGAAGTAGTAGTTTTTGAGTAAATTTGTCAGGAATCATGATAAAAAGAAAGATGATTATCTTATAGCTCCAATGTTTTTTAACTGTTCTCAATTCTACAATTTTATTAAATATGATATCTGGGTAAGACTTTATTCTTGGTGCTAGGAATACAACAATGAACCAGAAAGACTTTAATCCCTGTCTTTATGATGCATATTGTTAGAGAAAGTTAATATACAAATAAATTAATGAATCGTATCACTTTTTGACAGGCATAAAATCCTGTGAAGTAAAAATAATACAGAAAACAAAAGTGTAAGTGCTTTATTTATGATAATGATTTTTTTTTAAATGAGAGTACATCATATATAAGTATATATGTAGGTTGAGAGAAGAGTAAGTACAATCCTTAAGCCATGGAGGTGTCTGGCATATTCAGGGAACAGCAAAAAGGCCAGAGTGGCTGGACCAGAATGATCCAGGGCGGATTAGTAGGAGATGAGGGCCAAAGGCAGGATTCAGATCATATTATGCAAAATGATTAAATTTCTTGTACTGCAAAAAAAGTCATAAAAATATATTCTGCTGATAGAAGGTCAATACAAGTAGTAACTTTGTAAAAAGGAAAAAAATTATTCTTATGTTCACTAAAAATATTCTTTCTGAAAGTAAGAACTTACCTCCCCATTATTTCTTTTTAAAAGATCTAGGACTTTGAATAAAAAATTACTGATAATCTGTATATGGAGTGTTGAGATGTGCACAAGTAATTTCACAAGTAATTCCCATGTTTTTGTTTGCAAATATTCTTATGGCTTTTAATTTTTAAGTTTTAAAATATCTATCCAAAATACTACATTCTTCCAAACTGAGTAGTTTGTTTTTTCTTTTCCTTTCTTTTTCAGTCAGAAGGAAATCCCGTTTCAAATCATGAGCACTTGTAATTTATAGGCAGTAATGAGGTGGATCTATTTTCTCCTAGACAACAATTTTCTCCTCTCACCTGCCTTACAAAGTCACAAGTTGATATCCTCATTTCCTACTTCGCTGAGAAATCCATAATCATAAGGACATCTTTACAGTCCCCATCATCTAGTTACCCACCTACCAACTTCTAACTGAAGACACTCTTTCCATTTGAGCAACAGATTTTTTATATTCTCTATAATTTAAGGACATTCTTCCAGCTATTCTCTTTCCGACATCATAATTTTTTACTCTTTATGTTCATATTCATCATGGTTCAGAAATAATTTCATCTTTAAAATGATACTTCCCTTGATTTTGTTTCCCTCACCAGCCACTTCTCCATTTCTCAATCCGAGTTTACAGCAAATCTTCTGAAATGAAAGGCCAACAATCCACGTGTCCAATTCCTCACCTCCCATTCTCTCTTAAAACTGCTCTAAATAGCCTCCTACACCCTAACTCCATGGAGCTCACTGTTATTATCAACACCAGTGTCTTTCATTGAATAAAATTCTATGATACATTCTTAGTCCTTTTCTTTTTGCCCTACCATGCCTCTTTTGATTTTTGTCCTACCTCCCCTGAGTCTACTTTCTGAACTTAGCATCAGAGTGCCCAGTCTCAGCCCCTTGATCCATTTTTAGATTTCCATTTTTCAGTCCCTTGGCAATTTCATTAATCTTATGCTTTGTATGCCATCATGTGCAGAATAGCCCCCAGATGTCTATATTTATCTCAAATGTCTCTCCTAACTCCCACTAATATATCCCATTGATTACTCAATAGATTGGCAATGAAAAAGTTAAAGTTGTGACTGAGAGGAAAACTGGGTGGGCCTCAAGGGAAGAAAGGGTTGGGAAAATGATATCATATTGCAAACTCCTATGGGAAAGTCAATAAATACTATCATAATTTGTTGGACCTTTACCATGGTCTTAAATATGCATTCTAAAATTATAAAAGCAACAACAGAAAATGTAAAGAATAAAAACACTATGAGGAGACAGTAAAGAGGACAATATAAGTGAATGAGATTCCAGGTTTGTTTTTGTTTGTTTGTTTTTTCAGAGAGTCAATATATACTTTCTAAAAATATGTGTGTATGTGTGTGTGCGCGCGCGTGCGTGCACAGAGAGAGAGAGAGAGGAGGAAGGGGAGAGGGAGGGAGGTATATATTATCTAGATTTGTTGAGGTAACCACCCTAAAAGGACCTCAAAAGGAAGTGGTTTAAAAATGTTCCCCATAGGGTAAGAAGGGGAGATTATTTCTTTTTAGACTAAACTCTTCAGTATTTATTCCTTGATAAAAATAAGTTTAAAAATAAATATTTAAGTGCTATATATAATAATTAAAAACTGCTAATATCAATACACTTACCTCAGCTGGAAAATGGAGTGGCTACGATAGCTAAGAATAATGTAAGTACACTAATTCCCTAGTTTGCATTGCTGGTATCAAAAGATAATGCCTAACTTTCATAAGTAAATAATAAGTGAAAGTAAAACTGTAGGAGTAGACTTATGGTGATAAGTGCTATGAAAAATAAAAATGATAAATGATAAAACCTTTTATTTTGAGACAAATGATTGGGAATAAACAGGGGTACAGATATTCAGTTTAATTTTTATTTTAAATACTTGTGGTACATGCTTATATAGTTAAAACAATTTATTTCTACAAAGAATGACTAAGTAAAATTTAAAGAAAACTTTTTTTTTTAAGATTTTATTTATTTATTTGACAGATAAGATCACAAGTAGGCAGAGAGGCAGAGAAAGACAGAGAGAGGAAGCAGGCTCCCAGCTGAGCAGAGAGCCCGATGCGTGGCTCGATCCCAGGACCCTGGGATCATGACCTGAGCCGAAGGCAGAGGCTTTAACCCACTGAGCCACCCAGGCGCCCCTAAAGAAAACATTTTTATAGGAGGGATATTTTTCCTCTTTACTTCATGGGAAGGATGGACATAATTATGTGCCAGGCCATAGTTGATACTTGGGAAATGATATTAAATTAAATTGGGAAGAAAAGGCCTCATTGTAAACACGTGGAAAAAATGGTGAGTGGAAATGGCTCAGGAAACTCTATACACCAGGAATTCTTCCTGAATGTTTAACATGTTTTAAATGCTTTTATAAATGACCTGTTAGTAGAAAGAACATCAAAAAACTGTTAAAGGAGATCTATATAGATTGTGAATGGAGCTGTTAAACTGCAGTTCGGAGTTATTACAAGAAACACCTGTACAAGCTCTACACCTTGTCAACTTTATGTAGTGCCAGCAAAGAGTCTCTTCACCAAATCGAGTTTTAAGGACACTGAGCCTCGGACTTCCATTCCCTATCCCAGGCTTTGTGCTTACGATTATCTAGTTTTGAAATGACTGAATTGCTTATGTTTTTGTGGTTTTTATGAAGAAAAGAAGGGAATATAAATTGCCAAAATTTATCTTGAAATATTAAAGGAGTTTTGGGAGGAAGAATGGGCCTTTTTGGCTAGTGAACGGCTGAATAGGAGAAAAGTTTGATGAATAATGTATGTTGCACATGCAGATAGGAGAGCACACTTGATAGAAAGCTGCCGGAAAGTAGGCCAGAGCGATGGAAAGTATACATATTGGTATTGGACAGATTATATGAGCACTGAGGATTCTTTGTTCACCCAGGACAGACACAATACAAAGTGGCTGAGGGACCAGATTCCAAAAGAAGGAAGTACTGAACAGAGCTGTAAGTCAAGACATAATCAACTCTAGTTTCCCTCTTTCACGTTGAGAACTCCTGTATTAATGGAGATAAAAGTTACTTTAGATCTCCTTTCAAAATATAGGCGTAGTTTGGAGATATTGCAGGCTTGGTTCAAGATCACTGCAACAAAGCAAATATCACAATAAAGCAAGTCAAATGAATTTCTCAGGGAATATAAAAGTTATGTTTACTGGTGTCTATTAAGTGTGCAATATCAATATATCCATAAAAACAATGTACATACCTTAATTAAAAATGTTTATTGTTAGAAAGTGCTAACCATCATCCAAATTTTTAGAGAGTTTTAATCTTTTTGCTGGTGGAAGATCTTGGCCAGATTTTAAGGGTTGATGACTGATCCAGGGTGATGACTGCTGAAGGCTGTGGTGATAGTGGTAATTTCTTAAAGTAATACAGCAATAAGAGGTGCCTGGGTGGCTCAGTCAGTTATGTTTATGCCTTCCAGCTCAGGTTATGTCCAACATCAGGCTCCCTGCTCCGTGGGGGTCTCCTTCTCTCTCTACTCCTCCCCCCTACTTGTGCTTTCTTTCTCTCTCATACAAATATATAAAACTTTTAAAAAATATGACAATAATGAAGTTTGCTACGTTGACTGACACTTCCTTTCACAAAAGATTTCTCTGTACCATGCAATTCAGTTACAGCATTTTATCCATTGTAGACCTTCTTTCAAAATTGGAGTCAATCCTCTCAAAAATTACAGCTGCTTTATCAACTACGTTTATATAATATACATATTGCCTTTGTTGCGATTTCAACAATCTTCACAACATCTTCTGCAGTAGATCCCACCTCAAGACATCACTCTTTTTGCTCATCCGTAAGAAGCAACTTCTCATCCATTAAAGTTTTGTCATGAAATTATAGCAATTCAGTCATATTTCTAGGCTCTCCTTCTAACTCTATTTCCTCTTTCTCTTTCTACCACATCTGTGATAACTTCCTCCACGTAAGTCTTCAAAGTCATCCATGAGGCTTGGAATTAACTTCTTCCAAGGTCCTGTTAAAACAATATTTTGACATCTTTCCATGAATCACAAATGTTCTTAATGGCACCTAGAATGGTGAATCCTTTCCAGAAGGTTTTCAATTTATTTTGCCCAGATCTATCAGAGAAATCACCATCTATGGCATGGCAGCTATAGCCTTATAAATGTATTTCCTAAGTAATAAGCTTAAAAGTCAAAAATACTCCTTGATCCAGGGGCTGCAGAATGGATGTTGTGTTAGAAAGCATGAAAACAACATTAATAGTTTTGGACTTCTCCATCGGAGTTGTTGGGTGACCAGATGCACTGTCAATGGGCAGTACTTTTGAAAAGAATCTTCTTCTGCTGCTGCTTCTGCTTCTGAGCAGTAGGTCTTTCCTGAGCAGTAGGTCTTAACAGTGGGCTTAAAATATATTGTAAATTATGTTGTAAACAGATGTGCTGTCATCTAGGCTTTGTTCCAATTACAGAACACAAACAAAGTAGGTTTAGCCTAATTCTGAAGGGCTCTAGGATGTTTGCACCAGTAAATGAGCATCAGCTTCAACTTAAAATCATTAGCTGCCTTAATTCCTATTGAGAAAGTCAGCTTGTCCTTTGAAGCTCTGAAGCCAGGCATTGACCTCTCTAGCTATTAAAGTTGTAGATGTCATCTTCTTCCCATATAAGGCTGATCTTTTGCTTGGATGACCTGTCCATTTCAGTGAGGGGAGTGTTAAAGTCCCCTACTATTATTGTATTATTGTTGATGTGTTTCTTTGATTTTGTTATTAATTGGTTTATATATTTGGCTGCTCCCACGTTGGGGGCATAGATATTTAAAATTGTTAAAATCTTCTTGTTGGACAGACCCTTTGAGTATGATATAGTGTCCTTCCTCATCTCTTATTATAGTCTTTGGCTTAAAATCTAATTGATCTGATATAAGGATTGCCACTCCTGCTTTCTTCTGATGTCCATTAGCATGGTAAATTCTTTTCCACCCCCTCACTTTAAATCTAGAGGTGTCTTCGGGCTTAAAATGAGTTTCTTGGAGGCAACATATAGATGGGTTTTGTTTTTTTATCCATTCTGATACCCTGTGTCTTTTGACAGGGGCATTTAGCCCATTCACATTCAGGGTAACTATTGAGAGATATGAATTTAGTGCCATTGTATTGCCTGTAAGGTGACTGTTACTGTATATGGTCTCTGTTCCTTTCTGATCTACCACTTGTAGGCTCTCTCTTTGCTTAGAGCTGTTTTCTCTACATTAAAAATCTGTTGTTTTGTGTAGTCATTCCCATTAATGATCTTAGGAGATCTTCTGGATAACTTGCTGCAGCTTCTATATCAGCAGTTGCTGCATACCTTACATTTTTATATTATGGAGGAGACTTCTTTCCTGAAACCTCATGAGCCAAACTTTGCTAGCTTCAACCTTTTTTCTACAACTACTTCACCTTTCTCAGTCTTTGTAGAATCAAAGAGATCTAAGGCCTTGTTCTCTGTTTGGTTTTGGTTTAAGATAATGTTGTGGCTGGTTTGATTTTTGATTCAGACCACTTAAACTTTCTCCATATCAGCAATAAAGCTCTTTCATGTCCTTATCATTTGTGTGTTCTTTGGAGTAGCACTTTATTTTTTATGTTTTTTTTTTTTTTTTTAAGATTTCACTTATTTATTTGAGAGAGAGACAAAGATAGCACAAGCAGGGGGAAAGACAAAGGGAGAGAGAGAGAGACACAACCAGACCCCCTGCTGAGCACAGAGCCTGATGTGGGCCTAGATCCTAGGACCCTGAGATCATGACCTGAACTGAAGGCAGATTCATAACCTACTGAGCCACCCAGAAGCCCATGGAGTAGCACTTTAAATTTCCTTCAAGAACTTTCTCTTCGTATTCAAATTTGGCTAGCTGTTTGGTGCAAGAGAGTTACCTAACAGCCTATCTTGACTTTTGACATACTTTCCTCACTAAGCTTAATTAATCCTAGTATTTTATCTAAAGTGTAAGAAGTATGGCTCTTCCTTTCACTTGAACACTTAGAGACCATTGTAATGTTATTCACTGGCCCAATTTCAATATCGTTCTGTCTTAGGGACTAAGGAGGACTGAGGAGAGGGAAAGAGACAGGGACATTTCCAGTCAGTCGAGGAGTCAGAGCACATACATCAGTTAAGTTCGTCACCATATACGCACGCAGTTTGTGGTACTCCAAAATTTTCACAATTGTAACATCAAAGATCACTGATCACATGGACCATAGCAAATATAACAACAGTGGAAGAGTCTAAAATATTGTGAGAATTATCAAATGTGACATAGAAACACAAAGTGAGTGAATGCTGTTGGAAAAATGGCACTCACAGGCTTGTCCCATGAAGGTTGTCACAATCTTTCAATTCATAAAAGATGCAGTATCTACCAATGGCTATAAAGCAAAGCAAAACAAAATACAAGGTATGTCTGTACCCAAATCTATGATTTTTATCCAAAAGATGGGAAGAAGTTGAGATTTTAGGGATATGAAAAATGTTGAGAAGAAAAGGTTTCACTTCTCTCAGAACAGTAATCAAGTATTTCTTAAGAGAAAATACAGCAATTGCCACAGTATCAGAAGGGTTCTAATGGAAAAACAGAAGCTGTGTCATTTAGACAAGAAAAATTAATACAGGAAATTAAAAGTTTATAAAAACCAAAGAAGGGGTGCCTGGGTGGCTCAGATGGTTAGGCATCTGCCTTCTGCTCAGGTCATGATCCCATGGTCCTGGGATGGAGCCCCGCATTTGGCTCCCTGTTTGGGCAGGGAGTCTGCTTCTCCTTCTCTCTCCCCATTGTCCCCCCTGCTAGTGCTCTCTCGATCTCTCTGTCAGAAAAATAAATAAAATATAAAAAAAAAAAAAAAACCACAAACGAAGAGCTGGAAGAGTAACAATCAGGACAGGGGAAGTAGCTTCTAGCATTCAGGAAATCAGAAAGTATAAAAATCACAGGGAATTGCTGCTGATAACCTAAGCTGCATGAACTTCAAGATAGGCTATTTGCAGGGAGAGAGCCACAAAACCTCTGGCAAAATCATGTAGCCACCGCTTGATAAAGCCCCTGAACCCATCTGCCCAGCCCCTGAACAGCAGCTTCTTTTTATCTTCTGCCTTAAAAGTTTCGCATGGGTGCCTCCCATTGGAGACAATAATACTGAACTGAGGAGTCTGCTTTTGCACTGATGAAGACGTGTTTACTCTCCCCTACAAAGGAGACATGCAAATTCTCAGCAATTACTGTTAGCTCCTCTTGTCACAATGTCTCTTGATAATTCTACAATTTAAAGACTATATATATTACAAGACTCATCATCACAGACATGCCTAAAATAATAGAGAGAGAGGGAAGAACACAAATCAGCGTATGTGTGTGTGTGTACGCCCATAACAAAGCAAGAGAGACAGTACTGGTAGATATTCTATCCTTTTACTCTGCAACCAGTCACAAGGCCATTTGAGGGGATCTATCATTTCTTTCTTCAGTCATTTTGCATTTTTCCACTACATCAGCTGTTTATGGTGATGGGACCCAAACCTTCATTCCTGATGTGTCTGAGCCATTTATGAACTCGTTGGTACTAAAAGTGTTGTAATTCGCCATGAATTCATTTCTGCACACGAAAGTATTCATTGGCAACTTGAAAAATCTACTGGCTTTCATACACACTCCTTCTTAGCTCCAGGGCATACCAGCAACTCTCTGTCCTGTAGATAATCAGGATCAGTCACCCGGGTCAATACAGTAAATCCTTTATGTGACTGCCGATGGAGTGGCCTGAGAAGTTCAGTGGGGCCAGAGGACAGTCTCAGCCTCAAAGAAAATGGAATTGTTGTTGCATCCCTTAATGGAAACTCTGCTCTCATAGGAAATAAGACCTCTATACTAGTAGAGCCCAAGGTTGTGGGGATTAGAAATATTTTGTGAGTGATTTATTAGGTGTTAATAGGGAAGGATGCCACTTCTTCTATCAATGTTGTTTCTGGGACTGTATTCTGGCTATGTGAAAAGACAGGTATAGCATATGGGTTACTTGTTCTGAGTATATACTGACTGTGTGTTATGGAACAGGCCATTGAAACTTTGCAAGAGCTGGAGCCCAGCCATGCCGGAACCAGCTGCAGAACCTTCTCTTCCTCTGTTACCCAAATAAAACTAATGACAACTTAAAACATCTTCAGGTGTTCTGCTAGGAATATTTTATTTCTTTGTTTCAAGTTTTTCTTTAAATTCTAGTTAGTTAACATATAATGTAAATACTGGTTTCAGGAGTAGAATTTAGTGATTCATCACTTACATATGATACCCAGTGCTCATCACAAGTGCCCTCTGTCTGTCTGTCACCCACTTAGCCCATCCTCTCACTCCTTCCCTCCATCAACCCTCAGTTTATTTCCTCTTATGCTTTGCCTCCCTCTCTGTTTTTATCTTATTTTCCTTTCCTTTCCCTATGTCCATCTGTTCGGTTTCCTAATTCCACATCAAGTGAAATCATATGATATTTGTCTTTCTCTGACAGACTTCTTTCACTTAGCATAATGCACTTTAGCTCCTAAGAGGAGTATTTTAAAGATAAGACTGTTAGCCAAAAGAATGCATTCAAAATAGCCGAATTTTACTTGTGATGCTGTGAGGATAATGGCTGGATATGGGGTCCTTTTCATTAAATTTGTTTTAATTCTACATGGAAGAACACTCCACGAATCAGAAATCTAAGAAAATTCTGAAGGATATAATTTATTTTACCATTTGCTTTTCTTAGGATGCAATCAGTTAATAACACCATTTTCTTGGCATTGTGTTCTGAATTGTACAAATGCTATACTGCAATGAAAAGACCAGGATTTTTTTTTTTTAATTGTGAAAGAATGATATGAAGTTGCTTTATTTTTTATTTTACATTCTGGGATAACCTCATATTTTGACACCCACCTCCATTTATTTATTTCAACTTTAACAATGTAGCAATATTTTCACACATTAACAAAAGGGATAATAATGCATCTCATTCGTCTACGGAAGATTTTTGATTATGGTGTTTCAATGACTCTTTCACTTATTTTTTTTTTCCTGGTAAAGTTTTAGAAAAGATGTTTTACTTGAAGAGATTATTATAGGAGATGACTTGTTACTTCAAGTGCACATGATTCTTGTGGATGTCTATTTATTTGTCCATCATCTATCTATCTATCATCTATCGATCATCTATCATCTCTCCATCTCATCTCATCTCAATCTTGTGGACTTATTTAACTAAGGAAAGTTAGTAATAAAGGCATAAATAAGCAACTAAAGGAATTATTCAAAACCTCTGTTGGTTCTGATTTTCAGGAATGAGGACAAATCAATGAAGTAAACAGCTGCAAGATAAGGGAGGTTTGGCCCATTCTATTAAGTGGTACAAATGTCTCTAGTCTTTGATGACCCATCTTGGAGGAAGTTCTCTGTACTAGAGAAGGGCCAGTGATATTTTCATTGCAATTAATTATAATGTGTCTTATAAAAATGTTCTGGTAGAATCAGAACTCAGGTTTTAGACTGATAAGATCCCAATGGCAAATTCATAAAATCTATTTTGCCTGAGTTACATAGAACTACTTACAAATTCTAGTTGGTTTCTACTACATGGTTAGATATTTGTAGGACACATTTAAAGATGAACTACTATATAACAATTGCATATGGTGATAGAACATAATATTATAACATCATATTCAAGCCATATTTGATTAATATATAGAGTGCTTTATGCTATTCAATTTGCAAACTATAAATTGATTTTATTATTAAACCATTATTGTAAAATGTGTTATTTTTTCAGCTTAATGATGTTTCTTGAATTCACTGTAAGTTTCATAGACTAAAATTTGGACTGAAAGAAATACTATTTTTGAGCAAAATTGTCTGTTGTAGTAATAATAATTATTCTCAAAATAATAGCTATTATTTACTTAGTTTGATATGTATCATGCACTTGCTCAAGTACTTTAAATGTACTCCTTTCAACAGCACTATGAAATATTATTACTTTTTTAAAAGATTTTATTTATTTATTTGGCAGACAGAGATCAGAAGTAGGCAGAGAGGCAGGCAGAAAGAGAGGAGGAAACAGGCTTCTTGCTGAGCAGAGAGCCCAATGCGGGGCTCGATCTCAGGACCCTGGGATCATGACCTGAGCCGAAGGCAGAGGCTTTAACCCACTGAGCCACCCAGGCACCCCACTATGAACTATTATTAATAAGCACATATTACAAGTAAAGAAGCTAAAAAAAAAAAATAAGTAACTGAGGAAGGCCACATTGCAGATAAGTACTGCAACCCAATAAAGCCATCTGATTGCAGGACTAAACTCTTAACCACTGAACTTCACTATTTTTCCATAAATACATCCTTTCTCCCCATGCCATAAGATACTATTCTGTTGTTAATTTTGACATGGCAGGACCACGAATAATACCAATATAACAGCAGATTCTAGGTCAAAGTTTTCAGAATTAAGACTTTTACCTAGCAGGGGTAGATGAATGATGCTGTAAGAACAGCAGGGGTTGGGAGGAGAGATTGCTCTCTCCCCTCTGTAAAGATAGATGGATCAAGATGATTTCAGGCAGACACTTAATTTCAGTTTTTTATTGGGAAAATATGAAAGATGTTGGTTTTTGTTTTCTTTCTTCATCCTTAGCACTATGCCTAAATGTTAAATTATTAATAATGTAAAATATTTAGTCCATAACTTCAAATGAAAGATATTAATATAAATATAGATCCTGCATTATCACAAAGGATTTTCAATATTTGCTAATGAAAATGAAGTCCATTAAACTGAATGCGTATGGCATTATTTTTTTTGGTGCCTAACAAGATATTATAAAATAAAATAATGTTTATTATTACATTTCTTTTTGAAATGCAATGAATTTTAAAAGAAATTTATAATTTCAGGGATTTTTACATTTTATGATATTATTTCCTCCCAAATCTCCAGCATAAATCTCAAACTTTAAGTAGGAATAGGCAAGCCAGTGCTACATTTCAGGGAGACTGGCTCAGTGGACCCCAAGAGTTTTAATTTCAATGTGTTCTGGTTTGATTTAAAAGTCTTATGAGGCATTTGTTGGCAGTTCCTGTTACTGGAAAAATATCCTCTTTTTAAAAACCACAGTATAAGACAATATTCTCGCTTGTGATGATGTGATTATTCAAATAAACTTCTCCTCAGAGTTATGCCCTCTGCAAGTGGACTTTGCTAGTATAAATATGTTCATAAGGAAAAAAAAAATGATGGACTGATTAAAAGGTCACCCATATCTCTTTTTAAAGAAACAGATGTAATTTCTGTTTCAATTTACCATGGGACAGCTTCAAATCACCTTGTCACTTTTTCTAATTTATTTACTAACATGGAGTGAATTTGAGATTTACCTACTGATGAGACCATACCATAGTTTCATTTATTTCTTATTAAACGTGCTGCTGAAAAGAAATACCCCAATCACTAACCAAAAAACCAAAAAAACCAAAAAAACAAAAAACAAAAAAAAACAAAAACAAACACCACCAATAGAATTCTTAAATAAATTGACTCCAGATGGGCTTAAAATAAACTGAAATGTTATTTGATATTACAAATACGGTATAAAACATATAAACAAATATATATATATTTAAATATATGCAAAGTATTTTCATATTATTGGCTAATTTAGTCTTTTTATTATTTTTACCATTTGGCTTGGGAATCCCACAAGACTCTAGCTTCAAAGTAAACTACTGAAACCTATACTAGAGATAAAATCTGGAAATACTTTTCATGATAAATCGTACCTCTTTTTTACTCATAGACAATTATAAATCAAGACAGTGATGTTTGCCAAAATTCTAGCTCTTGTAATTCTGTATGTAATTAGGAAATTGTTCAACATACTTACAAAAAGGATGTTTTTATTTTCCGTGTTTAGTTCACAAGTCTACAGCCAAGATATATAATATATAAATATATTTTTTTATTATGCATTTCTATTAGTGAGACATTTTGAGCGTGACTTCATGTTTATTTATCATTTATATACAGGTGCTACTGCAAATACATCATGTTCCGTGTGTGTATATATATATATATAAATATAGCATGAGGAAGTTATCATAAATGACTTTGACTCTATTGTACCATCAGTGTAACTCCACTTGACTACTGCCAAGTATCTTGAAGATGAATGTTTTAGTTCACAGAATGAACTATGTGAACAATAGTGTATTTCTAATTGCTCACTTTCAATATCATCTATTAAGTCTGAAAAGTTTATACCAACCTCGACCCTCTGGTTAACCTTCTATTAACAATTAAAGGTCATTTAATACAGCTGCTTTGCATAAGTTACCACCAGATGGCATTCTCGGGTCTTTGATCTTGAACACTCGTTTCTGAACTATGAACTACTTTTATTAAATGACGTTCTTGTTAACAAAAATATATCTAAATCATCTTTTTACTTATGAGGAAAAGGCAACTTATGTATCACCATGTTGAAAGAGACTTGAACTCTGGGGCACCTTGGTGGCTCAATTGTTTAAGCCTCTCCCTTTAGCTAAGGTCCTGATCTCAGGGTCCTGGGATTGTGATTTAGCCCAGTCAGACTCCCTGCTCAGCGGGGAGTCCGCTTCTACCTTTGCCCTCCCTACTGCTTGTGCTCTCTCTCTCTCTCTCTCTCAAATAAACAAATAAAATCTTTTTTTTAAAGATTATTTATTTATTTATTTGACAGAGAGAGATCACAAGTAGGCAGAGAGGCAGGCAGAGAGAGAGAGAGAGAGGAGGAAACAGGCTCCCTGTTGAGCAGAGAGCCCGATGCGGGACTCGATCCCAGGACCCTAAGATCATCACCTGAGCCGAAGGCAGCAGCTTAACCCACTGAGCCACCCAGGAGCCCACAAATAAAATCTTTTTAAAAGAGAGAGAATTGAGTTTTAGTTCTGCTTCTTTTATCTACTTTGGGCAAAATCTTTTATTTCTGAAGGTATTTGCCTTACCATATATGAATAAAGAATATTGAACTAGCTAATTCAATCTAAACACACTATCAAACAGCTGTTCTGCCCATAGTACTGTGCTAAATATACTAGGGAATATAGAGATCAATTGTCAATACTTTTCACTACCTGCAATTATGAAATAAATATCCAGTAGAGCTCTTTGATTTTTATTTAATGTAAATTGTCATATTGACTATTGTTTTTCATGTTCTCTGTAAATAATAAGCAAATTATAAAAAATCCAATATGGCATACCAAAAAGTTTATGTGTAAGTTCTTTATGTATAAGTATGCACAATTTATGTAAAATATGTACATATATAATAATTTGTGTATGAGTATACAGGCAAACTACAATTTGTTCTCTGTATCTATGACTTGTTATTTTGTTTATATAAGAGAGATAATATGGTATGCATCTTTCTCTGTCTTATTTCACTCACCATAATGCTTTCAACATCCATCTAGGTTGTTGCAAATGGCAAGATTTCATTCTTTTTAATGGTTGACTTGGTATGGCATACCAAGAAGTTCATGTATAATATAAATTTATGTATAATATAATCTGCATAAATTTAACAAAGGTTTTTGTTATTTGATTGGTTGGCTTTGGCTGATTTGTGTTAATGAATCAGGGAATTACATGATCAAATTTGTACTTTATAAAGATAAAATTGGAATGGAAAAGGCATATACTAGGGATAGATAAAGCAGTAAGATGACTATAGTGAGTCAAGAGGAAGAAATAGTAAATGGCTGAAATAAGGCTAATATTCCTGTTTCTCAGAGAAGGGATCGTTTCAACACATAATTGAGAAAAAGGACAGATGGGAGGTAGAATAGAAGGTGATTTTTGAAATACCTACCATCTACTGGTGAGTCACAGTGGAAAAATAAAAGAAAAGGTTTTAGTGAAATCTAAAGAATTTGATTTGGACATGTTGAATATAAAGATCTGTGGTACAGAATGATGCAAATATTAACAATTTGATACAGAGTTCAAGAAAGAGTTGAGGGATATAGATTATAAGTAAAAAGTCCTATTAAGTATGATTAGCAAAATTAACAGCAAACTTTTCTCCCCCTCTTAATCTAATATATTTTATTAATACCACAAAGATTATTTGAAATTTAATAACATGATCATTTTAATAAAAAATAATGGAAATGAAAAGTACAGCATAGGGAATAAAGTTAATAATATTTTACTAAAGTGTGGTGATGGATGGTGAGCACTGAGTAACATATAGAATCGTTGTATACCTGAAGCTAATATACAACTATATCAATTAATTACACTTCAATAAAAAGAGAAGAAATTTAAAAAATAAAAGCTGACAAATTTTTCAAACCTGTTTCAAAAAAATAATGTGTCATCTATCATAACTCTTCAGCTCCAGATGTTAAAATATTGTACCCTGAATGAAAAATAAGGATCTTTACTTCTTATTTTGGTTCAAAGAATCTATTTATATCATATAGAAATTATTTTGTGTTAAAAGTAAGTGGGAATATCTGTTATTATATTCAACTTTAAATTATTTATTGAGCTTTACTTTCAAATGAACAGAAATACAGTTTTGGGGGTATAAGAAATAATCCTATTCCATGTGGGAACTATATTATTTGCAAAGTGTTGCAATGATATGCATTGGGTTCTGAATAGGATTATGAGGCATAGATGCTTCTCTGATTTTCCCAGTACGGCATGAAATTCTTTAGCTGTTTTTTTCTTGCTAGCAGCCCTATATTTTAGAAAATTCCAATTAAGCCCCTTTCTTTTAATTTATAAGCTGCTGAAAATATTGAATTTCCCTAAAGATTTAAACATTTTCTATCCTCAAAATGCATTTATTAGTGGTTCAACATAATATCTTACTTTTCTACATGATTTTAAAATAAAAACTACTTCCAACAGAAGTAATACAAGTGACATTTCAGCAAGTTTTGTGCTGTTGAAATGAACTAAGAAATGGGAATTTTAATGGGAAAAAACGTGTTTTAGAAATACACCCATGGTTTCCTTTGTTATATTTGCTTACTGGGAATGATTTAAAGAATTTGTTGAATGAATATAGAAAGAGGAACATTCTCATTTATAAGCAAAAACATTTTAAAAGTTCCTGTTCATGATTTCATATTAAATTAATATACAGTTCTTTGAAAGTGAAATAAAAATACCCTAATTACAACAAGACAAAGAACACATTCCAAAGAGTAATTTTATGGGTCAAGAAAAGTTTTTTTTTTTTCCCAAAAATTCATGAGCTTCTACTTGGATTAAAAGTAATTGAATCTACTTTTACCTTTCTCTCCCTCTCTTTATTATTTTTTCTCTTTACCTGTGACTGTCTTAACCTATTTCTATCACCTCCCAATCCTCACCTCAGGCAAACTACAATTTGTTCTCTGTATCTATGACTTGTTATTTTGTTTATGTAAGAGAGATTATATGGTATGCATCTTTCTCTGTCTTATTTCACTCACCATAATGCCTTCAACATCCATCTATGTTGTTGCAAATGGCAAGATTTCATTCTTTTTAATGGTTGACTAAAATTTCATTGTATGTGAATGTATGTATGTATGTATGTATGTATATCTATAGTGCGTGTGTGTGTGTATCACAATTTCTTTATCCAACCATCCATCAAGGATCAACAACTCAGACTTAACAACTCAGACTGCTTTTGTGTCTTAGCTATCATAAATAATGCTTCAATGAATATGGATGTGTAAATATCTTTTCCAGTTATTGTTTCTGTTTCCTTCAGATAAATACCCAGAGGTGGAATTGCCTGATCATATGGTAGTTTTATCTCTAATTTTGAGGGGAAACTTCATACTGTTTTCCATAGTGGTTGTACCAATTACAGTCCCACCAACAGTGAATGAGAATTCTCGTTTCTGCACATCTGCCCCAACACTGGTTATGTCCTGGTTTGTTTGTTTTTTTTTTGGGGGGGTGGTTTATACTGACCATTCTAACAGATATGAAGTGATAGCTCACTGTGGCTTTGATTTGCATTCCTCTAATGATGAATGATGCTGAGTATCTTTTTCTGTACTTGTTGGCAACTTGCATGTTGTCTTTGGAAAAATGTCTACTCAGCTCTCCTGACCAGTGATTAATCAGCAATTTTTCCTTATTGAGTTATATGAGTTTTTTTTTAATTTATATTTTGGATATTAACCCCTTATTAGATATATGATTTGCAAATATTTTCTCCCATTCACTAGGTTGCCTTTTCATTTTGTCGATGATTTCTTCTGCTGTGCAGAAGTACACTAGCACTGGTCCCTTATGTCCTTCCTACTGAATCTACAATAGAATATTCTATAGATTTGATATATGTAATGGTAGTTGTCTTAGGTATTAAAATAAGTTTGAAAATGATATTGTTGCACAGTGGTGATTTTTTTTGAAAACATGAACTGTTAAAGTATGTAACAATGGTAAACAAAAGTATAGAGAAAGAAGTAAAAAAAAAAATTGTGGCATAAAGCCAAGACAATTCTTTTTAATTATGGGGAGTGGAAGGGATCTGTACTGTTATACTTCTGAACATACTTATTAGATGTTTTGTATGTTCAAAACAACCAATTTAAATATATTTGTCATTTATATTAGTAGATTTGAAAATTAAAACTCCTGGGGTGCCTGGGTGGCTTAGTTGATTAAGTGTCTGCCTTTAGCTCAGGTCATGCAGGTTATGATCCCAGAGTACTGGGATAGAGCCCTGCCTCAAGCTGTCAGTGGGCATCTGCTTCTCTCTCTCCCTCTGCCTCTCCCCCAACTTGTGCACACTCTCTTTCTCAAATAAATAAATACAGTCTTTGAAAATAAAGAAAATTAAAATTCATTTGCAAAAGAGGTTAGCAAACAAATTTGTCAGAAGAACAGTTCAGACTCTGGAAAGCCTAAGTGGTTGTGGTTGGATCAAGGGGATAGCACAGGAAGATTCCACATAATATGGAGGGGGAAAGACATTCTAGAACTCATATATAAGATGAGCAAGAAGAGAGACAGAAAATATCCTAGCTTGTTCCAGAAACAAAATATTATTGATGCATATAGCAAATGATGGGCAATAAGAGGAATAAGGAAAAGAGGAAGGTAGGAGCCTAAGGTCTAATATCATGAAGAACTTTTAATACTGGATTTTAGTCAAGAGGTAAGGGTAGCCACTAAATGTAAGATGGAGGAGAAATAACAGGGCAAGACTTATACTTCAGATATTCATTCTGAGCAATGGAAAGGATGGATTTAAGGAAAACAGAAAAACCAGATCAGAAGATGTTTTACAAGTCCAGGCAAGAAATGATGATGTCCTGAGACACTGGCTGAAAAAGTACTAAAAAGAGATCTGGATCTGAGAAATAGATAAAAAACATCTATTAGGAGGAATTAGTGAAAGAGTGGGTGTGAGAATTGAGAAAAAGTAAAGGGTTTAGGATCATACCAAGGTGAGTATGATCATGAGGTAGTTGAATGCATGTGACTCAATTTTTAATCAACTCGCTGAATCAGGGCACACTTTTTCTTAGACAAAGAAGAAATAAGCTACTCCAACCCAACGTACAGAATGTGAGAAGGGCTCCTCGCTCTCCACATAAAGCATCAGGCTGCAGTTTTCTAAACTAATTTCTAGTGCATGTGTCCAATCTGTCATATTTCTTCTTCATTTTTCACTCAGTAAGCACTTCAAAGGTTTACCATAATATCATAGAGCCATAAAAAAAGAACGAAATCTTGCCATTTCCACCAACATAGATGGAATAGAGTGTAAATGTTAAGCAAAATAAGTCAGAGAAGAAAAATACCATGTGATTCCATGCATATGTAGAATTTAAGAAGTAAAACAAATGAAACAGAGGAGAAAAAAAATGAGACAAACCAAACAACAGTCTCTTAACTACAGAGAACAGTTAGAGGTGAGCGGGAGAATGGATGAACTAGGTGAAGAAGATTAAGAGTACACTTATCTTTTTTTTTTTTTTTAAGATTTTATTTATTTAACAGACAGCACAAGAAGGCAGAGAGGCAGGCAGAGAGAGGGGGAAGCAGGCTCCCCACCAAAGCAGAGAGCCTGATGCGAGACTCAATCCCAGGACCTGAGATCACGACCTGAGCCAAAGGCAGTGGCTTAACCCACTGAGCCACCCGGGTACCCAAAAGCACACTTATTCTGATGAGCACTGAATAATACAGGGAATAGCTGAATCACTATACTGCACACCTGAAATTAATATAACACTATATGCTAATCATACTGGAATTAAAAACAAAAAACAAACAAGCAAAAAATGTTCTCCAAAGATTAAAAGAAAAAGAAGAAGAAACGCATACACAACAAATGTTTGCTATGAGTAAGTACCTATTTGCTGGCTTTTTCTCCATGTTTCCTGTTCCTATTTTCTATTTTAATTTTTCATTGGTAAACTTGTTAGTTTACCTCAGATCTTTCCTTTGTGTCTGGACCTTAACCTACTGTCCTTTACTTCTAATCCTACAGTTCTGTACATATTTTTCAGATGTGTGTTGAACATCAGCAACTATTAAAAGATTTACCTAGTGCCACTAGTTAATAACTTTTGGGTGGAAAGTTGTAGAGTCTAGCATCCTCTATTGCCTATACAGTGATTTGGATCACTAAATCTTCCTTAAATTATTTTGGTTCTTTTATGCCTGTGAGTTAGCCCTCCTCATAACAGCCCTCATCTCCCTTGGTGTTCTCCTTAGTTTTCTTCATTGGAAAAAAAATTCTGTATGATCAATGATTGTGCTAGAGAAGAGTTCTCATCTCTATTCGCTACCAGGAAGAGAAGATTCTGGAAGACAGATTTACACTGCGAGAAAAAAAAAAAATCACACAGATTAAACAATGTTAAACAATGTAACACAAAATATTATGTGACTTTCGTCTACAGTAGTCCACACTGGGAAGATTAATGGCAATTAAATTGTCCAGAAGAAAAGTACTCTTATAGTAAATAGATATATATGTATATATGCACATATGTATGTATATATTTTGGTCAGAAGTTGTAAAGTCAAATGAAACAACATTTGGAGAGTAGAACAGAGAACTTTCTCTAAGTCCTGGCTCAGAAATCAATTTCTCTCTTATAGTTCCTATGTATTTCTTTCTTTTTATATTTTCTAGGAACTTGAATTTGTTAAGTTATATATTTTGAAAATGAAATATAAAGAACTCCTCAAACTCAACAACCAAAAAACAGATAATCATTTCAAAAAATGGGCAGAAGACATGAACAGACACTTCTCCAAAGAAGACATACAAATGGCTAACAGACACATGAAAACATGTTCATCGTCACTACCCATCAGGGAAATTCAAATGAAAACCACAACCACCTTACACCAGTTAGAATGGCCAAAATCAACAGGACAGAAAAAAAACAAGTGTTGGAGAGGATGTGGAAAAAGGGGAACCCTCTTACACTGCTGGTGGGAATACAAGTTGGTGCAGCCACTTTGGAAAGCAGTGTGGAGATTCCTCAAAAAATTAAAAAATAAAAATAGAGCTAAACTATGACCCTGCAATTGCACTGCTGGGTATTTACCCCAAAGATACAGGTGTAGTGAAAAGAAGGGCCACATGCACCCCAGTGTTCAGAGCAGCAATGGCCATAATAGCCAAACTGTGGAAAGAGCTGAGATGCCCTTCAACAGACGAATGGATAAAGAAATGTGGTCCATATACACAATGGAGTATTATGGCTCCATCAGAAAGGATGAATACCCAGCTTTTGTATCAACATAGGTGGGACTGGAGGAGATTATGCTGAGTGAAATAAGTCAAGCAGAGAGAGTCAATTATCATATGGTTTCATTTATTTGTGAAGCATATGAAATAACATGGAGGACATTAGGAAAAAGAAAGGAAAAGTGAATTGGGGTAATCTGGAGGGAGAGATGAAAGAAGAGAGACTGCGGATTCTGAGAAACAAACTGAAGGTTATGGAGGGGAAGGAGATGGGGGGGGTGAGCCTGGTGGTAGGTATTAAGGAGGGTACGTATTGCGTGGAGCACTGGGTGTGGTGATAAACAATGAATCTTGGAACATGAAAAAAAACAAAGTTTTTAAAAAATGTAATATACATATGTATATGTAAGCATGGATATATATATAGATAGATATCTATCTATCTATATATATATCTGTCAACAAGTTGCTGCTATAAATGTCTCATCAACTCATACCTGGAAAAATTTAGAAATGAGGGCCATGCTGCCAATTTTTAAAAATCAGCTTCTTTACTAGTGATGTAACTATCATACAGTAGATGACAAATGGTGAAAGCAAAACCCTGAGAAAGCATTTTTGTTACTCTCCATGGCCCCCGGGGTAGAAAGGCTGATTGCCTTTGATAGTCGGCCACTTTACCATGGCCAAGGGACAATTTAATGCAAAAGGACAAGCAGCACCAGAGAGACAGAACTTATGTTCTAACTTGGGAGATCAGTCTTTCTAACGGTACAGCAAAGTGCAGTCATTAAGAACTCTGGAATTAGAACTGGGGGGTTTAAATCCCAGCTCAGCCACTTACTAGATTTGTGACCTTGGGCAAAGTAGTGAACCTTTAAAACAACTGCAAAATGTAAATAATGCCTTGGCATGCAAGCCTTTCGTAAAGACTAAGGGAGGTCAGGATTAAGAAAAAATTAATTAGGGCCTAACTCTTAGGAATATTCAGTAAATGGTAAGATGATTTTTGATAATTTGCTTGCCATAGGAAACTTTGGGATTCGTGAAGTAAACACAAAGTAAGGAGAGGAAAATGTACAGAAAAAATTAGAACTGAGATTATCAAGCTGTACATGAATAAATGGGAGATGAAAGTAGAAAAGCAAATTAGGTTTATAAGAGTTTACAGCAAAAGACAACAATGTCTTAGAAATGACACTGTAATAATTTGACATCAAGCCTCTTGCAGAGGGAAGGTGGTTATTTATGGCAGCAGAAATGCATAAAAGCAATATGAAACAATATGAAATAGGACAGTAAACCAAATGAAACAGAAATGAGATAGTCAGGGCAAAACATGACCAACAAATCCTTAAAAAAGAATAGACAGGTGGGTAGAGACTTGGACACTAAACCACATGGCTCATGTCCAAATTGTGACTTGGCTATTTGCTAGTTTCATGGTCAAATATAAGTTGTTTAACCTCTGCCACAGTTTCTTCATCTGTAAATGATCAGTAATAATTCCTATCTTATTAGGAGTGTATAAAGTTTAAATTACAATTAATATATGGACATTGGGGAGGGTATGTGCTATGGTGAGTGCTGTGAAGTGTGTAAATCTGGCAATTCACAGACCTGTACCCCTGGGGCTAATAATACATTATATGTTTATTAAAAAATTTTAAAAATTACAATTAATACAAGTAAATCATGAGATTCATGCTTATATCTATTAATTGCATTATGCATATGATTATTTTTAAAATGCCCAGTTGTAAGATGTCTGAATCATTTCCCCATAATTACCCACTTAGGCATCTACCCAAAATTTTATCAATATCACTTTAAATTATTCTTATAAATGATCTTTCTTCTTACTGTCCACTGACTGAAGTTATTTATTTACAAAACTTGTTCCCTTTGCTAGATTATTAGGGTTTGGGATTCAGTCTGCGAGGCTTTTATTTCTCTGAATCCTTACTAAAGTAGCTCCCAAGCTTAGCTGTACATTAGAAACCCCTAGGAAAACTTAAGAATACTAATTTTGGGGGGCACCTGGGTGGCTCAGTGGGTTAAAGCCTCTACCTTCAGTTCAGGTCATGATCCTAGAGTCCTGGGATCGAGCCCCGCATCGGGCTATCTGCTCTGCGGGGAGCCTGCTTCCCCCTCTCTCTCTCTCTGCCTGCCTCTCTGTAAACTTGTGATCTCTGTCTGACAAATAAATAAATCTTTAAAAGAATACTAATTTTGGTACCTACTTTAGATAAATAAACTCAGATTATCTGAAGGAAGAGGTGTATTATTAATGTAAACCAGGTGATTTTAATGTGCGTTCATGAGTAAGAACGTAGTGTTTTGCAAGGGTACTGACATGTACTTTATTTAGGTCCTTCTTTATTCAACCAAAACTTAAGTGATTCACAAAGATCTGTATCTATCTATCCATTTGGTAGGAGAGTTTGACACCCAGGAAGCAACAACAAAAAATGCCTTTGAGGGGGCGCCTAGGTGGCTCAGTGGGTTAAAGCCTCTGCCTGCAGCTCAGGTCATGATCCCAGGGTTCTGGGATAGAGCCCCACATCAGGCTCTCCTGCTCAGCAGGGAGCCTGCTTCCTCCAATCTCTCTTTCTGCCCCCCTCTCTGCCTACTTGTGATCTCTGTCTGTCAAATAAATAAATAAAATCTTTTTAAAAAAATGCCTTTGATAAATATATCCGTCAGGATTTTAACAAGCAACCAATGGCACATTGAACCTGAGCTGGGGCAGAGTTTGACGAAATTGACAAACGGTGCAGTTCCTTTGGGTTAGCAATCACGACACCTTTCCCTTTTCTCTACAGCATCAATATTCTTTTTCCCCCTTCCACCACTCAGTGCTACTGCAAGCAAAACTTATCAAAGATTTGCTACTGATCTGCTATAAAACAAAAACTTTTTCCAGAGTTCAAATCAAGTATCTCCTTAACATACTGTTTCATTCACCCCACATTTTATTTTTCCTTTGTCAAGGAGAGTAGTAGAGCCTTGATTTACATTCTAGCCTCAAGACATTATCTGTTGGTGGACTTCTCAAACATGGTTTATGAACTAGTACTTGGAGTAGCACTGTACAAAATTCCTCACATTAGCATGAGAATTTGTTGAATATCTTTCAAGCAAAAGCAAAATACTCAAAAACCTCTCTGTCCTACATTTCCCTCCATCTGTTGTCCCTTTACAGAGTTGTCTGTATTTGTTGCCTCTAATTCCTTTTTTACCAACCACTTATAAAGCCATTGCTATCATATTTTGTTAAGGTAACTCACTCAGCCAATCACTAATCAATTTTCAGTCTTCATCTTTCTTGATCTCTCGGTAGTGTCTGACTTTCTATGTCACCTGTGGCAACCTTTACTTTAAGCTACTACCTACTCCATATGCCTCCTTGGATATCAGTAGGTATCTCTAACCTACTACATGTAAAACATAATTTTTGATTTTCGTTGCTTAATTTGCTCCTTCCATAGTTTTACTTCTCACAGTTACCACTTGTTCCAATCTCCAATTATCTCTCCCCTAACTCTTGAAATAGCCACTTACCCACTCTCCCTGTTTCAATGTTTGTCTTCTCACAGTGTTTTCTCAACACACAAACCAAAACAACCCTCTGCTCAAAATCCTGCCATGACCTCCTAATTCTCAATATAGTTCAAACTCTATTAAGAATCATTTGATCCTGGGGCACCTGTGTGGCTCAGTGGGTTAAAAGCTTCTGCCTTCGGCTCAGGTCATGATCCCAGGGTCCTGGGATCAAGTCCTGCATCGGGCTCTCTGCTCGGCAGGAAGTCGGCTTCCTTCTCTCTCTCTGCCTACTTGTGACCTCTGTCAAATAAATAAAGAAAATCTTAAAAAAAAGCATTTGATCTAAACAGCACTCCCTCTACTTTTGTCACTCTGATTTCCCCTTCCACCACTCTTCCTTTTAGACACTGCAAAGACCATGAAGAACATTTTGCTGTACTATGAAAATGTTGGTATTAGTCACTTTTCAGAGATGCTTAAAAGGCAATAACACTTCAAATCTCAAAATTACCATCATCGATTAAAAATATGGTACTAGATTTTAAATCTTGTGAATATTATTGAAATATCTGGAAAGATTTGGATGACATCTTTATAAGCTTTTACTATTCATTCCCTATCTGCAATCTTCACCAGACATAATAGGCCAATAATATTTTCTAATGACTTGAACCTCAGAAATTAAAATTTTATTTTATTATTTTTATTTTATTATTTATTTTAGAAGAGAGAGACTGTGTGAGGAGGGATAGAGGGAGAGGGAGAGAGAATCTTAAGCAGGATTCATGCCCAGCATGGAGCCCAATGTGGGCTTGATCTCACAACTCTGAGATCATGACCTGAGCTGAAATCAGATACTTAACTACGTCACACAGGTAACCCACAGACATTTTAAAAATATTTTTATTTATTTTTAAATTTCTTTTCAGTGTTTCAGATTTCATTGTTTATTCACCACACCCAGTGCTCCGTGCAACATGTGTCCTCCATAATACCCACCACGAGGCTCACCCAACCTCCCTTCCCCCACCCCTTCAAAACCCTCAGATTGTTTTTTAGAGTCTTGCATGGTTCATCTCCCCCTCCAATTTCCCCCAGCTCCCTTCTCCTCTCCATCTCCCCATGTCCTCCATGTTATTTCTTATGCTCCACAAAAAAGTGAAACCAATATGACATTAAAATGTTAAATGAAATTTCACTTAATCAGATATTATGGTTGTTTTTTAATGTTTTCCCATTTGGCTTTTCTAGAATAAATATAAAATATTTTTTTAACTAGAATCAAAATTATAATAAAAATGGTATTTTCTTGCAATTATGGAAATATCATTTAACTAGATAAAGTTGTCAAGTTTACTTAAATCTGCATATACATACATATACACATATATTTATATACCTATACTTTTACTTTTTATTTACACATAATTGATATTCCCAGCCTTCCAAACTTGATAATCATCTGACTAAAATAAAAATACGTAACATAGTCTAGAAATCAACACATAATATGTTAAGCCTATTATTCTCACATACAACTGAATTACAATGAATCAAAATTAAAATAGATTTCTACCAGAAGGAAGTTCTACATTAAAGATAAATAGTGAAGTGAAGGAGATAGTTCTGCTAATAATAACTTAGCATAGAAATACATTTGTAAGTTTTCAAATTATTATGAATATTGAAAAATGAAGCAATACGTCTATCAATTTTCAATATATTTCAGGTGCGAAGGAAGAAGGAAGGAAGAAAAATTTGGCTTCTTCAAGTAAGCCACATTTCCATTTCAATGGGTGTCCTCTTACTCATTGTAAAATATGCTGAAAATATGCACTTAACCAGTTCTAAAACATCCATCATTATTTTGTTACTCAATTATAATCTTGCTCATTCATCATTTTAAGTATAATATCAGAAGCCAAGTTTATCGATTGCATTTTCTTTTTAGAAGGAACAGTTATTGGGAAAAGATTAGAAAGTTAAGGAAACTCCAAATTTAGTCATTTCCTATCTGAAAGAGACATTTGACTATAACCAATTTTATTTACATTCCCTGGTATCCTGTTTTATCATCGGTGAACTAGGTTTTTCAAATTGATGAATTAATTGTACGAGCTATGTCACTCTAAACATCATGATTCCATGATCATATCAGAGTAAAATGGTGGCTGACTGATCCTGAACCTCTCTTACAAAGTCCCTTAAAACTATACAAATAACCAAGGATAAAAATAAAATGATGCATGGCTTATGCCTTCAGAATACTACATTCTCCCACTTATCTGTAAATAGAGAAAAACAAAATCCTACAGATTCCACTTGCATGACTGAATAGAGAGCCTAGGGGGGAATATTAAGACAGAGTGAGAAAAGTAGAGTAGAAAGCATGGAGGATGGAAACGAAGCATGATCAAAATCCTCCCTCAAAGGGAGTCAACTACTAAGTGGCAAAACTGAACACAGTACTGAGACTTGGGGTAGTTCACAACAATAAGTAAATGTAGGGTATTTCAAATGCCTGGGGCTAGACTTAGCAGTCTCAGAGAGCATAATTATGAAGCAGATATACATATTTACTGAAAAGGTAGAACTCATGAGAAATGAGGCAGTGAAGGAAGATATGAAAAAAAATGAGGAGAAAAATGAAGAACCCCCCTCCCAAAAAAGGAAAAAAATAAAAAAAAGACATGCCAACCCCTTCTCTTACCCTTATCAATACAATCAATTAAAAAACAAAATAAAACAAAAAAACTCTTGGAGCGCCTGGGTGGCTCAGTGGTTAAACCTCTGCCTTCAGTTCAGGTCCTGATTACAGAGTCCTGGGATCGAGTCCCGCATCGGGTTCTCTGCTCAGCAGGGAGCCTGCTTCCCCCTCTCTCTGCCTGCCTCTTTGCCTACTTGTGATCTCTCTCTCTCTTGCTCTGTTAAATAAATAAATAAAATATTTTTTTAAAAAAGAAAACAACCCAAAAACCCTAAAGCGAAGAAAAAAGAGGGCATTCTCAAGCTAGGAACACCGTCCATAAAGTGAACAGAAGTAGGAAAAAGCCTGTCTATATGAAACTACAGTGTTAAATCAGAAATGGGAGTCAACACATCTCTGATGATAGAAACTTTCACCTAAAAACACCATGGAGATTGTCCTTCAACAGATGAATGGATAAAGAAGATGTGGTTCATATATACAATGGAATACTATTCATCCATCAGAAAGAATGTAGACCTGCCAGTTGCATCAGCATGGATGGAAGTGAAGGGTATTATGCTAAGTGAAATAAGTCAAGCAGAGAAAGACAATTATCATATGGTTTTATTCATATGTGGAATATAAGGAATAGCACAGAGGGCCACAGGGGAAGGGAGGGAAAACTGAATGGGAAAAAATCAGAGAGCGAGGCAAACCATGAGAGACTCTGGACTCTGGAAAACAAACAGCATTACAGAAAGGAGGGATGGGGAGATGGGGTACCTGAGTGTCTGAGTGATGGGTATTAAGAAGAGCACATGATATGATAAACACTGGGTGTTATATGCAACTAACGAATCACTGAATACTACATCAAAAACTAAAGATTTACTATATATTGACTAATTGAGCATAATAATAATAAAAAAAAACCCACGGAGTTAAAATTGTAATATAACACCCAAACTAAATTAAACATACTCCAACAAGCAACAATGACAAATATGAACAGAAATATAAATGGACATAAAACAGGTTACAATGAAACAAAAGATTTAACTCAGATAAGAGACAGAAGAAAATAACAAAATTATGATAGAAGAAAGATAAATTATGAGGTGCCCAAGGGAGAAAGATTCAAATAAAAATTTTACAAAGGATCTTAAACAGAATTGGGGGGAAAAAAGAACCAAGAGAATGAAGTTGAAATAAAAAAGAAGTAAAATGGGTGAGAGAGATAGCAGCTAAAATAGAAGACAGATAAGTAACATAAGTTAATGTAGTATCCTTGAAGAAGGAAATCAAAACAGTGCAACAGAACTAGTATTCACATGTATAACTAAAGAAAATTCCAAAGATAAAAGAAGCCTCACAGGATATAAAATCAAATAATGAGGTAGCAGAAAGAGAAATTAAGGAATCAATCCTAATTACAAATGCACCAAGAATGTTAAGAAACCTAGGAATAAACTTATTCAAAGAGGTAGAACAGTTGTACTCTGAAAACTATACAACACTCATGAAAGAAATTAAAGGTTGAAAAAAAAGAAATGGAAAGATATTCCATACTCATGAATTAGAAGAACAACTATTATTAAAATGTTTATACTACTCAAAGCAATCTACACATTTAATGCAACCCCATAAAAAAAACCAATAGCATTTTTCACAGAGCTATAACAAACAACCCTAAAATTTGTATGGGAAGTACAAAACACTCTGAATAGCCAAATCAACCTTGAAAAAGAAAAGCAAAGCTGGAGGCATCACAATTCCAGACTTCAAGTTAAATTATGAACTGTGGTAATCAAAACAGTATGGTAAAAAACAAAAACAAAACCAAAAAACAAACCCGTATGGTACTGGCACAAAAATAGACACAAAGATCAACAGAACAGAATAGAAGACCCAGAAATGAACCCACAACTATATGGTCAATTAATCTTCAACAAAGCAGGAAAGAATATTTGATGGGAAAAAGATTCTTTTCAATAAATGGTGTTGGGAAAACTGGACAGAAACTTGCAAAAGAGTGAAACTGGACTGTGCACAAAAAGAAATTCAAAATAGATGAAAGACCTAAATGTGAGACAAGAAAACATAAAAATCCCAAAGAAGGACACAGACAGTAAATTCTTCGACCTCAGTCATAATAATTTCTTACTAGGTATGTCTCCTGAGGCAAGGGGAGGAAAAAAAAGCAAAAATAAACTAATGGGACTTCATCAAAATAAAAAGGTTCTTCTCAGCAAAGAAAACAATCCACAAAACTAAAAGGGAACTTACAGAATGGGAGAAGATATTTGCAAACAACATATCTGAAAAAGGGTTAATATCCCAAATCTATAAAGAACTTATAAAACTCAATACCCCAAAATAAATAATCCAATTAAAAAATGGGCAGAAGACATAAATAGACATTTTTCTAAAGATGGCCAACAGACACATGAAAAGATGTTCAACATCACTCATCATCAGGGAAATACAAGTCAAAACTACAATGAAATATCACCTCACATCTGTCAGAATAGCTAAAATCAACAACTCATGGAACAAGTATTGGTGAAGATGTGGAGAAAGGGGAACCCTCTTGCACTATTGGTGGGAATGCAAATGGTGTAGCCACTGTGGAAAACAGTACGGAAATTTCTCAAAAGGTTAAAAAGAGAACTACCCCACAATTCAGCACTTACAGTAGTAAGTATTTGCCCAAAGAATAAAAAAATACTCGTTCAAAGAGATACATGAACTTTGATGTTTACAGCAACATTATCTACAAAAGCCAAATAATGGAAACAGCCCAAGTTTCCATCTAATGATGAATGGAGAAGGAAGAGGAGAAAGGTGTGTGTGTGTGTGTGTATGTGTGTGTGTGTATGCGTATGTGCGTGTGTGTGTACACACACATGTGCACACACACAGGAATATTATTCAGCCATAAAAATGAATGAATTCTTACCATTTGCCACATCATGGATGGAGCTAGAGTATTAAGTGACATAAGTAAATCAGAGAAAGACAAATACCATATGATTTCACTCATATGTGGAATTTAAGAAACAAGTGAGCAAAGTGGAAAAAAGACACATACATAAACACACACACACACAAATGAAGAAACACACTTAACTATAGGGAACAACTTGATGGTTATCAGAGGGGAGAGGGGTGGGGGAATGGGTGAAATTGGTGATGGGGCTTAAGGGGTGCACTTGTTGTGATGAGTACCAGGTGTTGTATGGAGGTACTGAATCACTGTATTGTACATCTGAGACTAATATTATACTGTATGTTACCTAACTGGAATTTAAATTAAAAAAACAACAACAAAAAAAGAAGCAAACAACAGAAGCCTTAAGTCGAGACTTGAAAGGAAGTACTGTTTGCCAGATAAAGCTGATCTGATACAGTCACCTCTGAGACAAAATCTAATGAATCTTTCTGTTAAACAAACAAGCAAAAAAGCAAAATAAAATCCTTCAAGGTTTCCAAGCCAAAAGTCGGAATAATGCACAAAGGCATAGGAATTAGGCTTGTAAGAGACTTTCCCAAAACAACATGCAAAATAAGGCAAAAATATTTTTAAGAAACTAACAGCAGTAAAATGCACTTGTAGGATTTTATGTCTATATAGGCTGTTTTCTGAGGAAAACAGCTATAAAAATCAGTCTCGAACATGAAGAACTGTTGTAATATCATACACACATGTCCTTCTAAAGATGCATTAGGGTAGGAGCATTGAGAGATGACTGGGAAAATTTTGATAAAAAAGTGATTGTGAGAAATTCATATTTTATTTTAAAGTTAAAATTTAAATAATGGTGAGTCATGAATAGAATAATAATATATCATACTTTCTGCCAACTTGAAGAGAATGCAGCAGCAACCACAAGAAGGGGAGAATTTAGATTGAACTTCAGGAAAGCAAGTTAGTTTTTCTTGTTCCTTTTGGATCTAAGGTGTTGTGAGGTTACAAACCCTCCCTAAGTCCTAGTCCTCTTCCTGTAAACATTCTGAGCACACCTTATTATCTAATTAAAAGAAAACTGAAGCCATCCGGTATGAACACTGATACTTCTTGATTCTTTCCTCCACTCCATACCTATAAGTTCATTTGCATTCAAACCCATTATTACACATTTACTTCTCATATCTGACAGCATGTCTATTTCTATTCATGATTGCTCTCCATCTGTGCATTTGATTTGAGGCCTTACAATTTTCTCAGGGCCACTTGGGTTCATTGTTGAGTTTCCAGTTACCTAACAGCCACCAAATCTATAATGATTTATATTTCAGATGTGTAACACACCTCTGAATTGTGGATCTTATTCTATAACATACTAGCATACATTCTAATCACTGAAAACAGCTATTTGTTGCTAAGATCTTCCCACTAGAGTTTCCCATACCCTGTTCTGAATAAAAAGCTCAGATCTCTTTCTTGAGTTCGGTTGTACATTAACCTCTTCAATTTGATATCTTACAATGAAGTTACATGCAACAAGCCTGAATCAATTTTATTTCCCTACTTTCCCATTTGATTTTCCTTCCCTGGACCAAATTTCCTTAATGCCACAGCTGTCCACTCAGTCTTTCAAGCAGAAATCTAGACATTATCTTTGGTTATCCCCTCTACTTCAACTCGGCTCTCACAACATCTGTTTGGATTCTAGGGAGGGCCAATTTTGTCCTTTAAAGGTCTCCAAATGCTCTTGACTTCTCAATTGCCATTATGTTGGGTTTGGGCTTATCTCTTTTCTGGATGACTAAAGTGGTTTTCACATTCATTTTCTCCCTCTGATCCCCAATATATACAATTGCTAAAATCATAGAATATTACTGACACCAAACTATTTTTCTTAGGAAATAAGTCGTAAGCTTATGAAACTTCAGATTGGCTAAGATATAGCTGATGAGAATTTAAATTGTTCAGAAAGACGTATTTACTTGTTTTCATTTACTTTTGCTGTATTGCTGTCTAAATCCCATCATCGAGGCTAGGTCAAATTTCCAAATCTCACTATAGAAGGCAAATTTTATAGGATATATTGCAATTTTCCATTTTATTGGACCTTGATCTCCTTCTATCTGCATATCTAAAGGTGATCTCTCCCAAAATTGGAAAATTGCTTTAAAACACATTGTAAGCAGCAGACTGGAGATAGTGTGAGCTTGATCAAAAATCCTATTATATATTCTTCAATGTTAGTGAACATTTAAATTAATTTTAAAAATTATGCATCAGACCTAAAGCAATGAACATTATATTGTTTCATTACATTTCTCTCAGAAGTCTTTTCTAATTCTACATGACTGAGAAATATGCCCTTGGGTAAAGATCTTTATTTGATTCACTGGTATAAAGACTGATGATAAGAATGTAATTTAATTTATTTCAAATCTCATCCTACATTTTTATTGACCTTCCAACCTGTTCTGTAACAGGACCCTAAACATAACTGTGGCTTTGAATCTGATGATTTATTATGTGAACAGACTTTGCACATTTATTTGTATTTTATTTTTCCACTTTCGATTTGCTTCAAGATCAAAGAATCAGATTGTCAGAAGGTTATACATTTTTTTTTCTAACCCAAATTGGGAGATGATATACCTCAAAATATAAGACATGCAAATACCACGATCACACAACATCTTTTCAAATATGTGCAAAAATTCAGAAAACTTTCCCAGGCTTTGTCAGTTTCTTTACATAAGTAGAAGGAAGATGAAATTTCCTTTCCCACATAATTTCACAGCACACAAACCATGAACAGAAAAAAAAATATGCCTCATGTAAACAGATATTGGCTGCCAGTGCAATTTTCTATTTTACACTCCATTTTACCGTGTATGTGTTGTTGAATTTGTATAATTGTATGAGTGATTTCATTCTGTTCAGGACATCCATTTAATGTTATCCTAAATTCATATACAGATTGGTGCTTAATTAATATTTGTTGTTGATGATGTTTTTTATGAACCATAAAAATTGGAAGCACATATAGACAACATGATTATTTTTAAAAAGCATAAAGCAAGATATTTATAAAAAACAAGATATTTATAAAGCAAGATATTTATAAAAAGATCATTCAATACAATAATAATAATAAATAATAATTTAATAATTATTATTAATAATAAATCTATTGTTTTTCAAAGGAACATAAGAAAATACTTTTTCTTCTATTTGAGGGACTGTTTTGAAAATGCTCCAACTTGGTGGCCACTATACTTTGTTTCACAACTGAATTAAAAGAGAGATAAAATAGTCTAACTCCTTATTGCTACCAGAAGTATATCAAGTAGAAAATGATTATACTTTTATTTTGAGTAGTTTTTGCAAGTCAATTTGAGCCAAAGTTTTTCTTCTGAAATAAACCTAATGTAGTCTGAAATGTTGTGAAGGCTACAATCAATGTGAATGACAGTTCAGGGTACTGGCCAGAATATGCTGCTTACTGATGCCCTCAGAAGGTTGGTGTTTTCCTGCCTGCCTGCCTGCCTTCCTGTCTTCTTTCCTTTATTTATTTTTTCTAGCCTAGAAATCAGCCTTAGAAATTGAGTAGTAGACTAACTCAGAAAACTGTATTAAATAGATCAGTGGGATTAACCACTTAGAGTTTTCAAAACTTTTACTAATACAAGATACTATCATTTTACAAATATTTTGGGTATCTTTGGAAGTACTATTAAGTTCTATTTAAAACTTTTTTTTTAATTAATATATTTTTTTACTTTGAGAAGTTTTTGTTCCACAACAATATTGAGCAGAAAATACAGAGTTCCCTTATACCCTCTGCCAATGCGTGTGTATACACACACACACACACACACACACACACACACACAGCCTCCCTCACTACTGGCATCCTGCAACATAACAGTACATTGGCTGCAACTGCAGCAACAGTTGCAACAATTTAATTTACATTAGGGTTCACTCTTGGTGTTGCACATTCTCTGGGTTTTGACAAGTGTATAAGGACATATATTCATCGTTGTAGTACTATACAGAATAGATTTACTGCCCTAAGAATTCTCTGCATTCTTCCTATTCATCCCAAACTGTCCCTAACTCCTGATGGCTACCCACATTTCCACTGTATCCACAGTTTTACCTTTCCCAGAATGTCATAGAATTGGAATTATACAGTAGCTTGCCTTCTTTGATCGGCTTCTTTCACTTAACTAATATACATTTAAGTTTCCTTCATGTCTTTTTGTGGCTTGATAGCTCATTTCTTTTTAACACGGAATAATATTCCATTGTCTAGATATATCACCAGTTATTTATTTATTCATCTACTGAAGAACATCTTGGCTGCTGCAAGTTTTGGTAATTATTAATAAAGCCACTTTAAATAGACATGTGCAATATTTACATGGCTGTAAGTTCTCAGTTCATTTGGTTAAATACTAAGGAGTATATTGCTGGATTATATAGTATGGATATGTTCAGTTTTGTAAGAAACTGCCAGCTGTATTCCCAAGTGGCTGTACCATTTGCATTCCCACCAACAATTAACAAGTATTCCTGTTGCTCCACATCCTCAACAGTATTTGGTAGTATGTTTGAGTTTTAGTCATTCTGGTAGGTGTATAGTGGTTGTTCTAATTTACAATTCCCTGACCACATATGATGAGAAGCATATTTACATATGCTTCCCCCCACACACATATATCTTTTCTGGTGAGGTGTCTGTTCAAATCTTTTACCTATTTTTAAATTGAGATATTCATTTTCTTATTGTTGAGCTTGAAGAATACTTTGTATATTTTGAATAAGAGTCCTTTATCAGGTGTTAGTATTTTTGCAAATGTCTCCTACCATTCTTTAGCTCATCTTTTCATTTTCTTTTGCAAAGTGGAAATTTTTAATTTTAATAAAGTTCAGCTTACCAATTAGTTCTTTCATAAATTGTGCCTTTGGTTTTGGATCCAAAAAGTCATTGCTATACTCAAAATCATCTAGAGTTTCTCCTAAATGTTACCTTCCAGAAGTTGTATAGTTTTGAATTTTATATTTAGGTCTATGATTCATTTTGTGTTAACTTATGTGACATATGTAAGGTGTGTGTCCTTATATATATATTATATAGATTTTGTTATATTTATACAAAAGTATATAATTTTGGGGGTGCTAATGCAAGTGGTTAAGTGTTTTTAATTTCAAATTCTACTTGTTCACATTAGAACATTCTTCTATATCCAATTTATTTGAAGATAAACTAAAAAAAATATAACTTGTACTTCCCAGAATACGATAGTAATAATTCACATATCATGAAATAATAAAGTTTTAATATAATGTAAATTTGTATATGACTACATATTAAGTATGTATTCTATGTAAAAATAATAGCAAAAATACAAGTCTTGTTAAGACTTTAAATGCATTCTCTCTTCACTTCTCACAGCATTCCAGTAAAGTTACCAACTATGATTTTTCTCATTTATAGATGAGTAACTGAGGCATCAAAAGCTTAAGATACTTGTCCAATGTCTCCAGTGAGCAAGGAACAGAGCTGAATACACAAGCCATGGGTGACTCAAAGTCCATGCTCTTAACACGTGAATGATACCACCTTATTAATAAATGCGGCAAATGCGCTCATTTTCAACTTTCATTAGGTACATTTGCCAAAATATTTCTAGTGTTTCTTTCAATGGAAAACCTTGCTAAAATTTGTTATAGATGTTCCAATCCCTCTTATGCTATTGTTAAAACTCCATATGAAATGAATGTACTGTGGGTGTTAAATATTTTAATTCTGTAAACACTCTTGATATTTACAATGAGGAAGGATATGCACAGTAGCATTGAAATAATATTTCCTGGCCAAAAAATACTGTAGGTTTTGATGACTATAAACATTACCATCTCTCTATTTATTTTCTTCCTAATCTTCTTTATTAATTGTCACCAAGTTGTGTCTTCTTTTCTTTTTTAGGAGAGAACTCTTTAATCCACATTTCCTCTTTTCCTTTTCCTTTTAGAAGTTATCTCCTTAGGCTAGTTCTATACCACCTTCTTAGGATCACTACAACAGTTAGACAATGGAATTTTATCCCAACTAGCCTGTCTTCTTAATGGCAGAAAATCTATTTATCTATCATCTATTTATCATCATCTATCTATCTAAAACATTGATCTCAGGAGTAGTTCAACTAATATCCTTCATTAATATGAGGGCTGCTTGTGGAAAATAAGATTATTTAAAAATCATCCCTCTCTTCCTCACTTTTTGGGGGGTGTAGAGAGGAAAGGGGAACAGAATCCTCTTACCTGACTCTTAAATCTGGGCTTGCCAATGTGATTTGATTTGATCAATGGACATTAACAAACAAGACGTCTACAGAGTTTTAAAAATCTCTGTATGGTTGAATTTTTATTCTACGCAATTTTGAAATTGTCAAAAGACCATAAATTATCTGGGCTAGTTCACTGGTCCCAGAAATATGGATGATGCATAGAGACAAACTCAACCTATATCAGGCCATGCTTGACATATAGAGAGAGCTGTGAACATAAATGACTGTTGTTTAAACTAATGAGTTTGGGGTGGTGAGCATTATCATTGTGTCCATCAAACGATTTAATACCACATTTAGAAAATGGGTCATTTATAAAAAAAAAAAAAACCTCTTTGCTTATAGTCAGATTCGCTCAATTCTAAAACTCTCAATAAAAACTATCAAGATTTCTCAGTTAAGATAAAAATAACAGTGAGGTTGTATTTAATCAAATGAAGAAAAACTTTGTTTTCCTCTATCATTAAAAATCAAGTTCCAAAAACCTAAATACCTCACATATGTTATATCTTCTGCTTTTAACAGATAAGAAATGACATCTTAGTTCCAACGTTTCTTTTACTTGCATTGATTATTCACTTTGATTTACAATTTATTTTCCAATTAAGGTAGATATCATCAATTATCACCAATATACTATATTTAAAATGAAATGGACACGTTATTTTCATAAGAAATTGTGATGATTATAGATTGTTTGATACAGGTCTTATACAACCATATAGCTGTATTTGTCAATCAGGCAGCCAACTTTATATATCTTGGATATATGGAGAAATGTACTGTGAAGTATTGCAGTACAGTGGAATGTGAGCCTAGCAGAAGCAATAGTGCATGGTTTCACATTGGGCTCAGGTACTACCAAAAATAACTATGAGAAAAATCAATCTTTCTGGGCCTCAATTTTCTTATATTAGAAGAAATGAGTATATTTGTTTCAATTACCTCAAAAGTCTTTTTCAATTGGGATGTTCTACAATTTAATTTTTATTTTAATTATTTGAGAGAGAGAGAGAGAGAGAGAGAGAGAGCACGAGCAGAAGGAGGGGTAGAGGGAAATGGAGAAGCAGACTCCCTGCTGAGCAGGGAGCCCTACAGAGGGGCTTGATTTCAGGACCTTGAGATCATGACCTGAGCTGAAGGCAGATGTGTAACTAACTGAGCCCCTCAGGTGCCACTATGATTCAATTTTAAAAATAAGTAAATAATTACTAGTCCTTTTTCTCAAAGAAAAACAGAGAAAGCTGCTTACGTGGAAGCTGGTAGGGTGATTATTTGCTTCCACAGGGAAAATGTACTCATCAATGGCTCCCGCACAAGAGCATGACCTGCTCCTCCTACACCTCCAGCTTCTTCTAGGACTACACCCCACGTCCCTGTCTTTCCATTCTTGTCTTACATCCTGGAACTTAATCTGTTCTTCAAAAAGAACTTATCATCTTCACATACTGGTCATATTGTCCAGCTTCCAGCCTTAGTAACTCCTAATTTAGTCTCAGCTCTCAGTCCAAGTTTACCTCCTTCTCCTCCTTAAAGCCCTTATTAAGTGCTTTGTCTCAAAAAGCACATTCTGTTTTTCATTCTTAGCACTTATCACATTTGCAATTTTTTTTTTGGTTATGTGTCAGTCTTTATCCCACTAGATTGAAATCAGTGACTAAGTCTCTTATTTTTTGTTATATACTATGTCCTCTCTACAATGCCTGGTACATAGTTGAAACTTCATGAATACTTTAAAATTGACATTACTTTTACTGTTCTTCTGCCACTCATTCTCTTTCTGGGGGTGTAGAAACAAAGGACTTAGTTCCCATAGCAGATTGGGATAAACAAAGTCAAATTTGATATTTTAGGTGCAGCAGTTTTGTGAAGGAACTTGATTATTGAATGTAAAATAAAATTCAAAAATCCTTTAAGCTAATAAATAGCTAGAACAAAAGGTATAAAACTTATTCTAATATAAAAATTTTCATGAGTCATACTTAAAGGCCCTCTTTACTCTGAGAGACAGATTAAAATGTTATCATGAAAATTCCACACAAAATAGGTGTGACTTTGTAATTTTTTTAGGAAAGAGACACCACTTTTTACAAGTTAGGAGATTTCAACAAAGAAAATAAAAATGATGTAAAGAGAAGAGATATCTCAAAAGACACAGTAATGGGAGAACTCAAGGATGCTCACCGGTTCAGTGTTGACAGACCTGCTAGTAAGGTATTAAATCTGGAGTAAATGCTGAGGGAGAGATTTATCTCAGAATTTACACAAATAACATCCCACTAATGGCATATTAGTTAACTACAGTGAATGGATATCAAGTATAATCTTCTTGGACAGTACAATGAATTTATCAATATGTGATTTATCAAATAAGACAATGTTAGAACTCAAAAGAAATGCAGGAATGATTTAGTCCAATCTCCTTGTTTTACAGATATGGAAACTGTCCTTTCAGCAAATATTGACACAGCAGTGCACATGACATGCCCTAGAGGAAATCGTTATTTGCATGAATAATTTTAAACTCCAACTTATTTATATAAATATTGAAATATTACTCTATAATACACTAATATTATGTTAATATATGATAAATTGTTTCCCAAGAAACTAGAAACATCAGTTTTATTTTCAATATAATTAAACATTGTTTTTTATTATTGACAGTATGCTTTTTAAAAAGAATATTTAACAATAAGTATATTCTATAGATTATTTTGATCTCATAAAGTTGAATTCAGTTGAGGTAAAAGATAGGATATGGATAAATAGAAAATATTTGTAAAATGAAACAATGATATATCTATGCTATATATAATTTTATTTCATTAATTTGATTTTCTAGTACTAGAAATCTAAAAAATACATGGGATGATTTAGGAGATTCATAAATTCCAAAAAAAAGTCTTGAAAGATCTTTATTGTTATTAATTTACTGCTTTAAGACACATTTTTAGAATAAAAAAATTTGTAAATCAAGTATGAGTAATATAGTAATTCTTCAATTTTGAAAGCCATTTTGACTTTACACTAATCTCAATGAGCCCTTTCGCAGATGACAATTTGATATATTTATCGAGCTATTTATTTGAAATGTGGTCAGTATTGTGCGGTGCACTAATGGGTTGTGAAGGATCTCTGTTTAAATGTACTGACTAAATGGACAAAATGTACACATACAATTAATTCTTTTACCAGATGTTATTTCTCCATTAAATAGATATATTTTGATGAAGACTCCTTTTTAAACCAACTTTAATCAGAAATACAGCAAGGCTTAATTTGGGGATCCTACAAATGGTGACTTCTAGAAAAATAAAGAGATGAGAAAATTCATATAAATGGAGCAAAAAAACAAACAAAAAAGCTCATGTAATTGGAGATAAAGAAGGATATTTCCAGTTTCAAAAAGCCTCAGTTTCTTACAAGAACAAGTCAATTTTCTTAGGCATGTACTGCCAGGATTGAGAAACAAGGGTTTTATTATGAGGAACTTTTACTGTGCACCACTTTGCATAAGCCTAAGAGTATTTTAAAGAACGATGGGAAAAATGAATGCGATTGTAAGCACTTCATGTGTTGTTTAGGTATAAATTTTTGTTTTCGTAATCTCTATTATATCACTGACACTGCTGTTTGTCATAGATGTAACCTAGAAAAAATTAAATGCTGCAAAATAAAGCTACTTCAGCACTTAAAAAATAAATTCTGTGATTATTAAAATAAATTTGAATAAAATATTATATTCTGTTTTCTTGTCAAAAGTTGTTGATCTCAGGGAGGAATCACTAAATTCTATACCTGAAAGTATTATGCTGTATACTAACTTGTATTTAAATAAAACTTGAAATAATTATTGAAACATCTAACTCATAAATTTTTTCTTCTCTCTCTCAAAATAATTAAACATTACACAGCTTACATTAGTGTTCATTTTGAAACATTACTTGATAATTTTAGCACAGGAGTTTGTTTACACTTCCACTAAGGTACTATACTGATAAACAATAAACTGCCCATATGTAAAATATATAGTTTGATGAATTTTTACATATATTTATACCTGTGAAACCAATACCAGAGTCAAGACAATGAATATATCTATCACCCTCAGAAGGTAATCATACCTATCACCCATCCTTAGCAAGCCATCCTTTAGCTTATTTCAATACCCAAAAAACAAATAATCTGCCTTCTGTTGCTATGAATTTTAGTTACATTTTCTAGAATTTTATGTAAGATTCAGGCAAGATATATGTTTTCTTGTTTGACTTCTATTTCTGGTGAGCATAGTGATTTTGATTTTCATTTATATTGTTGCATGTTTTAATTGTTTTTGCTTTCTTATTGATAAGTAGTATTCCATTGTGGGGACATAGCCAATTTTGTGTATATACTCACCTATGGATGGATGTTTGGCTTATTTCCAGTTTGGGGAGATTTTAAACAAATTTGCTATGTATACTTCTTGTACAAGTCTTTGTACAGACAAGTCTTTGCTTTCATTTCTACTGGAAAAGTATCTAGGAGTGAAGTGGTGGGACAGTATGTTAGGCACGTGTTTAAGAAATTTGCACACAATCTGATGAGTGCTGGGTGTCATATGCAACTAACAGATCATTAAACTCTACATCAAAAACTAATTATGTACTCTATGTTGGTTAAATTAAAAAAAGAAGAGACTTGCAAAATATTTTCAAAAAGTGGTTCTACTATTTTATCTTTCTACCAATGGGGTATCCTAGAAGTCACAATGTTCTACTTCCTGAAAGACAATACTTTTTAATCTTCACCATTCTAGAGGCCATATAGTGGTATCTCTTCATGGTTCTAATTTGAAAAGCCTTAATAATAGTAATGGTGAGCATTTTTGTCATAATTTTTAGCCATATGTATCTCTTCTTTGGTCAAGTGCCTGGTCAAATTTTTAAACTCATTTTAAATTGGATCCTTCCATAACTGAATTCTCAAATGTATTATAAATTCTAGACACAGGTTCCTTCTACATACATATATTTGCAAGTATTTCCTTCCAGTCTATAGTTTGATTTCATTTTTTTAAACAGTCCCTTTTGATGAGCAAATGTTCTCAATTTTGATGAAGTCCAATTTATCAATTATTTTCCTCTTTAATGTCTTCTTGGCTTGGGGTGCTATAATAAAATACCATTAACTGGGTGACTTAAACAACAGAAATATTTTTCTTACACTTTCAGAGAATTAGATTCTAAGATCAGGGTACCAGCATCAGGGGCTGGTGAGGAGTTTCACCCTGGCTAATAGACAGCTACCTTCTTCTCCCTCTGTGCTCACTAGGACTTTTTTCATTGCAGTGCTTAGAAAGAAAGAGTAGGCTCTGTAATTATTTCCTCTTATAAGGATACTAATTTCATCATGAAGGTCTCACCCTCACAAGCTCATCTGAACCTAATTATCTCCCTAAAGCCCCATCTCCAAATAGCATCATACTGGGGTTAGGATTTTAGTATTTAATTTCATGAGGATATCAATATTTAATCTATAACATATAACATGCTTTTGGTCTTCTAAGAATATTAATCCTAAACTAAGGTAAATATGCTTTACTTCTGTTTTCTTCCAAAACTTTTATAGCTTTAGCTTTCATAATTAGGTCTATAATCCATTTCAAGTTATTCTTTGTATATTGTATAAGGTAAGTGTTGAAGGTTTTTTGTTTTGGCATGTGACTATCCAATTGTTTCAATTCTATTTTTTATACCTATTTATAGAAAAGACCTCAAATAGCCAAAGCAATCTTGGAAAAGAAACAAAGCTGAAATTATCACAAACCAAGGCTTCAAGGTATATTACAAAACTATATTAATCAAAACAGTGTGGTACTGGCACAAAAATAGATCTATAGATCAGTGGAACAGTATAGACATCCCACAAATAAACCCACACTTATATGGTCAACTAATCTATGACAAAGAGGCAAGATTATACAATGTGGAAAAGATAGTTTTGTATTTTTTAATAAATGGTGATGGCAAAACTGGACAGCTGCATGCAGAAGAATAAAATCAAACCACTTTCTTATACAATGCACAAAAATAAATTCAAAATGAATTAAAGACCTAAATGTGAGGACTGAGACCATAAAACTAAAAGCAAACATGGCAGTAATCTCTTGGACATTGGCCTTAGCAACTTATTTATGGATCTGTCTCTTTAGGCAAGGGAAACAAAGGCAAAAATTAAATTACTGAGAGTACACCAAAAATAAAAATGTTTTGCACAGCAATTAAAATCATCAACAAAACAAAAAGACAACCCACTCAATGGAAGAAGATATTTGCAAATGATATATTTGATAAGGGGTTAATATCCAAAATATATAAGGAATTTATGAACTTAATACCAAAACAAATGGACAAAAACCAAAAAACAAAAAGAAAGAAAAGAAAAATAATAAAAAGCAATCTCATTAAAAAAATGGTGGAGGGCCTAAATAGACATTTTTTTTTTTCCAAAGAAGATATACAGATGGCCAAAAGACATATAAGAAGATACTCAGCATCACTAATCATCAAGAAAATGCAAATCAAAATCATAAAGAAATATCATCTCACACTAGGGGCACTAGAATGTCTCAGTCGGTTAACTGTCTCATGAGCTCAGTTCAGGTCCTTTATCTCAGGATCATGAGTTTAAGCCCTGAGTTGGACTCCATGCTGGGAGTGGAGCCCAATTAAATTAAGTTAGGTGGAGCCTAATAAAAAAAAAATAAGAAAGAAATATCATCTCACACTAGTCAGAATGCCTAGTATCAAAAAGGCAAGAAATAATAAAGCACTCCTACATTTATTGCAGCATTATGTACAACAGACAACCCAAGTCAAGTGCCTACAATAGATGAATGAATATAAAAGTTGTGTATACATACACTCACAGTGAATATATCACAAGAATGGATAAGGTCTTGCCATTTGTGACAACATAGATGGACATAAAGCATAAAGGGTATTATACTAAGTGAAATCAGTCAGAGAAAGATAAATACATTATTTCACTTATATGTACATATTGAATATTATTTATCAAATATTACTTCCTATGAGCAGACATATATGTCTGTTAGACCCATCCATAATGTTTTCCAAGCTAATATGGTATAAAAATAAATATATTGAATTCTGAAAGCACTGAATTGTAATATAGATCTTCCCCTTTTTCTATGTTGAAAGAATTAAACAGCAAAGAGATGAGAGTGTGTAATTAAGGCTCATTCAGTTGAAAGTGATAGAAGTTGACCTAGCCAGTGGCTTATGCAAAGAGAAGTTTATAGGCTTACATGATTAGATAAATCAAATAGTCTTACATGATTGGATAAGTCAAGTTCTAGTGTTCCCTTCAGGCAGTTAGGAGTTTCAGTGATGCCTACAGTATTGTTTTTCATTCTCTCCATTCGCTGATTCTGCCTTGTCTCTATTGGCAAGTTATTGATATAACGGAACAAAAGTTGGCCCCCCAGTAGCACAAATTAAATGATCCTGAGAGTTTACCATCTCAGAAAAGAGATTTCCTTTCACCTAGAATCTGTATCAATTGCCCCAGATCCTGGACTGATAATCATAACAAAGGGAAGTTTGATTAGTTCAGCCCAAACTTACAATGTTATAGGGAACCTAAAGAGATAAGATTCATTAAAGTCTAGAGCAGCTCCCTCAGTAGGAAAAAAGTGTAAGAGCTGCTGCGCCTGCAGAATAGCAAATTCAGAGAGAGAGAGAGAGAGAGAGAGAGAGAGAGAGATCGATCTAATCCTTGGAATTAATATAGATTAGAAAAAGCTGCTTTTTTTTTGTTTTTAAAAAAACAAAGTACATAGGAAATGTCAATATATTTTGAAATGGTCTATTTTATAACTTAGAAAATAGTCTAACAAAATATAAAAACAACCCTAATCCAAGAGGAGATATGAAGAGAGTTATAGCCAAAGAAAACATTAAAATTTGCTAAATATTTACCTTTAAGTAAAAAATGTCCAAATGATTTTATAGTAAAGTTCTCTCTTACTCTCAAACTTACATTATTCAGACTATTCCAGAGCACTGATAAACTCCCTGACACAGTTGGTGAAACTACCATAATCATAAAACCAGCATAAAAAGAAACCATAGACTAATTTATGCATTTGATTCAATGCAAAAGTTGTAATCATATTATTAGTAAATTGAATCTGAGAGTGCACTAAAAGATCAGAAACTTTGTTCAAGAAAATTTTATGCAGGAAGTGTAGTTTATCCCAGCATCAGGAAGCCTAGGAACACAATTTAAGGAGTGACATATTTAAATATGCACTTTTCTCAATGTGCATAAAAAGAAAAGTGACTTTATCAGCTATCTTTTTTTTTTTTTAAGATTTTATTTATTTATTTGACAGAGAGAGATCACAAGTAGGCAGAGAGGCAGGCAGAGTGAGAGGGGAGAAGCAGGCTCCTGCTGAGCAGAGAGCCTGATGTGGGGCTCCATCCCAGGATCCTGGGATCATGACCTGAGCTGAAGGCAGAGGCTTTAACCCACTGAGCCACCCAGGCGCCCCTTTATCAGCTATTCTTAATAAAAACTCAGAATCAAATAGGACTGAGAAGGAACTATGCAGATTTGGCAAAAGGCTCTTTTCCACATATCTGTGCCAAATACCATGTCAAATGTTGAAATAGCAAAGTTATTTTCATCAAAAGAAGCACTGGACAGAAATGCTAGCTCTCATCACTATAATTGAATATGCCTCTGGGAATGCCAGTCTGTTCCTGACTCTGGCAACAATGTTTTTACAACTATGAGGATAAACATAGATAAGCTAAGGAAACTGGAGGGAATGAAGAGAAGTACCTGAGTGTCAAATGACAGTGTAAAGCAATCATCCAACATCAGCATCTACTCTTCTCCACATTATGTCAGGTGAGAATAATGAACCCATATTCAGGATAGAATTAGTTGGGTTTTCTTTAATTTGCTCATAAACGCCTTCCCACTGTTATAATGCTTAATTATCAAAGAATTAAAATTAATAAGCATTAAATAATATGGCTAAACTACACAGATAAACAAAAATCAACAACTATTCTTTATAGTAGAAATATAATAATAAAGTTAAAACAATAATTCTTCCTAATCAGTTATAAATATATAGAAACACATATTTCTACATATTTCTTTCTATATAAATATATAGAAAGAATGGCGGTTCTTTCTAATCTGTTATAAAGCCTATTAAAATCCACCAAAAAAGTAGGAACTAGTTAGAAATAAAGTTATCATGAATGAAAAAGAGACAGCACTAAAAAAATAATAATTTAAATCTAAGACAAGAGATGACTTGAGATAACATTACACAATTCTATAATTCTATTAATATAGATCAAAGCAATATATAAAATTGATGCAATCTCATAAAAATTCACAAATAGTTCAGCAAAATATTTTACGATATAGGTGGAGTTAAGTGTATAAGAAATGTCATGGATATTTGAAATAGAAAAATCATAGCAGGAAGATGTTCCTACAAGATAGTCCAAAAAGAAAACCTTCAAACTAGCGATATTGAAGCTGTCTGGTTTGGACAGAAGAAAATAGTTAAATGCATCCAAGCATAAATAAGAACCTTACATGTGATAAATGTGACATTCAATTCTGTGGGAAACATGATGACCCAATTAATAATATTGTTGGCAAAATTGTCTTTACATTTAAAAGAAAACATCCAGTCAAAATATGTAAATAAGTTCCAGATGAATTAAAGTTAGAAATGTTTTATATATATATATATATATATATACACACACACACACATATATATATGCACACACACATACATATATACACACACACGTATATATACATATATATGTACATATAATTTTGTTTTTTTTTAAGATTTTATTTATTTATTTGACAGACAGAGATCACAAGTTGGAGAGATGCAGGCAGAGAGAGATAGGAGGAAGCAGGCTCCCGGCCAAAGCAGACAGCCCAATGCGGGGCTCGATTCCAGGACCCTGGGATCACGACCTGAGCCGAAAGCAGAGTCTTTAACCCACTGAGCCACCCAGGCACCCCTGTACATATAGTTTTAAATTTCTTTTTTATTGTTCTGTTTCAATATATAGTACATCATTGTTTGTATACAGTTTTTATATACTATATATAGTAACTTTAATAAAATATTAGTTACATATAATATTTAATATATTATTATATATTAAATATATATTTATAAAATATTTTAAAATGCACAGCACACTAAATAGAAATGCCGTAAATAAAAGGAATGTTAAATTTGATTAGAACAAAGAAGCCAAAAACCTGGTATTATTTCAATGTTATAGAATCAAAATAGACTGAAAGAAAATATTTGCAGTGTATAAATAAACCAAGGGATATATACCTTATGTGCCCCAAATGCCTACAACTGGTTATGAGTACAAAGACTAAGTAAAAATGGGCTAACTTAAGGGGTGTATTTGCCAGGATGTACTAGGTTATGTTGGACTAACAAATTAACCCAGAGATTTTAGAGGCTTAATAAAACACAGTTTATATTTTGCTCATGCTTATATTTTTTAGATTTATCTATCTATTCGGGAGACAGCACACACGCACATACACACATGTATGCATACACACAGGTGTGCACGTGTGCTCAAGCAAGTTGGGGGTGGGGCAGTGGTAGACAGAAACTCAAGCAGGAGCTGGATCTCACCACCCTGAGATCATGACCCCAGAGGAAAACAAGATTCAGAGGATTAACCAAGGGAGACACTGGGGCACCTCATACTCATGCTACTTATACTATATACTTGGGAGATGGGGAGGAGTGGGGACATTTATGCTCCATTCTCCCTCAGGAACACAAACTAAAGGAAGTAAACATCAGTTTGTATCTGTACTACCTGGGAGATACTGTCTCATTGTTCCTTTTGAAAGAGAACACCAATGTATTCAATGCTTTAGCCTGGGAGTGACTATAGCCACTTAGTTATATTTTAGTCATCGGATGGGCACACTTCACTTCAAGAGGACAGCAAAGTATAATTCTCTGTTGACCCAGAGAATTAAAGGAAAAGTACATAAATCGTGACAATTAATAATGCCTTCCAAAGAGCATCAAGCTGAAAAATTTCAGAGGATGAAGTCCAGGTTGTTAATAAATCTATGACAAGATGGTCAACAACCTTGTAGCCATTAAATTCAATAATACTGCTTTTATAACACATCAGATGGACAAATGCCTAACAGATTGCAGCATTCCATTTTAGGTCATAGGGAAAAGCCTCCTTTTTATACTCCAGGGAAAGTAAAAATATAAAATTTAGGAAATAATTACTCAAGATCCATTTCTTATTTAAATGTCCATACTATTCGGAATCTGCTTCCTTAGTAAAAGAAGAAGAAAAAAAATGTATGGGTAATTGTACAAGAATATTTAATTCAACATTTTAATATCATGATAAAGACAATGATGCAAATTGTTACTGGTTCATGTTTAATTATGGTGTGCACGTTTTGTGAGCTATCCTACAGTCATTAGATGACTGCCACCTATCCAAACAAATTGACTGGAAAAACTGTCATGATATATTTATAAATGAAAAGCAGCTAGAAAGTTATATGTACAATATACCAAAGTAAAGATAAAAGAAGAAAGGAAAGGAGAGAGAAAGAGAAGGAGAGAGAAAACAGTGGAAGAAAAAGAGAAGAAAAATGTGCTCTTAAAAAGCATAAAATCTATATGCTTGAATTGTTGGTTAAGATTTTTTTCTGGATAAATTATTTGAAATATCATCAGAAGGTATCTATGAAATGTTCTAATTAACCTCTCAAGACATTATTTGATAGGTTAAAAAAATGACACCTCCAGCATTAAATATGTATTTTCAAGAAGCTAGGCTTTTTGGTTTTTTTTTAATTAAATTTGAAGTTCAATTAAGGTTAAACATTTGTCTCGTGTTATTTTCAAATTTTGCTATCAATCCATCTTATCTCTGGCATATGCCCTTATTAGTAAAAACTTGCATTTGACAAATAATGGAATTCCTTGTCCTCAGTTCCACAATGACAGAAAAGGACTGTCAGTTCACTTTAACCATAAAAATTAATGATTCTAAATATTTAACTAAAATTATCATCTTTCATTAAAATGTTCCATTTCAAAATTTTAGGTCATCCCATAAAAGCAGATGGCTTCATCAAAATTTTAGATTCTGGCCATGTGCTTTAGTTGAGAGCTATTTTAATATTTAAATATCTAAATAAATTTAAATTTAAGCAAAAATTTACAGAAATAATATAAGTTTCTGAAAAGCAGCAGTCTTAAAACGTAGAGTTCACAGTCATATCTTAATTTTGCACACACCAGCCATGTGATCTTGAACGAATCACCTAATTTGCTGTGTTAATTAATTCATCCATACAATATCCATACAATAGGGATAATATTACCTACTTTATTGGTTTGCTACAGTTGATTAAATGAGATGACACACATGTTTAAAAACAGTAATGACTCAGGGTGCCTGGGTGGCTCAGTGGGTTAAGCCTCTGCCTTCGGCTCAGATCATGGTCTCAGGGTCCTAGGATCGAGCCCCACATCAGGCTCTCTGCTCAGCAGGGAGCCTGCTTCCCTTCCTCTCTCTCTGCCTGCCTCTCTGCCTACTTGTGATCTCTGTAAAATAAATAAATAAAAATCTTAAAAAAAAAAACCAGTAATGACTCATCAAGTGCTCACTATTAATACTATATTGATGAGAATGAGCTCCATCATGCAACTGAAAATCAGTCAGTTACAATACCTGATTTCTTATTTATTTATTTATTTATTTATTTATTTTTTTAATTTTTTTTATTTTTTTTAAATTTTTTATTTTTTATACCTGATTTCTAAAAGCAGCAGATGATAGCACTTTCAGAACTCTTATGAAAGCTGAAGATTTTTCTTTATATATGGCTTCTGCCACGAACTTAAGCTCTTAACCAAATATTTCTAAAGAACATAAAGTTACTATATGGAAATAAAAACATACAGACATTTGAAATCAGGTGGCTTTTGCTGTGTATACTTTTTTTTATGTGTAGCTGATGAGACAATGGGAGCTCAGTAGTTTAACTCAATCTTGTGGTGTCTATATATATATATATATATATATATATATATATATATTTTAGACACTGATCAGGGTCTTCAGCTTGTCTTCAGGCTTTAACCTTTCTGCTTTCCAAAAACACTTCACACCTACATAGGATGTAATATCATATAATAGAAAGTATCATGAAGTCGACAAACTTAGAGTTGCATCTAGATTCTGCAGTAAGTTAAAGATCTGATACTCATGTTCCTTCATTCACACATTTCACAAATATTTATTGAGTGGTGATTACATGTTAGGCATGATGTTGGCTACTGAGAATACAACAATGAACAAAACAGACCAACTTCCTATCATCATAGTGCTTACATCCTAGTCGGTTTTCTGATCTGTTAAATTGAATTATAATTGATACCTCCCAGAGTTCTAATGAGATTTGATGAGTTAATGCAGGTAAAGTGATGGCGATATATAAGGTTCTTAGTAATTATTAATTGTCCTTTTAATGTTGCTTAGGTTTACTCAGACAAAGATGAAAATACATAAAAAAAAATAGTGCAGTGTTAATGGATGCTAATAGGTCCAGTGAAAAAAAAACTATTTTCCTTTCTGGTTAATATTCACTTGAAATAATGACAATATAAAACAAGAAAACAAAACTAATCTTCCTAAGGTTAATGGGGCAGGATAAAAAGCTAGGTTATTCTTCCCTTTTAGCAGGAACACCTAGTGTCATAACTTGAATCGTAACTTTGGCAAATTCATAGATTACCTGCAGAGAAGGATGGCTGATGTGTTATACCCAATATGGACATCACTGTTTTTAACAAATAAGGAATATCATTAAACTTCTGAAGAATACAGTGGTATTTTATGCATTTATGCTATTGCAAACTGTAATCAGCATACTTTTATGTACATAATAAAATTAAATGAATTTTAATTGAATAAGAATGAATTGCATTTATAATAAGGAACTATTTTCTTGATTTTCAACATTTGTTGCTTTTTTACAGTTTTTTACAGTTTAAGATAGTTGCTGTCCAAATTCTATAGAAAAAAGCACTGATACTTCCAAAGATTAAAGCTGAGGTTCTAAAGATAATGATGACTTAATTAGGCAATTATGTATCATTTATATTCACAGATATATTTCTGGTCTTTTAGTCAATGGTATGGTCTTAGAAAAGGCCATTTTCAAACTGAGTTTTTTGGAGCACTAAGGTTTCCCTATACTTGGAGGGAATGAGGGGCAGTCTGACCATTGGGGAATGCCAGTCCTGCATCAAAGCAGCCCAGCTTTTAATTTTCTTTTTTTCTATTTTTGGTTTCTTAATAGGAGATTTCATTTGAAACTTTATTTTCTTTTAAAGCAAACTTCAAAAGCATGGTCACAGGCAATTAACAAAACACAATTTAAGAATTAAAATATATCATAAAAAAATCTGGGTTACATAATTTAGTGGCTACCCGTAAAATTAAAAAAAGAAAATATACCACATGAAAAACATACTTAATTTACAGGAAATCTACAGTCAGTGCTATGTCATACAAAATCTACAGATGACAAAAAGAAGATATCTTTAGATCAAATCTGGAAAGGTTTTTTAGCAGGTGTTCCATTTAGAACCAACACACTACTTAACAGAGAGCATGGTAATTATGAAAATTATTTTTAGTAGGCAAAGTTGCTAAAGCTATCTGCACATCAAAATTCAAAACTTGTCAAAATGAACCCTGCTTCAACTTTGAGCTCAGGTTTTAAATTATGGAGAATGCAAAAAATATGATTTTCACAGTAGGAAAAAAAATCACAGTAAACTAAAAATTTAAGGACATATTTTTCCCTCTAGTACATCACATTCCACATGTGAAATCATTTGTTCAGTTTTACTAATCACTTACGATGTCATAGCAAAGGGTTGCTAATGGAAATATGAAAAGGGATATATTTCCATCTGGTAGTATAGTATCTATCTGGCACAGGTCTTATACAACAGAGAAAGTGTTATTTTGTGATGAATGGAGTTAAGAAAGGCTTCACAGAGGAAGAAATATTTGAATTTTGTCTTGAAGGATGGGTGATGTGATGCTGTTAAAATAAGAATAGAGAATTCAGATGCAATTGCCTGAAAGCCCAGAGAGGACAGGTATGAAACAACTTGCGGGGATGGAGAATTACAGATAATTTTGTAAAACTGAACTGTAGAAAGACAAAGACACAGTGAAGAAAGCTGGAAGATAAGATGTCTCAAGGTTTTGGACCTTATCTTTAAGCCATGAAGAAAATTATGGAAACACCTACAGCAGGAGTGTAATGTGACACTTCTCTGCTGCTGGAGATCACCATTCCCAGTGCGGACGTTAGATTAAAATAGACTGAAGGAAGGGAAAAGAATGAAGGCATTATTCAGCAAGAATCTTCTGTGTTGGTTTCAACTCTCTCATTTCTGTAGATTATTTGTGCTTGAATAGTTGGATATGTTTTTCTCTGTCACTATATTGTGATTTCCCTGAGAGATAATACCTGGGTCTTCTTTCTATTTTCAACAACTCATTCAGAAGCCAGCACACAGCAGATACTTAGGATTTTTTTAAAAATATTTTTTGAAAACTGAGCGGAAAGAAATCAAAATAATGTTTAATTGTACTACTTTACCACGTAGTTCAGCTCTTGAACCGCACAGAGTGGAGCACATTGTAAATATCGATAGAAATCCCTACTGCTCCGACATGTCCATGAGCTCTAGTACAACTGTTTCTTTGTTGAAGCATTATCGTTAATGATTAATACGGTTTCCAAGGTTTAAACAACTACAGGTTCTCTGACAGGTAACCTTCACAGGGTGAAGGAAATAATAAACCCAAGGGGAATATAAGGATGCCAATTCCCTTTAGCCATTTAGAGTGGAATTTTCTTTAAAAAATGAAAACATCAAAACATAGATACTTTCAACAAAAACTGACCGTTCTTTAAATGTTGTAACTTTGTCTTATTTAGAAAGCAGAGATGTGGATTTTTAAATGGAGGAGGGATATATTTGAAATTATAATTAGGGTAACCTTTTCATTATTTTTAACTGACATTTATACAAATTTCTTGAACTATTCAAATTAATATAGCACCAAATTAGTCACAAGTTAAAAACACAGGATGCCTGTGTTCGGTCTCCCTGACAACATCATGCATTCAGTTCTGTGTGTCCAGATACAAAGGCAAGGCAAGCCAATGTTCGGAAAAGGAAACCGATTACAAATTATTATTATGCAAGTAAGAGAATTCTAAATAGCTATTGTTAAAATTGAGAAGAGAGAGAATAATGATTTTTACCACAACAGAAATAATAAAATCAAGCCACAGAATGTTCTGATGGTTTCTTAAAACTTTTCATTTCTTAAGGTATAGATTTCAATTGAATTTATTAACATTCACTATTTTTTTCAGTTAGAATTCTATATTCACATTTCATATATATATTTATATATATATATACACACACACACATACACATATACATATATATACAATATCCATTGTCTTTATTTGAGTTTAATCAAGGTTCATCAAGGATATTTATGATTTTATAACACTTGCATCTATCTCTTATAAATGGAACTAAAAGATTCTGCTGTGCACAGGTAATTAATCATCAATCTGCATCACTACCAACACCGGGTGGGCAGTGGTAATTTAGCACATCTGTGGTCTATGACTTACACAGGAATTGATCATTTGAACACCAAAGTGATGTATTTAATCTGAGAGAATACCTGGTAGATCCCTATGACCCCTTCAAAAAATGGTACTTGGGATTCTTGGAGGAATTAAGTCCTTTACTTTGAATTTTAGTATTAACTAATTAGTATGTTATTTTTGTCAGGCAAATTGTATAAAGTATATAAAATTACGTTGTCTATTCTGGGTAAGGCTAGGAGGCCAGGGTGGCTAACATATAGGGATAGTACAGTGGGCTGGGGGGAGACGAGATATGCAAAATAGACACATTATAAGGGGGAAAAAAAAAGCCTACGTTTATTTCAAGAAAAGTGAAATCAACATTTATAGTTAAATTAAAAAGAGAAGTATTTTGTTAGAATATATTCTTGTTTATGTTCGGGAAAACTTTTTATTTCGTAGATGCAATTAAACTTGAATTTAAAAGTATTCTCTGGTGGTATTAAGATAACATATTTCCCATAGTAGCCATTCATCATTACCTTTGTAGTTGACCTTGAAGCCAACGGAGCCGACACTTTCATCTGTTTGAAGGTGCAGCCACATTTGGCTACTCATGCTCACTATCAGGTCTGGCACAAAGCTTCCAGTCAGCCTAAAACAGAGATGGACGGAGAAGAGAGAAACGGGTTATTAAAACACTTTCTGCATGCAAATGATGACATAGAACTGTTTCTCAGTACTTTCTTGGCTAGAAAAAACAACTGTCAGATAAACTTGCAAGGCTATGCGTTGATGTAACAGAACAAACAGCACAATTTAGTGATCAAGATTTATTATAAGTAAGTATCATTCCATGTGTTTAACTAGGTTAGGTCTTTCATAATCCTCAGGCAAGATACTAAATTTTAGACTATCAGAGAATCTTACACTCCTTTTTGAACTGAAAGGAAAAAGAGGATCTAAAATATCTTTAATTTTTTTTTAAACACCAGGAATGCTCTTCATTTTAACCTTTCAAGTTTTACAGAACTTTCTTCTAAAGAAATAGGGTGAAAAATATTTAAGCACTGTGCAAAACAATAAAATGGCAAGGAATATAGTATATCCCTTTGCATACTGATATCAGATAACATATGTCATGTATTTTTTTTTTTTTTTTACTGCAAATAGTTTCATTTTAAAGAACATGCTGGTAGTTTGATACAGCATCACTGAATCTGTGCATTAATAATCTCATTCAGTAATGCTCAATGGAAATTACCTCATGTTTCCTCTGTCATTAATTATGTTACAGTCACATACTTGAACCAAAGCCAAGGGTCATATAAAGGAGAAAAGCAAATGAGTAAATAAGACCTTGGGGGAAAAAGTCTGTCAAGAATAGGAAGAGGGAAAAAATGGACTCACTGCTGAGCAAAATATCCATAGTGATAGGGAAGTTTAAATTATATACTGAAAAGAGTCTTCTAAAAGGGGGAATTCCTAAGCGTTTGTGTACTTTATTGCTAAGATCATGAAGATTCTGGGAAATTACGTGAGGAGAGAAGGTATAAATTTTCCCTCTGTAATAAAATGGGCCTCTTAAGAGAGCAGGTTTTGGGATAGAGGCTACTCTACAATTACACCAGCAGAGGGCAGCACTGATGCCCGTATCCCCGAAGTGACCACAGCGGCAAAACGCTTTGCTCATTATCTAGCCACCAAAAGGATAAAATAACATCAGCCGATTGAGTTAAATGTAGCTGTGTTACCAGTGTCCAGTGTTACAGAATTTATGGGGACTCTATCTCAAATAAGCCGAGTTAAATACTGTGTTTTAATTATGGGATTATGTGATACTGAGGAACACTGTGACATATACTGTATTATGGAATTTTAAGGTATGTTGTCTTCCTGCCAGATCAAATTTAAAATTATTATAATATAAAAGATATACATACATACATTCTCCTTTGTAATATAGCTGTGTATCTGCCCCATGTATACATATTTATGGGTATATATATCTGTGGGTAAACACACACACTTCCCCCCATCATGTGGAAAGATCATTCAGTGCAATTTTGTGGCATATGAAATTTCAATTTTCAAATTGGTGACAATTTGAGCTATAGTAGGGACAGAGTTTATGGGCAAGAGTAAGGAGAACTCAAGCTCTGAGACATGACAGAAAGCAAAATGGTTTCATTATGAAATAGGCATGAGATACACCATATCAAATGTGCCAACAAACTGCCTCACACTATTAAAAGTTGTTTTCAGGAGAAGATTGCATAATTGCTCCTTCTTATGTTCTCTTATTTCCTTTCAGTTCTGAACTTTTACTACCCCAAACTTCCAGCATGATATTTTGTCAGTTCATAAGGAACAGCTAACACATATAGGCAAAGTTGTTCCCTTGCTAACTTGTTCTTCTGTGACTCCACATTCCTGGCTGGTGTAAGGGTAAATACAAATCTGAAAAATAATGATAATTAAACTAAAAAATTCCCCAATGCCACAAAGGGAAGAGAAAAAGCCCCTTCTCTTTAGCATTTCCTTTAGAACACTCGAAATTGTAAATGGCCTCTGTTTATTTCAATTATATAAAAATCTTTTAAGTTAAATAAGCCTCTTGCCAATGGTGCATCCTGTGAATGCCTCTTTCTTGGAGGTCTGGGTGTCATTTCTTTGAAATGTGAATGTCAAGGAGAATATTGTTCTGTATCCCTGTTTTTGTGGGATTTAAGTGTAGGCATACAGACCCATGAGGTAACTTCCTGCCCATCAAAAAGATGGGTGTTTTATTCAAAAATCTTTTTGGATTTGTATGTTAAGGGCAGTTAACATACATGTAATGGACTGTATCTGCCTGACTGTATAAAAAGGCAAGATTTATTTCTTTGCAATCACCTTGGTGGGTCGCCTGTGATACACATCACAGTCTGGTTTAATGCTTATTAAACATTAAAACTGTTTTATTCTTGCTTACATTTTGTGGAGAGATTTAACGAGGCTGACAGGTAATTCTATTTTTAATTATATATCCCCGACAATTTGGTGATGAGGTTCTTGAATTAAATGGACCGGCTAAAGTCTCATGGTTATAAACAGTCTAGTAAGAGACCTTGGATTATAAAGTGTTTCTTCTAGTGCCCTGCTCTTTTGAAATACTATCTCAATGAACCACCCTCTCAAATTCAAGATTTTATTATTTAGTAAACCAGGGTAAATTGGGCTCTAAAATCCAAAATCATGATCTAAGATCATGATTAGCTTTGATAGTAAAAAAAAATATGGGAAGCCTGAGGTTCTTTCTCTTAAACAGGTAATACCCCTGTCATATTTGGAATACATAGGAGAATCTAGTCTTTCAGGATTTTTGTGTTTTAGGAGGGCCTCATACCAAGCAAATTAGATACTTGTATTTATTGGATGGCTATCATTCTAAGAGGAAAATTAAAAAGCGGTTTGGATAATCAGTGGAAAGACTGGGAAGAATGGGAGAAAATGTGAGAATTCAAGGGACTTTCTCTTTTACAGAAGCCCTCTCTTTCTTTCTCTTGCTGTCTCTGCTCCTTCTGTCTTCCCTGTCTCATTATTCTTTAAATTTACACCGCCACACGTGGGGATGTACTAGCTCCTGGAATTCTGAAGCCAAAAGATTTTGTTCATTTGATGGAGCAAGCATGCTGGGGACAAGAAGATGACCAGCACGCCAAAAAGTAGCCAGCTATCCACCCGCCTCCACAACTGCAGAAAAACTAACTGTTTGGAAGACCTACTGAAAGAGACTGCTCACAGCTTTTCCTCTAAAGGTGAGCTGGGAAAAACCACAGTGTTACAAACAGAAGACAGGAGAATTCCCTATTATTTTCCATCAAAAATTTATTGATACTTTTTCAGAGTTTACTAGCATGGATCCAGGAACAGGTCAAAATCGTCCTCTGGTTCTATCCATCTTTGTCTTGGCTCTCTTGTTGACTATCCAAGCTCAGATTAAAGAAAGGGGGCGTCAAATGGCAAGGGCAACTATTACTCAAATCTTAGCAGTAGCTACTCAGTTTGGGGACAATCTGAACAAATATGAAGAAGAAAATAAGAAGTTAAAAAGCGGCAGGTTAACTGTTCGGTTAAGACTAATTACTAAACGAAATTAACTCTACAGTGGTGGCCAATCTGTGAAGAGAAAGGAAGAGAAAACAGAATGTTACTATTATAAGAGGCTGCAAACTAGAAGAGGGAATGGAGAAAAGAAGACTCCAGGGATGAATAAATTGCAGAAATAGGAATCAGGAATGCCCAGAAGGCTAAAGAATAACTGGGAAAATGGTTTAAAATAGACAGACTGAGGAAATCTCAGCAGTTGGAACTGGTGAAATGTATGCTTCAATAACTTTCCCTCTGGCTGATGTATCATTGCTTTTTCTGGTAGATTGTACTGTTACTTATTCCGAAATTTCCCTGGAAAGTCCTCATTTTCCATCTGGTGATAGATAGATCAATACAGGTCGTTTGAATCAACTTTATGCTCCTTTCTTTTCTTTGTGGTTCCAAACTGAATAGATCCTGTGGCTGAGGAACACATTTTCTTCCTTTCTCTTGATTGTCCTATAAACCTATTGGGGAGAGATCTCTTGTGCAAATTAAGACTACCATATTGTGTATTCCATCTGGAATGTCTGTGAATTACCCTCAGAAAAAGCATCTGGTTTGGTTACTGGGTACTTTCTGAAAGAAAAGGGGTATAGTAGGAAATAGAAAGCCTGTACCACACTGGAAAATTACCCTGAGCAGAAACAAATCAGTGTATTACTTTGGGCCCAAGGAATAACAACACTAATTTAATCTAAGATGTTTAACCCATAGAAATCCCTTATGGGAAGCATTAGTCTTATGTCGACCAATACCCTTTGTTGAGGGCTCAATTAGAAGGGAAAATCCAGTTATAAAAAAAAAAAATTAGAAAAAGCAAAGGATAATTATAAAATAAAGGGCACCTACCCTATAATATTATTACTGCCAAATTCCCAGTAAAGAAGTAAAGTAAATATGATAAAGATGGTTGACTTTTGTACAAGATCTTAAGAAAATAAATAAAATTGTTCCATTAATGTGTATAGTTCCTAAACCAGAACTTTTAATAACTTTGGTAGCATTGTCTGAAAGGTTTTTCTCCAATCTATCTATTTCTGTTTTGTTTTTGTTTTCTTCTAGCTCCTCTCATGGACAAGTCTAAATCTTGTTCACTTTTACTTATGAAGGAGTGCAATATTTATGGCAAAAAAAAAAAAAAATTCAAGCGTTTCAGTACTCTCCTACTATTCCTCTAGTCATTTATGGGAAAACTTAGAGACAGCTCTCCCACCAGAAGGATCCATAGGTATTCAATATATGGATGGTTTGCTGGTAGAATCAGAAACTAAAAAGCCAAGCAGAACTGATACTTTGGCTTTGTTACAATTCCCTCTGTTTACAAGGGCACAAGGCCTCACTAGATAAGCTGTATTACTGCCAAACTGAGGTAGAATATTCAGGGTATCTATTGATGCTGAAGGCCCCAAAAGCATACAATACAGCCCATTTTGCAAATGAAATATCTTGTTAAATAAAGTCCCCAGTTTTGGGGACTAAGAGGATACCGTAGACCATGAATTCAAACTTTTACAGAGAGGGAAAAACCTCTGATAGAGCAATTGTGAGATGACTGTTCAGCATTGGGAATTCTGAATTTGGAAAAGCCTTTCTAGTTGTGTTGTCATGAAAATAAGGGTGCCACGTTTGGAGCGTTAACTCAAAAGCAAGGATTCATTAGACCACACGTTGATAATGTATTTCTCAGATCTTCTGGATCAGGGCACTGTGGTTACTGGGATGCTATAATAGCAACAGGCACACTTTTAAAAAGGCTCAAGTCCTTACCTTGAGTCACTTGACTTATTTTCCTGTCCTATGTGTTATAACAACTATCTTACAAGTAAGGTTACAAATTTGTGGGTATGCCATCAGACTAGGTATAAAGGGTCATTAAACAACAACAACAAAAATACTATTAGGAAATGCAATCTCTTAGATCCTGGGATTTTTTTGTTGTTGTTGTCGGTGTTGTTTTTACCAGATCCTAATCATATTGTTGGTCCCAACTGTTCAATGGTAATAGAAGACACGAGGCTTTGACTTGATTTGTCTGATATTCTTGTTCATAATGACAATTTCATAATGTTTGTGGATGGGTCATATTCTTAGGATAAAAGTGGCCAGCATAAGGCTTTGTATGGTATGCTGACTCTTTATAAAAATTCTGGAAGCTTCTATTTTGCCTCGAACTAAGTTGGCACAAACAGCCTCATCAATAGCAGTCATGGTAATTGCACCCCCATATAGTATATGTTTTTGTCTGTCTTGCAACAGAACAAATTTGGAAAAAAAAATAAAAAGAAGAAGAAGGTTCCTACTTTGAGGGGAAAGAATCTCATGGAAAATTGATAGCTGACTTGTTCAAGGCTGCTCAGATCAGTAATCTCTTGCAGGGCTCACACAGGCAGAATGAAAACTTCTGAAGGCAATGATTTTGCTGACAGAGCTTCAAAAGCCACTGTTAAATGCGGCAGATTTCAAACTTAGAAGCCTCACATTCAATACAACAAGCAATTTTTGTTAATTTCCAAAAATATGCTTCCCACACCCCCACACACAAAAAAATGTACAAATGGATTAGAAGAGGAGCTAAGAGAAATTTCACTGAACTCTGGGAATTAGCTAACAAAAACACATGCCACAGTCCTTATTTCTTGGTTAGCAATGTTGCATCATCAACATAAATGCCAAAGTAAAAAAGGATTTTTAAAGGCACTAGACTCTTACTACATATACCTAAAAAGATGAAGTTATCCAAAACATATTAAAGAGATGAAAAATGTGCCAGTAGAATTCTTCACAGGTTCTCCCAAGGTCTGTGTAGACAGTTTTCCCCAACCAACTTTTCTAAAATTTTGGTGGCATTTGGATTTCATAGAATTAATTTCTGAGGAATTTAAGATGTTTTGTCTAGTTATGGGATTATGATAACTGGATGATCTGAAGAAGTTGTTCCCCTCTTCAGATGCCAATGCTCAAGCAGTGGTAAAGTCTTTCTTCAAACATTTTCCACTTAAGGAATACTAGAGCATAATGAATCAGAGAGAGGAAGTTATCTGATTTCCACTGCCATCTAGTAATGATGCAAATATTTACAGATTCCAGTAAGAACAATCAAACTCGTTTGTTAAAATTCAGCAATATAATAGATTAAACTGGTCTAGACCTTTACTAATAGCCTTGTGGAAAATTAGAGCAACCTCTGCAAGCAAGCAAAATATTTTCCCTTTGAACTTATATTTGGCAGGCTTATGAATTTGGGTCGTCAGAGATCATGTCCTGTACCCAATTTAACCGAATCCTCTCATAAACATGTCCAATACTTCAAAGGGCTTCTTTCTTCCCCAGAAGTCCTGAGACATAAAGTCATAAGGCAAAGGACCTTGAAGGACCCACCAGAAGTCTGCCACCTCTATTAACCAGGAGATTCTGTCTACTTAAAGTTGTTGTAGAGGAAAGACTGTCTGTTCCTATGCTGGAGGGACTCTTTGAAGTGCTGTTAATCACCCATACAATGATCAAAGTGAAAGGAAAACCCAGGGAGACCCACGCTTGCCAAGTGAAGCCAGCAGCCATAAAGGGCTAGGCAGTGGGTCTTACAAAAGAGTTGAAAATCAAATTTTCTAGAGCAACCGAGGATGACACGGAACTCAGCTTAAAAAAGGTATTCTAGGGCACCTGGGTGGCTCAGTGGGTTAAGCCGCTGCCTTCGGCTCAGGTCATGATCCCAGGGTCCTGGGACTGAGTCCTGCATCGGGCTCTCTGCTCAGCGGGGAGCCTGCTTCCTCCTCTCTCTCTCTCTCTGCCTGCCTCTCTGCCTACTTGTGATCTCTCTCTGTCAAATAAATAAATAAAATCTTTAAAAAAAAAAAGGTATTCTAGAGAACGTATGATTTTCGTGGACTGCCTTACTGTCTTATTCACAGCAGTGTTTTTTAAATTTCTTTAAAAAGTCACATTTTATTACAGAAAAAAAAAACAGGTTATTTCTTAAACTATATTTTTATTTTTGTACTCCCAATAATAGGCCCCACAATCACTATACCCAGACATCTCAAAATTATATTCCCAGTGGCCAAGACAGCCTTAATTTTCCCCTGAGCTTAACTAAACTTTGAGAGTCTCCTTCCTGATTACAAGCTCTTATTCTACCTTTTTGAAGAGCCTTTACTTTAGAAAACTTAGAACTGTACATCTTTTCTCTGCACTTCAAGACGCAAATTTTCTACAACCTATGAATGTGTTTCTCAAGGAGTTGGGAGCCATCCCTCTGAAATATAATCACGAAAAGAGGTAGCACTGCAAACTCTCTGTCTGTGGACTATAATAGTACTGACTCCTATGTCAATAGTCTTGGTCCCTATTCCAGTAGGAGTCCATAGTCTTGAATAAAGTCTTCCCTAACTGTTTAACTGGTCTGGCATAATTTTTCTCTTATACTGGTCAACACATGATCTGGACTTCTCAGTCCAGCAATCTAATTATTGACAGAGCAGAAAGTGAGATTATCTTCTTAGTAAGTTTTAATAATACCAAAGTAAAATAACTAACGCCCATCTAGATACTTACTTTATAATTTTGACATTAAAAAAAAAAACAGTTTTGTTAACTTGTTTGACTAGTAGGATGCTGCAGAATGAAAAGCATTTAATTAGAAGACAAACAGAAATCCAGTGTTTACAAATTAAGCTATGGAAGACAAGTTTAATGCCCCTTGATTAACTTTGAAATAACAAGTTCTCTCCAGTCCAAGTGTAGATAAGCAAAAGTGAATGTCTATTACCTATGGAGATTTAATTGACTGTTATAATAATATAACTATTGATTTTGACCATGCAAAACATGGCCTGTAGGCTGGGTTTGTCCTCAAGATTTAAATAATTAGAGTCATGTATTATTGAACACTGGAAGTTCAATATGTACCCTTCAACAGGTGCCTCACAATAATACTAGATTATGGTTCTGGGTATCTTTGTGTTTCCATCTGGGAAAAATTATCTGGAAAGATGGAATAATTACTGAAGATCCTAGATTATTTTGTAAATGTAATGTCACTTATGTAATTGGTGAGAACTTAGGAGAAGTTTACTGGGACTCTAAAGAAATAAACTCTTACTGACAAAATTAGATTCAGGCTCCAGGGTGAAGCTACTCCTTAGGTTTAAATTAGTAAGCTTTCATAAGGAGCTATAAAATAATACAATAAACATTGAATCATTTAAAAGTATAAGCAATATAGGCAACATAGCAATTTGTAAAACTAATGTATGATGAAAGAAAATATTTGACCTTTGCCATCAAGAATTTTCTTTACCCATTCAACATTGGTACAACATATTTAAAGGTTATTCCTCCACAGCTAATATTGTACTGAAATTTTAAATTCATCCTATTGTATTCCTGATAATTGCTTTGCTTTGTATTTTACTGTGAATTTGCTGTATATTTAGATGACTGCAAACTGCCCAGAGCAAAGTAGAAACAGCAATTGAGATAATTATAAAATTGTAGTTTTATTATAAAGTAGTCACAAAAAGAAAAATTATAAGTGCAAATACAAATTAAAAAAAAAAGTTTCAAATTGTCCTTGGTTACAAAAGGGAAAGAAAACTTTCCTACTTTTCCATTTCTTTTTATCATTTCCTTTAGAAAACTTAAAATTATAAATACTTGCTTTCTCGATGTTTTTCAGGCCTATTTAAATGGTGTAAAAGCTAAACAAAACTCTTCCAGTTTTATACATCAAGAATGTCTTTCATGAAGGCCTTGGAGCCATCTCCTTGAAATGTGAACATGAAGAAAGATGGTGCCCCTTCATCCTGCTTCTGTGCCTGAGAGTTAAAGCCTAGGTGCTTTGCTCTAGGGTGTAACTTCCAGCTTATCATATGGATAAGAGTTAATTTTGTTTTACTTTTGATAAGGATAATCAACACATATGTAATGGATTGTATCTGCTTATATAAATGGGTGAGATTATTTTTCTTTTTTTGCAATCTCTTTAGCAGACTGCATATAATGTATGTTATATTCTGGTTTAATGCCTACTCAGGAGTAAAAGTGATTTATTCTTTTCTTCACGTAGTGAAGAGAATTCACTTTGTTGGTGGTGATTTTATTTTTGATTATATTTTATTAACATTGGTGCCTCACTTGAAACCACACTCTTTGGATGCAGGTTCAGTGGCTAATGTCCTTCCAACAGCCTCTCATGCACTTTAGTTTAGACTCAAATTGAAATTTCACCTACTTTGGACAACTTTCTATCCAACTCCCATCCCTGACAGTAAAGGGTTTTTCTAATCATGGAGGAGGGAGTCCCACATTATTTCAAATGAGTATTCAAATGGCTTTAGTATGGTTTTGTTTGCTTGTTTGTTTATTTTTAGGGAGAGAGAGCATGAGGGAGAAGGGGGCAGAGGGAAACTGAGAGAGAGAATCTTAAGCAGGATCCATGTCCAGCACAGAACCCAGTGCAGGGCTTGATCTCACGACCCTAAGATCATGACCTGAGGTGAAATCAAGATTTGGATGCTAACTGGGGTGCCTGGGTGGCTCAGTGGGTTAAAGCCTCTGCCTTCGGCTCAGGTCATGATCCCAGGGTCCTGGGATCGAGCCCCACACTGGGGGAAAAAAAAAAAAAAAAAAAAAAAATATATATATATATATATATATATATATATATATATAGTCACCAAGTATATATGCATTTAATATTTAACACTTTTATTTGTCAGTTATATCTCAATAAACCTGAGAAAAATAAAAAGGAAAAAAAGTGGATCAACATTTTAGAATAATAATATATTTCCTTAAAAATGATAATACATGGAGTACTAGAAATAACAGAACTACATAAATGTTAGCTTATTTAGGTAACTGAGTAATCCATAATTATGACATTTATTTCATTCATGGATTTAGGTTTCAGAAGTTCTTATTGGCTAATTCAAAAGCATAAGGTGTATGAGGGTATCTGTCACAGTTCTCACTTCATACACAATATTTCTGTATCAACATTTTTTGGGGGAATGTGAAGATAAAGACCTCAGCACATATAACTTTGTGTTCAGCTATGTGTGCCATCCTTCATTTATACTTTTAGCACTCTAGCAAGGGTCAGTCTTTAATATTTGCTATTAGTGGGAGGAAATCCAGCTGATTTAGATACCCTTTTTATATTTTGTTTCATTTTTTTACAACCACTTTTGAAATGCCTACCATAGTACAAATATTTCTGATTAAACAGAGAGAAACGTTAACTAAAAGACTTTTTTTTAAAATTTTAGACAATTCAATCCATGCAAAAATAAATACACAAACCAAAGCAAACAATAGCAAACTGACTTTTTCTTTAGTAAAATTGTTAGTATTTTCATAATAGAAAGATGTAGCTACAACCACAATGAAAAAAGGATGAAGAACCATAAAAGTAAGCTCTCTCTATATTTAATAATTTGCTGCTAGAAATCAACATGTCACAGAGACTATTTTCATCTTGCCTAAATAATTCTTAAATTCCAAGGGCATATATTTACTATTGCCCAACAGCAAGTCATTTTCATGAGTATGCATTAAATCTTCTCCACAGGACTAAATAATGTGTGTCTGGCACTGTGATCTTGGACTTCCGACTTTCAGAATTGTGAGAAATAAATTTCTGTTGCTGATAAACCACCCCGTCTATGGTATTTTTGTGACAGCAGCCCAGGTGAACGAAAGCATGTCTGCACCGTATGTCCTTGCCAATGTTTGCAAAGATACCTTCTCTGTTCACATGTCTCAGTAAGTGTCTTGATGCGGAGTAACTTTGCCTCTCCCACTATAATTCATGCAATACCTAGCAGTGTTAACACAGGCTCTGTGTTAGGTATTTTGGGAAATCCGAGATGAGTAAAAGATAGTTACTGTTCTCAAGGAACTTAAAAAATGATGGTGAGCATGTGTGAGTGAGTGAGCGAGTATGTGTGCGTGGTGGAGGACAGCAAGCAGAGTACAAAGCAGAGTGAAGAGCAATAAGAAGAGGGTTTTTTTTTTTTTCCTTGTTTTTAATAACTCTAAGATAAGGGATGCAAAATTTTGCTCACTGGTCAATTTTCTAAGCACTTTTTATTTATACCATGGTCAGCATTCTCTTAAAAAAATATTACCTCGTTGCTATATTTAGTATATTCCCTTCTTTCATTAGCCCATGGTGTTTTTGGTATTTAGGTTTTTTTCATTATTAACAGAGGGAAATACAAAAGCAAATTTGAGAAAGTAAATTCCCTGGATGTAGAAGAGTTTGCTCAAGGCAAATATCATGTGTAGTGGTCTGATACCAAGAAGAGTAGAGCCTAGATTTTTACAGAGTGAATCACTGAGTAGTTTAAAAAAAAAAAAAAAAAAACCTTGGACAAAGTAGCTTGTCAAAACATAAAGACCAATGAGCTGAGAAAAATAACAATAATCTGTAAGTATAACAAAGCTATCTTATCTAAAAAAGCTAATATAATGATTAAAATATTAAAATGACTATAATATTTATTTAAAAACTATATTAACAAAAGTGTGGGTGTATTTAAAATTTAAAAAAAAAGAGAGAGAGAGAGAGAAAGAGAGACAGAGATTGTACATTGATTTTATAGGAGAAATTAGAATTTCAAAGTAAGAGAATTAGTTATGTTTAGATATCCAAAACAACATTTCTCCCCTTAAGATACTAGTTCAAATACAATGTCATCCAATCAATATCAGTGCATATTCATAAAATTTCCAGAGGTATCTTAGGGGTAGAAGACTTTTTTTTTAACCTCATCTTTTATTTTGCAAGTTTTCACCTAATTAATCTTAACAGTGTCACCATGAATTCAATAAGGAAACAGCAAAGCATGTGAGAGAAAAGGCAAGAAAACAAAGAGAATCACATGCTTGATCAAATGCCTAACCATCTTCCTTTGATGCTACAAGAAGGTTGGACAAATAATCAACACCCTCTCCTTTTTTATCCAGACGAAATGAGGGTTGGAGGTGAATTCAATGCCAATTACTGCATTATCACCACTCGTAGTTCTCTCAAATTTATTACATCCATTTTCACTGTCAGGTGAATTTACACATAAGTGTGAAAAAAGCACATGGAAAACAATCTGGAGAAACTTACTGTTATTTTAACAGCCTTTAAAAGATAATAGCATGATTGTTTAAATCAATTACCTGAATTTTTATCAGCTGGCTAAGTTCATATTCTGAGATCTTTTGACATGTGTCACTATAATTCCACGCAATTGTCAGGAATTAAAAAAAAAAATGCTATTTCACAAAAGAAAAAAATGTCCTCCAAGTAATTCCAATGGAGAGAAAATGAATGAGAAACAGAGACAAGAGTATAAATGGGCAATTTGATTATGAGACAGCAAACAGCAGAAGCAACACATCTCTGAATTGTGAATTTAGGTTTGCAACTTAAGTTTGCAGTATTTTAGGAATTTTCATCTGATAAAACTATGGAGAAATTCATATTACATATGGTGTCCAATTACAATGGACATTCTCTATTATTTAATAATTCTCTATTACTTAATAATTTCATTGCTGATAACTTCATCATATTTCTTTGGGGCGAAAGTCTCAAGGTAAAGAGACATAGCATACTTAAATTATTTTTAAGTTACTATATTGCAAAAATTAAATGCTTTGTACTTCAGAGAAAGTAATTACAAGAACGGTTTTTAAAAACATCACATAATTAGTCTTTTTATAAAGGATTATTTTAACTATTGAACATATTGTGACATTATGGACTATATATATATTTTTATGGAATAGAATACGACAATTGACTTTACATTTTAGAACTTAAATATTAAAAGAAAATGAGAATCACCAGGTTCACACACCTCACAGCACTCACCAAATCACATACCCTCCCCAATGTCCATAATCCCACGCCCTTCTCCCCAACCCCCTCCCCCCGGCAACCCTCAGTTTGTTTTGTGAGATTAAGAGTCACTTATGGTTTGTCTCCCTCCCAATCCCATCTTGTTTCATTTATAAAAATATATGTATATAAAAAATATATGTTTATAAAAAATAAAAAATTAAAAAAAAAAAAAAAAAAAAAGAAAATGAGAAACAAAAACACTACATATTTCTAATGCTTAATTTAATCCTATGACCTAAACAAAATAGGTTGGTATGTTTCATATCTGACTAAATACTTACCAAAGTGATGTGTTCTGTGTTTTTTAATGAAAACTTATAAAATTAATATAAGCTGAATTCATCCTCTTATAAGAAAATTTAAAATATGATATTACATAGTTTTCTGTTAGATGCATGCCTTTTATTTATTTATTTACTTTACTACATTATTTAACTTTCAGCTATCACATCTCTTAAAATGAATTTATTTGTGAAAATAGTTTTGGTGCCAAAAGTTATTTACTAGCATATAAATCAAACATAAAAATCAAAAAGGCAATCATAGATTAATAAACATTGCTAACTAAGGTGTCCAGATGGAGACTAGTTTTACCTGTTAGAAGAGCATCATTTATTCATTCATTTATTTATTTATTTATTTATTTATTTATTTTTAAAGATTTTATTTATTTATTTGACAGAGATGACAAGCAGGTAGAGAGGCAGGCAGAGAGAGAGAGGGGAAAGCAGGCTCCCTGCTGAGCAGAGAGCCCAACGTGGGGCTCAATCCCAGGACCCTAGGAACATCACCTAAGCCGAAGGCAGAGGCTTAATTCACTGAGCCACCCAGGCACCGAATTGCATCATTTAAAATAAATTCTTTTCAACTGGGGTTTTAAAATTTAAAATTCTTGACAATTTATCATGCCACATACCTAATATTGTTTTTCAACTTGGGCAGGAGGACCCCTTTTCTAATCTCTTCCCCATGGAGGGTGTCCTTCTGACCTTTCCTTAACTCTTCCCCAGGGAGTTGATGCATCTACTGGTGCCTGCCTCCCTCCCTGACTTCTTCCAGATTCTAGGCTAGTTTCCAGCCCATTGTGCCATCAGTACAAGAATTGGGAGTAAGTCTTTCAAACTTCTAAAGTAATTTAAGAGCAATTGTGTGCGGTGAATTTCATAATATAAAAATAATGGGATTGTACTCACATATGTTTTTATTTCATTTTTCGATACATTTATTTTCCCTTCCCTTTACAAAAGTATCAGTTCAAGATAGATTGGAAATGAAAACAAATCTATTTTACAGTTTGTTTGAGAAGTACTGTTTTACAACTCACTAGTTGTAAAGAATCCAGTACCCTGGATTTGCCTGCTATCTGGACACACATAAGCCTCCTTTCCACATGCATATTTCCAGGGCCAGGACATAGGACCCATATGTGTACCCTTGGGCAGTGGACAGTACTTGCAGGGAGGCACGTGGCCTTCAAATATTTAGACTGGGAAGAGAAGACCACAGCTTGGTGAAGGATGGATTTAAGGTTGGTGAGAGTGGGTGGCAGCTGTAGGCTGGGGCTGGGAACACATTTGCCCCATAACTTCATGACCCCATAAGGAAACCACACAATTCCTGGAATTCCAAATGCCAACTTGTCTTATCAGGTCGTCATGAAAGTGCGTTTGTCAAGGTAGGAGAATGGAACATACTATATTTGATGACATGTAGCTTTCATATATAACTTATAATATTTAGATATATGATACATAAGTTTGCATTTATTTGCTTTCTTACTCTGGGCCCTGTAAACGCCCAAATGAGTGGTCCTAAAGTTGGGAAAGTTAACCTTGAGAAATAGGCTTCAGATTCACTTAAATTTAGATCAGCTTCTCTGGTGGATACAAATCCAGTTAAGTTCTATTATTACAGAATCTTAGAGTTCAAAGGAACTTCTGATCTAATTCTAGCACTGTAAAATCTCTGTTAGTGAGTCAGCCAGCTTTCATTTGAACACCTCCAGGAGTAGGTGCTACCTAAGTTCTGTTTCAGTCATCCTTACTTAGGAAAAGGGTTATATTTTCAGAGAAGTGCAATTTTGTTTCTCAGGGAGAAAAGCAAGTTTGAGAAACAGTTTCTGGTTACAGACAGAGGAATATGGACGAAAAATGGGAATCTCATGAATTTTTCAAAATTAATATAACTTCTCAGAGTGAGGGAAATATAACAACAAAGTAGAACGACTACACAAAAAAGGGACAGTATAACAAGAGGAATATGAGAAGAGGAAAAAAATATATAACTTTTTCTTCTTTTTCCTACCAGCAACAGAAGGAAACTCATGTTAGTCCTTGACATACAGCTATTTCCATTTGACTATTTATTTGGTTTATAAAGGCACTACCCATCCATACATTTGTTCTCTATAGAATCTTTTGTTGTCCAGCTAACTTGGGAATAATCTTCTTCAAAAAATCAACTGTAAGATTTTTTTTTTTTTTTTTTTTTTTTTTACTAAATTATCCCATGCTTCTCACCTCATCCACTATTTGATTTCATCCATTCAAGACAGGATTTTAAAAATTAATTGAAAACTCTCCCCATCCCTGTCTTCCAATATAAAATGAAATAAGGGCATCATATGCACTTAACAATTAAAATTTTGAAGTGAGCAGCAAAACCACTAATAATTTTTTTGTTTTTGTTTTTGCAACTGAGGTCAAATGGGGATGGTAGGTATGCAGAAAATGGCGGACTGTGGTGAGAGATAGTGGTGGCAGTGTGTGACTGTGGGAAGGACATTATGCGGGGTGGGGTGGGAAACAAGGCGTAACACCCACCCCACACACACAGCCTAGAACAGTGTGGATTTAAAGCATCTCTTGATCAAGGAGGAATTAATTTTTCTTTAGAGTATGGTTGTATTTTTTTAAAAAGTTCTTTGTTCTCTCAGTATCTAAAAATTGTAAAGGTATTGCCCTATTTTTTCTTATTTTGAGTTTTATAAGAAAAATTAGATCCATATCATTACAATAAGGTCTGGATCTGAATAGTGTGTGTATGTGTATGCACATACACACTTGCTACTCTCACAGTCTTAGGGTGTTTTAAACATAGTGTATTTTTTTTTCTTCTCTTTCCTAGCCCTCCCACATTCTTAGTAGGGGGACCAATTTAGATCTATTGATTGAATAGTCTAAAAGGTAATGCTCACAGAATGAAGCTTTAATTTTTATTCCCAGTGGAGATGAAATACTCAGTGTGAACTTCAATTTGATGGTTTAGGGAAATCCATTGTGTTCATGAAGTCTGAACTGAAAATCAATAGCTATGAAAGGAATTCTGAGAGAAAGTGAATCCTAAATTTTTGAGGTTCAAAGGAGAAAACACAATATAGTCTCCCCAAAATATTTTCCATGCCACTATCAGAGGTAGATTATGAATAGCCCAAGGACTGGGGAATAAATAAGTTCTTAGCATTTCCTGTTTTTTGATACATGATCATTGTTTCAGCCCATATCAAAATCCCCAGTTGCTCTACTTCATCTATTTCAAATCTAAACTTCAGATCTCAATGGCTAGGAATGATTTTACAGCCAATACATGAACATGACCCACAAGTCTGCAGTACCGATATCAGAGACCCCTGGGATCCATTTTATACTTTTTTTTTTCCTTTCCATTTCTAAACTCTAAGGGCAAGGGTATTTTCCAAAATAAACCCTAATCATCCACTCTGCAATTTTACTGTGAGCTTCCATTTCTGACAGGTTTCTGTTTGCCAGTGGAGTCTAGAAAATTCTGTTTAGATCCAGTATCTTAAACCTCACTGAAGAAGAACTAATAAATACTATATGTAGGTTGATCATAATAACCTTTACTATGCTTCTTCTGTTCGTAGTAGTGGAAAGGGCCAACTAAAAAAAAAAAAAAAAAAAAAAAAAAAAAAAAGAAAGAAAGAAAGAAGAAAGAGAAAAAAGGGTAAAATTTAATAAAGACCTGATAGGCAAAGTCAAGAATGAGATGGTGAGCACTTACACTTGGAGTACTGTCCTGGGGTCTCCAACTTCACCTCCATCACCAATGGTCAATGTATCATAGCCAATCTCCAGATCAAATTCTTCAAAATTTATCTGTATGACCTAGCAATAAACAGAAACAAACATCTCAACTATATTGCAATATGTAATAAAAATAAAAATTCGGGCAAAGAAACGTTGAAAATGCATATCAGACTCATTGTATTCATCCATATAAATACCATGCGAGCAGACTATGTCTGACTATCCCTAAAATCCAATTATTATAATTTTCATGATTTCTATTTGCTCTAATGCACCTTCTGTAATAATTTTCAATGAAATGGCATGGCTTCTGTTTATAGGAAACTCTTATTTGAAGCATGATTAATGCAAATCTACTTTGAGAAGTCTTTATAAAAAGTACATGTAGGCGGAGAGTGGTTTTCCATACATTTGCATATATTTTTTATAAAACTAACATGGAAAAACACAGTGTGCTATTTCCATTAAATAGTAAAGCTTAAAAAAACATTAGAGCTAAATTTGAATCTAAATTACCAGATTTAAAGGTATTGGATTTACTTTTGTGTATCCTTTGGTAACAGAATCCCTCAAATGATTATAACATGTTAGTAAAACTGGGAGAAAATGACACCACAATACATAACTTAGTATTATTTCTTACTAACATATACTTATGCATTCATACATTGTTTATACATTTATGCAAAAATTCATATTTAATAAAACTGTAATTTTTAAATTAGGAACCTGATATGATATTAAATAATAATGTAATTAAGAATCAGTACAGGAAGAAATTACATAAATACTGTCATATATAATCATGCCTTGAGCAAAAAATAGTTAATAATAAAATAATATTCATTATTTTAGATTAAAAAAATGAATGCCCAAGGTCACCAATTTTAGTAAAGAATAAATTAAAAAGTCATCTCTCTAATAATTTTCATAGCTATTTGTTACCTTGGAAATATAAAGAGAAATTCTAAAAAAATGACCAATTTTATATTCTGGATTTTTTAAGCTTTATAACATTTTTTTTTATTATGACAACTCTTGATTTTTTTAATGGCTCTATATTACATATAGATAGTTACATACAGATACTCTCAATTGATAATTGTCTGTCATTAGAGATTTAGGTTGTTTTTACTTTTTTGTTTTTATAAACAATATGCTTATGAACACTATTAAACAGTTCCTAGTTCAAATGTATATCTCTATGTTATATGCTTAGAATTATAATTTCTCAAAAACAAGCAAACATTTAATTTCATGATATTGTGTCATAAGGTTTTCCAAAATTATTTTACTAGTTTAAATACTTATAACTTCTGTACATTAGGTTTAATTATTTCTACCAATGTAGAGAGTGTGTAAAGTATATATCTTTTGTATTTTCTTAATAATTAAGCTGTATGTATTTTTATATGTATGTCATTTATGTTTCCTTTTCTGTGACATGACTTTGTATTTTGACTATTTTTCACTTGACTGCTTGTTTATTTATTTTTTGGAAGGAGGGGCTGAGAAAGAGGGAGAGAGAGAATACCATGCTAGCCCCAATGTGGAGCCTGACGTGGGGCCTGATTTCACAACACTGAGCCACACAGGTGCCCCTGGACTGCTTGTTATTGATTTCATAATTCTTTATATCAGTGATTCCCAACATGTTTCTTTTATAGTGCACATAGGAAAGAGTAATATTTAAGACACATTGAGGTAAAAAGATGAGGCTGCTTCCAATGAAAATTTTTTACCCAGGCCCTACTCTGCCTCACAGAGAGCTAAGATCAATGTCTTCGTTCTACCTGTAACTCATTCATAATACACCGTTCATAATACACCACTGAGTCTAACTCACTAGTTGAGGTCAGCTTTATATATTATGGATAGTAATCTATTACATGTTATGTGAGTTGCAGTATCTTCTTCAAGTTGATAGCTTGCTTTTTTGCTTTCTTTTTAAAAAATCTTTTGATAAGAAGGAATTACTAATTTTACTAAAGTGAACTTTTTTTTTTTTTTAATTTTTTATTTTTTATAAACATATATTTTTATCCCCAGGGGTACAGGTCTGTGAATCACCAGGTTTACACACTTCACAGCACTCACCAAATCACATACCCTCCCCAATGTCCATAATCCCACCCCCTTCTCCCAAACCCCCTCCCCCCGGCAACCCTCAGTTTGTTTTGTGAGATTAAGAGTCACTTATGGTTTGTCTCCCTCCCAATCCCATCTTGTTTCATTTATTCTTCTTCTACCCACTTAAGCCTCCATGTTGTATCACCACTTCCTCATATCAGGGAGATCATATGATAGTTGTCTTTCTCTGCTTGACTTATTTCGCTAAGCATGATACGCTCTAGTTCCATCCATGTTGTTGCAAATGGCAAGATTTCATTTCTTTTGATGGCTGCATAGTATTCCATTGTGTATATATACCACATCTTCTTGATCCATTCATCTGTTGATGGGCATCTAGGTTCTTTCCATAGTTTGGCTATTGTGGACATTGCTGCTATAAACATTCGGGTGCATGTGCCCCTTTGGATCACTACATTTGTATCTTTAGGGTAAATACCCAATAGTGCAATTGCTGGGTCATAGGGCAGTTCTATTTTCAACATTTTGAGGAACCTCCATGCTGTTTTCCAGAGTGGCTGCACCAGCTTGCATTCCCACCAACAGTGGAGGAGGGTTCCCCTTTCTCCGCATCCTCGCCAGCATCTGTCATTTCCTGACTTGTTGATTTTAGCCATTCTGACTGGTGTGAGGTGATATCTCATTGTGGTTTTGATTTGTATTTCCCTGATGCCGAGTGATATGGAGCACTTTTTCATGTGTCTGTTCGCCATCTGGATGTCTTCTTTGCAGAAATGTCTGTTCATGTCCTCTGCCCATTTCTTGATTGGATTATTCGTTCTTTGGGTGTTGAGTTTGCTAAGTTCTTTATAGATTCTGGACACTAGTCCTTCATCTGATATGTCGTTTGCAAATATCTTCTCCCATTCTGTCAGTTGTCTTTTGATTTTGTTAACTGTTTCCTTTGCTGTGCAAAAGCTTTTGATCTTGATGAAATCCCAGTAGTTCATTTTTGCCCTTGCTTCCCTTGCCTTTGGCGTTGTTCCTAGGAAGATGTTGCTGCGGCAGAGGTCGAAGAGGTTGCTGCCCGTGTTCTCCTCAAGGATTTTGATGGATTCCTTTCGTACATTGAGGTCCTTCATCCATTTTGAGTCTATTTTTGTGTGTGGTGTAAGGGAATGGTCCAATTTCATTTTTCTGCATGTGGCTGTCCAATTTTCCCAGCACCATTTATTGAAAAGGCTGTCTTTTTTCCATTGGACATTCTTTCCTGCTTTGTCGAAGATTAGTTGACCATAGATTTGAGGGTCTATTTCTGGGCTCTCTATTCTGTTCCATTGATCTATGTGTCTGTTTTTGTGCCAGTACCATGCTGTCTTGAGGATGACAGCTTTGTAATAGAGCCTGAAGTCCGGAATTGTGATGCCACCAACGTTGGCTTTCTTTTTCAATATCCCTTTGGCTATTCGAGGTCTTTTCTGGTTCCATATAAATTTTAGCATTATTTGTTCCATTTCTTTGAAAAAGATGGATGGTACTTTGATAGGAATTGCATTAAATGTGTAGATTGCTTTAGGTAGCATAGACATTTTCACAATATTTATTCTTCCAATCCAGGAGCATGGAACATTTTTCCATTTCTTTGTGTCTTCCTCAGTTTCTTTCCTGAGTACTTTATAGTTTTCTGAGTATAGATTCTGTGTCTCTTTGGTTAGGTTTATTCCTAGGTATCTTATGGTTTTGGGTGCAATTGTAAATGGGATTGACTCCTTAATTTCCCTTTCTTCTGTCTTGCTGTTGGTGTAGAGAAATGCAACTGATTTCTGTGCATTGATTTTATATCCTGACACTTTACTGAATTCCTGTATAAGTTCTAGCAGTTTTGGAGTGGAGTCTTTTGGGTTTTCCACATATAGTATCATATCATCTGCGAAGAGTGATAATTTGACTTCTTCTTTGCCGATTTGTATGCCTTTAATTTCCTTTTGTTGTCTGATTCCTGAGGCCAGGACCTCTAGTACGATGTTGAAAAGCAGTGGTGATAATGGACATCCCTGCCGTGTTCCTGACCTTAGCGGAAAAGCTTTCAGTTTTTCTCCATTGAGAATGATATTTGCAGTGGGTTTTTCATAGATGGCTTTGATGATATTGAGGTATGTGCCCTCTATCCCTACACTTTGAAGAGTTTTTATCAGGAAGGGATGCTGTACTTTGTCAAATGCTTTTTCAGCATCTATTGAGAGTATCATATGGTTCTTGTTCTTTCTTTTATTGATGTGTTGTATCACATTGACTGATTTGCGGATGTTGAACCAACCTTGCAGCCCTGGAATAAATCCCACTTGGTCGTGGTGAATAATCCTTTTAATGTACTGTTGAATCCTATTGGCTAGTATTTTTTTGAGTATTTTCGCATCTGTGTTCATCAAGGATATCGGTCTATAGCTCTCTTTTTTGGTGGGATCCTTGTCTGGTTTTGGGATCAAGGTGATGCTGGCCTCATAAAATGAGTTTGGAAGTTTTCCTTCCATTTCTATTTTTTGGAACAGTTTCAGGAGAATAGGAATTAGTTCTTCTTTAAATGTTTGGTAGAATTCCCCCGGGAAGCCGTCTGGCCCTGGGCTTTTGTTTGTTTGGAGATTTTTAATGACTGTTTCAATCTCCTTACTGGTTATGGGTCTGTTCAGGCTTTCTATTTCTTCCTGGCTCAGTTGTGGTAGTTTATATGTTTCTAGGAATGCATCCATTTCTTCCAGATTGTCAAATTTATTGCCGTAGAGTTGCTCATAGTATGTTCTTATAATAGTTTGTATTTCTTTGGTGTTAGTTGTGATCTCTCCTCTTTCATTCATGATTTTATTTATTTGGGTCCTTTCTCTTTTCTTTTTGATAAGTCGGGCCAGGGGTTTATCAATTTTATTAATTCTTTCAAAGAACCAGCTCCTACTTTCGTTGATTTGTTCTATTGTTTTTTTGGTTTCTATTTCATTGATTTCTGCTCTGATCTTTATGATTTCTCTTCTCCTGCTGGGCTTAGGGTTTCTTTCTTGTTCTTTCTCCAGCTCCTTTAGGTGTAGGGTTAGGTTGTGTACCTGAGACCTTTCTTGTTTCTTGAGAAAGGCTTGTACCGCTATATATTTTCCTCTCAGGACTGCCTTTGTTGTGTCCCACAGATTTTGAACCGTTGTATTTTCATTATCATTTGTTTCCATGATTTTTTTCAATTCTTCTTTAATTTCCCGGTTGACCCATTCATTCTTTAGAAGGATACTGTTTAGTCTCCATGTATTTGGGTTCTTTCCAAACTTCCTTTTGTGGTTGAGTTCTAGCTTTAGAGCATTGTGGTCTGAAAATATGCAGGGAATGATCCCAATCTTTTGATACTGTTGAGTCCTGATTTAGGACCGAGGATGTGATCTATTCTGGAGAATGTTCCATGTGCACTAGAGAAGAATGTGTATTCTGTTGCTTTGGGATGAAATATTCTGAATATATCTGTGATGTCCATCTGGTCCAGTGTGTCGTTTAAGGCCTTTATTTCCTTGCTGATCTTTTGCTTGGATGACCTGTCCATTTCAGTGAGGGGAGTGTTACAGTCCCCTACTATTATTGTATTGTTGTTGATGTGTTTCTTTGATTTTGTTATTAATTGGTTTATATAGTTGGCTGCTCCCACATTGGGGGCATAGATATTTAAAATTGTTAAATCTTCTTGTTGGACAGACCCTTTGAGTATGATATAGTGTCCTTCCTCATCTCTTATTATAGTCTTTGGCTTAAAATCTAATTGATCTGATATAAGGATTGCCACTCCTGCTTTCTTCTGATGTCCATTAGCATGGTAAATTCTTTTCCATCCCCTCACTTTAAATCTGGAGGTGTCTTCGGGCTTAAAATGTGTTTCTTGGAGGCAACATATAGATGGGTTTTGTTTTTTTATCCATTCTGATACCCTGTGACTTTTGACAGGGGCATTTAGCCCATTCACATTCAGGGTAACTATTGAGAGATATGAATTTAGTGCCACTGTATTGCCTGTAAGGTGACTGTTACTGTATATGGTCTCTGTTCCTTTCTGATCTACCACTTGTAGGCTCTCTCTTTGCTTAGAGGACCCCTTTCAATATTTCCTGTAGAGCTGGTTTGGTATTTGCAAATTCTTTCAGTTGTTGTTTGTTCTGGAAGCTTTTAATCTCTCCTTCTATTTTCAATGATAGCCTAGCTGGATATAGTATTCTTGGCTGCATGTTTTTCTCGTTTAGTGCTCTGAAAATATCATGCCAGCTCTTTCTGGCCTGCCAGGTCTCTGTGGATAAGTCAGCTGCCAATCTAATATTTTTACCATTGTATGTTACAGACTTCTTTTCCCGGGCTGCTTTCAGGATTTTCTCTTTGTCATTGAGACTTGTAAATTTTACTATTAGGTGACGGGGTGTGGGCCTATTCTTATTGATTTTGAGGGGCATTCTCTGAGCCTCCTGAATTTTGATGCTCGTTCCCTTTGCCATATTGTGGAAATTCTCCCCAATAATTCTCTCCAGTATACCTTCTGCTCCCCTTTCACTTTCTTCTTCTTCTGGAATCCCAATTATTCTAATGTTGTTTCGTCTTATGGTGTCACTTATCTCTCGAATTCTCCCCTCGTGGTCCAGTAGCTGTTTGTCCCTCTTTTGCTCAGCTTCTTTATTCTCTGTCATTTGGTCTTCTATATCACTAATTCTTTCTTCTGCCTCATTTATCCTAGCAGTTAGAGCCTCCATTTTTGATTGCACCTCATTAATAGCTTTTTTGATTTCACCTTGGTTAGATTTTAGTTCTTTTATTTCTCCAGAAAGGGCTTTTATATCTCTCGAGAGGGTTTCTCTCATATCTTCCATGCCTTTTTCGAGCCTGGCTAGAACCTTGAGAATTGTCATTCTGAACTCTAGATCTGACATATTACCGATGTCTGTATTGATTAGGTCCCTAGCCTTTGGTACTGCCTCTTGTTCTTTTTTTTTGTGTTGAATTTTTACGTCTTGTCATTTTGTCCAGATAAGAGTAAATGAAGGGGCAAGTAAAATACTAAAAGGGTGGCAACAACCCCAGGAAAATATGCTTTAGCCAAATTATAAGAGATCCAAAATCGTGAGTGGGGAGAAAGGGGATAAAAAGAGGTTCAAAAAGGAAGAAAGAAAAAAAAAAAAAAAAGAAAAGAAAAAAAAAAGAAAAGAAAAGAATTTTTTAAAAAAGAATACACCTAAGAAAAATGTAAAAAAGAAAAAATATATATATTAGATAAACTAGTATAAAATCGTTAAAAAAGAAAAAGGTAACAGTTAAAAAAAAATTTTACCCGAAGGCGAGAAAAAAAAAAAAACGAAAAAGAAAAATTAAATTAACTGCAAGACTAAAAAAAATCACAGGAAAAAAGCCATGAGTTCCGTGCTTGGCTTTCTCCTCCTCTGGAATTCTGCTGCTCTCCTTGGTATTGAAACCGCACTCCTTGGTAGGTGAACTTGGTCTTGGCTGGATTTCTTGTTGATCTTCTGGGGGAGGGGCCTGTTGTAGTGATTCTCAAGTGTCTTTGCCCCAGGCGGAATTACACCGCCCTTACCCGGGGCTGGGGTGAGTAATCCGCTCCGGTTTGCTTTCAGGAGCTTTTGTTCCCTGAGCGCTTTCCGTAGAGTTCCGGAGGACGGGAATACAAATGGCGGCCTCCTGGTCTCCAGCCCGGAGGAGCCGAGAGCCCAGGGCCGCACTCCTCAGTGCGCGCTCAGAGAACAGCGCCCAGTTACTCCCGTCTGCCTGACCTCCGGCCGCGCTCCGAGCTCACCGAGCCTGCGACCGGTTCAAGGTAACACCGAGCTGCGAGCTCACTGTCGGCTCTGTCTCTGTAGCCGGCTTTCCCGTTCCAATACCCGCAAGCTCTGCGACACTCAGACACCCCCGATCCTGTGACCCTGCGGGACCTGAGGCCACGCTGACCGCGCGTGGGCTTCGCCCGGGTTTAGCCTCTGGAGTGATGTCCCTCAGCGGAACAGACTTTTAAAAGTCCTGATTTTGTGCACGGTTGCTCCGCCGCTTGCCGGGAGCCGGCCCCTCCCCCCAGGGTCTATCTTCCCGTCGCTTTGGATTCACTTCTCCGCCAGTCCTACCTTTCAGAAAGTGGTTGTTTTTCTGTTTCTAGAATTGCTGTTCTTCTTCTCTTCGATCTGCCGATGGATTTTCAGGTGTTTGCAATCTTTAGATAAGCTATCTAGCTGATCTCCGGCTAGCTGAAGCAGTCTCAGCTTGCTACTTCTCCGCCATCTTGACTCCTTTCTAAAGTGAACTTTTAATCAATTATTTTATAAGTAACACTTCTGCATTACCTATTTTCTTCAAATCTTTATTTTTGAGGAAGTGATTTTCATAAAGTGTGTGAAATAGAGACATAAACAATAACAGTAACCTAGCAGAGATCCCCCTTTTCAAAGCTTCAGTATAAATAAGCAGTTGTCTCAATATTACTTGAGTAAACAGACCTCTTTTCCCCAATGATCTGCATGTCAGACTGACATATCTCAAGAGTCTATAAATAAGGATGTTGGTTTGAGAGTTCTATATTGAGCTCTTTGATCAGTTTGAGTGTCCCTGAACCAACAGAAATTGGCCTATCGCTATAAAATAAGACCATCTTATGAGTCAGATATTCAATTTTTCTATACACATTTTGAAAACCATTTTTTATTATTTTTTGTTATTCTTTTGAAAGATTTATTTAGTTATGAGAGAGAGAGCACATGAGTGAGGGAAGAGGCAAAGAGAGAGAATTCCAAGCAGACTCCCCATTGAGTGTGGAGCCTGATGCAAGTCTTGATCTCACCACCATGAGATCATGGCCTGAGATGAAATGAATAGTTGGCAGCTGAGGTGACAGAACCACCCTGGTGCCCTATTTTTTTTTTTTTTTGTCATTTCAAATGGTATATATCTTTATATTTTTACCTTTTCACTGTTTGTATATAGATAGGAAATTTATTTTTGCTTATTGAGCTTACATTTAGATGACTTTCCTACTACTATTATTTATAAATTATTTTTAGTTTTGTATATAACAAGTATATATTCTGTAAATAACAATTTATATTCTTATCTGTCCTATTTATTAATTTTAGAGAGAGGTAGAAAGTATGGGAAGGGTGGTGAGGGTGGAGCAGAGGAACAAGGAGTCTTAAGCCAACTTCTATGGAACCCAACAAAGGACTCAATCAGGACCTGAATTGAAACCAAGAGTAGGTGGGTTAACCAACTAGGCCACCCAGGTGCTGTTCTTGTTTCTCCCTTTCTTTTATCTTTTTTTTTCAAAATTTAAATTCAATTAGCCAAAATATAGAACATCATTAGTTTCAAATGTAGAGTTCAATAATTCATCAGTTCCATATAACACCTAGTGCTCATCACATATGCACCCTCCTTAATACCCATCACCCTCTTACCCCATTCTCCCACCGGTCTCCCCTCCAGCAACCCTCAGTTTCTTTCCCATAGTTAAGAGTCTCTCATGGTTTGAATCCCTCTCTGATTTCTTCCCATTGCATTTACCTTCCCTTCCCCTTTAATCCTCTGCATTGTTTTCTATATTCTGCGTATGAGTGAAACCATATGATAATTATCCTTCTCTGACTGAGTTTCTTTTATCTTATCTGCCCTGGATTTCTGGGGTTTAATGGAATAGGTTATAGTTAGCCTCATTAAGTTGTAGCTCACTTAAAAGGAAATGCTTCTATCTATACTTTCAATGCCATCCCAACCAAAATTCCACAGCATTTTTCAAAGAGCTGGAACAAATGATCGTAAAATTTGTATGGAACCAGAAGAGACCCCAAATTACTAAGGAAATGTTGAAAAAGAAAAACAAAACTGGGGGCATCATATTGCCTGATTACAAGCTTTACTACAAATCTGTGATCACCAAGACAGCATGGTACTGGCACAAAAACGGACGCATAGACCAGTGGAACAGAGTAGAGAGCCCAGATATGGACCCTTAGCTCTATGGTCAAACAATCTTTGACAAAGCAGGAAAATAAAAATATACAGTGAAAAAAGACAGTCTCTTCAATAAATGATGCTGGGGAAATTGAACAGCTATGTGTAGAAGAATGAAACTTGACCATTCTCTTATACCATACACAAAGATAAACTCAAAATGGATAAAAGACCTCAACATGAGACAGGAATCCATCAGAATCCTAGAGGAGAACATAGGCTCTAACCTCTTTGATATCAGCCACAGCAACTTCTTTCAAGATATGTCTCCAAAGGCAAAGGAAACAAAAGCAAAAATGAACTTTTGGAACTTTATCAAGATAAAAAGCTTCTGAACAGCAAAGGAAACAGTAAACAAAACAAAGAGGCAACCCATGGAAAGGGAAAAGATATTCTCAAATGACACTACAGACAAAGGTCTGATATCCAAGATCTATAAAGAACTCCTCAAACTCAACACACACAAAATAGATAATCACATCAAAAAATGGGTAGAAGACATAAAAAGGCATTTCTCTAAAGACATACAAATGGCTAACAGACACATGAAAAAAATATTGATCATTATTAGCAAACAGGGAGATTCAAATCAAAACCACATTGAGATACCACCTTACACCAGTTAGAATGGCCAAAATTAACAACACAGTAAAGAACATGTGTTGGAGAGGATGTGGAATAAGGGGAACCCTCTTACACTGTTTTTGGAAATGTCACTTGGTGCAGCCACTTTGGAAAACAGTGTGGAGATTCCATAAGAAATTAAAAATAGAGTTTCCCTATTACCATGCAATTGGTATTTACCCCAAAGATACAGATGTAGTGAAAAGAAGGGCCATCTGTACCCCAATATTCATAGCAGCAATGGTCACAGTCGCCAAACTGTGGAAAGAACAAAGATGCCCTTCAATGGACAAATGGATTAAAAAGATATGGTCCATATATACAATGGAGTTTATGCCTCCATCAGAAAGGATGAATACCCAACTTTTATATCAACATGGATGGGACTGGAAGAGATTATGCTAAGTCAAGCAGAGAGAGTCAATTTTTATATGGTTCCACTTACTTGTGGAACATAAGGAATAACATGGAGGACATTGGGAGATGGACAGGAGAAGTGAGATGGGGGAAATTGGAAGCAGAGACAAGCCATGAGAGACTGTGGACTCAAACTGAAGGTTTTGGAGGGGATGGGCATGGGGCGTTGGGTGAGCCTAGTGGTGGGTATTATGGAGGGCACATATTGCATGGAGCACTGGGTGTGGTTCATAAACAATGAATTTTGGAACACTGAAAATTAAATTAAAAAAATAAAGGAAATGCAAGATTAAAGGGAAAGAAAGAAAATTATTCTAATATTTCACCATTAAGAATATTATTGAGGTAATTATACTTTATGAAGACAAGGAAGTTTTCTTCTCCGGTTTTCCTTGCTGATTTAGTATCAAAATTTTTCATCAAATAAATTGACACAAGTATATTTTCATTTCTATTATGGAAAAGCTTCTGTAAGTTTGAGAATAATTTATTTTTTGGAAGTTGGGTAGAACTATCCTGTAAAGGACAGCTGCATGGCTCAGTTAATTAAGGAACTGCCTTCAGCTCAGGTCATGATCTTGGGGTCAGGCTCTCTGCTTACCAGGGAATTTGCTTCTCTCTCTCCCTCTGCCTCTGCCCCCTGCTTGTGCTCTTTCAAATAAATACATAAAAACTTTAAAAAAAATAAAAGAACTATGTTGTAAAAATATCTAAGGCTCTTTCTGGAGAGCAGTAGGTTTTTTTTTTTTTTAACTTTTTGAATTATTCAGACTTTCAGGTTTGTTTTCTTTTGAGTCAGTTGAAATAAGTTTACTTTTCTCAGAAATATTTCAACATTGAGAAAATTTTCAAATTCATTGTCATATAGTTATTC